>NC_069145.1:70028510-70737960 GCF_943734635.1 Anopheles cruzii | reverse complement strand
CGAGCGTAGCGTAGCATAGATGAATGATATGTCGGAATGGCTCCAGCAACGGCAGCAACGGGGGTCCCTGCGATTGTTCGATTGACTTTCGCCCGCTCCAGTTGGTTATGAAGTTTACACACAGCGGTGCAGCAGCCGCCAGAGCGCCAATCGGAAATTGATTTAAATGGCGCTTTGCCACTTCGCCACGCGGCCGCGCTCACCCGGCCGCGGTATGCTGATTTATTCTCATCCATTTGCCGTGACCCAGGATGACATGAAATAAATGATTTTAAAGCGCCTGTAAGAAGGGTAATCAAGAATGATCGATGGGCGCCCGGTTCGGCGTCCGTCCGATCGGGCCGCCCGATGGAGAACGCGAATCTTCGCCAATCAGTCTTTGGGAAAATTCAATCGATCCGCGCCATAACGCGCAAAAAAGAAACTGCATTTCACCGAAATGCCTGCCCTTGGGCTCGCCTCTGTGATGAAACCAAGCATACGTGTAAGCCATCAATCGAGAGCGCCGAAAGGTTATGCAAATCTTCCATCCAAAGGCTGGTTGGGTTTTATTACTTTCTAAATCAATTTCATACGCCGCCAAGGCCGCAACTAGCCCGCGGGGAGGCCAACATTCGAAACGAATTCCGTTCCGTTAAAATCATCCCTCGAATGGGGTCGAATTCCAAACACGAGGACTGCACTTAGCAAAATGAACCCACCGTTCTGGCCGTTCTATTTCATGTTGAGTATGCTTTTCCACGCCACTGGCCGAGGATGCAGGCAAAAGGGACTTTTTTTTATAAAAATGATATGAAAATTTACAACGCCATACTCTATTTGCAGCTCCCATTGAAACGGCCACCGCGGTCTAGCCGGGTCCCTTCGGGTGTCTAGTCACTTCCGCCCGGCCAGAGGGCAAAAACTGGCTGCGTCTCGGTGAAACATAACCGACGCTACCCCCGACGCTAGGTTGGTCGGGCAGTAAATCATAATTGAATAAAGGTTTACGACTGAATCAAAACGACGTCCTTGTCCGCGGGCAGCGGTGGCCAGAAACTGCAATCGCCTGAATGAGAAGGTAAAAAAAACCCCACTCTCCGGCTCAAGTGGCCGAAGGGCAAAGTCCATCAGCTTTGATGACTGGGCTGGTTATTTGAGGTTACGGAACTTCTTCTATGCGGATTTTCATTTTTTTGTCGCTTCGCTGTCGGCCACGGAACCGTGAGGATGCGCTGTCCCAGAATGTGGAGCTCGCGGAATGTTCGCGTTTGCTGCCTTTGGCAGGCTGCCAGTGCCGCCGATTCGGAGTGGAAAATGCAGTGCGAACGAAAGGAGCTGGCGTTGGTGCTTTGTGAGAGCTGATGTTGTGTGATTGGAACTTGAAGCCTGGAAGTTTCGCTCGTAACATGATGAAGCCGCGACGAACCACAATCTTTTCACCGTGGGCCCGAAGCAAATTAGCCGTTCGGCCTACCAACTCATTCTTCAATGCTTCAATGCAGGTCTAGTGATAATAGGTTTCCCATTTTTCAATGCCGAAACTAAACGGTGCCGAGTTGAGCGTTACACGAGTTCCGGTGGTACAGTCATACTTCGACAAGGATGTTAGCCATGGAAACGCCGCTGCTGCTGCGCTCACTAGCGGAACCAACGACAGAGCTTGTCAATTTCAATTCACGTTTCACCCACCCATCAATGGGCCATCGATTCGCCGACACCATAGCCAGGATGCGCCCGGCACGTGTGAAGCTGTCCCAGACCGCAACCCGGACAGCCCGGACGAACAGCATAAACAAGCATCATTGTCGGTAGCGAGGCGTAACAAGCCGAACCGCGTCCGTCCACGGTACGCTCGCTACCGACAAAGAACAAACGACGTGGACGGCATCGCCCGCGTGGCAAACCAGGACCACAATGAAGAGCATAATTTTTCTTCATACACCCGTAGGTGCCCGTATGTATGGCCCCTTAATTTATTCATAGCCGCTTAAGCGCACAGAATAATTGGCTTATTGTTTCTTTCAATTGGTGCTTTGATTGAACATTATTCGCCCATTCAGCGCTGCAGACCGGTGGCGATCGGTGCATAACACTTTTCGAAGCCGGTGCAACTTTTCGCAGGGAGGTGGCCGACGTTTTAATGAGCCTTCGTATGGCGCGCGCGTAATGATTCACACACGTTAATACGCTCCGTTGGCTGGAGGTGACTGGAACGAGGACTCCAATGGGATGAAGTTTGATTGGAGTCATTCGGGTGGAAGCGAACGCAGAGGGCGAGCGTTTAATGGCGTCCTTAATTGATAACGTGAGAGGTGGCCGTTTCGCTTTTATGTTTCTTTCGGAAATGAATGTAAACTTTAAAAGTGCACTCTTTTCGAGGAGTTTCTTTATTAAAATTCAAATGCTTCTTTCTCTCCAATTAAAACGCTGAACGTTGTGCAACAGAGAGCATTTATTTGTCATAAATATTTGGGTTATTTCGCGGAAGCCATGCGGACATTCAGCATTAGTTCTCAGTAATTTGTTGGGCACACAATATGTATGCTGCCTTATCGCATGTACATGCCTTATCACACTTAACATTATGCTGATGTCAAACTTATAGCCAAAATCATTGTTCGTAAAGACATAACTATTCAACACCCGCATGTTCGGAACCGCTGTTTTCACGCACCAGTTATGTTTCACAGCTTCAAAAGTTTTAGAAACAGAACCGGAGTACCGAAGTGTGTCACTCCACAGGCTCGGCAAAGCGACCCCAATAGCATGGCTTGCTGGTTCGTTACAGTACCAGTCCAAGTTTCACACCTGGCCCCTAGCCACATCGTTGACATTTTAATCCTAGAATGTCCTTGTAACGGCACAGGCAGCCATTCAGGATCAACTTCATTCCGGCCACACTCGAACGAAGCCACTTACATCCTGTTCTTTCGCAGCCCCACTCGTCTGCGGTGCCGTTTTTTGCCAGGCCCTCCTGGCCCTAAGCCTTTCTGACCGTCGCTAGGAATAGAAAGGCGAACGAGCGTAAAACTCAAGCTCGAGACGTGCCTCGCTCGAGTCGCTACTTCGTAGGAGTTTGTTAAAGCACGCAAAATAATTCCGTCGCTATCTTTTATTTTCACATTCCGATACGTCGCCCAGTGATATCGGACACCGGCTCGAAGGCAGCCACACTCTGCAACGACGTACAATTGCACGGAGTGCAGCCGTGCACACGACCGTCACGAGTCCAGAGCCGCGTTCGGCCATCTTACGGATGAGTGATTCTACTTACAACGGCCCCGGTGGTTCGTGAGCCGCACCGAGCCAAGTGTCCGGTATCTTTGTACAATGTTTTGTGTGACAACTCTATTGCGCCCCACCGTGTACCACCGAGACTGAACTTGGGAGGTCACGTGGCTTGCAAACAGGGCTCTATTGCTCTTCCTGCTTTATGCTGGCACGTGTACTTGTCGTTAGAACGCGCACGATGGGCATTTTAAACATCTTGTCCTTTCTAGCCGACACACGTGCACATAATTTGAAAACCTCATTAGTTGAGCCTTGGTTAAGAAAACCAGATCTGCCCAGCCCGTGCGTGATTGCGTGATTTTTAATAACACACACACAACGGTAATTGAAACGAAATCCCATTAACGTTTTACCCCTAAAAATTACACAAAGTGGACATTCGTTTAGTGGATTCACTTAATTAGTGCGAAAATAGAGTTTTTTTCTGAAGTGTATTCCATTAATCAAATAACCACCATTAATTAATGTAAAGCCCTTGGGTAACCACAGACCATAAGCACGCCAGAGCGCCACCACAGGAGTTTTCACGAAGCTCCGATCCGGCATCGTCAAGCTTTGAAGCGGTCTCTCAGTGGCACGATGAATTTCAAACCCTTCAATTTCAATTTCAACCCGCTCCTCGCTCGATTGGCAGTTGTAAAAGAAGCAAATCGCTTTGTCGCCATTTTCGTGACAAAACCGAACCACGCCACCGAGGTTGTGAAGACAAACACGACACACAAAAAAAGAAAACACAACTGAAATTACCATCCATTAAAACCCTCGTACGGTATCGTCGTCGACTCAAGCACAACATCAACCTCCGCCCCGTAATGAACCGATTGCTCGCACGCTACGCCACCGCAACTTCCTGACCTCGTCCCATAAGACGGCTCGCCTACATCACCCCTCCGCGAGGTTCGCCCTCGAGCGGGCGCGATACTTAGCGGTGGCGGGGTTGGCAAAAACTGTTGCCAACAGGGTCTTCGTTCATGTTGCAAATTAATACGTCATGCAACGGCGGACGGTGCGCAGAGGCTGCCGACAACCGACGCGGGCGTAATGTTTCATTTAAAGCTGCACAACGTGATCGCTGTAAGTGCACGTCATTTGTTCGAAAGCAAACAAATCTCACCTCGCCCGTCCGGCGCGCCATCGGCTCGGCGAGCACGCTTTCGGGTCACGGACACGGTGCAGCCGGAACCGTGGCAAGGAACCGACAAAAAAAAGAAACACTAGAAGAACCGACCGACCTTGTTGCATGTTGCTGCTGGTAGCTTCAAAAGCTCGCCAGCGTAACGGAAATCAACCCATTTTTGCCTGTGTCCGCTTTTAAACTTTATTCGCTTTGCCGATTCTTAAACCGCTTCCGTTTTTAGCGGTCTCCGTGTTGTTCGTGTTTGAGGTTTTATTTTTTGTGTTGTTGGAACACCGGAAAAACACGCAAACGCAGCATAAAAACAAACAGAAAGAGAGAGAGCGAAAGAGATAGAGAGAGAGAGAGTTGGAAAGAGCGTTCCTGTTTGGGGTCCTTTTTTAAATAATCCTTTCGTTTGCACTTTCGCCACGGAAAATGGTTGGTGGTTGCATTATGTTTTCACTTGCTGTTCTGCTGTTGATACTTAAGATTTACACAATATTGATGCAAATGACCGTGTACTCGGTGGCCGCTATCTGACTTTCGTTGTTATAAATCGGTATATTAATGTGATGCGAGCCACACTGGGACCGTTGATGATATATTGGACTTTTTCTACGCAGCATAATCCCCGCCATATCGCCCGTTACAGCAACTTCCGGCTACCGTGCAGACCGTCGGTTGGAAGTCGGTTTTCAGTTAGCGAGCGGAAGTGTGACCCGGCAACCGCTTACGACGAACGCCGGAGAAACCGGAATCGAACGCAGAAAACACACGCAGAACGCAATGTTTGTGATAGAAACAAATTTTTAAACAACATTCACCATTTTGCATTGGTAATCACAATGGTCGGGCGGGGCACTCATAACTAACGTTGGCCGCCCGCCGTGACTAGGGACGCAATGTTTCGCTTGTATCCGGTTGAAAAACCAAATTCATTTCCGTAATCATTTCACGCACCGCCTGGCAGTGCGGGGGGATGAAAGGATCAATACACAAACGCGTAAGTCACAGACAAAAACGGCCACGGGGTCGCAGGTGCAACATATGCAAATATGCAACTATTGAATGGGAAGCACCAAGGATTTTTTGCGCCTGCTCCGTTGTTTGTACACAGTTTTTTACGTAGCTTCCGTACTACACTCCGCATCACAATTGGTTCGGAACCAAAGCAAACAAAACCGAACCGAAACTTTGGACGGATTTGTTGTGCTCCTCTCGGGCGGGTGAGCCACTGACCGCAACCGAAGCGGAACCAACCAAAGAATGGTCCTTTTTGTTGAATGAATGTTAAAAACGCAACTCTACTGCTTTGCTTAGGTAAACATGCAGCTTCAAAGCATAGATTGGTCTATGTGTGGGGTTCTTCGCCAACTAGCAGATGTGCATCAGTAATAAGATTTTAAGCCTGACCTGTATATTGATTCTACAACGGATGGCAGATTTCTCGCCCGAGGGCAAAGACCTGCGAGATTGCGATAAAAACTAATTAAAAATGCTGCACAATTTTGCCGTTCATCGAAAGATCAAACAGAGAAAACCGATTGATTGCAGCGCAAAATAATAGACTCGAGTCGGCCGGTAGTTGGAAAGACAAACACTAGAACCGTACCAGACACACACACACACAAACATCAACAAGGGCAGCAGAAACCATTCCGCAACCATTCATCGGAGCATCGCTGGTTATTGGCATACCAAATTAAAACCACCGTCGTCGTCGCCACCGGGTTGCAGCATGAAAATGAGCAACATTTCAGCTCAATTATGTCGCATTGCAGCAACTCATGCGCGCAAATGAATCAAAACCAACGGAATGCCAAGGGACGGCCGCCGCGACAATGGGCCCGAATTGATCACGCGGTCCGACAAATTATTCTTGTGGTCTGCACGGGGATGATGGCGCGTCAATTAGTGAAATTAAATATCCACAACCTTACAGCAGGGCGCCATAAGTTTCACTAACCACATCCGGTAGCACGCCAAACAGTGACTCTGATGTGCGGACATTGAACGACACGTGACGAAGCTCAGCTCGCTTTAGAAGCGATTGATTTAAAGCTGTGAGCCATTTTAATGGGAGAATGGAAACCAGAATTTAATAATTTCACCATTTCATCCTCGTTCACCAGCCGAGTTCGAGTCCAGAAGGACTACGCCACGTAACATGCCACGTAAGTGGCCGCTTTGGAACCGCTAATCCTCGACTCAAGCAGCATCTTTTTCGACCAATTGCACGTTCCGGAATCGATAGCCGGCCCGGAGGGATGGTCCTTGTGTGCCGCCATTAATTGAACCCATTAATTACGCGCTTCCGCGCGCTCCGCGATAGTCCAATCAAAAGCTGACCACAGGATAATTATTTGAGGTCCTTGTCCGGGCACATGGCGACAATACCTTCTAACCACAACCACCTCTAACGCGAAGCATGTGATCGATCGGTCGATAAACACTTGCGAATTACGTTGAATGCGCGAACGGCAGTGGATGAAAGTTGTTCATTTAAATGTTGCCGAAAACGATGTGTATCGCCATGTTCCATGTAGACATTAATAACTAAAGCCGGACAACATTCTTATAGAGTAAAGGTTAAGTTTTCTAACAGTAAACGAACAAGCCAGCCTGGTCAATCCTGGTGGTCAGCAAACATTAGCAACAGTCACGTTAACGACTCCGGTGATACAGATGTCACCTGCCACTGGTTGCTGGTACTTTCCCCGGTGGCCACTAATTTCCGTTCTTGTTTTTACTACGTGGCACGACTCAGCGACCGATTTGCTTTCTACGAATTACGTTAACGTCAGCTGTCTCTCTAGATAAACGGTCCCAGGAACTCTCAACGTGCCGTGCTGCATCCGTGGCCTGAAATGATGCTGTCTCGTCCACTGCTAGGTTTACCAGGTTTGCACCAGTGGATCTGATATCCGGAATGCTGCACTTTGTATTGAATTCTTTAAAAAAAATTCTGAAAAGGATCACCGGTACTTAGCTAGATTAGTGATTACAGGTACTTAGTACTCGAACCCTAGAATTCCACTACTTAATTCCTAATCCCTTGTATCGACCGATTACATATTGTTGAAAATAAAGTGATGGATTTAAACGATTAAAATAACCCCTTGATTGCTAAAATCCACACCACCGTTCGGTGGTAAAAATAATGGCAAACCGCTTTAAGTCGTAATACCCCCCGAAGGGCATGGTTTGGCCACCGGAAACCATTCACGTATGCAAACCCACCGTGGCCACCTGCCCCACCCGTGGTTTCCTGTTGGGCTCTGTTTGCACAAATGTTGTCGATTCCGTCCGGCGACGGTGTGCCTTTTGAATATTCATGATGTGATTGCAACAATTATTACCCGTTATTCGATACGTGAAGAAACTGCCCGATGAAAATACCCGTCCTTCGAAGGCTGTTGCGTACGAGCACCGTACGTGTTGGTACGGTTCTTTTACGCTTGCACCGACCTCAGACAAACAAACCACCGAACCCGGGACGTCGAAGGCCGGGACGGATCCACCCGCCTACCGTCGAAAAATGGAAATGTAGCCCCTAAAAACCCCAAATTGTCCAGCACCGCAACCAGCCAATGGGCCGTAACGTGAATGGTGGGGCTTTAACTTTACCCACCACCAAGACGATGATGGTTGTGCTCATTTGCGAAGGAAAACTATCGCACTGCAAATCAGAACCGACGAACGGGCGAACGGTTTGTTCGCCAAATGGGAGAGTGAATTAAAGTGAATGTTCGCCAAATTGCGGCACCATTCGGCACACTGATTGCGATTGGCGCGTTTTCCGGGCGATTCGGCAACGTGTTGCGGGACAGGTCGGACAGGACGCCGGATGGCCGACGCCGGAGCCACCCGAACTAATGGGCCAGCAAACACTGCGGACGTGACCGAAGCGAGGCGCCGAATAAAGACATTCGCAGGGTTAATGTGGGGCGTTAAGGTGTGTTTATATGTTTGCCGCAAGAGCCACAAACAAGCACAGAGGCCTTTAACAAAATCAACCTACTCATGGCCTTAATTTTGGTCTCGTGAAAGTTCATTATGCTTTAGTAGTTTGGTGACTTTCTCTTTACCTGTAAATAACTAGCTGCCAAGTGATGTAGTATTGCCAATCGAAAATAATTACCAGAAACGCCGTACGATAACGCCGGACGAAATCCTAGAAACGACAATTAGTACTTCTTGAGCCCTGTCCAATCAGTGTCAGTTTCATGAGACCGCACAAAAACATCACACCAGAACTTGGTTCCGTGTGGGCAAACAAATAGCTAATTACGTGACATCTCAACCAACCGTCGATCGCCCAATCGCCAGCATCGAACTTCGACGCCCTGGATTCCGAAGAAAGAACCGCAGGGACCATGAGAGCCAAATGCCGTTTTAAGTGCTTATGACATCGTTGGCTGTCGTTAAATTCTTGATGAAGTTGACGATGACTCTACACACGTCCCTGCACGACGGCACAGCTATCGTTGCTCCGTTGAGCGCAGCGCGTTGGGTTGCCCTTTTTTTAGGGGAAGCGGTGGTAGCAACAGCTTCTCCTAAGGACCACCTCGCCCAACACCACCGTGCCTTACGAAGCAGTGGCTGGACCCCGTCAAAAGGCACACCACGGCAATGGACGGACGTCAACGGTGTTCAAGTCGACGTCGTGCCCTGCCACGGAAGGCGCATTTAGTGCATGCAACGCTAAGCAACGCAAACACACGCCGCCGCCGCCGTGGCCGTGGTTCGAGGGTCCTCCATGGGTCGAGGCGAAGGATAAAACAGCAACACTTGTCAACACTCGTGCCCCGGCCTTCATGGCCTTCGCCGCCGGGATGTAGTCTAACCCTTGCCCGGGCCCGAGACAGAAAAAGCCGAGCGATCGGCATGCAGGCTCTTGGCCCAAGTAACGACACTTGACGTGCGGCCGCCGCCGACGGTCATGCATCGTTAGGTATTTTATGGCTCGGGGGAGCCACCACCGGCACGGCAACAAAGGTCCGGTCCGGCGGTGGCCGACAGGATTTCCCGTATCACCAAGAAGGAAGTGCCGGTGAGTGATAAGAGCTACTCCAACGATGCTGTTGCATACCACACTCCCAGGATCCCCACAAGGGACCAACACACTATTCCGTATGCGCCCAATGACCAATTCATGGAGCTCTTTTGACCTCATTTGGTTTTGGTTTTATGGCCCCAGAACAAAAATCACATTGCGTGTTAAGAAAATGATTTGCTGTGAAGTAATTCGATTTCGTAATTGTGTCGTATCTCGCTGATATCCGCTCATCAGGCAACGGATTATGTTCACTTACTGCTTGCCTCTAAACTTAATTCATATTCCTCCCAGACACACTAACAATCGCGTGAACTTCGATCGCGAGATCGGAATAACTGTTCGGAATGTTTCATTCCCGAAACGGTGCTTCGACTAGGCTTTTTGCAATCAATCTCCAGAGAGAGAGCGAAGCAGCTTTCCGTCATGTCGTCAACATGGCGCAAGACCGTAAGCCCCAGCAAAGACACCCCGAACGCATTTGCCTAATGAAATACAAATAACACGTCAAACTTATTCCTTCCGATTCCGCGAATCGTAGAAACTTACCCCTTACGTAAGGTTACGTAGAGCGAGGCGCCCTAGTCGTCTGTGTCGGCCAGGCCGGGTTGTCTCCACGGTGGGTAAGGATTAACATTTCAAGGACAGTGTGACACACAGTGTTTGCGTGAAACTAGCAGCGCACGGTGAAGAGTTACGATTTAATTAATTAAAATGTACGAACATCACCGGCGCGGCACGGTCAGCAGCACGGTCTACTCGGGCCGGTCGCGGCCGCCACCGGGCGGGTTCTGGCGGCGAAATTGTGAGTAAGTTGGTAAAGCTCTCTAGAATTCCGACATGTCATCCGGTTCCAGGTTCCAGCCGACCGGCAAGATGGAATGGCAAGCGTGTGTGTGTGTGCCCCACCTGAGGCTTTCCGTTGATCGACGACTCCTTGAAAGTCACCCGGGTAGCGAACGTCACCTCGTTCGGAGCACACCGCGCCAAGCTTTTAAGATGTAAAGCACTTCCGCGAAGTGGTTCTACTTGCTGGAATTAATATGTCCAAAGTTTACCTTCGAGAGTACCCTGCTACATGGTGATCTTTGCACTAATGAAATTAGCCTTTAAAAATCCAATTATGAATTATGATTGGCCCTACTTATGGCGGTTGCGTGTGATTTTCTACTTTGAACCGACCAGCAAGTGGCAGGGACTTTGCACGTCAGCGCGCCGCATGCCTTATCGAAACGATACCGAACTTCAGGATTCGAATTGTCATTGGAATGGCACAAATGGCGCGAGTTCCTATTCGAGTTGCATAAAACTTCAATTAGTGGCATGGCCCGGCTGCTGACAGGTAGCCATCAGTCCGTGCACATCCGATGCACCATCGGTGCATTGTATCCTGCGGTAAGGACGGTGCCTGACCTGACCGGTTGCCGATACTAATGGAGGAAATTAGTGAATACAATTTAGAACGAAAGAACGGCTCGTTCCACTCGGAGCGTGTGGTATGCCAATAATTGATAGTGCGGGACAGTTGATGGATTAAGGACACTTCATGCTGGGGCCAAGCTTCGTGTGCCACCCGCCCGCCCGCTGCTACGGCGTGCGACAGAGTAACCGAAAGTGCTGCCGAATGTTGATAGTCTCTGTGCAAATTAATTAATTTCAGCTGCCAATGTGGGCCACTGGCTGTTAAGCAGGTCCAACAAATATGGTCAGTGGCGGTGGCCCAGTCAGGCAGACTGGGATGATTGATGAAACACACACTGCTTATGATGAAGGCTTTCGCAGGAATCCAGGAAGCGAGATCGCTTCCATGCGGTAGCAATTACTTATTCGAATGGAAAAACAAACCCGGGCTCGAGAGAACAGTTGAGTGATCAGACTTGCCATGTTACGGTTAATTAGTTTATTGACTATTACAATAAAACGGTAACTGAAAAAGTGAAACTTTTGAACATAAACACGTTATTCGAATAACCATGAATCAACTAATGAAACTAATTATTCTTGAATATCTGCAAGTGGAAGTTCCAAAAGTGAGTATCAGTAATAGTTAGCGAACGAAACCCGGCTTGACAAATGATTCTTCCGAGCAATCCATCCAATTTCTAGTCACAGTTCCACCGGCCCGGTACGAAATTTGTTAGTAAAACACTCCGCAAATGCACCACAGACGTCCAGCAAACACAATTAACACCGTCACCTATTACTCACGCACTTCCGGCGCCCGTAGCTGTCCACGGAGAGCGGGTTCGCTTGTCTGGTTCCAAGGGTACGGGTCGAAAGTGTAACTATCGATGTACCGACACCTCCAACTCCATGACAACCCAACTGCGCCCCAGACCGGACACAGTTGGCAGAAAGAAATCCCCGAACGGGGACGGTATGGCACTCGAATGGCCGGGGCCGACCGCTCCCACCGCTCGTTGCCCTATCGGTGGTCCAATACTCAATTATTGAAACTGTAATGAAATTCATAGTCTACAGTGCTGGCCCGCCGTTGTCCGTTGTCCAGGTGGGGTCCGAGCCAGAGCATCATGTTGTGCGGGGCCATTTCCTCTTTTCTCTGCTTTTTGCCTCTTTTTTTTCGATCTTCCCTCGACCGGATTTGTACCGGCGCCGTCGGTTGGTTTGTTTGGTCAGATTGGTGCCGACCACATACGGACGTTTCCGGACGACCATATCCCGCGTCGGCTCCGGATGAGAGTGGTTTTTGGGGTTCCGTCGGACGCCCGGGCCCTTGACCGGAAAAAGCCAAAATTCAACCGACACAAAATTAACACCCCAGGTCTCGGTGGTCGCTTGTCGTTCGAGGCCAGTCGGACGGACGAGTCGTTCGTATCTGGGAACTCTATCCCAACCCAACCGATGGTCCCTGCCGTTTCCTGTTGCAACGTTGCATCACTGGCCAACGGGACTGCGCGGCGCATCTGTCAGCCATCAGCCGTTGCATGCGGTGGGATACCGAAAATCCCAGTTCCATTATAGGCAGGCGCCGGTGCTTCTCTGTGGCGGTCTCTCGGCGATTCGCGCGCGCGTGGTTCGCAGACCTCAAATCCAAAAAGGATCCCGCCACGGCCTCGGACCCGGTTTCGAAGGAAAATTGAAAGTGACCACGATGGACCGCGACAGCAAAAGTGCAACCGGCGCGGTGAAATATTTAAATATTAATGCGCGAACCACGTGTCCCGGACCGGAACCCGGATCCGGATGCAAGCGGGGACCGCTCCGAAGCTAACAAATTCAAGAACGGAACCCGTGGGAAATGTTCGATCCCGTGTTTTTGCGATGGCCTCACGAACGTGGTTCAGAAAAATCGCACTACATCACGAACGAAGGACGATAGCCGGTGAAGAGTTTCGCACAAAAAGTGCACTTTCAAACAATAACGCTTGGAGGGGATTAATGGTGTTTTTTTATGCTACCCCCGTATGCTGATCTCATTGGTCCGAAGGTAAGGATGTTGCCGAACACTGGCCGAGGACGAGGGTCGCACATTGCTAATTAACTTTTGCAGAAATTGGTGCCCAGAAGCAAAACGGGATGTTCGGTCCATTGGACCAATCGGATTGGACCACTTTCGCCCCGGACTGCCAGACATTGCTGCCACTGTGTAGAGGTGAATGAGATGATGAGCAAATGAAAGGCCCCGAAGTTATCTGCTTCGCTTGCATGATGTTATGTTTTCGAGAATTATCTGTGAAAAATTGAAACCAAACAAACGCAACGCTTAAATTAACGATCACTCGATCTTACCAGGTTGCCTAATTTATGTTTGTTTTCGCCACAGTATCTGAAAAATGTTATCATGTTAATGTTATCATGGCCCTTTTTGACTCAACAACTAACCTCATTCTAATTATCTTTCCGTTGAACTGCAATCATAAGAATTCCGTTCGTTCCATATGAGCTTTAAGCAGCATGAACCCAGAATAAAGCGTTCTCAATACAGCGAATTATTGCCTAGCATTTTGCTCTAAACAAAACTAAACAGAGCCACATATCAAGATGAATACCGCAGTCAAAAATAAAACTGGAAATGGATACGATTTAGCCGACAATCCTTTGCTATCGATTGCGGAGAACAAACCCGTTCACATCAAGCTTTACTACATAAGCCTGAGAGTTTGGTTTTTTCTTCCTTTCCTACATCACAATGCCCAATGGGCAATTTTCCTGGGCTCCAGGTGAGCCGTTGTTTTAAGGTAATGGCCACGGTAGCCGAGGCAGCCTCATCACCGGTGGGTGTTTACCTTTAATCAATTGGCTGACGCCGATGAATAATTAGGCCTGAATAATTAATGACGCGGTGGCTTCGGAACGGTCCACCAAATTATCACAGCCGCCAGCGCGTTCCACGGGGGCGTTTACCACGAGTCGATGTTAAGGAATCTTCGGGCGTGACCATGTACGCCCCTAATCATGTAAATTCTGGGAGAGTCTGCCGCTGACCAACATCAACACTTTTCCATTGATAGAAAAAATTGCTTTTATTTTCGCAATAGAAGTTACATACGCTTTGCAGGAAAAACACTTTCCGTGGCATTCCTTTCCGTTCTTAAGTGAAATTCAAAGGGATTGTTAACTCAATTCAGCATAGTTTTGGCGATTGTACAGAAGAAAAACAAGAAGCCCTGGTGGCCAAGAAAGAAAATTTAATTCTTGCGTAAAAACATCATCCGCGTTTGAAAGAGCGAAAAACAAGACAAGCCTGCAACCGACTAATACCGAGGGCCCTCGTAGCAACTTATTTTACAATCACCACTCCGGAACCGTCGTTTGGTCCTTGGTTCCAGACTAGCCGGAAAATGGCAATAAATGTCATGTCGGAACGCACGTTGACAAACTGTTGTCGGTGGTGTGATTGAAATGTTCCAGCCCCAGTGCCGGTCAACTTCTCTCGGCAATGTCCCAACAGTAGACCGTCCTGGGTCCTTGTCGATAGCACGGACGCACCGTAACACAATGCATATTGTTACTCCTTTTTGCCTACCGCTAACGCAGTTCAGGCTACTGTTTTTATGAATTTCTTTCGCTGTAAGGCTGTCTATGCATACTAACGCATGCTAATAGGGTACGCCTTCATCGACACCATCGACAGCTTTCGCCGGTAGCAGTTTCCCCCTGGCATGCGATGCGATGACTCCACACTGACGTTATCGGTCTGTATCATGATTTAACAATGTAACAATCCGTCGCCAGCGCCTCAAGTCGGCCGGTGTGGTTCTACAATCGAAATGAAGTAACCAACTGGTGCTAGGTGAACGATTTACGACCGATCGGGAAACGGGAAGTCGGCAAGTTGAAGTCGCTTGAATAACGTGCAGTGCGTATAGAAAATTGGATTTAAAAAGATATTTATTTCAACGATGTATGTTATAAAATTTGCACTCTAATAAAATAAGTTAGGGAATTCAAAGGATTAGTTCTTCAACAGGATTAGTTAGCATAAATTGATTCAAACGATTTGAAACGATTCAAAACACGCCATTTCCGCCAACAGCAGCTAGACGGGTTCCAAGAATGCATCGCAAGGCTATTAGAATCGGCTTTAATCGCCCCGACCAACAGCAACCTCACCAGCCCTAGGCACCGATGGAAGTAAATTTGCAGAAAGTGCAAAATATTTGCCACAACCCCTTCACTTTGATCATCCTTTCGGCAACGGGCTGCGGCCTGCGAAGGAGTCGATGAAACAAGATTATCATAATCCGATCCGGCTCATCCGAATTACTGGACCCGGGGCCGCTTCCCAAGCAAAGGTTTCATAGCGCAATCATCCACTTCCCAGATCATTAAGGCTCAAATGTCAAACACGATCCGGAGTGGGGGGGGCCGTGGCGTAGGAGAACGGAGAAGAAAATTGAGCCCCAGAACAGCCCGATAAACCGACGTGCCGACGCGTAACACGATGAGACGACTTTGATCCTTGGCCTACTCCGTACGGCGGGCAGAGAAAACGCTTGACCTTAATCAATTAAATCCTTCTTCAGATTTCCCGTCGCCGGCGGCGGTAAGATGTATTAAAAAATGATTACACCCCAACCGAAGCGTTGGCCCGTTGCTGCCCAGCGTCGATTACTTGCACAATCGAAACCGATCAAGTGCAGGTCGAGTGCATCCTTGCCAATGGACAGCTCGTCAAACACTGGCCCAAGACACGACTTGACTTCGTCATTCACCCCGATTGTGGCCAGTAATTCAATCTCCTACCAATCGAACCGGGCCACCATCGTCAGCCGGCCTGGGAATCAGAAGGAAGTTTCTGCAGATTCCCTGCCAGTAGACCGTTGCTGCTGCAATCTGGCTGCAGCCGGCTTACGTCAGTGTTCGCCGTATTTCCCACCGGCATTCTTGGCGCCTTGGCGGCCCATTCTTCCGGGGTCCGACAGTTTCTTCAGCATCATGCTCGGGCCGTCGGCGAAGGAAAATGCTGATGAATAATTCCACTCGGCCATTCCGAGTGGCCGCATTGCTCCGGGGGCCCACTGTCGAAGAAGACGATGACGCTCCGGTGGAACATAACTTTTCATTCAACTCCACGCAGACACATAAATCACACCCCCGGGCCGGTACGGGTGGATCGGGGCGATGCGGACTCCCACGGCGCCGTGTGGTTGCAGTCCAGGGCAAGCGCTCGACGACTCGCGTCCACTGCACTCCTTCTTAAAAGCACTAATCACCGAGCAACTCCTGCAACCTCACTCTCGGCCCTCGGCGGACTCGGTAGATTGGTGGTCGAATAATATGTTTCGCAATCACTCGAACCACCCGACACACCATTTTACTTATTAACGGCCTCCGCCGGGTGCCGGTTCCGGGTAACGCAATCATACCCGAGAGGAGGCCTTGCGGCCAAACGCAACGGATCAATGAAATATGGCTCACTTCCATTTACATGTTCAATTCATTAAAATTATTATCCTGCCCGGCCCCATCCTGGCGAGAGGCGAGCCAAGCGAGGGCGATGTGTCTATTGTTGTTTTGTTGTCGTGCTCCACTCCACGCAATGTATCGGGAACGTTCCGAACCGAAACATGTGTAACGCCCCCCCCTCCCCCCGCCCGTAGAAGATGGCATGTTGCGGGTACGTTTACGCATTTCGGTTATGGCATTGCAATTGCCACCAGACGGTAAGGCGAACGTATCGTGACAACAAAAAGCATTATTGTAACATTTCACGCGGCCAGGGGCGCCAGCGACGTTTGGCAGGAGATGGAAAATGTTGGTTTTGTCCTTCGGTCGAGACCACCGACTGGCTGGGGAGTTAGTCGGTGGTCCGATATGACGTTTTCAGAAACTCTCGACTGCGAGAAACTGATTGCCGTTGCCACTGCCATTGTCCAGGCGCATAATCTGGTTAGGTCAGCCTCCAGTGCTTTACAGACGTAAATGATTTTAATCACCGCTACAATTGTGCTTATTTTGATCCAACAGTTTCCCTTCCATCTGGCTTAGTGCTGGGCAGGTTCCATCCAATATGGATCCATTATGACCACCTAATCTTATTATGCGTAGCCTTTGGTACCTTCGTGCGAGCAATAAATCGTTCAATACTAACAGCTCCTTTGAGCTAGGGAATGGAAAGAATTGACCAATGGTGACACAATATGTTTGGGAAATTAATTTGTCTTTCTGTTCGATCGAAACTAGAAGAAAATGGAGGATTTAGTATTTTGCTCAAATTCTTAAGTTGTGTCCTATTGTTCACATGAAAGGCAACCTGAGCAAGTTTTTCATCAAATGTACTCTTTTTTGGTTTTTTTTTTATAAGGAAGCACGATTAAAGCTGTATCATTATCACTTCATTGATCAGCATCATCGGACACCAGGCTTCTGGAGTATCAAATCGCTCGTGAAACAAGAATATTATGCCGGAACGACCCTCAAAACAATTTAAAAACTACAAAACATGTTTATCCTCTAGTCTACGACAAATTGTCGCATCAGAAAATGTTTCAATAAAATTGCGCAACTTGAACATAATTTGAATAAACCGAACGCATTCATACAGATGCACTAAATAACCGCTTCATCTGGAACCCCGCAAAAAGTAAACAGAAAAAACTGTATTCATTTTGTAGTGCGCCACAGACACAACACAGTGAGGCAAAAATGCTTGGAAAATGATTATCATTCAGACCAAAATGACCGTGTCTGCATCAACCGTGTTGCATACTTCAAATACTGCTCCATGGGTCAAAATGCATTTAACACTTCCCAGCATACCAGACGCGAGACGAACATTCCCGGGCACCATCCGGCCCCGCGCTTGAACCGGCTCTTGGACCTAACCTGAACCAGAACGGGCCGGATTGCTCGTAGTCGCATGCCCGCTCAATTTCCCAGCGATGCAAAGCACTGCATGGTTTTAAATCATATCCCCGCCAAACACCGCACAAAGCAGAGGGCAAAGCGCATAATTGAGGTATTAAAATAATTCATTTAAATGTAGATTTCCGTAATATTCTAATGCTCCACGCGAGATGCATCGGCGACGACCGGGGGCGGACGGCGAACCGCAACGGACCGAGTGGTTGACTGAAGAAGAGTTTCAAATTTCGCGTTCCGTCCCGTAAAATGAATCGAAAAGATCTCGGTCGAAATCGCTCAACGGAAAGCGCTGGAATCTGTTGGACAGTTTGAAGGAGGTTTGAATTTCCTGGAGCTCAGAAATATTTTTAATTTAATTACAGTGCTGAAGGAGTTCTTTGCAAATATTTTCCTCATTGACATCGTAACCGAATGATAACAGCCAAACTTAAACAGTAGTGGTATGAAAATTCTACTAAATTAATTATCTTCAGTCATTAATGATAATAGCTTTTCATAAACCATGATTTGAAGCCTACTCTTATCATGTTTCGTCCTTCAGGTGCCACAGAACTATTCGAACGAAACAATACAGTACAACTATTCGGACACTTTTCACGAATTCCAACACACATCATTACCGTGCTTCGTGCGTGGCAAAAAATGTTCCCCCGAAACGAGACAGTCAATGTGGAAATTCAACCCACAAAAAATTAACTGTTTCCGACTATAAAGTGGCGATTATAACAGTAATGTGAAGGAAGCTAAGGGCAGAGTAAAAAAAAGGCGCCACTCTTGAGCCACTGCAGCACACGTACCGCGCCGACGTTGGGCAGAAGATAATTTAATTTATTACTTGGTATGCAGCACATTCATTACTTTAGACTATTCGGTCCCGTGGCGCAGATTCCCGGTCCGACCTCGATCTGACAGGACACGGCGGGTGTCCTGTTTGGAGCGCTTTCGCTTTCTGCTCGCCGGCACTCCGCGGCAAACGGCAAAAACCCACGGACACCCAGATCTCCCCGCCCAGAACGTCGGAACGCGGCCGTCTGGCTTTCTGCTAGGGCCAAAGAATTTTCCCGCTTTCGAGGTGCTCGAGGTTCGCCTCTGGGGTGCCGAGTTATCAACGAGCCAGTTGTCAGCGGCTTGCTTTCGGGCGCTTCTGCATGCGCAACCCAGCGTGGGGTTCGGGTGGAAGGGTTCCTTTGCCACTGCGTATCCATTTCCCAGTGTCAACGGATGCCGTTGGAAACCACCAGAGAACCGAGCCAGATCGGTTTTATCGCTGGTGCCGTTTTGCGTCCACCGTACGCAGGACACTCGGGCTGACACGCTGCTGCCCAGCGGTCGCCGAGCCCCGGGAATATTGGCAAAAATTATCCCACGCCACGCCACGGGTCTTGTCGTCCTCGGAGAATGCATCCTTCAGTGCCATTCCCGACGGGAAAAACGCACAACGAGCGGCGACAGCAGCTTAGCAACAACCGAACGCCCGCAAAGACCACCGGCCCGTGCCGGCCTCCCTTTGGGCCCGAAACAAAATACACAAAAAAAACGACCTACGAAACTTTGCAAGAGGGTAATTAATGGTCTCCCGGCCCGGCCCGGACCCGAGTGCCGCAAAATGAGGATGTTTGCTAATTTTTGCTTCAAAACTTTCCGGCCACATTCCGAACGTACTGTCATCGTGGCCAGCGCCGTGGCGTGATTTTTTGTCTCCACCGACCACACCAGCCAACAGGAGGGCACACAAACACACACGCGCGCTCAGTTTGGCCCGTGGCCTTTGGCGGACAAATCCTCGCCTGCTGCGGCGGTACGATGTCGAGCAGGGCTATTAAACTTCGTTGGTAATTATTTTACACCCGGTTGACGGTGGCCGCTAAAGTGGTGCACTATGCTCCCGACAGTCCGACCGACGTGCAGGCGAATGTTCGGGTGAAACTGAACGATAGAACATCGTAGAACATAATCACAGCACGTTAAGGGCTGTCGTGACCCGGCGATGGTAGCCCTCGAAGCTTGAAGGAGGCATTATTTTGTGTTTACTGTTAATAGTTGTTTTCACGCCATAAACCGCTCCACGATTGGTTCTTTTGGGCACTTTTAAACATGTTTAAGATACCATGAAGGATCCTATAGAAAAGTCGGCCATAGGCCAGAGGTTTCATGTTTCCCCGAGTATGCGTGTGGTAGCATAACTTATACACTTTTGATGCATAAAGAAAACTGCAAACTGAAAATCGTAAACTTTTAATAAAGACGAATGCTCCCCCGAGTGCAAACACGGAACATGGAACCTGGCGCCCGGGGCAAATGCTTAGTTTTGTTCCCTTCCAGTGATCTCCTTGTGGATTGATGTACGACTTACGCGCGAGCTAGGCAATGGGCTGAGCCAAAGGAGGGTTTCGGCTCCTTGAGCCGTGGCCTTGGGCACCGCGTAAGGCACCCCCAGCTATCAATAATCTTCACTGCAAATTGAATGCTTTACGCTCCGCTCCGCTCGTTTATGTTACTCAACGACGTCACACCGAGGGGGCGGCACCCAAATCCTCCGCCAGCCACCAGGCGCCTCCATTGGCGACAACTCGCCCAAACTGAGGGGCGAACTTTGGCCAACACCATTTAGTTTATTCCGACGCCTCGCAAATTGTTGCGCGCGAAAAAATACAAGTTACACTTTCAGACATTTTTGTGTGTTGCCTCTTTCCTCGGAGAAAAACCCACCGTCGGTTCGGTCGGGCTTCGGGGCCCGGGTGTTAAAGTTCTCCCAAAATGCCGCGCTCACAAAATGTGTCCTCCCGCGCTCCGGCCAAGCGTGCGAAGCAGTCAACCAGCGGGCATCAACTCGTAAAACCGATCCCAAACACAAACATAACCCCGGGGCCGGCCAACGCGGGCTCACGCTTGACATTGGTGCAAATGTGAATATATGTTCGCAATTTGCGTCGAAATATATCACCAAGTGTGGCAAGCGCCATAAATCATTCGACGAACCAAATTTTCGCTCACCAAATGCAAAAAGGTTTGTTTGTTGGTCATACTTTTTTACGCGTCCTGGGTGTTTTTTTTTTAATGTTAGCGGATGCTACTATAGCGAACGGTCGACTTGGAGTTCTATTTTACTTTATTTTAAGTGTTTTTTGGCTTTCGTTGTCGATGTAGTTGACAGCAAAGTTTACCCAAGCGTAAGCGTTGCATCCCGGGGCAGGCAGGACCTGGGGACACTATTGACAGCTGCGTTCGGTTGCTTTCTAAAACTTTCACCACTCCGTTCAACCGTCTCCGGAGTGGCACATAGTGAAGTTGCTTCCTGAGCACGCTGAAGCATGCCGAAACCGGCGTAAACGGAGAATGGCAGAAAAAAGAAACTCGGGAGATAAGTTAATGAGCAGAAAAATGATTGTTATGATGATTGTAACTAACAAACTATCACCAAGCCCCGCCACGAATGTGTGTTTCGCCATTTCCGAAACAAGGACCAATGTCGCGCGCAATCTAACCCACACAAACCATGCGACCTTCGGCGCCGGTGAAGGAGGTTTTCGGTGAGAAGAAAAATTGTACACCATTTCAAACTTCTCCCATGCGCCCGGGAGACCTGGAGAGACATTCCGACACCCTTCTCACTCGCGTGTGCCACAGAAAACCCAATTCATATTTCGGCACAGTACAAAAAAAAAGCACACCAACGAAAGTGGCCACATCTCGTGCCCGCTCCCGTGCCGCTGCGTCCGGAATTAGCTCTCAACTTTGTGGACGGAAACATACAATAAATTATCGTGAATTCGCTGTGAACCGCCGTGGCCCCACGTCGGGCAACACATTCGGCTGACGGGTGCTGTCAGTGTTTGGGGCTTTTTTCTGAGGTTCACTGGGTCTGGTTCTGTTTTTTTTTTCTTCTGTTGTGCATTTTTGTGTGGCGCAAAATTTTACTTCCGAACATATGCCACCCGCCACCGGAGGGAATTATTTTTTATTATTACTACCTTTCCCACGCCACTGTGCCGGTGGTGGTTGGAAATAATTCTACCCATTTAACACACATAATTAGGCAAAATGAGTGACCGCGCGAGGAGCAAGGGAAAAAAGTTGCGCCATCACTACAACTCGTAAAGCACCCTTCGAACCGTGGAGCTTGGCTGCCAACGCACTCGGATGGACGCTGCCTGCGGTACTCTGCCACAATATGTTTCACTCAATTTGACACATATGAACACAGCCCGGGACGGGTGTGTGGACATAAAAATGTCCCCGGTCGGTTGGGCGAATGTCACACCAATTAGTTTTACCGTGTGGCGGGACTAAAAAATGCCATTACCCTTCATCGTGGGCGCGCGGGCTAACCGATGGCCCACGGTTGATCCTTGCGCCGCTGATGAGACAGCCCCGTTGATCGATCGCTTCAGCGGTGCGCGTTCGCTGTCAACGGAACAATTAATAATGATCAAAACCAACAACGAGCACAAGTCACAGTGTCAGCGAGTAGGGAGAAAAAAGGAATCCCACGCAAAATGTGTGTTCTAGAAATGGACACATTTTGTCGGAACCAGCGGATTGGACCAATGCGTTGAAAATACCCGTCCTTATTCGATATTCTATGTTCGGTTGCTTTCGGCATTTATTAATATTTTTTCGTTACCATAAAAGGCAATACCGAATATAAAATGAAATACAAATTTGTTTACAGCGTACCATTTAACTTTCAAACGCCTTCCATGGGCCTGCATTATGTGGTAAAAGTTCACATTTTTTCAATTATCATTCGGGGTGGCGAACTGGAGGTCAAATCGGTCACCGGAACTGTGGTGTATGAATAGTTTGCTGTTGTTACATTTCACTTTGTGATTTTAAACAATTTTCCACCCCAAACCACAGCGCGTGGGTAATAAATGTAATGAAGACCTTTTTCACAGCCGCGCGATTGATTTAGTAGCGAGCAAATTCCGACCACCAATCCCGTGGGCTGTGGGCAACAAAATAGTCGGTAAATTATATGCCCCCTCATCTCTCTCCCCCGGAAGAGCCTGGTTTTGAGCCGGGTGCAGGTGGCCGATGTGATTACGAGCGAACCGATAGCCATCTATCGTGCGGCCGGTGCCACATCCCTGTCAAATGTAGAGCGATCGCTAAAGGCCGCTGGTTCGCGGGTTCACAGCAAACAACCGCAAAACGTGGCACAGCCGCGAGGTAGTCGCACCGGTTGGTGGTTTTGATTTGCCCCCGATAAACGACGCACGATCAAGTGTCACATTAGCCGCAAACCTACGCCGCGTGACTGTCCCCATCGCTTGCGAGAACCCACCGCTAAACGGCCGTTCCACGTGTGGGGTTTGTTGATTGGTATAATTAAACCTAATCTATCCACACAATCAACCCGTGCCTTATTATGCCACTACGCGGCGAAAGTGCCCGGTGTGGTGTGCCGGTGTTGTCCTTTAACCCGTGCCCATCTAATTGCATCCTCCATTACGGTCGGAAAAACAATTCCATTAACCCTCCGCCCTGGGAGAGGATCGCAAAAATGTGCTCCCCGCGCGGCGCGTAACTGTTGCTGCCTGGGGTGAGTCGTCGAAGGGAAAAACAAGTTAAAACAGCGCGCTCTATCGCTTCGTTTCGCCCAACCTGGCCCGACCGTAAAGTGCGTAAATCAATCAATTAACCCATCAACATGACAACTTAACGCCACCACCACTCATTACCGTCGGCACGCGTTTGTTTCGCCGTGACGAACGCGCGATGAAAAACGGATCATTACCGCTTTTCCGAACGTTTCACCTAGAACGCAAATCGAACCTCCCACCGGCCGGCAATGGCCACTGCCCGATTTGCCCGATTATCACACACTGCCCGGTTGGGGTTCGATGGAACATTGCGCTTGTGGTGGTTGGAGAATGGTTAGCTTTTCCTGCAAATGATTACGACCGAGCGGGGCACTCACATCGATTAATGCTATCCAATGGCTTAAAGCGCTGTGCTCGATGCAGAGGCACAATGCAACCGCCAGCCGCACGGGACACGTTTCCGTTTTTCACTCCCGCCCCCCCTAATCCGTCGCTTGGTTCGTGCGTGTAAATGTGTATCTAATTTTCACCTCCGTACAATCGGCGCCCAACCCAACCAACCCATCACGGTCCGTACGGAACGAGCGCACCCGCCATCGGTTGCAAATGTAACTGGACTGGCTTCAAAGCCAATCGGTGTGATAAATAATCGACTAGCCGAGACCATTCACTCCGATCCGGCTGGTCGCGCTGGTGCGAGGTGCGAGGTCAAGTGATTGTAAATCCTGCCAACGTGCTACTGAAAGGAGGCCGGAAGTGACCGTACCGGAGCGTAGCTGAAAGAGCGGACCTTCGCGTAACAGCGTTGGCGAGGGGTGAACAATCAAGAAAGTTACCGCGCTGTGTGGCGTTACCCCTGACTCGGCGAAACCCGTTTGATGGAAGGCCTGCGGATGTATGAATTACAAATTTACGTATGTAAATCATTTGCGTCAACAAAGCCAGTCGGTGAACGTTGGCGGGTGAGTTGGTGAGTTGGTTTGGCCATTACATCGCTCCAACATTCATCGTGGTCGCTATCGTGAGCTGTGCAGAGTCTCAACTTTACTGTTAAATTCCATCCATGATGGATGGCTCTGAACAATTCGCAACAACACATAACACAGTAAAGTATTCGTCGAGTTGGTTGGTTGTTTGGTCTTATTCAAAATTTATTGAAATTAGTTATGTAGATAACCTCATAGGTAAGCAACTACTCATAAGCATTGAATTACTGGAGTTAGTAACTGGAGAATAATACCGTTGGCAAAATCATGACAAGCACTCCGGACGACATAACGACTCCTCCGGGAGAACCCATGCAACACCAACAAAGAATCTGGCGCAATCTATGGCGTACTATGTAGCGGTTTCCCCGCGTTTGACAGAATCGATTTAAGGGAAAATTGTTTCGAACTCTTACGCACTCGGCCAACAACGTGCTGCAGAGAACAACCATGCGCCTCCATCATAGTTTCAATATTATTTTAAATGCTAAAAAAGTTTGACAGGACTGCAGGTTGTTTCTCCGTTCGCTTTTCACTGGAATTGTTTAAACTAAACAAACGATCCATGTACAAACCGTTCATTTACATTAGGTGAATCCGTTTCCCAAACGACCAAACGCCTTCCGTTTTGGTCGTTAAAAAATCAACACAACAGAATGCTACCCGAATCGACTACGAACAAATAATTTAAGGCCGTTTGAAGTTCAGCACTTCAGTTCGTTTCGGGAAAACCATTTGCCGGCCCATTGGTTGATGTACAATGCCATCATTGCTGTCATTCGGTCAACGAAACTAGTACTGGTGTGGTGAACGAACCTTCTCGTTAGTAATGCTAGATAGCATCTCCAGCATGTTCATGTTGTTCGCACACAAGTCAGTTCGCCCTGCCCTAACAACAACAGCCATGGCCCCACCGACACGGAATGACATCAAAACTTGCCTCACGCCCGGATCCGCTCATCCGTACAACGGTACTGTGTAATCAATTTATCTATTGAACTGTAAATATCGTTCCATCAACAAACTGGCCCCGCCGGCCCACTTTTGCCGGTCGCTGCTTGGTCCCGGGAATCGATCGAAAAAAATCGGTTACCAAACTAGACACTGAACACCACCAGCACCACCACAATCTTCGGCACTGGCAGTCGGCGTTGTTTAGGATTGTCCGTCGTGGTTTGCGGTTGTTTCGATGGAACCGTAAAAATGCGACCAAATCGCTTCGGCTCGGTTTTGGACCACGGTTTTTATTTCTCGACCGACAGTTCGGGCTGTCGGTTTCGTTTAAATTTGTGGCCATTTTTATTACAATGCCAAAACCGGTAGCGCTTGTAACCGCTGATCAGCTTCGCTTTCGATGACATTGCGAACGATGCTTAATCCTTGCCGAACGATGGTGACATGTGATGAGTTGCAAGACTTTTTGTTACACGCCGTTGTTGTTCCGGTGGCTCCGTTTCTGTTCGACGACGAAAGTCTTCCTGTCTTCAAGCACACAATATCCGTGAAACGACGACGAGGACATCGATTGATTTAATAACAATAACGTGATTGTCATTGGGCCATGGGGTCCCAGAAGGGAGGGAGTGCGACAGTGGGACGAATGGTTTGCTGCTTCCCATGTGCTCCCGCTCCATTCCAGTCAACTAATTTGACTGCTTATCGACCGCATGTCAATCTTCGATCTTTCTATTGGTCTCTCCATCCATCTAGATTAGCTTAACGAACATCATTGTTTCAATGATCTCTGGGATAAAGGACAACTAAACTGAAGCTGTCGGAAAGAACAAGTCATTCGGACCGCATCGTACTGTCTCTCACAATCATACAACACACAGACAAAAAATCAACATTCGGGCAACCGACATGTTTTTATTTAATTTTTTGGTTTCGTGTTTGTTTGCGGGTCACAAATACAGAGGCGAAAAAAACCTTGTGTGTTCCGCCGCCCGTATGATTGATTTGGTTCCTGAGTCCAACATTACCGACACCAAACACGTATTTCGGCCCACGGCCAACCCAAATTTCGTCCCTACGAGGCCGACAAAGTCCCACAAAGCGAACGCGATTAAAGAAGAGAAAAAGTTGTCCTTGCTCCTGAATTCTCGTCACATCGCCGTCTTCCCAGAACACGGCGCACTCGGAGACACACGCCACAACGGCCACTAATTTGATGACATTTTCGTCACGGCCAGTTTTTCGCTCTCGGTCCCTCTCGCTCTCAAACCGCCGCGTCTCTATTTGGTGGCCAGAGCCAGGTTTTGTTGCCAGTTTCCCGGTTTCATCGTGATCGTTATGATTTTTTGTTCTGAAAACTTCATCATGATAATGGACGGTGCCGGTTCGGTTAGAGGCGATCCCCGATGGCAGGCAAAACGAAGCGAAAAGCAGCACTAAATAGTGTATTTCCGGCTAATAAGAAAAACCTACCCCATAATTATTAGCTGCTTGTGCGCCGACGATAGATAGAATGGAAGCGATTTCTGTCTCATATTACGTAATGCGATTAAAAGTAATGAACCATCAATCAATGGTAAACAGTAGAGAGTAGCTTAAAGTGAATGTAGGCAAGGCGAAAACAAACTCCAGCCCCTAGTCTCCTATGCAGGGCATAACAATATCCCGGTCACGAATCTCCCGGAGCCGAGCGTCCCAGCGACCCAGGCCCAAAACCGCGTACGCTGTAATCAAGCTTCACGAGACGAATAAATTATGTTCCCGAAACATCAACCATACGATCTGGTCCCTTTTGCCTGCCAAGGAGAAAGAACCGTTTCACCGTCTGAACGCATCGCGATCCCAGGTTGCCTGTTGTGCCGTACCCCGCCGTGCATCGTTCCTTGAGTTCGCACGCCCGCGACTCTAATTTCGTTGAACAACGTTCGTCGCTCCACAAAAACGCGCTTCGGCAGGACGATTTACAGTTCATTAAAACGATGTTTACCGACAGAGAGTGCTCGGCGTAAGAGCGGCGAAAGACTGCGCGCCCGTCAGACCTCCGGAGCAGACAAAAAGTGAACATCTTAATACTGCCTCGCTGAAGTCGCCCTGCCGTGGAATGTGGTGCCAAATTATCTGTGCTCCTAAGAAGGAGCATCCGTTTTGCGCTTGCCGCGGTCTGCTCCTTGGTCGGAGATGCAAATGAATCCGATGAGCGTGTCAGATACCGACTGACGCATCGTATCGGTGCTGCGGTGAGCCACGGCCTCTCTCCCTCGCTCTCTCTCTTTCTCTCTTTCTCTACCAGGAAAAAGCCGCCTGGATCAAAGGGGGGAGACTTACTCCCCCTTCCAAGATTATCACTCGATACGGCGCCAGTGGTGGCGATGTTTTCGGTGGCGGTGCTCATCACGGTCACGATATGTTGTGGTTAGTGCTTCCGACAGCGTGCACGACAGCCCAGCTCACTCTGTATGCTAATGATGCGTGCGGCTCCCTTCAGCATGGCCGACGGACCGCAGTTAGGGAACAGCATATCAGCCCGACGATTATGGGTAAAAATTACTCTACTGCAAGCAACAGAAACGCAGCGAGAGAGAGGGAGAGAAGTAGAGCGCGCTTGTATTCACCAATTCTAGTACACCCTGTGAACCAAATCGTGCGGTCAATTGCCGCCGGCGATGGGAGTATGTGGCTGCGCTGATAGGAACCATTATTCCGACCGCAGCAACAACGTCGTTTAGGACCCCCCTCCTTTTGGGACTTTACCCGCAAGTTGCTTGTGGCCAACTGCTGCTGCTGCGGCAGAGAATCCCGAACCGATCGGATTTGGTTGTGGTGGCCGTCCGCTATCATCCAAAGCTCATCCCACGCCTGTCTCACCAACTACCTGGGAATCGTCGGGATTCTGCGTCGAACAAACAACAACTACATTCCTGTCGGTATTAACAATTTGTTTCAACGCACCATCGCACGATAAGGTCGGCAAGCGTGGCGTTATGCAGACAAATAACAGTTTGCTGTCTCAACAATCGTGTCCCTCGATAGGAAAATTGTTCGAGTCCTGCCTGTCGAGTTCTTTGGGTGAGCAAGCCAATACGCATTCCGTTTGGAACCTTCAAGCCCCACCTGAACCGTAAGTCCGGAACCCAGCGGAAGTGGAGCAGTTCCGCGTCACAAAAGAAAAGGAAATATAACTTTACTTTACTGTTTACCTTCACTTTTTTGAGCTGTAACCAATTTTTTATGACAAATAAGTTATTGTGAGACACTTTATTTCTTTTTAATTTATTTATCGCTTAATTTGTATTTTTTTAGGTTTAAAATAAATTTGAGATGCGAGTAATAGGACTGGTAACCCAATGAACTGTCTGTTTTTATGTATAAATAAAAAAAATGAGTCGTAGTTCTTTATCAATTTAAGAGATTCAAAGACTAATAAGTTTTCTTTAGTAACACAAATAGTATAACTATATGTTAAGAACAAATACTACATTTAAGGCACGCTTATCTTAAGCAATTCAACCACATCAATGGCGCTTAAATATGAGAAACACAAAGAACTACCCGTTTCGACCCGTTCCCAACGCAGCTTCGTTCAGCCAGTCAGTCATCCGAACGCAAACGCTCTCTTTAGTTTCGATTTCAGCACCAGACCAAGACACCAGACCCCTAGCGCGAGGGTGACTCGAACGTGCTCCTCGTACATCCGTACACGGAGCAGCAACTTTTGGCCAACGTGCATAACGCCCCATCTCACCGACGGGGGTCGCCGTAGCTTTCGGCGTTCGCCCGGAACGTCGGAGGAACTTTTATTATTATGAGCTAAACGGTAGAAATAAGAGCGAAATTACCTGCGCAAAATGAGTTCTGATTGAATTGCGGGCTGCCTTCGTTCGCTGCAACTACTCGGCGGTGGAAAGTGGGAAAGCTAGAGCGTGTGTGAGAGAGAGATGGTGGAAACACTGGGGCCACAACATGCACAGCATCTTCTATGGGGGGGGCCGACTTCATCACGGGTGCCTTTGTGGGACCGGAAACGCCGGGCCCCTTCGCGCGAAGCGCTGGCGTCGGATGTCATAATGGGAAGGATGATTGAAAATTATTTCCGCTTGTTTGCTCCGGCGCGACAGGAACCGCGACATAATTGCGACAAGATGAGTACATTAGTGCCGCCATTGTCGTGGGGTGCCGACCGAGAATGAGAAAATTCCGACCGGGGGATCGGAACCCGGAGCCCGGATACGGTGAAAAGTGTCTTGTTTTTGTTTCTGGGGCCACGCTGGGTGCCGCCACCGGTGGTTGCATAAATTATTGGAAGGTTCTCGTCCGTGTTTTCTTCGGCGCTTATGAATTCGTAATCATAATCGGTGCCGATGGTGGTGTTGCTGCCCCGGAGCTCGGGATTAGTTTCTCCGCGTACGCGCGCCATGCTGGGAACCGAAGATATTCGGAAGCTTTGGGCCAGCAGATTCGTAATGGGCAAAAGCAAACGGATGCTATCAGCGTGGGAGAAAACATAGATTCCAACGCAACACGCGTTCCAGTTGCCTAATGGAAATGTGGCCGCTTCATAATTGAAATGTGTACATGCGCTTGCTTTTTAAACGAGTTCAAAATCACCATCAACATTAATGTTTAGTTACAATATAATTATCATAACAGGCCACAACACAAATTTAGTGCTGCTCTTCAAAATGTAAAATAATTAATCATCAACCACAAGTTCAAAGGGACTTGAACATGTTGTTCAGAAACGTTTTGCCCTTTTTTCTTCAGTAAGCTTTTGAGCACACTTCGACTCCATTAAATGGTACAAAGAACTCAAAGAAGCCGCAAAAAAGACCAGATTTCCGTTTATCATTTGCTACGTTTGCCGGCACAACATTAGCCAGCGAGCAAAACGTTAATCAGACGTTGAATGATACATCCAATTGCAATGCCGACATCCACCTTGCCGGCAACCCCCAGGCAAGGACGTCCCGGTGGGTGCACCACTTTGGAGAGAAAATGGATAAATCAATTCGTGCAAAAGCTGCCGCCGGAAGCGATGATAAGAAGCGCAAAACATAAACGCAGCGCAAAGAAGCACCGAGGACGAAAGCCTCGTCGGTTGAGTTCCGGGGCCCGGGACAGTTACAGCGTGGTTCGATTGTGGTGCAACACGGACAAAAAAACTGGGCTCTCACCGGGACCGCCTGTACGATTTTCCTCGCTTTTTCCGGCGCCTTTCGGTTGCGCCATCCGCTCGATTCGTTTGCGTTTGATGATTGCGTTGTCGGTAGGAGGGACGCCGCTGGTGGGACTGACAGCAAGGGGAAACACATTTTAACTAAAGTTTCACAGAAAAACTCCTGTACCAAGAGAAAAAAACCACCAGGGAACACGAAATGGAATAAAATCAATAGGAAGCTATAAATTAAATTAAACAGACACGGACAGCGTCGAGCGGAAACGGGAAAATGTGCTTCACGAGCGGCATAACCGGGCGCGTTCGCCGTGTTTGTACGAGTGCTCTGCTACTCTGCGTGTGTGCCGCTCTATTGGTTTATGTTTCCTTGTTCCGCACAAAAGGTGTCGGTTAGTCCCTGCGCAACACTTTGCATGAATGGCCATTTCCTTTATGGCACTGAAAAACCGGAGCAAAATGGTACAAGAAAAACCGGAAAACGCGTCACTCTCACCCAAGCTTATTGCACTTCAACGCCGCCGAAGCAAAACTGGTCTCCAACCAGGAAGCGGGAATTCGGTGAACTTTTCCTCCATTTTGGAGCACCGTTTGGTGCTTTACTTCAGAACATGAAACACAAGAAACCGGTGGACAAGAAACCAGTCTAGCGACTGTTGGGGCTCCACTATACAAAGTTGTTGCTTGTTTTAATGTTATCTTACCAAGTGTCAACCGCAAACCGAGTTCCGTGTATTCCACTCTTTATGTTCCTTTTTTTAGTTACCGTAATTTCGTCTTGAAGGATGTTCCACAGTAAAAGATTCGACCATTCGCTTCAGCTCGTTCAGCCCTATCTCGCGCCCTTTCGAGAACCCACTTCAAGCTTCACACTATCGCCTGGAAAAGGCGTCCCCTTAAAAGTCCCGTTCTGGTCCGGCGAACCGAAACCACTAATAATGGAGTGTTTAGCTTGTTGTTCGAGAGATGTTATTTTATGCTTGGTTTGTTTGTAATTTTCATTTCACCGCCCGGATGGTGGTCTCTTCCAGGCCCTGTATTCCGTGTTTGAGTGTGACAATTTTTTTGTCGGATCGTTTTGTTTCATTTCAGTGCTTTCGTGTCGGCCCCTATTGTCGTCGGCCTTCAAATCATCACTAAACACAGCCCTCAGCAGCGGCATCGAATGCCCTTGTTGGCCTTTATTACTATGTTCATGTTGCGGACGTCCGTTTGTTTTTCCAACGGACATCTTGTTTTGTGTTCCAAATATGGTTGATGCTATTTTTCCGGCGGTCTCTTGTTCGCCAGCTAGAGCGTTTGGTATCAGCAAGTATTGTAACTTTTTTTCTGCTGAAACAGGACCATGATGAACTCTGGATGAAATATTAAAATGTTCGGCAGGTGAGTGTTATGTTTTATTTTCAATTTGATCAAATAAAGAACCGTAAACTAACCCCACGAATCGAATCCTGAAAGTATCATTCGACTCACATCGGCTGGAAGCTGTTTTATCACCCATTTTTAACCCCTGTATCATTCATCTTGTGTCTTAAAATTAAAGTATTATCGCTGAACGATAACTAAGACCTGTTCAGGAATGTCGAACTTAGTCCACGGAACGGCAAGCCTTGCCGCTGCTATATAGGGCGCAAAAACGAACCTGAAAACAGAAAAAATCCAAAGAAGGTTTGTGGCTCCCGCAGTCGCCAGCTGCATTGCTGCTGCAACTCCGTTCCGCGGTGATGGAGACACAGGACAGCAACGAAAGATGAAATAGTGCAGAAAAATAGGGCTTCTTGGCTTGTGTCGTCCTTTAACTCGCCATGATCCGCCGAGCACAAGGCCCCAAGCATCGATGGATCAGCAAATTGGTCTCCAACGGCACGAATTGAACGAATGATCGTAATTTCAGGAGACCACGGAAACGGACACGCTGTCGCCGGCCTGTTCCTCGTTACCATTGTCAGCCGATTCGATCCGGGGCGACCAATAAGCTAAAGAAGCGCGGACCGGACAATGGCGGGCGCAGTGGAAGGAGCTCAAAAGTCGACTCTCATTCGATTTCCTATTGCTTCGCCAGCAACGCAACGGCAAGCTGCTACAGTGTGCACGATGCCGCTGAAAATTGGAATTTAATGCAACGTTAGACACGAAACTACACCCGGTTCCCGCTTGTCGTGGAGGTGTGCTTTATCCAATTTCATTCGTTTTTTCTTCTGTTTCCTGCACCTTACTCAAGGGTTTGCTGCACAGAGTCCTCTTTCCTTTTCCACGGTCCGAGTCCTACATCGTACGAATTATAGCGCAACTTATGTAATCACATTACTCACGGTCCTATGATTCATTTCATTGAAACCGACCAAGGCATCCGGAAGAATGTCTTGTTGGGTTTCAAAAATGGGAAGAAATGAAAAAAACGGAGAAAAACTACGGTTCCAAAGACATATTAAAGCACTACGAATGCTTCGATTGAAACGTTGTATTTGAAAGAATGTGTCCAAAACAATAACGGAATGAAGACTCCATTGGGTTGACGATATATAGTTATGGCCAGTAGTTACGACACCCAATCCCATTATCCTATCCACTCATTCCACGTCTCCCTCTCACAGCAGCGACAGATAGACAGCCACGATAGAAGTATGAGTTAAGTCTATAACAAAATGTAAACCGATAACCAAAGAACCTGGAGAATAAAAACCACTCTCGATTTGCTACCGAGCAGTCAACACGTGCTTTCGAGCACAACTCATTATTAGTTCTTCAAATGGACTTATAATTATATACGACGAACTGTTTGTACGCCATGCTTAAATTTTCAACACGTGAACCTAATTTCTATCCCAGCAACCTTTGAACTACAAACCATGTGAATGTGCAGAAAATGACTTATACACAATTTTGTCAGATTTGTTGGAAAATTTCTCTTTATATCACACAACTCTCACACCCACAAACATTTGTGTCACTCGCAGTGAGTCGTCGTAACGTTAACGGAACTACATTTCCTAACCTCTTTCAGTGACGATTCCTACTTTCTACCAACATCTTGTACTACTATGCTACTTGGTATGCTTTCACGCGAAGGCGGTACGTGTGCACGCCTACTAAGAACTACGTCTAGAATCGACATAAACTCTCCACACGCACGTTTGCCATCTAGTATGTTCGTTATCATCTAACGTGAATTCTTGTGCATATAAAAGGGCATAGCAAGGTGCTGATGATAATACACACACAAACATACGCGGAAACGATTTGGTTGCTAAATCCTTGATTGTCCATCGACAATGACGGGCGGGTAACGTGTAATGGTGGAAAGGGAATGTGACAGTGTATGAACGGGTGACCGCTCGCATTAGGAGTGCAATACGGCGCCCACAACGTAGGGCTGGCTGGTTAGGGTTACTTCTCTAAGTGTATTGCCATTTTCCATTTACAACAACATCAACAACAACAATAGGATGAAGGACAAAATATCACACACGCATGCACACAGACGTGCCGCATCGGATAGAGTGCAAGAGACGATAGATTGCCACCAAGAGATGATAGTATTGGCAAGATGCGCTACTTTGAAGGGTGGTTTTTGTGCGGAAATGGGATCGGTGCAGTAAAAGTATCTAGCCAGTGTAACACATTAACATTCAGTTTGCCCTATCGCTAATCATGCACACACGGGAGCATCTGACTGCTTTCTACGGTAGCCTCACGCTGGGAGGTTACTTCCTTTACTTTCTTAACTATCGCTCATCGAAGTTGCCATTGATCTACACATCTACCTGCTCTCTCACACGGAGCTAGAAGCACGACTTGGTGCCAGTTGCGATCTATTTGCTACGAATTTCCTAAAATGATATACTGACTGACGTTTTATTGCTGAGGTTTTGAAACGCTTCTCTCGTCTGTTCTTCTACTCGTCCGCCTGCTCGTACTGATATCGTTGCGTTTTCTTCATGTCACGTAAACAAGGCACATTTTGGATATTAGATTATTACAAAAAGATTTGCAAAGACTTTCCACTAGTTTCTGTTCGTTAGTATTCCGTTAAAATTCCATTCCACTCTCGAAAGTAATGGAAAAAGCTGCTGCTGATTCCGGGCGTGCCAGAACCGCAGCGTATGTCTTTTGGCAGCATAAAAACACACCAGAAACAAAGGCATCGTGATTTAAACAGTGCGCGCACTTTACGGCGCTCGTTTTCGCTGGTAAAGTTTCGTTCGGTTGGTAGATTGATTCGCGTGTTTGTGTATAAAATAGTTTCAGCTTGCTCCTCTAAAACCAACAGTGCCTGGCTGAACACACTCTCTCAAACAAAGTGCCTTTGTATAACAATCGGATTCCTTCGGCATCGTCGTTTTCGTCATCCTCAATTTGCTCAGTGTAAAGTTCATTTCGTCCATTGATTAAAAATTTTCCACTCCAGCTATCTCTTCTTCCACTCGCTTTCATGGAATCCGTGACGTGGAGCTGTAGTCGCATAAAATAGTTAAGTTGATGATTGTAAAAAGTTGCAATCCTGTGTGTGTATATCAGATGTAAAAATAATATCTCTCTCTGCTCTGCACTATCTTTCCGAGGAGCTAGCGTTTCGTTGATGCACTGCGTTCTATCCGTTGGTGGGTGATAGTTATCTGATTGTGTTATCATGTCGTATGCTCGATCACTCGTTATTCCGTTAGCTAGACAGTTAGTTAAGCACAGAAAAGAAATCTCTTTTCTGTTGTCCGATGATCGTACGTCCTGCTTCTGGGCGTGTTTTCACTCTTTCGTCACTGTGTCTGGACAAGTCTCGTCACGTCAGATGAAGGACACGTCTTGTTGCCTTCCCTATTTCCTGTTAGCGCTTTCTCGGCTTGTCAGTATATTATATGCGCATCCCAGCGCCCACGATATTTCGTGTCCATCGATCTTTTTGTACAGCTGAAATGGTAAATGAAGTTTTAGACAATGGTTTAGAGGCCGTATTTTTCGCGAAACAATCTTTACGAACCTTGAGCGGTGTCTTTGCCTTCAGTCCGTAGCCTTCCTCAAGCAGCGTAGAGATGAAGACAAGATCCACACACATAAACGGTTGATCCGTGTTAGCTTCGGCGCACACCTCTCGCGATTTACTGACAAACTCGCCGACCGTCGTTTCGCCACCTTGAATGGGGTCTGAAAAGAAACACGAAATGGTCACCCACCGGTCACCCGATTGAATGCAATCCATGCTTACCAACGAGCCCCGTTTCGATCGCACGATCAAAGAAGTAACTGAATGCCGAAATTTCGTGCTGCTTCAGCGTGACCGGTTTGGGTTTAAGTGTCGGCAACAGCTTCTCCCTGACGATCGCCGCACACTGCTCGTAATCGACCACCGGATTTTCGGCCGTTGCCCTCGGGTTCTCCTTGCCGCTCACATAGTACTGACCGGTTCCGTAGCGGAACAGCTTGTTCTTGATGATCGGATTAACACATTCGCTTGCCAGCTTCGTCTCATTCTCGGCCACCCGGTGCGTGAATACGGCGTGCCGTATCGCGTGCAGTCCGGCGCCGAGGTAGCTGTTTGTGAACACCTCGACGTACGAGTCGAGCGTCGGAACTCGGTGCATAAATGCGGCATACAGTGGCGTCTGGGAAACGTCCTTCGGTGCAAAGGTGACCTGCGTGCTGCCGCCACCCAAATCGAGCGCCGCGACCGTGCTGCGACTGTTCAGCTTGCCCAGCAGGAAGTTCACGGTGAACCACGAAAAGATGCCCTCGTCCGTACCGTCCATGATTTCCACCGCCTGCTCGTCCACCAGGAACCCGGACGTGCGGAACAGTTCCCGGCAGGCAGCAAGCAGCGCTTCCGCCTGGTCGGGCTTCAACAATCGCAAACCGGCCGTCGCCTTCAGGACGAGCGGAGTTTGAGATAGTTTTTCAGAAGGCACTACTCCTTTGGCGGCATCAAGCAGCTTTCCGATGCTGGCGGCCCCATCGAGCGGCCGTTCGGCAAACGCTGACAGGCCCGGTTTGGATTGCTGAAACAGCTCGTAATCGAGCACGAGCCGCCCATCGAGGTAACCGTGGTGGAACTCGAACGCCAGCACCCGGCTCCCCGTCGAGCCGGCATCAATTACGACGGCGTAGATTTTCTCGTGGTACCCTAGCCGGCCGGCAATGCCATCGATGATCGGATGGAACGAGTCTGTGTAGGCGCCGAGCAGGAAGATTAGCAGCGAGGCACTGACAACGAGGCAGATAAACGAAAAACGAAGGTTGCTGCCGGCCGACTTGGCTCCGCCGGAACCACCTTTTCGGCGTGCTCCCGCCGGCGGCTGTGTTCGCTCGGAGGAATCTTGCTGCTGCAACTGGGGAATAAGAACAGCGAGGTATTAGACACGAACCGTAAGAGTTTGTGCGAGGCCTTGGGCAAAATAGAAAAGAATCTATTATAGGCAGGCGGCGCTAAAGTCAACAGAAACTTGCAACTCATTCAATTGACGAAGTTGCCTAATCATCATCCTCCTCCGTCGTGTCGTCGTCATTATTATCGCTATCTGCGAGGCACTCGCGAAGAAGATCGCTAAGCGACGCGGCTGTGTGTGTTTTATGCACCAGACATCAGCCCTGTATTGTAAAACCTGCAGTTGTGGCAAGGATGGTACGATTTTTTCGGAACAATTGAAACCAATAATTACCAGTTCGTAATCGTAGCCCATTGTCGGCGGGAACGATGCCTCCGTGGATCGTTATCTTATCAAAAATTCAACAGAAATGCAAACGGCTCTCTGGCAGTTGAAAGCATCGTTCGTTGAGGTGGCTACCGGTGGTCGCCGGGAAATAGATTCTCGCTGTAGGTTGTCGCACGCTCCAAACTGGCCTCCCGAAGGTCATTCAGCCTGTTGCGGATTACGGAGAGGGCACCACTTCGTCAACGCTCGAGATATGTACGTGTGTATGCGTTGTTGCGTTGACGAGACAAGACGGAAGTGCGGCCGTACCGCTAACGGTGCTAAAATAAACCATCTGCCTGACGCAACTGCCTGAATGTTTGCACTCGACCGCGACGGACGAAACCGGGCACGAAAACGGAAAATAACTTTCGCTTCTTTGCTGCTTTTCACGAAGGAAGCGACCCACCACGCAACACTGGCGCGCCCGCGGAAACAGAAAAGCGCAACAACCTTTTTGACACTTCTCTCGTTGGGCTTCGCGCACCGGCGACGGCTGCGCGGAAACTTGCGAAAGGAAACTCTGATGACAAATCGAACCTTTCGCCCAACAAAAGGAATACGATTGAATGATTTTACTGTTAACGGGCATTCTTACCTTCCGGTTGCGCAGATTTTGGTTCGAAGAAGGCATGGCCGCGTGTGGAAATGTGCTGGGATAGTATCGCACGGCTGGCTGGGAGACCAATTAGCCGTACAGCAATCTCGGAATGTGCCAAATCAGTTCACAAGGCCCGGGCCACAGGACGGACAACACGCCGGTACGGAGAAGAACAACTTAAAACCTACCGCGAACAGAAGCAAAACAAAACTGCTGCCCCGTGGTGCTGGTCTAATGGTGGTATAATTCTGGTATAATGCTGGTGGCGACGTTTGTTCCACATTACACCGGTTACCGCAAGCCGCTGTAACACTGCTACTGTGCCGCTGTACGCATGCCGGTTTTTAAAACGACAGTTTTTCCGTTAAAACGTTTTCCGAATTTACATCTGTGAAATTTTGGCCAAACGGAATGAAATCGATCGATTTCTTAAACGAAATGGTACTGGGGATGAGTAATGGGATGCATGCGACACTACTGTGTGCAAACAATCGTGGTCAAATCTTGGTGAAGTAGCTCAAACGGTGGTCAAACCAGGACTCACGGCCAGGAACGTTCTACTGGGTATATGATGGGACTGGACTTTAAAGGAATCGTTTATTATGATTTGCTTCCGTGTAGCCAAACACTAAATTCAGATCAGTACTTTCAATTACTGAACCGTTCGAAGCTAGCAATTGACCAAAAACGACCAGAATCGGCCGATAGAAGAAAAATTGTGTTGCATCATCATCTTTAGTGACTCGCGAGAAAGTACTGGAGCTTGGTTGGGAAGTTTTAATGCATCCACCGTATAGGCCGAACCTTGCACCAAGCGAGTGACACTTTTTTCGTCCATTACAACATTTCCTGAATGATGAAAAATTGAGATCCAAAAAGGATTGTGAAAAAATATTGCTAGAGTTTTTCGCCAATGACGACCAAAACTTCTATAAGAGATGCATTACGAACCTACCATTGCAAAGACAAAAAAAATCCAACAAAACGGTGCATATTTGACGAAAATCGAACCAACCAAACTTCTTAAATACAGTTTTGAATGTCACCCAAAAATAATGGATTACTTTTTCCCCAGCTTTATATATTATTACTTAAAAAATCACTAATCCTCTTTTGATGCTTCCTTCTCGCCTCCGGGGTCAGCGTACGCGATTTGTAGTACATACACCGCCACCACAAGTACAATACATTATCTCGCATGTTCCCGAGTTGTTCTGTTGTTTGGGTTTGATCTATAAATTATGATTATGATAAGTCATTTTAGATTGAAATTATACTATTGAACTTACTTACTCATGACTGGTGTGCCCTGTGGTGATTGGCGATCTTTTGCTGCCTTTGTTGGCTTTTGTCCCATTTGGATTGCTTTTGCTGTGCTAAGGTGCTGCGAAGCGACTAGAAGCGTGTGCTAAGACGGTACAGATCACGATCACGATCACGGAATCGATAAACAAGATTTGGTATACTGTGTCGTCCGATTACATACCTTTTTTCTGCACACACTGATTTTCTGTCTCAGATATTGATATTGTCGCAGATGATAGTTGTGGTTTGCGAATTGGAAATCAGCTAAACTTCTTTTTGCTTTATTAATTTTGGCATTAGAATGAGGCACTTCACCTCTTGTGAGAAATACCAGAGTGAGAATGAGAAGACAGTGAGTAAAGCTGTCAGCCAGTAAGTGAGTAAAGTTGTCAAGCAATCACAGTACACATTGAAAGCGATGGAAAAAGGCATAAAAGTTTCCACTTCGCACAGAGTTTTTGCTAGACGGGCGCGTGCGAAAGAGGTAGTCCAGCTTAAGAGTTGTTCGCATAAATAGAAGGCAGAAATCCAGATCGCACCAACGTGAAAAGCATCGAATCCCGTACGCGGCATCATTATCAAGCCCGATTGCCCCGAAAGGTCCTTAACCGCCACGACGTTTCCCACTTCCGAGTGCGTCGATTGTGCCATTTAAACGGATTTCTGTGAATCTCCCTGGCCTCAGCGGACGAGACCGAGACCGTCCCTTATCGCAGTCGACGCTTGGTCGAGATTAATTATAAAAGCACTGGCCAGACGGCCGGCCGGAATCATTCGTTTGCTGCGTACGCTCAGAGTCACCAGCCGCTCTAGCCAACCCTTGAGCGGTGCCGAAACCTTGACACCCGTTGTCCTTGTGATCTGTGTGAGTGTGTGTGCGTGTGCGTGTAAGTGCGCTCTTCCCGGTTCTGATTCCTGGGGCAATACCCGGTTCATCCTACTTGCTGACGGAGGAAGTTGCAACGGTTGGTGCGGAATCCGCAGTGAAAATTATGGAGAAAACTAGTGAAAATGGCCATCAGTCCCCCGAGAAGGAGGTTCGCGTTTGGTGCGACGGATGGTAAGTGGTTTGCCGTGCCTAATTCATCAATTATCAATTCCCACCATACTCCCTATCACGTGAACGGGGATTTTCTGGCTTCGCTCGCTGATGCAATGTGTACTGCGATACGCTAAGGTGTTGGGCAAGTGGAAAAACGTCCAAAGCGTACAATGAGTATGGGTTTGCTCGCCCCGTGACCTTAGAGTGGCATAACTGCTGACCAAGGACCACGATGGTTCCCGAAATAGAACGATTGCTCACAACTTCGAGTGCAGCTTGAGAAAAGGGCAAGCAATCCTCTTGCGTGACGCTCCCGACGAGATTGTTCCCATGTTCCGTTAGTTACTAACTAGCTCATACAGAAATAGGAAATAGAAAATCGTTATTTTCACCCTTTCCGGTGGCTCATACTGCATGCACCGTTAGACGTGCTACCTTTCGTGAAGGGGACAAGAATTTCGTTGCAATCGGAAAAATACCGATCCAGTATGCAGCGGAAGCAACTTTCTCCAGCGAACACGCTGATTCAACTTAACGTCGTAGGGTGCTTCGATATGCGAAAAGGTGACGACCGTGAAGCAGTTTTCTGGACTGGTAAAAATTATTTCATGCTAGTTGAGTAGGCCTTTCTTGGGTGGATTGCAACCCGACCGTTGTGGAAATCGCTGCCAGCTTGTGTGTCGCGGTGTGCAGTGTCGAAACCCTTGGACCACACCTTGTGAAAGTTCTGTTCTGTATTTTTAAGGGCCAGAACGGTACCTCTAGGTGAATGAACCGATAGGGTGACAGTCCACCCTGCACGGTTGACCGGCACCTCGCAGCACCAATTTCGGCCATGCGCATTAAAGGGCCCCACTAGAACGGCGTGGTGTCAATGGAGCCACACGCGTGTTCTGTGCGTAAGCGCGCGCCATGAGCAAATCAAAACACAACACGCGCGATCGCATGATTCAGGCTCTGCGCCTATCAGGGACGAGCTCTCGCGCGAACGTGGCGCAAAGAGCGAGAGGCTCGCTGCGGGCGGCATGAGAGAAAGTGAGAACGACGCGGGACCGAGAAAAAACGGTTAAAAAACACCAAGTGCGCAAGACGACGCCGTTGAAAGCGGAGAAATAGAGAAGAGAGCTCATGATGCGAGCGAGACGTTTGCTTAGCGTCTTTTTCCTGCAATGTCCGCTTCCGCCCTGTTCTGCCTCTGATTACTCGAGGCCCCCCCCGGTCAGCGGTTTTCCCGGTAGACTAGAGCATATGTTTTGCCCCCTATGCGAGGCGAACGAACAAAACGGATAGGTAGAAACAGGTTTACGCGAAGTCGTTGGACCGCGAAGTCAGTTTTTTTTTACGCTACTCGTTGGTATTCGACTTCGCGCGGTACTTCTCCGTTGCCCGATCGGTACCGGACTTTTAAAACGGGTAAAGAAACAAAACAGAATGTAGAAAAACTGCATTGCGCGTTCCTTGGTTGCTCCATACCAGGAACCGGTAGAAGCGACCCACCGTATTTACTGCCCTTGGATGCGGCAAACAGCCAGCCCCAACAAAGTCAAAGGCCCAGCTTGTGCCAGGCTCTGGTGGAGATGCTCCCGGCCGCGCTGCTAGGCAAGGATAAAACCGGTGCGGAAGAGCTCTAGGTCAAGGTCGGCGTTCGTCGTGTTGGTGTGGTGTCCCCGTTTGTGTTTCTGTGTGTGTGTGTGGTTGATGGCCAGCTCCGCTCGGAAGCTCCGAATAGGATCGGGTAACGGATGGTTAAACTGCTGATGCATTTCAAGTTGCCCATGGCAACCCTTCGAGCATGTAGTGCATTTTAGATTACTATGTTGCTACTATGGAAAGACTTGTATATGCGTTTTCGACCAGATGATAATATCCTTTCTAAATTAATTGTGATTAACTTGCACACAATTTGAAGTATTTTGCATTTTACTTCCTAAACTACACTTTTTCATAATTATATCGCACGCAAACATTGTTTGGAATACGTTGGTAATGAATGTTTTGCCTAGGTGTATTTATCTTTCTCGCAGTCATGAATGTTAAGTTCCGGGAACTGGTTCAGGATGATTGATAGTAATGCTTTCAAACAAATAAGTAATTAAAAAACTGTGCATTCATTTTTTTCTCTTGCCAACACTTGCTTCCTGCTGGAAGCAACGCTGGATCCATTGTTGGAAACAAAAAACAACTAGGATGTGTTTCTCTCTCGACCTTTACAGTCGCAACAACTTGCTAATTGGCCATATTGCATCAACCACACGTTTCTTACCCTTTGGATCGTACATGGCGTAGTCAAATGAAACATGTGTCGGGGTGTCTCGTGTCGTGCACCGCAGCGCAATTGCCTTCCGGTTGCTGCGTAGAGAATTCTTGGTCACTTATGTATGTGAGCGTTTGATAAGATAGAGTAGGGACAGGTTTTCTCAGTAAATACTGTGAATCGACGATGTTGTCAGTGAGCCATCACACCCGAAAGCCAGTTCTCTCTTGAATTGGCCAATCAATCCGTTTCTTTTGTATTGCGAAAGTCATGATTAGTCGTTCATTCGCATCACTATCCGTATTAGGTCTAATCATACGATTGGCATGATAAAACAAACATCGATTAATCCTAACACAAGATGTAAAGAAATAATTAAAAGCAACCTTTATTTTCACTCTTCTCGCCCATAATGGGACAATTCCTGACTAGGTTATGCCTTTGATGATGGTTTTAAATACGCGTATAATTATACGCAGTGATCGTATGCCACATGCACATAAGACATCAGTTTCTCTAGGTTTTAAACTAACTTACCACGTGCAATAAGCCGACAAAGACACTCATTTTGGAATGGCCCCAAGTGTGTTCTGGCCAATCCTATCTAGAACTGTAAGGTTTCGTTTCGACAACGTGAGAGTCTGCATTTCAAGATTACAACAGTGCATGACGAGTGGGATTGCCAACAAAATTGGCGCGTGCAGCAACAGAAAGAAAACTAGAACTGAAACAGGGCGTGTGCATTGCCTTTTGCTGTTCTAAATTGATACAAATTAGCGACACTTTACGCTCCACAGAACTATCATCTCCCCGTCAACCAATGTCGTCCTTGCTTCAATTGGCGCGATTTATTGATCAAAATTCGGTTTCTTTTTACTCTCTTTTACAGCTATGACATGGTGCACTTCGGTCATGCGAATTCCCTGCGGCAGGCGAAGGCTCTCGGGCACAAACTGATCGTCGGCATCCACAATGATGAGGATATTACAAGAAACAAAGGACCACCAGTTTTCACACAAGAAGAACGGTACAAAAACGAGTGTTTTTCTCAAAGTTTAACGTATACCCATTGCTTAGTCGTTAGTCGTTAAAAGTGTAGAAAAAGTAGTACTGTTCATTTAACCCTCGATAGTTGATGTAATCGCGCTCATACTAACGTATTATTATTCTGTATTTTAAGGCATTTTTAGAGTTTAAGCGAGTGCTTGGCGCAATTTACGTCCAAATGTGTTATATGTTCGCGCGAGCCATTGTGCTAGCGAAAAGTAATAGAACTATCGAATCTTCTGACCAGTATATCACGCCTCTCTGCTTGTTGTCATTGGTTTTGTTCGTTGTGTTTTGATTTGGTGCTCCGTTTTTCACGACCTCTCGTCACATCAGCCACACGATTAAAGTACGAGCGGGGCGCCCTTCTGTTATCAAAAATTCCACATCGTTCGATTGCGCAACTGTCACGCCACAGCGTCTTAAACACGCAAATCCATGTTCCCGCGGGATTGCCCGATTATCTGGGTGGCCGGGGGCTCGGGGACACACGAGCTACAATCATAAGTTTGCGGGACAACCTTCAACTTATCGACCTTATGCACGCTACAAGCCAGGGGTATCCGATAATAACTGATCCCTGCCGGAAGGGCGGGTGCTGGTGAAAATAAAGGAGTTCCCCAAGTCAGCCCACTTTTGGAACAGTCATAATCAGTGATCGAACAGTTACAACCATCCCAAAAACCGTTGCGCACATGGTCGCGATAAGCGGCCTGTCCGGAATAAACGATGGAACAGGAACAGATCCTCGAAAGAGGCGTCTGTGATGACGTTGCGCATCGACGGTGCCTACGGCAGGCACTAAAAAGCCGCCCCCTTATCAGGAGGGCTGCAAGCTATAAACTGAGAAGCAAAAACCTTGAGTCGGGTGGTGCGCTGAACTTTCTGGTCTTTCGAATACGACGAAAGCTCACGCACCATGGTTCTATCGACCTTTGGAGTGCAATCGGACCACCATCAACCGCCGATTGAAACCGTCCGCGTTCGCCCCACTGAGCTCTTCCCCGTTGGCACCACAAGACATGCACTGTTGTTGCTGGCTGATAAATGGTTAATAATCAATCGTCCCAAGTCGTTGTGCTGCTACGTAATCATTTTGCACCGACTGCGATGCTCCAATTCATGTGTGTCATTTTACGGTTGGGTCTTATCCGCCCGTGACCGCACTTGCGCCAACTGGTTTACTTGTTATCAGCGACAGCACACGATTGTGTGCGTTTGCCACACACAAGTGTGTGTTCTAACAAACAGCTACCGACATTAGAGTCGTTGATTTATTATGGAGGCGCGAATCAACGTAGGCCCCCTTCAGTTCTGGCCAGCGGATGTTGTCGATGTATCATCGCATCGTAAGCAAACAAATTTTGTCACCTGCTCGACAATGAGACACTCCCAACTCAATGCAATGGAGTACACAATGATAGGCATTCGTTGCATGATAAGAATCTCCAACGTGCGTCCGGTAGAATGATCCCGGTTTTCTGTGCGTCATACACCGCGCGTCATCATGTGCCACCGTATCCTTGATCGTACTAAAATTTTACTTTTTCTCATTTTGAATTACAGATACAAAATGGTGCGGGGAATCAAATGGGTCGATGAAGTGGTGGAAGACGCACCGTACGTAACAACGCTCGAAACCCTAGACAAATATGAATGTGATTTTTGCGTGCACGGTGGTAAGTTTCCATTCCATTACGCAAGGATATCCCCACGAAATCAATGCCGTTTTGCGGATGCACGATTCTGGTTTTTTTGGAATCCTCCAATCATACTTCCTCAACTTAGTCTACTGGTACACGATGACTTTTTGCTGCTGCGATTCTGGTGTGCAAAGTGTAATAGTTAATCGACCTAATCGAGCGCGTGGACTACGAACACAAGCTATAGTGCTGCCTAGTGTCCCACTTCGACACCGATGGGGTTGAGTTAGATCCGGGATCACAGCTAGCAACGTTCGATCGAACACAAGAATACGCTTCGATCGCGTTGGCGTGATTGAGATGTGAGGGCGCTGTGGCCGGCAGTCCGCAAGGGAAGCACTGACCTTAAATCGACAGTATGTTTACTATTACCATTCCTCCCATGTCTTCCAATAACATCGATTAACTCGGTGAATGGGAGAAAGGCAACGCCTGAGCCGTCGGAATACGGGAATGCGAAAAAGCGATAGTGAATTTTCGCTGTGCACTGCGTCTCCTTTACAATGCTTGCGTATGTCAAACTTTGTACTGAAGTGGTGTGATCGGGGTTAACGCTGATTGTCCTTAATAGGGGGTCACGTCGCTCTGCTGAATGTTTTGACTGAGCATGGCGAGGAAGTTGTTGGGTGAGTTGATAGCGTACTTTGAAAATTGTATAAAATGTCCAAGGGACACTGGAACTATCTGGCCGTTTGTCGGTCACCGATCTCTCGGTGTGCGAAATCGTGCAAGCTAAAAGGAACACACATAGTACTGCGAACTAACAAGTTATTTTACACAGACAGGCTGCGGTGTTGGGGCATTCTAGAGTTTATTCAACCTGGTAGTCTAATGTTTTCTTCTCTACACTTCCAGACGACATCACGTTGACGGCGGATGGAGTCGACACATACCATTTGGTGAAGAAGGCATTACGTTACAAGTAGGTGGTAGAACGAGAAGATTAACTGGCGTGGTGCTTGTATCATACAATCAATAACTAACCCTTGCTTCATTTACAGGGAAGTCTCGCGAACGGCTGGGGTCTCTACGACGGATCTGGTGGGGCGCATGCTGCTGCTGACAAAAAATCACTTCAAACAAGGTGAAAAGGAATATGAAGTTGGCAAAGATGGTAAATATTCATCTCCATTCAATGGGTCACAGTTCCTAAGCGTCTGTGTGTGTGTGTGTGTGTGTCTTTTCAAACTGTCCTAGCTGCAATGGTCTAGATTTTCTTTCAATCTTTTCATATTAGTAACCTAAAGTAGAACCTTTCCCAGCGCACGCTCAACTAATCCTCGCATGCTGTTCGCTTTACCTAATCTTTCCAATCACAAGTGTTCGAAGCTTTACTTAAGAAGTATAAAGATAAATGTATCTCAGGATCTTCGCAACTCGGGCAGGACCACACGGCCCGCAGCCCCTGGACCGGATGCTCACAGTTTCTGCCGACGACACAAAAAATCATACAGTTCAGCGACGGCAAAGCGCCGAAACCGAACGATCGTATCGTGTACGTGGCCGGTGCGTTCGATCTGTTCCACGTAGGGCATTTGGATTTCCTGGAAAAAGCCCGAAGCTACGGTGACTATCTGATCGTGGGCCTGCACACGGATCCGGTGGTAAATGAGTACAAGGGAGGAAACTACCCGATCATGAACCTGCACGAGCGTGTCCTCAGCGTATTGGCGTGCAAGTACGTCAACGAAGTGGTCATCGGTGCGCCGTACTCGGTGACGGCCGACTTAATGGAACACTTCAACGTTGGCCTGGTGTGCCACGGTCAGACGCACATTGCGCTCGACGTCGGCAATATCGATCCGTACGCGATACCGAAGCAGATGGGAAAATTTATGCTAATCGATTCGGGTAAGACAAGGCGGAAGTTTTGTTTTTGTAGAAATGGAACCAAACAATCATTTTCGCTTTTACCTTCGCTTGCCAGGTAACACCATCACGACGGAGGACATTGTGGATCGCATCATACGCCATCGGATAGAGTTTGAGCAGCGGAATCAGAAAAAAGAAAAAAAAGAAATTGAGGTGTACGAAGCGCTGCAGAAGGTTAAATTGGCACAAAAGTCCGGTTGACCCGTCGGTGGAGAGTGATAAGCATGGGCGGGACATTTAGTCGGTGTTCTCGCGCGTTGTTTTCGATTTACGTGTTCAGCATCATTCCTTTAAGTGTGCGGTACCGGGGCATGTGTGTGCGCCCGCGGCACGTGTGTTTTACAAATTCGGTTTATTCGTTCTGTTTTTCATGTTTACGTTAGTCAGCTAGTGCTTATGATTTTACTTCTATTCCGGTATCCGGTTTGTAGCGTATTTGTTCTAGAAAACGTTTGGCCGGCCTGTAGTATGGGTACTAGGGAAAACCACTATGCAAAATTGTTATTGAGGAAGCTAGTGGGAATCAAGAAACAAAAACCAAAACCTTACTGTGGTGTGACGCTTGTGTGAATCTCTATTTTTTCGTCCACCACAAACCATCCCCGGAATAAATCATGTACTTTATCATTATCTCACGAAAGAGTTCATGCTGCTTCCTTCGATTTTTAGTAGTAGTGGCATAAAATCGGCCATAACATGATTTACATAGGAGTTTAACAATTACTTCTTATATTGGGAAAGATTAAGCTTCTCATTGCAGAAAAAATGAACCTAATTTGGAAGGAACCTAAACGTGATTGGAACTCTTTTCTTCGCATGGATTTGCTTATTTCTTTCAATTGGACACACGTTGACAACTTAATTAAACACAGACAAAGCTTTGTGAGTTTACAACACCTATTATCGTACGTTACGAGAGGCAAGCATTGTAGTTGATTAAAGCAAACGAACCGAACAATTAACGACGATCGTCGGTGTGACCAAGTGATGGTGCTTTGAACCCGTCTAGTGTAGTTACTACTAGGAAGGAAAGTAAACCAATTATTAAAACAAATTACGAGCTACGGGAAGGCTAAGCAATCATCTAGTAAATACTGTCAGCCGTAACAAGAAAAAAGGAAACACGGCATTGGAACGATACGAATGGAATCGTGAACAGTTTGCGTTGTAAAAGCGCAGTAAAAGTCAGAAGTCGTTTCGCTTTCAACATCCGCAAAGCAAGAGTGTGAGTTACTATAATAACAGAAAATTATATCAATGCTTGTCGAGATGTTCTGCTACAATCGACGATCGCCACCAGAGGGGTAAATGCAGAGAAGTGTCTATTGGAACACAGGAGTAAATACAATCCAGCGCGTGTACACAAGGACGTGTGGTAATAAATCTCAACTGAAAGTCGAAATATCGCGGTCCTCCCCAGACAGACCCCTCTGTATTTATTCCTCTAATCTAATTTATATACGTCGACGTTGCGGCTCTTTGCCTTCTCTCGCCATCGTTTGTGTCGTCGAGTGTGTCGAGTAAACTTTGTTCGTATTCCGTGAATGTGCACGAAAAGTGTGAACGGTGTGTGATCGTCACTACAGGAAGAAAGTTTGTTAAGCTTATGCTGATCTCCAAACGATCGGAAAGCGATTGAGTTGGAGAATGGGACGCTAAAAAGGCGGAGAAGCGCAATGCCCTTACTATTGCTGGTGTCTAGGCCGGTTCCGGTAGAAGTGTGTATCGAGAAGAGAAAGTAAAGATTCAAACAATTGTATGTTACTATCGGTACTTTTTCAAACACTCCAGCAAGGAAAACCAAATAAATAATACTTCACATTTTACGCGTACATGCGAAGCAGCTTCCCGAAAGCAAAATATGCAAGCACTTGAATTGGAAAGAAACTAAAATTGATCCCATCTCAAGAAAGGCGGTTGAAATAAAGTAATCTAAAAGCGTCTAAGAATCAACACTCGAACAAAGATGGTAAGTCTAGTAGGGAACCCAATTCTTTGTCAATATCATCTATGGCGGCATCTTTTCTTTCAACACCACAAGCGATATATTAAGCTCATTGGAAGCCTGCTCTAATGCAAGACTTCCCATGCTAGTTGGCTATGGACCCGTGGAGCACTTCAAAAGTAAAGTGCGCTTTAGGGCGCGACAAAAGCTGCAGGAAAGTATCACAAATAGTTTTCATTTCGCTTTTAATGGGCTTCGGAACTGATGTACTTTTTAACCACTACTGTTGAGAGATTCTGTTTGTGTCGGTTGCGTAATCGAACGCGAGTGAGAGTAAAAAATAATGAAATCATTAGTGACGGGAGCATTTTTCTAGTTTCGCTGCCTGCTCTGGTCGATGTTTGCTACGATTTGCAGTTGTGAAGGCTGCACAATTTGGCGCGCCATTACACGTCCGCTAGATGCTAGATGACGTGCGGTACGGAAAATTGGAGTCAACGGCGCGACAATGCGATTTTCTCCCCAAGATAAGATGGTTCAATTCGCCATTGTGCACCTTCCAATTCGGCCACAAATAATTCGAATATGACAGCTTTCTGGTACTCTTCTCGGGTTCGTTAATTACGTACGATTGAATTTTAATTTGTGCTTGGGTTACTTGTAATTTGGTTGGATCACTCGTGTTTCCGACCCATTTTCCCCGACATCAATCACGCCAATGCCGAACGAATCCTTAAATGCTGCTAGTCTGTGGTCCGTAAAATTGTTTCGCAAACCGTGCATAATTTCATTCACAACTGGTTGATCGGTTTATCGTCTGTGACCATCGTCACAGTAAACAATTAAATTCTACCACCCTAAGCGTTGTGCAGAGCCGTAACAAAACCAACTGGTCAACTTTTCGCGTTTATGGTCCACATCCGTCCGATTAGAATCCGCGCATTGTGACCTTGCGACGGTTCGATCAATATGGATCATCTTGCGGTTGGTGCTGATCCGGAAAATACACCCGCAGCGCGCCCACCACAAGCACAGTCTGCCCGGGGTAACAATTAAATCCCGCACGATGGACAGACAAATTTTGACATTTTTTCCTATTTTTAAACACAATAATTTCTATTTTTTTATAGGCCTTCAGACTACACTATAATACGCAAAGGTGCTACACAATTCAAAGTTGAAAGTTTATCCATTTCATTCCAGCACTCTCTAAAAGATGAATTGGCAATAAAACGGCCAACGTACTCTCGCCGCAACGGGCCGCAGTTGGGCCGGAAAATAAGAGTGAAAATTCGCATCCAGCTCCACCCTCATCCGACGCGAGGGGGTCGTTATGTCGCTTATTGCTACACGGGTGGCTACCTCGCGACTGGTTCGCTGATTGACCGATTCACGGGTGCGCAGAATAACATGAACCCGGCGGTGGTCGGCGTCAGTTGGGATTTGGGTTCGCGACAGAACGTATGCAGATTCCGAGCCTCTGCTCTTGTTTTTTTTTCTCTATCCGTTGGTTTCGAATACTGACACCAACAGAAAATAGGCCATACTTTTTTGTCGGAAAAGTGAACGTGCGTGGGGAGAGTTGCAGAAATTTCGATAGTGATTGTGCTCATATCATAAACAGCCAGTAATGAAGTTCCTCCGCTGGCAAGTAACAGCCACGATGGCGGTTCTCTCCGCGCTGCTGTTCACGTGGTGCACCGATGGTAATGGGACGGATTCGTTGAATTTTGTACAAGGAATTGTTTGCTTTAAATTTCCGTTTAATTTCGACTATCTAAAGAATTGTCTAATCGCTGTTCGAATTCTTTCATCCTTCGCCGTCCTCTTCCGGTGCAGCACATTCGATAGTGGAAAGTGAAAGCCCGGGCAGCGCCACCGTGGCGGCCCGGTCGGTGCCTGCCGATGCTGCGGCCACAACGCGGGCTGCCGCGAGGGAATCGAAAGCCATGTACCGCGTCAGCTGTCCCGGGCTGAGCGAGTGTGTCCCGCTGGCCGACTGTCCCGAGCTGTTGCTGGAAGTGTCCCGCCAGTGCTACCGCGGGGACTTTTCGTTGTCGTGTGGCGTCAATGAGTTCGAACCGCACGTTTGCTGCCCGCGAGTGTCCAGCCCACCGTTCAACGACGCCCAATCGCAGATCGCCGCCGGCTGCGGCAAGAGCATCGTCCAAGGCGACTACTACAATGGGCTCGGTGCGTTCCCGTTCGTGGCACGCATCGGATTTAAAAGTAAGTTCTCGGGCGGGTGTTGGTTGGCGCGGTAGCGAAGGCCGCGTCGGGTTCCGTCAACGCTCTGGAATGGTCCACACTTTATGCTAATGAGGTGATCTTCAACCATGAAACGAGATGCGTTGATGGTGACCGATGTCTGCATCAATGGAACAATGCCACCCATAATTACGCGGGTGGGGTTTGGGTGGACCTTCCCTTTCGTTGAGCCTGACCTAGACGAACGGAACTAAACAAAAAAACCACAACAACTGCCGGGTGCCCATTGTGGTTACGGGTGCAGTACCGCATCCATTAATCGATTACTTTCCATATCTTTCGTCGTCCATCTGTCGCAGACACCAAAACGGGAGCGTTCATATTTCCCTGCTCCGGGTCCATCATTGCGCGGCAGATTGTCCTCACCTCGGCACACTGTGCACTGGCCAAAGCGGACAGCCATCGGTTGTAAGTATTTCGGAGATCGATTACCACGCGGTGGAAACTAAGCGCCTGTCCGTGTGTAGATGTCGCTGTTGACAGGCCGATGAGAGGCCGGGTTTTTCCGCGGCGGTTACCTAATCGTCCCGCTATTCAAAACCCCCCTTTCTGAGCTGTATAAATGTCGTGTTTTACCGTTTTTTTTAAATGATTTTGTGCTTGTTTTTCGCACCGGAGACAGTAACATGTGGAGCATTGTGTTGCGATGCAGATTTGTTTTTTGATGTGCTTCATATCTAACGGTTCGGTTTGCTTGTCGCAGCCGGTCCATTTTGTGATGTTTGAACAGTTTTTCCGGTAAACAGAGCTTTCACCGCATTTGCAAACGCGATTTTGCAATCCGCTGATGGCTCCGTATCCTGGTCGGAGTGACTCGTGGCCATGTTTTTCTCGTTCACCAGACTCACTTTTTATCACCTTCGAACAATGAGCCGATGACGGTTCTGACTTTTAAGTACATGGCCTACTACTTAATGACCGGCGAAATGCATTGTCTCGTGCTAATGCATTTTTATTATACTTCTCTTTATTTAAACTACTTTCTACATTTTTAATGACACTCGGGGGGAACTTGGTTCAAAGTGTAAAGCGAGTTATACTATTGTAGTAAACTCCTAACTTAATCACTATCAACGGCCTTCAGTTGATTTTGTCGTACACTAAATGAGGGTTATGAAAACTCGACCGCTAACGACATCATGGCTTGGCGTCATGATTATTCAACTGCAGCGGAAGCGGTTTGACATACCCCACAATAAACGCAACTTGCGTGGACCGGATCGGTTCCACTTGTTGTGGTCAGCGCATCTGTACGGAGTACGGCATCGTTCACCTAACGGCGCTTTGGTATCTCTCACACCTCACAGGTCGTCGGTGCGAATCGGAGACTACGATACACGCACCGATCCGGATTGCGGAAGTACCGGGTTCTGTGCGCCGGTGGCGATCAACCACGCCGTCAGCCAGATCATTGTCCATCCGGACTACATCGAGGGTCAATATCACCACGATATTGCTCTTTTGATTCTGCGCTCACCCATCAATTACACCGGTAAGTTCGCGTGACCCCGCCTGGAGCGTCACCGGTGGTTCTCATTAGCACATTGGATTCTTTGGATGCAAACGAATTCCCCTCCGCTCACCCCACTGACTGACCGTGAAAATTTCAAATGAAAACTCGAAGCGAATTGACCCTTTTTCTCCCCCAGTGGCCGCCCAACCGATCTGCCTGCACGCACGCAAACAAGACCTGACCGTTGGGCGCCGGGTGCAGATCATCGGCTGGGGCAAACTCTCCACCAGCGGAACAAAGTCACCGGAACTGCAGAGCCTCGAGGTACCGCTCACATCGTGGGACAAGTGTGTCCGGGCGTACGCCGCCACCGGCGCCCTCCAGTCTCCGCAATCGATCGACGGCGAGTGGATGTGTGCCGGTGGCGAGGGTCGCGATGCGTGCCACGGGTTCGGTGGTGCCCCGCTCATCGTGCGCGATCAAGGGCGCTACTCCCAGATCGGCATCATGTCGTTCGGGGCGGAAACGTGCGGTGCGCTCAACATGCCGAGCGTCTACACCTCGATGGCCCACTACGCCACGTGGATCGAGGCCAACTCCCCGAAGACGTTCGTGTGAAGCCGCGAACACTGCGATAGTTTTAAGCAAGTCCAGGCGATCTCCCGTTTTCGTTCATGTGATTGTGCGGCTTGCAACTTTGTTGAGTTTAAGTATCAAAAGCAAAAGCACACCACGACTGAGTTCGTGAGTGGACCTTCACCAAATAGAAATAAATTCGAATCACAACAAATCGACAACAAAGGCCTTTCCAAAAGTTTGGACTGAAATTTTATTTCAAGGAACAGTTCACGAACCCATCGTCCAGGTTCACCTGGTTGCCATCGTTCACCGCGAGCGGAATCTTATCGTCGTGCGCACCCCTTGACCGTTTCCGTTGCCACCAGAAGAACGCACCGGCCGCACCGATCCCGGCCACCAGCAGCACACCGAACGCAATTAACCCGTCCCTTAGGCCAGTGGTGGTGCCACGGTCGCGTTCCGGAACTTCTACTGCTAACACGCGCGCAAACATCCACTCCGACGGTGGTCCGGCACCGGCCAGCGAGATTGTTTGGGCCCGCAGTAGATACTCACCCGGGGTTACGTTTCTGAACGCGTACCGGTGCTGGCGAAGTTCGTGCTCCAACCGCGTAATGCAGTCCCAATGCTGGGCGGCACCACCAAGTGACTCGTTAACCGATTTCATCTCCACGTAGTACGCCACCGTCAGTCCGTTCGATTCGATCGGTTCCTCAAAGTGCATCACAATCTCTGGACCGCGAATAACGAACGAACCGACATCGCTTTCATTGAGGCCAACCGAAGCGTCCGCCAGGATATTCACCACCAGCTGGTCGTAGTGTGGCGAGGCGGCCGTCCGGTCAGAGTGCAAACTGTACGAACTGCACAGTGTGGCTCCGTTTTCGGTGGTGCAGGCGAAGAGCTGGAAAATGTAGTGCCGAAACGGTTGCAGTCCGGTCACCATGAACTCGTTGTTCGGGGCCGTGAAGCTTTGACTGTAGATACGATTGACAAACTCCTCGTCCGGGTTCACTTTGGCGTTGCGAACCGTTCGGTGATGGGCTCGCGGTGCTGGATTCTCCCTCGAAGCACGGCGCTGAAAGTTAAGCATCATTTTCTCGAACCCATTGCTCCGGTTCTTGGTGGTCTTCGACGTCCCATACCTTCCTCCACCCGTCTTCGGATGCAGTGCTCGTTTCTTACGCCGACCCCAATTGCGACCACCCTCGTCCACCTGGGGATTTTCGTTGAAAAACTCGTCCTCATCCGTTATCTCGTCCTCTTCCTCCTCGTCCTCACCCTCACCGTTCTCGTCGTCGTCCTCTTCGAGTTCTTCCAGCTCGCAGCAAAACTCTTTGCTACAGAGCGTCACACTTGCCGGCTCGCTCAGCTCGACCGCAACCGGTTCCAGTGGGTGCGTGCAGTAGTTCCGCTGATCGAGCCGTGTCCGATCGTCGGGCTGTACGAACACGTCCACGTGGTAGCGCGTTACCATTTCCCGTTCCGACGGCAACAGCTGCCAGCCGAGTGTGATCGTACTGTCGGATTTGCGCACCGTACGCACGCGCAACGGTGACGTGGGCCGATCTTTCTTCGTCGTAAACTCGTGCACATCCGACAGGCCCACCTCGTCGGTGGCACTGTTGATCGACTCGTTGAAGTACGTCCGAACGTAGAACGCGTACCGCGTGAACGGACGAAGGCGGGTCAGATTGAACGCGTAGTGTGCCCCGATCAAGGTGGCATTCTCGAGCGCAACGTAGCGCGATCGCCACCCAAACTTGGAGCAAACATCGCCACGACCGTCGTACGGGGACGTTTTGTTGGCGTTCGAGCGTATGTAGTAAATCAGATAACCGAGCAGTGCGTGCTGCTGCGGATTAGGGGCAGCGGCCACCTGCGGCAAGCTGCCTGCCTGGTACTTGGACCAGAAGATGGTTACATTGCGACTGGACAGGACGGCCGCCCGGGCAATGAAGGGCTTCACCAGGCACGCCTGCAGGTACCCGTTCGAGCCCCAGTCGATCGTATCGTTCGTTTGATCGTACTCGGTCACCGCGCGCAACCCAGCGATCGGCCCATTGCACAGCATCGGATTGTTGCGGAAGTACATGCCACGCGACACGATCTTCAGGGTGCGCTTTTCGTCCACGTTCCACAGCCGCTGCAGGTTGCTGTTTTCGTACACCATCAGCGAGAAGTTCGAGTTGTCCGTCGTGTAGAGACCGTGAATGATCTGCAGGTTGGTGAGAAAGTCGAGCGAGGCGATGTAACTCGACCGGAACACCTTCAGGATGCCCATGATCTCCTCGATCGCACCCAGCCCGACCTGCAGCTCCTGCATCAGGTTCGGGTGGTCCTCGCTGAGGCGAATGTGGAGCGTGCCGTTGATGATCGTGCAGCCGCGCAGCCGCTCCGCGTCCGACAGGTACATGATCTCCGCTCCGTCACACACCTTCGGGCAGCTCGGTTGACACTGGTAGCACCGGCGGACGCTGAAATCGGCCAGCTCCTCGTTCACGTTCGTTTCACTGTAACCGGCGGGACACTCAAGTACACACTCGTCCTCGTGCAGAAACCCATTGCGCTGGAGGCAGCTGGCGTGCGTAATGCAACGATTCGTCAGCCGAAAGCGGAACCTGCCGGGGGCGAAAAAGAACGTCACAAGTTGACGGGGGAGCGCGCTCCGCTCCTGCCGGTCACTCACCGTTCGGCGGAACATTCGTGAACGCAGCGGTTATCCTCCTTCCAGCCACGGCACACCCGGCACTCGGTAGCCGCGGTTCCGGTGCATCCTCCCAGACACTCCGGATGACACTTGATTTGTCCTGCGCGATCCATGTGCCAATAACAAACAATATTCCTTATTCAAATGCGACCAAAAAAAGACCGCCCAAAAAAAGTGGTGCTGAACGTACGGCTGAAGTTGTAACCATCGTAGAACCGCTGACAGCTTTCGCTTCCCCAGCAGTAGGGCCGCGGGCAGCCACGGCACACCTCCGCCTTGTTGCACGCCGTTTTCGGCGTTTCGAACGAGTTGGCCATCTTCGTCCCGTTCGCCAGGCCACCGATCTCGGACCAATCGATCTGGAACGAAACAAACGGTCAACCCAACTTCCCAACCGGAGTCTTGGCCATAGTCGTAGGTCACCGTATCCAAATGGCACAGCATCGGGCAGTGGAGCGAGAAGACGGCACCGCGCTGGATTGCGACCAAACTTTTCAGACCAATCTGTAGGGGAGGAGTTCGGAGTTGTTTAACAAACGCACGATCGCGAAAGGGACCGCATCGTACCTCGACCATGTTGGTCATGTAGTAGAACACCAGGGCGTACGGTCCCAGCAGCTGCTGGCCACGGATAACCATTAGGTTCGGGAACATCTGGCGCAGCGAGACGAGGTTGATGACGCGAAAGAATAGCATGTGTCCCGTGACCTCCCTGGTCGGTAGCCCAAAAACATGGAAGAGTAAAGAGTAGTACAAAATTGTGATCGACGAAGGATCTACAAAAGCTGAGTTTATTATCCCGTGATCAATTTGCTGACGCACACAAGACGGAGAAACTTACCCGGACCGGACTCAATTTCTCAACTAACGCCACGGAGCAATGGAACAAAGTGACGGACGTCGTTATCAAACATTTTGCTTTCATTTTCTATTACCAATTTGCAACATTTACAGCAAAAAAAAAACCTAGAGATTGTTACGCAAAAAACTATTCGAAAGCCACGGGTGCTGCACTGGTGGGCTGTTGGTGAATGATCGGACAGAAAGTGTCCGGCCAGAGGCTAGAGTGCTGCGGGCTCTCTACCGGTGAATTCGGTGTAGAGCAGTGCGTGCTGTCGAATATGCCCGTCGGCGGGAATCATGCGGGGATCTTGGAATCATGTCACTTCTATGTATCACATTTATTACTTAAAATCGATAAACACAAACCGTGCGTAACATAAGTAGAGTACATTTTGTATATCCAAGTCGCGTCTCTTGTAGGAAGCAAACTCTTATATAGCGTTCGAGAGTTGAATATATACGCTGCTCTAGATGCTCTTTGATGCCCTCTCTTTTCCGCCCTAATCTATGTACAGTTCTTCCTCCGTGTCTTGATGTGTGCCCTGGCGGTTCTGGGTGCACCGAACCGTCGACAAATAACACTAAATGACGAACTACTATACTACCGCTACGTAACCGCACACTTACACTATGTGGAAATCCTGGTGGAAAGTAGTCTCTACGCGACAGAAAGCTTCCTGTTGCCCGCTCCCCGATCGAGAGCGCACCACCCGGGAGGAGCATGTTTCTTGTGTCTTTCTTGGTGTCCGTGCAGCTCTCTGTGCAGTGCAGTGTAACCCGGCGGCTTACCTTAGATTTTTAAACACATATTTGTCAAACTCCGCGCTGGGGACCTTCTCGATCAGCACCATATGGAAGTAGCCATTGATGACGGTACAGTTTTCGATCAGCCACAGCCGTCGCAGGTCGTTCCGTATGTCGACATCCGTACAGTTCAGATCGTCCTCGGTGTCGGGCAAACTTGGTTTGGGGGCTTTCGTTGGACGACTGATGGCCGTGGAGACGTTGCCACCGTCCGCCAGTTGCAGGTGGTAGCAGCAACTGGCAAGCAAACAGATTACAAAACACCACTGAGCACGTGCCGATAACGGCATGCCGACGCCACGGATCATTCTCGATTCGCCGCCGTCTCAACCGATCACACCGGGTACACCTTCGGTACGGTATTGAACGAAGTGTGGCCACCGTGTCTCAGGATGCATCAGCATCTCTCGATCGCTACCAAACGAACGGGGCCACCCCGGGCCCAAGCGGTCGCGCGATCAATCGCTGTCACCTACTACTGTCACTCCCGCCGGCGCACCAGGGTGGTGGCCAATCGAGTCGATCAACAATTATGTCTAATTGAATTATTAGCTCCAACGATCGTGCCCCTGCGCGCTCTGGGCCGAAGAAGCCGTCCATAGACTCCCCCCGCCATACAGGTAGGTAGGGTAGAGGTCGGACGCTGCCTAAGGCCAACAAAACTGACCGCACACGACAACAATCAGCGCCATACGGACGCCGCCGCGGAGTGGCGTTGTGTGCAGACCGGGCCCCATGTTCCCGTCGAGCGGTCAGAAACCCAATCCAGCACCTTTTTGCGTCCGGTCCCCCTTTGATTGAAGTGTGTGCACGACGGAGGAGATTCTTGCGACAAGACGCGACGGCCGGCCGGCCACCGGAGCGTTTCTTCGTTTCCCGGGTGATCGCCACCAGTTGTTCTATCTGAACGATTGAAGTTGCGCCTTCGCCGTGGCATTTGCATTAATTTCAGTTTAATTTCACTCCTTTCGCGAAACGCTCAGTCTCTTCATAGTCATTTGCATTGATTCGAGTTGTTTGTTGCAGATTCTTGCTCTGTGGTCGATTCTTAACCTAGTTGTCTTGTTCACTTTGTTGAGTTGAGTCTTTGCTGCAGCACGACGGTTGGTCACTTTTTTGGGGCCCATTTCCTGCGCATTTGCAAATCATGATCGCTTGAGATTCGAGTCCGGTCATTCCGAAGCAAGCTGCTGCTTTCAAAAACCCTAAAGATCGATTATGCGATCATCAAATGTGTCGATTGCAATAAAATACCGCGCTGGGTGATCGCACATCGTAAGAGAGCGATCGTTAGAACAGTTCCTGTAATAATTCCCTTCTTAAACCTTTCAAAAGCGTGGCCCTCGCGATCGCGATATGTGATTGTGGTACGCCTGCGCGGAATACTGTCCGTAGGATGGTGTTCGGGCTGGAATTTTTAGGAGGTAAAAGAAAATGCTGATCAGTAAAACACACAGCGCGGTGTGAGGACAGTTTGCGTTTGCTTTGGCAATAGCGATTAGCCTCGCGATGTCGCTCACTAACTACTTAGAACGGCTACGCGACGCAGCTACGTACGTTTGAGGTTTCTAGCATGAAAGTAGTCTAATAAATTGCATCGGTTAAGTAGAGCATTTTCCCTTGGCGCATTTTAGTAGAGCTACTGTAGAACGATAATATTAATTCATTTCGATTCTGCGTTAGTTCTCCGTTGTGCCTTCCACACGACGGAGGGCTAATCCTTCCGCTATCCCTCCAATCGATACTACCGTAAAAAAATACCTTCACCACGAGCATGTTACGAATTAGAGAGCACAATTTGCTGTCCCTGTGAAGCCACAGAAAGAGTTTGCACTGCACAGCTTGGAAGATTCGAGATTAGACTTATCCGATTGTTATTCAATGTCTTTGGTTTACCGGCGGCCTTGCCGGCGAGGGTACGAGGTATACACTTAATCGTTAGCACGCTACTACCGCTCCGGCCACTGACAAGCCAGCACCATAGCAGAAGGCAGCACCAACGGCTGTAATAGGCTGTGGAAGGATGTAGAAGTGGCGCACCCCTTCCGTTGGCGTCGGCAGTTACGGTCACGACGGCAGAAGCACGACGAAGCAGGAGTTAGGTCAGCCGCGGCAGGCCGGGAGATTAGATTATCCTGCTGCCGCACACGTGAGAAGCCACACCAATCGAGAGAATGCTGAGGACGACGATGACCACCAGACACACCACACACCACACTAGTGACGGGCTCTACATAGGGGCTTAGCCACACAACATACAAACACTAGCGAGTCCTGGCACGCATGTTTGTTTGTTCTACAGCACTACAAAAGCAGAAGAAGTTAGAAACAAAATGAAGAAACAGAGCTGTGGTTAGTCCTTTTTGAATGTGTCAGATCGGCCACGGCGTTGGGGCTCACGGTATCGTTCGCAGCATGTTTGTTTCGCGGACGCAGCACGCTATTATGGTTCCCGGTTTGCCTTTCGGAACGAGTCTCACGCCCGGTTTATGTGTCATCGATCGGGAGAAAACAGAAAACTCTTCGACGTGTAAGGTAAGAAATGTGTGTGGATTTGCGGGTAAGACATATTATTATCAAGACAAAGTTTGAGTTGTGTACAATGGCTACACATGGTTCGCTTTTTCGCTGACAACGATTAACGGCAACACTTGCAGCTTACGCAGCTCAACGTGCATTCGTTTCATGGAGATCGGAGTGCAATTTCTATACCCCTGCCGGCTGATGTTTGCAGTAAATGGAAACCGTTTCTTGAGTTGCTTCGGTTATTGAAAAACTATTTGTCGAACCAGTGATTCGCAGGCTCACATACACGCACATGTAGAGGATTATTGGCCTTAGTGTATAGTAGGATAGTAGGTCGATCGCTTCCGAATGGACCACGATCGCGGGTGGTGGTATATAGGAAAAATGATCATTATTATAAGGTGGCGATCGGGCAGTAAAATACTTATCAAACACGTTCGCATCAATCGTTAAACCCGTATCACGGAGCCAATGCGCTTCAAGCCTGAATCCATCATTCCATCATCTAATGTTTATGCTTTTATCATCCTCGCACCACCCTTCCGATAGCTACATTTTTTGCTGGTCACTGATTTTTGAATGATTATTTTATAACCTCGGACCTGCGCTTCGCTGCGCTAACCATTCCAAATGGTTTGATTGGATTTTACCGAATACAAATGCACAGCAACGTTTTATTAATTTGATTTTTAAGCCCTTATTTGATTTGTGGTCACAGCGATCTCTGTGTCAGATCTGTGGTGATGCAACAATGTGCAAGTCTTTGTGGGAATCGGCCATAGAGTGAGAGTAAGCAAACGCTGTCTACAACAATATCGATAACGTCAACGGTCCTTCCCGTTGACCCGGATTCGGTGCAGTGTATATTACTGCTAATGTGCTCCCAGTTCAGACTGCTCAAGGCAGTGGTAAAAATGAGTTTGTTAGCTGCCAGGACGAGGACCTTACAGAGTTTACTTATCGCTAGCTTCTTGGACGAAAGAGGTTGGTGCATTTAACTGTTACATGTACTCAGCAAAGTGAAGTGGTTACTTTTTAAAAGCAAGCGGGAATAAGAAAAGCGAATCGAATCGTGAAAAGCTCATGTTAAGATAATGGTTTTTTAAATATACCTTTAAAAAAAATATCGCAATTTTGTCTTTGTTTTGTGAACCAATAAAGGGACTGCACAATTGATCGTATCAAGATGATAACGTTATATGAATTGGTCATTGGTCGTTGGAGTGTGCCATTTAAAAGCTAGATTACGACGATAATTATTACACGTTACATATTGTATCCTTTGGGTTGTATGTTCTCCTACTTTTCGTCACATTAAACAATCAAGTTTTATCATCTCTGTTAACACACATCCAGACACACACATTCATATAGTGGTTATATATGCAAGTAGGAGAGCCAACGTTACAATATTGTGTGCATTACGCGCCACTCTAACAGTTTTACTCCTTTCCGGGCGGGGGAAAGGACTCCTTGCCGAGGTCAAATATATATATGTCTGAGGTTTTCTCCCTGATGGAATGCTGGGTGGACAGTGTTTGGACCGAGTGGGGGTTCATTGTAGCCCTCTTTATCGGGGCACATATCAAAATATTATTATTATTTGCTTTTCCGCGCTCTTTTTGCTATCAGTCTTGGGGATGGAAACAAGTTTTATCTTCTTTCGGGCACCAGAGGTTTGCGTATGTTGAGTAGTAAGGGCTATAAGTGCTATCAAAGCGCATCGTATCTATCGCGTTTTTCGTCTATTACTGTTGTCATGGAAATGATTTAACGGTAAGTAGGTTAGAAAAAGCTTAGCAAAAGGAACACACATTGGAGCGATATGTAGAAACATCTCTAAAAGAGGATCCTAATCATTAATTGTATCAGTATAAAACAAACTACTCTTGCCTGATAATCTAGAGGGGCAGAAGAAGTGCTAAGTTGGTTTTCAAAAGCGAAAACAGGTCTTGTTCTATAAAAATTGGTTCCTGCTTTGGTCGCCTTTTGCGAAGAAGATCGTTTATATTTCCCTGTTTTACGTGTTTTTCTCCTCTGCTTCATTTAAACATCCATCTAAACATCAATATGATCATGTTAACAACGATATACCATCAAATACTTTTAACGATATCTTTTACTGGGCGCCGCTGTGTGTACGAGAGTATCAGCATAAAGGGTCGCACAATTCGTGTAACGCGTGTATTGTGCATTTGCTCTTCAGTATTCATTAAATTCGCTGTACACCCGCCACAGCACGTGGCTGCGTGCGTGGCTTCTACGTAGTTGTAGAATATGGTCGCGCCTCGACCATCGACCCATAGACAGTGCTGCCGCCTAAACTTCCGTCGATATTGTTTCCAAGCAGTCCGTTTCAACGGATTCATTCGCTTCATCGTTCGGATCTGCAAGTACCACAAATGATCGTAACGATCCGAAACGATCAAGATCAGGTCAGTTGTTCGAGCGAACACCATTATGATCGGTGACATGCACAAAGGATTGGAACACTTTACAACTCAAGTGGATGAAAAAAAACATAAAACGGTTCCCGGTGATGGTTCCCCACGAATTGCGTCCCATTAACACCACCATTGCAGTTGCATGCAAATTAATGGATGAAATTAATGATAAACACAAAACCATCGAAATCATATCAAATCACGAAAACATGCATCGTTTCACAACGAGGATGCAAATGTTCGTGTAACTGAAACCTGATACTTGTGGTTGAATAAAAAAAACAACAAAAAGGCTGTCAAAATCATTCATAAAAAATCATAACACGTCTGAACGTAAAACACAAGGGTTCTTTTTTCCCAATGGACAACATCACATTCAAATTGAAAGGCAAACATCGGTCAACAATAACGATACCACCGATAACACGTTCCGAACGAAACAATCATGCTTTTGGGAGGATTTTGGGGTTTTAAGATAGTAAGAAAGCGGGGAGGACCTTTCAGCAGTGGTCAGCTGCAAAACTAGGGTGCTAACGAAACGGGGATGGCAACTACTACTTCTAAAACCGCCAGAAATAAAGAGTATTCTACGGGCACGGGGTGAGTTAGGTTGTAGAAGCGCAATACTCACCGGAAGCGGAACTGCTGAGCACGGTAACGGAGCTACTTTCGGCCGACAGATCTATGCTCGGCGGTGGCAATGGCGGTGGCACATCAACCGGCACCTCGTGTATCCGCGCCGGGATGGCCGGTGGCAGACTGTTGCCCACGGAACCGCCCACGGTCGCCACGTTGTTACCGGCCGCCGCCGGATTGTACATCGGGGACATTGCATTCACGGCCGGCGCCACGTAGTTCGGTGTGATGGGAGAAATCCCGACGGCCGCAATGATGCGCGAGGATGAGCCGAAGTTTTGATGGGGCGTCGGGTACGGTGGCGGAATGGTTGTACTGTTGCTGGTGATTCGCCGGTGAGCGGTTTGAGCTGCCGGAAAAGCGGATCGCGTTGATTAATGAATTTGAAAATTTTCACAGAAACACAAAAGCCAAACTCACCATAGTTTGGTGGACTCCGGAAGGAAGTACTCTCCGGCGGCAGCTCCATCGGTGGCGGTATCTGACTAGGTGCATCGACGGAACTCTCCAGTATCCGGCTGGCCATGACGGGACGGCCGTTCGGGTACATCGACATGGTGGTGCTGTAGTTCGGTGGTGTCGGCAACATGCCCGCGAGGTGATGGCCTCCCGGTGTTCCGCCACCGGCACCGGCACCCGAAACGATTCCACCTCCGGGTGGGCCACCACCTCCCGTTGCCATCGAGTATCCTCCGCCGCTTGTCGCAACGTGACTGGGCGGTGGATACTGCGGTGGTCCCATCAGGCCAGTCGGCGGAGTTCCACTACCCGTTGACCCCACCCCACCTGGGCAGCAATGGCCCGGTGACGATTGCGAGGGACTGATCGTGAGGCCAGTTCCGTGATGAAGATATGCCGTCGGCGGATGGTGAAAGTGAGACAGTGTGCTATGGTGAGCGGCCGCCAGGGAGGCATGATGCGGTTGCTGCTGCGGGTGCTGCTGATGATGGTGATGGTGGTGGTGACCGTGATGAAGGATGCCACCGCCCAGCGGTCCCGGTAGCACCACCGAGCCACCGCCCACCGACGGATGCCGCGGTTGGTGGGGTCGCGTCTTCGTTTGCTCCGACAGGGACAGTAGCTTCTTCACGGCTTGTGGTGAAGCGGCTCCAAACTTTGGCGCCCCACTGTTACTGCTACTGGCACTCCCGATCGACAGACTGCTCATGCCAAGCCCCAGCGCACCCTTGCGGCCTTCTCCGCTCGTTGAGCTCGTGCTCGATGTGGTCGACAGCGTCGGCGAAGGGTAACGTTTGCGAACCTGCACCGTGTTCGGTGTGGTGCCACCCTGCGCCTCGCACTCCAGCGATAGCCGGTGCAGTTCGTCCTCGTCCGTCGTCACTTTCATGTTGTTCAGGTACGCCTTGACACGCCGCACCATCTGGGCCTCTTCGAACATCTTCTTCGAGTTGGGGGCCGCGGTCGACTTTTTCCTCCGTTTCACCGTCTGCTGGCTGTGCAGGAACGTGGCCGAAGAGCCGGGCGGTGGTGGCGGCGGTACGGGCGCGAGCAATCCGCCACCGCCACCCGAGGGCACCGACATCTGGTTGAGGGCGAGCATGGCCGAACTGGGCGGTTGGCACTTGTACTCGAGCATCGTCAGGATGTCGTACGGAGAGTTGCACATGTACAGCAGCGTGCGAATCTCCTTCGAGATCATGCGCAGCTTCTCGAAGTTGATCAGGCTGTCGATCTTTGTGTCGTTGCCGAGATGGATGAAGGTAAGATCCTTCTTTACGACCGGGTAGAACGGGATGACCGGTTGCTGGGCGTTCAGCTCGGTCTGGATCAGCTGCCGGTACTTGGACATGTTGCGCGACGGGTCCATCAGATCCTGCAGATCGTTGAACAGCTTCTGGTACTTTGACGGGAGCTTTTCCCACGTTTGACGCAACCGCGAGACGGCCGCATGGCCCAGCCCACTGACGATCGCAAAGAGACTGTTAAAATTCTTGCACTCCTTGCAGTGCCGCGCGATCTTGATGAACTGCTTGATGATCTTGCACCGGCGCATCATGTTGTGCTCGCTGCACACTTCCGTCACCACCCAGAACATTTCGCGGTTCACCAGCTCCGCGAAGCGCACCAGCATCGGCTTGCCGTACCGGCTCTTCAGATTGAACAGATCGTCCACGTACTCCGTTGACTCGATCTGTCGAAAGATCGAAAAATCCTGCAGTGTCAGCTGTATGGCCAGCTCGTTCGCGTTCAGCTGCAGAAAGTGGACGGCACTTTCGCGGATAAGCTCCGGTGCCACGTCATCCGGCACGAGCGTCTCCGTGATGCCGTTCGTCTTCAGATAGTACCGCGAGCTGAGTCCGATCCGCTCCGCCAGATTCTGCAGCTGATCCGGCAACCGGCGCTGCTTGATCATGCCCCCTTCGCCGACACTCACTTCGCACAGCGAAAAGTTCGAGCTCGGATCGTGGATTCCAAACTCCTGGAGCGCCAGCATCACCACCTCGTGGGCCGTCGTCTCCTTGTGCACCAGCAGGTACTTGCACGTTTGGTCCGACTTGTACACCTTCAGTATGTGCTCGGGGAAATCGCTCGCACCGCGCATCTCCTCGTAGTACAGCATTCCTGCACCCTTCATCGGGATGATCGCCTCGGTGGATTGGGCTTTCGCCGGTGTGCACGGACTTTCGCGGAGATCCGGGTTGCTCTGGTAGGTGGTCCCTGCTGCAGCCGATCCCGTCGTCGCCGTGGTGGTCGTGCCCGTCGGTGCCGTGTCGTCCGAATCGGCCGTCGTTATCGAGGAAGTTGAGATGGAGGACGCCTGGGAGGAAAAGCTTACACTGATCCCGGACGATTGGTCACTACCGTCGCAGTTGCTGCCACTGCTTCCACCGCTGTTACTGTTGCCGTTGGTGGTGGCTGTCATCGTTCCTGCGGCGCTGCTATTGTTGTTGTTGTTGTTGATGCTATCATCCTGGAAGACACTATTCTTTGGCAGTAGATTCATGCGGATCAGCGCCTTCTGGAGTCGTTTCTTTCCCCCGAGCGTCATAAAGCTTCCGCCGCCACCACTCTTGTTGTTGTTCATGTGCATCGACGATGACGTGGTCGAAGCGCCGGAATCCTTCCGCCCGTACTCGATGTCCCGCACCGGCAGGGGCATCAAAAACTGATGACCGGCCGACAGCAAGCCTCCCGCTTTGTCGACCAAATCGAGCGATTTTTGGGACTGCAAAAGATCCGCCGCTCGCAGCCCTTTCTTCAGATCGAGCTTCAGTTTGCCCGCATCGCCGCTACCGTCGGCACTCGCGAGCATTGCCTTGAACGCCCACAGGTTGCTCTTGACCGTGATGCTGAGGTGGGTGGTGCCCCGCAGTAGCTCGAGTGCCCGCACGCACGTCACGTGCTCGAAGCTCTGCCCGTTCACATCCAGTATCTGATCGCCCCGCTTCAGACCCGCATCGTAGGCTTTCGTTTTCGGCTCGACCCGCGTAATAAAGATGCCACCCGGGCCGCCGGAGATTTGAAAGTTTAAATCCTCGTCCCGCGAACTGCGCGCCAACGTTACGTTGCGCTCGCGTGCATTGTGCTGCGCGTACACGTGCAACAGTCGCAGCTGCTCGAGCATGTTCCGCTTTTCCAGGGCCGATTCGAAGATTTCCAAAAACTCCATCATCTGCGGATCGGTATCGAAGTCGGTGAAGTGGTTGTTCACCCACAGCAGGACGACGCGTGTGACGCGATCGCACAGATCGCTTGCCGAGGGCGACGACGGGGGTGCCCCGAGCAAGGCAGAAACGTGAGCCAGCGTTGATGAAGCCGCTCCGTCGACGAAATCATTTCCCTGCGCCCCTTCCAGCTCGTGCGCGCCTCCACCGTCAACGTTGAACCACTTGAGCAGCTGCTTGGATATCTCCATCGGGTTGCTGATAAACGTGCGGCATGTGAGAAGGAAGTCCTCCACGTAATTCGGATCGGTTTGTGTGGTGTCCTCGACCAGTTGGTGCATCAGCCGTTCCACCGTTCCCCGAATCACGACGTAGCCCTTCCGGGACCCATTCTCGCCCGTGCTGTTCCGCAGCTCGGTCACCATCACGACCTGGCCGTCTTCCTCGATCTTGCGAATGTTGTCCTCGCCCTGGTGCTGTATCCGGTAGTAGTCGGTTTGGGTGATGCAAACGAACTGACAATCGTCGCACTTCGTCCGCATCACTCCCCGATGGTATAGTTTGTCCATCGTGGGCATGATGCCAAAGCTGTCGCCGTAGTGCAGATACTCGACCTCCCCGGTGGCGCTGTGTTCGATCTCCACGTGCCCGTTGATCAGTACGCTCCACGAGTCCAGCTCTTCGCCATCGTTCATGACGACGGTGCCGGCCTTCTCAACCACCGCAAACACCATCACTGAGCAGAGGGCTCGTCGCACCGCGAACGTCATGTTGGTGAAGGCTTTCAGCTTTTGAGTGAACTCCAGCAACACCTCGATATCGTCCACCGTCCGATCGCTGGGATCTTTTTCGAGGCATTCTCGCACGGTGTCCCGGACACTTAAACTCTGTGCCGAAAAGGGAAGAGTCGGTATTAAAACATTCAAATTTCCGCATAGAGGATCAGAACAAAGTTCCACTTACATCGATACTTTCAGCAATGTCTTCCTCGTCGGAATCGACCACGGACTCGACCAGCCCCGACAGGTCCACCTCATCCGAGTCGAGCGAAGAGCTTGTAACCGACGTCATGGTGTCAGCCTGGCTGGTATCACTCGAGTGTGACAAACGATTACCTTTGTCATACAATTCCGGGTAAATGTTCGTCGTCAACTATTAGGGCGAGAAAAACGTAGAAAACGAAATAAATTACACAAATGTAAAAATGGGGAATACACCTTAACGGTCTTTTTGAAATGCGACTGTCATCGATGCCGCTGTAAACATAGTTTTTTTTAGTACAATTTAGAACAACGCACTTCTCCTTCTCACTTGTACCAAAAAAGCGCTCTCTCATTTTGTTGCGGTTCGTCGCGCTCAAAGCGAAAATCCAAATTAATTTTTCGTATGAATCCTAAAGCAAATGTTTAATTTTCGTAAGAATCCTAAAGCAAATGTTTAATTTTCGTAAGAATCTTCGCCAAGTTTAGTTTTCCGTATGAAACCGCGATCTGTCAAACAATGCTCTTCCGCGAGAGAGAGACCGATAGAGTTAGAGAGAGAAAAGAGTTTTGCCAAAGGCGCGCACGCTCTCGTACGTCACCGCGGTGTGTTTGGTGCTGTTTTTTCGCTCCACTATCCGACGGAACATTCCCAGGTCGAAACAGCTTGCACAATAAACCGTTCCTAGCAGCAAAGATTTCCCGTGTTTTGCGGTGGAAAAGTGACTGTTGAATTACACAACGAATGCCAATCAGTAATCGGCCATCGCCCGTGTGTCGTGTCGAGTCGTGTGAAGAGAGAATCAATATGGTGTTTTGCTAGCTTTCTGCAGACAGTAAAATACAAAACATCCGCCCAGCAGGAAGTCGGTGCCGCTACCACCACCACCCGTTGGTTGCGGCCACAAATATATGCAAAGGCACGTTCTTGAACAGACATCCGGAAAATCCAGCCGCCGACAGGGAACCCAGCTGGTGGCTGTGGGCATTTGAGTCCTAAAAGTTTAACCTTCATCTGTTGATGCTTCTGCGGGGCACCGAACCAAAATACGCTACGTACTGTGCCTTTTTTGGTGGCCGTCTCGAAAAGCCAACCAGCAGACCAGATTGACTGACCGGAAAGGGTCTAAATCTAGGAACCAGTGCTTTTGAAGAAAGGTGGTGGTGTTGTGTTGTTAGTTGCGACGTAGCAACACCGTGGTTACGCTTCGCCAGGGCACTATAGCGACGCACAATAGTCAAAGCAACCAAGCAAGCAAACCGCCCTTCACAGCCGAAGGGACAACCATTGACGCAGCATAACAAAAAGCGGCAGTGTCCCGGAGCAGACTGACCGCAACAGTACCGCGCGACCGGAGTGTGTTTGGCGAAACGAAACACATTACAGTGAGCGCTCCAACGTTTTCTTGTCCGCCACAACATGGTAAGAGGGTCATGGTCATCGCCCGCACCCGCGGGATGCGGTTTTCGGTTCCGAAATGTTAACCATTCCTGCTTTCACCGTGACGCGCGTGTGGCGTCATTGAGAATGTTTGCCGTTTGCTGTTGAAACAGAGGGCTCCCCCTAAGCTTCTGCTTCGGTGGCCAAACATGTTCTTTCCTGTCACGTTCGGTGAAGGTTAACACTTTCGCCAAAAACGCAATGGCTGCTATGAGCGAAACTGTATATGACCTTTAACCAAACTACCGTTTCTCGCCCCGCAGGCATCCGGATCCGTGTCCGTTTCCACAGGAACCAAAACCACCAACAAGACCGGTGGCACCGCAGGCACGGTTGCGACCGGCGGGGCTGCGGGTCGCAAAAAGTCCGGCCCCAAGTTCGAGCTGTCCGACGAGCAGCGGCAGGACATTAAGGAAGCGTTCGACCTGTTCGACTCCGAGGGAACGGGCATGATCGACACCAAGGAGCTCAAGGTGGCGATCCGGGCCCTCGGGTTCGAGCCGAAGAAGGAGGAAATCAAACGGATGATCGCCGAAATCGACAAGGACGGTTCGGGCAAGATCTCGTTCGACGACTTTCTGCAGCTCATGACGGTCAAGATGGCGGAAAAGGACTCGAAGGAGGAGATTCTGAAGGCGTTCCGACTGTTCGACGACGACGAAACGGGCACGATCTCGTTCAAAAACCTGAAGCGGGTCGCAAAGGAGCTGGGTGAAAATTTGACCGACGAAGAGCTGCAGGAGATGATCGATGAAGCGGACCGGGACGGAGACGGCGAAGTGAACCAGGAAGAGTTTTTGCGAATCATGAAGAAAACGAGTCTCTACTAAAGCGAGAGCCGCCATGCGTGCTTTACTGTAATTATTTTTTTAAGGAACCTATCTGTTCAAGTGATTGATTTACCAGTGGAACGATCGCATTTGATGTGAGGCAAAGTACGAGTCGGATTATCGCGATAGGGCATCTTGTGAGGTTTGATAAAGTTCCGTAAAGTATTCCTATTTGGACTGCAGAATCCGCCAAATTTGCATTTAAACCTCTTCCGCCAACACGATGAAGTCATTCCTTGCGGATTTATTCAGCAAACACAACAAACATCTGCCTCACTTGGCGGCAGGAGATGGATGAAGCAGACGTAAGGGTTAATTTGATAAGAAACGGTCTGAATCGAATCTAGTACAGGCATGCTCCATTTCCGCTCGAAGACAAAACGCTGATAATCCAAACAATACTAAGCATTAAAAAATTGCCAAAAAGCAACCCAAAAGTACGGTGAATCATTCCATCACGCTGCTGCTGGTTCGAGAGAAACCGATCCGATTTCTTATTATCAGCGGCCTGTCGCCGGACTTTGCATTAGAAGAAGTAGATTTATTTCGCCAAACCTTTACCGGGACACAGCACATTGAGGGGAGGAATTTTTACTCAAACTTAGGCACAAGTTGGTGGCCCATGGTTGCGGGAGTTTTGGAGGGTACGCTTTAGGCCACTCTCCTTTTACGTATCGAACGACTCGCTCTCTCTGTACGCGGGTACCTGTTCTCTCGTAGTGCTTTGCCTTTTTACCGTGGGTCATCGTTGCACCGCCTGCAAGTGCTTATGCTAATGATACGGAGATGGTGCAAAAGCTAGGAAAGCGCCAGCGATCAGCAGCGCTCGAAAGAGGGAAGACACGCAAAACAAGGGCGCGGCCACAGTATCGCCAAGTTTGGAACTTTTTACGATTAACCACCCGCGCCAGTCGCTGCCGTTCTGTAGTATGAGTTAAATGTAACGATAAAAATTACACGAATAAAAACGTAATCACGGTACGGAGCGCGTGTTGGCCAACAACAAACAGTTTGGGAACTAGACACGCACGCAGCATTACGATGGCGGCACCAGCCGGAAGCGAGTGGATTGCGTGAGCGAACGAACAGGAAATTTTGCGGCCGAAACGATTTAATGAATATCAAAATATAGATATATTTTTCTTCGACACATGTTGCCTTCTAATTTGAGCGTCCGTGCTTTAGGGACCGTACCCGTTTCTAGTACAGTTATGGCGGCATCCCGGAAGCAACCATAAGGCAGCTCTGATTGCTACTACCCGTTGGAGTACTCACACACACACCGGAATGTCGGAAAATTGTGCTGAAAATGGGCTGTTTCCTATCGATCCAAAGGGGGCCACCAGCCAGCAAAAATACCAAAACGTTTGATGTGGCTTCTGGTAAAAATAGAAACCCGACGAAGCATATGAGCATCATTCGCAAAAGAGTGATGGTTGAAGATTTTCACCAGCGAACGAGATAAGCCCCATACCAATGCATGGGTCACACTCCGGGACAAGACTTTTGCAGGACATGGAAGACGATTTTTAGTGCGTTCGGATCGTTTCCATCCTCTCTAATCGAAAATCCGATGGAATGTTCCCATGCTGCTTCTTAACTGCACTTTGCCAATCAATCTGAGAAGTTACATGTTAAACCAGCTGACCGTAAAACATGCTTAGCCGGCAGCGAAGGCAGGAATTAAAATGCATCTGGGCCCTTTCATGGAACAATCAGCACGAGCAAAGTATCTGCATTTTTCATCGCGCTGCAGCTATAGGTGAGATGTGAATTAATAATTAGTCATGGCCTGGAAGCGTATTGCGTAAAATGATTTCAATTCGACGCCACACGCCAACAGCCAGCAGCATGCCATATATTGGAATGTCGTGTGGATCAGGAGCCACGTGAAGTCACGTTGAATAGTGAATTAATGATTGGAATGGAAAATTTCAAAACTGTTCGATGGATCTCTGACGATTTAATCCATGAGTCAATTAATTGATATCTAAAATAATTGACCACAGAATAAGAGGCTGCTGCTTAGAATGTGTGAAGGTTTTTACATAATTATAGTTGTTGGACTACCTTTGGAACATTTCATTAAATTAAAAAAAAACCTCAAAAAACAGAATGTTTTATCACAATACCTCATTTAAAGTGCTTCACCAGCACGCGGAACTGGAACGTGACGCATTCTTCTCGGGAAGCAATTACGTCAAATGTGGTCTGTTTCACGTCGTGCCGGTATCTTCGAAAAATAGACCCACCAGCAACAAAAAAAAACGACCACAAACCGAAGATTCATTAACCGGGCGCGCGACCTGCCGCTCATCATAAAGAAGGAACCCACTTCACAATCTCAAGACGGAGCGCGCGCGGCCACTGATGAAACGGTGCCCCTTCTTATCGAGGAGCAGGAATGCTCGTTTCATTTTTTATACCACATTCGCCTTCTTTAAACCACACACACGGTTTTCCACCAGAGTTCCAGTGTGTTACGTGGAATCGGCGGAAAAAGAAAATCTGCCCCTTCCCGGCCAGATACGTGCATGCATTAAAAGCTTCGATAAAGCAGACTCGATCGTCTCTCGGCGTGGCCTCTCGCGGCCATCGTAAAAATAAAACAGAAACCACTTATGTGGAGGGAAGGAAAAACTCCGCCATTTTTAGGTTTCTGGTGGTTCGAGAGTGAGTTTTTTCTTATCCAGACATTCCACACACAGAAATGTATAACAATTTTTTTATGAGCCACAAATCATGCGGCAGATTTGATGCGCGGTACCAGCATTAAGAGAGACAGTGCAAGAGAACCTGGAACTACCATGAAAGAGCCTCGTTTTTGGTGGCCCAGCTTGATAGAGATCGCTTCAAGACTAGTGCCCCAAATACACCAAAAAGTTACGCAACCATTTTGTGCCTCCCGAAAGTTAGCTTTGCGTGTGAAATGCCATCAACACGATCCGGGTGAAAGTGTGTGCTCGAAAAAAAAGTTGTCCCTTTTATTGCACACTTCAAACAAACGACTTGACATCGCTAAATGGCGGCCGCCGGTGGCCTCTAGTGAGCTTCACACGCCCGGTACGCCAAAAAGTGTGCAGTCAGTCAGTCGTGTCGGCTTCGGAACATTTCCCAAGTCCCGGCGCTTTCCCGGCGTCGTAGCCGGCACCGGCGGAGAGCATGAATTGCGGCTAGGGTAGTGGTAACGGGGCTCCTTCCCGTACACATCATGCTCAATTGGGCACTTAATGCAATTGAAGTCGCGTCTTGCGCCTGGCACACTCCGGCCACTCGAGAAGCAGAGAGAGAGAGACTGCTGGTTTGAAGAGCTTAGCGCAGCTGCTTAACCCGGGAGCCACCGCTACGACGGAGCAACAGAAAAAAGGCGGAAAATGGAATTCTGTCGTCTTTTGATGGAATGTGCCGGCTTTTGTAGGGCTGGGGACGGAGAAGGACCACGGCCAGCAATTTTTCTCTTCAAACCCCACCTCCGCACAACAACAAATAGCGAACAAATTTATATTCACTGTTAACAACAATTGGTGACCCCGCCACCGCCACAAGCAGTCGGCCAGGCCAGCGAGGCCACGGAGCTATTGTGTCAGACCGCCGCAGCATAACGTCCTCAAGGGAGGGGAAGAAGAGAAAAAACGCCCAGAGACCCCGTTCATCATAAGAGATCGGCGGGGGGGCCGAAACATAGGTCGCCTCTCGAATGGTGCGCCGCGACCTCTTTCGGTTTTCCGTGGAGCACTCCGGAGAGGTTTATTAGGGGCTTGAGTAGCGCAACGTCGCGGGGAACTGAGCTTTTCAATATCGGCCGGGTCGAAGAGCCACGGAAAAACGGTAGCCAGTGATCTGGAGTGGTCCGAATAGTGGAGCGAAAGTAACGTCGAAATGTGCAACGCGCAGCATTGTGAAGGGCGCAATAGCATTTCGAACATTTTATTGCCCACCACGAAGAGAACCGAATGGTTTACGGGGTCTCTTCAAGAGCGATGAGATATTTGGGATGGCTAGGAAATGTTACATTTTAGATTGCTCTTCAAATACGAAGAAGCCACCCTTCTATCTTTTGTATCATATCAAACAGAGCAACGCAATAAGTGATTTTAATATTAGTCCTTAATGGAACTGCATTGATCGCCATTTAGGGGCTGGAACCATTTGTTTAATTACATTCTTTCTGGTAGTCAGCAGATCGTAAAATGGCTTGCAAGCTGCGAGAAAATAAAATACGGCCATAATCAGTCATGTTCAAGCTAAGAGTAAATCCGGGTAAACTGAAGCGAACGCGACTCCTAAAATAGATTAACGAGCTTTTTGCTCGGCAACCCACGGGCATTCGTCCGCAGATTATCCCCGTGTTTAATCTCCCCCGATTCATCGGTTTCTATGCCAAAGACGTCAGTTTGCGGAACCCGGACAGTGCTTTAAATTGAATGCAAAACTTTAAGTCGGTGCAAATAGCCTGCTCTGCCCGTTCTAACATCTTTTTACATAAAAGTCGAATTGTATATGGCCGTTTCCGGTTTGTTGACCATTACGTGTGGTTTTAACAATTATTAGTTGGCGCTCGAGTAGGACTGTTGACAGTTGACGATAGAGCACGTCCGCAGACGTCGATGCTAATCATCATAGTCAGCTGGCGCTTAAGTTTCATGTTTCGTACAAGAATTACTGTAAAATGTAACGAAAAAAATCAACTTGGTGTGGAACAATATTTGCGGGATCGGTTAGTAATAATAATAATCATTAATGGGAAACCGAGCATAAAATTACATAATGGTATAGGGGATACTGATAAGTAGAAAGTTTATACTTTTACAACATTGAAACTATGCCCACTACCATTGAATGACCTACCTGCTTCTTTTATGGAGTCGCTCAATTAGAGAGACAGGATCCCGTTTGAAATTGTCCTACAATCGAAATGGGCCCCCCATTGATTCTCTCGAGGCCCCCCACACACACGAACGGCCACTACCACGATCAACACGATTAACGTTAAAGGCGACCTAGCGTTTGATTAGTTGCAACGAAAAGAGGCCCATTTTTCTTCAGCCCATGGCACCTTAACTGCAGAAGACGGACGGCAGCAGCAAAATGCACCGCCGGAGGGCCACCCCGGATCGGATCGGGTTCCACCTGTTTTGACCCGCATTCTTCGGCCCCTGGGACAGGCCGAGGGAGCAAAATGAACGAAGAAAGTGCAAAAAAGTGCGCGGGTGCAGTGCGCGCGGAGCGTGCGGAGCTTGCTGCAGGTGGCCAGCCAGTTCAATAATGACGGTGAGCGGGTGTTCCACTGAACCAGATACACGAGCACGAGCGGCGGCAGCGGGAGTAGGAAGCAGGAACGGAAACTAAAGAGCCCAACCCAAAGGGAGTGCAGTAGGGCGTGACAGCGGCCGTGTGGCCGCACGCAAGCAAGTCCCACACACCCAACGAGAGCCCAACCTCCCCCCAGCGAAACGGAAACCGTGTCGAAGGTGTATGTCCTGCGGACACGAACGAGTTCACGATTGAATGGAGAGCAAAACCAGATCAAGTCCCCTCTGCGCGCTACAGGAAGTCAAGGAGACATCGGCCCACCCGCCAACAAGCGAGGTGGTGGTCGTCCCATCGTCCGGTACAAAAATGGTACAAATTGCTCGCCCCCATTGTCGGTCCATCCCCCGGGTCAGGCGGGTGAGTAGAGTAGGATGTTTGGTCAGCATCAGCGTTCCCCCCGTTCGGTGGCGGGAAGTGTCCAATCACCCATCGAGCATGCTGCTTCACCGGCCGATGACATAGTTCTCGTAACTATCCTGAACACTTCCGGCATTCAAGACTTCACCGTTCTTACGAACGATCCCCGTCCGAGGGGCGAAGGTGATGCTCAACGACATAAACGAGTTTCTTGACCGACCGTCGGAGGGTGCCTGCTCGGCATCGTTCTCGGCCATTTAACATACATTCCACATTCCGGCCACCAACCAATCGAACTCCGATCGGTGCTGTGATTCTTATGCACGACGGATCGGATTTGTAATTAAGCACACATTGTGCTCGCACCCCTCAGACCCTCGTTTAAGGGGGGCCATTAGGGTGTTGTGGAATGCTTTGGACAAACATTGCTAACCTGGAATGTAAACCGTGTGCGGGAACCGACACACACAACCGTTCCACGGATGATGGTGGATTTGTCTTGACCGTCACCGTACAAATGCGTTTGTTGTCTTATTAATATGCTGCGAGAAGGCCACCACCACGGCCACAGTGTACCGAGAGGAATTAATGTTTATTCATGGACCCACATCAAGTGCCCCCTGCCTGTACAGCTTCCGAACCGTGGCCCTGTCGACGAGTGCAATAATCAAAACCGGGCGCGGCACGCGCTCTCATGTGTGCCTGAGTATCGGGGGGACACCATGGAACAACCCAATCACAACGACGAACATGATGATCGTGCTTCCGAAGTCCGTTAATCAGCTAACTGGGTGCGCGCGTTTGAAGTGTTCCGAATGCCAGCATCATCATCATCATCATCATCATGAGGAAGTCATAGGCCACCAACGCCCACCGGACAAGATACTAATCACGGGGTGGCCCCCGACACACCCATACACGCATGTATCGGCAGCCGCACCCCTCCGGTTGGGGGGGGCTGTAATGGATCAGTTTTCTTGTTCCGTTCCAGTGAAGCTCGCCTAGATCGCTGGTGAGTGAAAGTTACCACGATCGACGCGCGTCCGATCATTGTTGCTTTGTGAGAAATGGCGCGTTTGGTCGCAAACGATCCGTATCTTCGCTTTGGGTGAATTATTATCGGATTGCGAGCAGCCATAAGCCGGAAGACTGCAATGAGCCTTCCGGAAGAAAGTAGAAAGATCGCTGACAGAGTAAAATAACAGACGCGCAACAAAAATCTAACCATGTTTCACTAAGACCCTTAAGAAGGAAACTAAACGATCTTAAGAAGGAATTAAAACGCATCGAAAAAACAGAAAAGGAACATAACAGGAAACGTAATCTACTTAAAGAAGAAATAAGCGTATCAAATGCAAAAGTAATAACTGAAATCGAACTAAACAGCAGTTAACCGAACCATAAAATTATGAAAAAGTGTAATTTACGATTCCACATTCCACGCCGGAATGCGAGGGGGGCCGCGGAACCAATAGGAGACTCAATCAACGGCCGCTCGGTACCGGTTTGCTTCCAAGCTCCGTTCAACGGTGTAACGCATACCGGCGGACGGACGGATGGAAAGAAACACTGCCCGGACCGAATGAAAACAAAATTAAACCCTCGGATTTGATTCTCCTGTTCGCCGGGACTTATTTAGTAGTGACATCGGGTTTGCCCGACCCGATCCTAATAAAACTTTCCAAAAATCGCCTTTTGACTGATTGACTTACGCGACGACGGCGGCCGTCGATGATGCAATTGCGCCACGACGGAGGATCATTAGTGTAATACGAAGGAACACTGTCGGATCCGCGCGATTTGCAAGTCGGCAAAGGCAGAGCAAAAAACAACGAGGTTCAAACACCAACACCACAGGCCAATTGCGCAATCGGAAAGCAGGAAAAGCACGGTTGGAATCAAAAAGCACCAGCGCGCGAGCGCCCATGTAACGCGGCGGCGGCCGACCAAATTTATGCACACCACCCACCCACCACCACCTCCAACCATCGGTGGCCACCTTGCGCGCGGGCGCGTGAATTAAATTGAAAGTCATTACACATGGGCGGCGGGTCTCGGCTGGTCTCGGTCTCGTCGTCCGTCTTCATCGAACTACGCGCGTTTCCCGGCACGGCGCGGCTGTGCTTGCGATGATTATTATTGTTTCGCTTTCGCGAGTGGGCGCTTATTGTTTCGCCCGCCCCATGGGCTGTTTGTTGTGGCCGCCGCCGTCGTGTTGTTGTTGCTGTGTAACGCGACCACCCGCGGTCGGAAAAACTGTCGGAAGCTTCGGCTGTCCTCCCGACCACGGCCGGTTGGGTGGTTGGAAAAAAAAAACACTTTCCCACTTCACACACAACGGTCAACAACGGGCATCACCATACACCCGGAATCAATGATGGGAGGGAGGCGGTGGTCGTTGACAGGAAAAAATAGCGCCACCTTTCACGTCTCCCGAATTAAGTGGCGATCGTTCAGTTGAAAAATCACAACACAAAAAACCGCTCAATGCGTCCTTCATGGAATCGCGGGGCTGCAGCACTCGGCTCAAGGTGCAGCTTCATAAATTATGGACATTAGCAGCAGCAGCAGCAGCAGCAGCAGTAGACCCATTTAGCGGCACACGGTTTCGTTCGTCCGGAGCTAATGGTGGCTAATGGTCCAGGCGCGAGAGAGTTTCCTGCACCGCTTCACGTGCGATACGCCAAGCGCGTGTGTGGGGGACATTAGGTGATAATTTTACAGTGTCCGTGCTCTGCCGAGCGAGAGAGAGGTGTTAGACAAATAGTTAAACAGCAGACGGGTGAAGGTACAAAAAAACGTAATTGCTTCGTCCTTTTCATAGGCTGATTTAAGATTTGAAGCGTGGGAATGCTGATACACCTTATAACGCCTCCTCTTGGGCGCTCCCTTCGTGACCTTCAACTTGTTGCGGTTCGTGGAAAAATAACAGAAAACCGTCCGCCCACGTGAGCTGTGCGCAAAAGTTTCTGGGGAAAGGCGCTACAGAAGGTTGCGGCGCTGCGAATATCTCGGAATATGTCTTGAGCAGAATATCTTCGTCGGCAGGCAGCCGCGAAAGAAGAGAATGGAAACGTTCCTATTGTTCGTGACCTTGCGAAGGTTGAATAATGTGCCGGCCGGCGCCCAGCTATGCTTTTGAGTGAGCTGCAGCATACCACATCTCACAATAACCAGGGCTCCTGCACCTGAAGACACACAGCAGCAAAACATTGTGGCGATAACAAAAGCGTATGTCTGCATAGTTTTCTTTCATCGGTGCGGAATGGGGCGTCCTTTGAAGAGGACACACTGATGATTCTGAAGGCGTCCCTATTATCATAGGAACATTGAACGGGCATACTTTGTGGCCCCATCAGACTTGTTACGATGGCGGCACTTGAGCAGTAGATTAGCTCTATCGTGGTGTGGTGCGCGCGATGGCCACCGCGGAGAGCCATCGCCACACACGACGCGACATGTGCCATTGAAATGTAAATCAACCAAATCCGTGCCTAGAAACGAAAGACCCCACATCGCCGCCACCGTCGCCGTCGAGCGTCTGGTCGGGTGGGGTCCAATCGAGAAAATGGACCGACGGGAACTTGTTTCTTAAAAGCGTGCAATAAATCATACTCTCTATTCAACGGCGTCTCGGGCTGCCATCCATCAACTGGAGACACGCAGCGGACGATCTGCGTGCATCTGTGTTGGAGAGTAGGGCTTCGGGCAGGGCAATCGGAGCCCTGGGCTCTGGGGTGCGTAACAAATTGGGCCACCTGGATGGCCGTCGTCTTCAGAGCACAGCGCGCTGACTCAAACGGGTGGACAATCCATCCGATTGTGGACCGCGGCCGCTACTGAAACGCAAAAATGAATGCTACTTTACTTCAGATGCCACCAGGATAGCCTTTCGAGCGATGTAGCACGTGGAATTTGTGGAAAATATGCACTATGGGGACGTTTCAATATACTAGCCGTCAAAAATGACGGTTAAAAAAACGCGTTTTAATCGCTTTCAATGCATTTGCATCGATTACATCGTGATCGCCGCTACTAATAAGGTGTTTGTCAATAACACCGTTGATCACTCCTCTGCGTGTGGTAAATTTGTTGCAAAATGAGCCCAGAAAAAAGGAAATAAAGTCACACTTTCTTCGATGCCATTTGTTGCGCATCATTTCTTCGGTAGGATGAAGGAACTCATTAATGAACGGTAATGTTGACACGTTCATTAAACCCCAGCTTCATTCGACCGATCGGACGTCATGGCCCCGAAACAATTTCGCTGCTCGACAATGGCCTATAGTGAGCGAAGCATCCAGAAATAGTGAGAGGCGAGTTGTTGGTTCCGGGCTCATCGTGCGGCGGGCCGATTACGATCCGTTTCGGGATGTTGGTCGCCGTCACCGTATCCGCGCTCGCCGTGCCACTTGTTGCGCATTTGCGGTTGCGCTAGAAGACACGGTAGATGTAGTGGAACATCGAGAAACAAATTGATCCATCCACCGAGTAACTCCCATCATCATCGCGCGCGGTTGCAGCCAGATGCGGTTCCAATGACGCCAGGCGGCAAGGGCAGAATACGACACAACAGTTGCTGCTGCTGTTGTTGTTGTCATCCTTGACGACAGAGCCTTGCCAGGGAACGGGTCTTCTCGTTAGCGTTCTCTTAATTCACAACCAACTTTACTTGGCACAAAACTACGCCTTTCGTTGCGGTTTTCCCCCTCGGTTACAGCAGCTGGCCTCTGGAACAAGTGCACGGTGTAACAAGACATTATGCACTTTTTCCCTGCCGTCGCTGCCTTCCTGCGCCCGACAAAGTGACACTCCGCTCCATTTCCGAGGCGTCTGTGTTTGACGACGAACCGCACCCGTCCGGCCAAGTGTGACGCGAGAGAGATGGCTTTCCGAAAGGGGCTTTATATTTCCAGCGAGAGAAAGTCCATAAAACCGAAAGAAAATCCGCGTGGGGCGGGCGCGGCGCTTGAGTGGTTTATCGTGGATTGAAACATTACGGGCTTCGTGAAAATCGATTTCCGTTTCACACCACGGCGGTGCCAGGCGCGTTTTGCTTTCTACCGCGATCCGGTGAAGGAACACCGACGTCACACTCCGGATGAACGATTAAGTAATTTGAGCCCCGTCGGTGACGATGACCGACGATGGAATATTGATATTGGGTTTTCGTCGGCTTCGGGACACTCTGGGAGTGTCTTCCGTGTGAGCCCTTTTCGTGTTGCATCCATTTTCTGATTTCCTCGTCATGAGGCCGTAAGACACAGCGTGTGCCAAAATTTAATTTCAGAGCACTTTACAAGAACCAAACATCAATTAACTGTGAAAGCCTCTCGGTGGCATAATGTTCCGGCCCACCTGTAGGACCCTATTTTTCGTCCTTTGCCATCGTGCGTAAAGGCTGAAAGTGGACCGGTGCATTCGCTACTTACCGAGTTGGTGTGCTTCAGACGATGCACCGTTGATGGGTGCTTGTTGCTGGTGCCGGTGCCGGCCGTACCCGTGGCATGATTGCCGCAACCGGAGGCCACCGTCCCGGTAGTTACAATCCCGCCACCGGCGCCACCACCACCACCGCCACCGCCGCCGCCAGCGACAATGTTGCTATTGACACTCGCCAGCGCTATGATGCGTTGGGCGGACTCCAGTGATGATGACGGTGATGCTGCTGCTGCCGGGGCGGGTGGTAGGTTCACGGGAGGCACCAAGGCACAAGGGCCACCCGCAACAGCAACAACCGTTTCCGTTGCGCTGACCAAGCCCGTGATGCTGCCGCCGCAGCTACTCCGTCTGGCTTGCACCGGCACGTGATGCCCTCCGACGGCCGACAGATGATGCTGGTGGTGATGCTGGGGCGAAAGGTGTGACTGACCGACGATGCACTGTTTCAGGGATGCACCGAGGCCGACGCTGCTGCTGCTGCTGCTGCTGCTAATTGGCAATTTTCGATCGCTCATTTATTAGCTATATTATTTTTAGAAAACTCCTTTATGTGTGCTTTTCAGCTTTCCTACTACTACTACTCCGGTGGCACTTCCGTGGCCACGATCTCACATCACTTTCCAATCACTCTTCCACCGGCCGGAGATTGTTTAGCACGCACTAACAGCTTTCACACACACACACACACACAGAAACAAGCACACAGACGCACGCACACATGCCGAGCTGGGCGCAGGGTTGGGCGCAACGTGCGCAAATGGTCAACGGTGTAGCAGCAATAACACAGAGGTGCCACAACGAGGACGCTCGGCGTTGGTAGGCCCCATCAGCGCAACAGTTGTCGCCGTAAAGCACGCGCCATCGTCACCGAGGCCATCGTGCTGCATCGCGTTTGTAGCACTTGCACCAGCAGATCGTGGAACTTTCTTCCTGTCGTGGAACGTCTTCTTCGGGGCACGGTTTTTGCGGGAACTGGAAACACTTGCACCGTTCACTCTCCGAAGATCTTGCTCCTCTCTCTCTCTATCTCTGAACCGGGGGCTGCAAAATGAGAGAAATGGAGAATCTTGGTTACAAATTCGTTCAAGTGCGTTCTGCGGTCGGCCAGCCACAGTGCGTAAAGTTTTCCCTCCTTTTCATGTATTGATCGCGTGTGTCACGAGCCGGAAGAGTGGCTTTTTTGGGCGCGAAATTCGACACACGCCGTCAGCTGGTCAGGTGGTACGGTAATGTTGGAAGAGGGGAAGCACCTGAACACCTGAAATTAAATAGTAAAACGTTCTTCCGTCCACAAACGGCGGCTGCCGAAACCAGAAAAGGGCTCCCTCTTTCTGCGTAGCCTTCTTTTCTTCTTTCGTCTTTAGAGAATGCAGTTTATTTGCGTTCTCTTTCTGCCGCGCACGCACACATCGAAATCGATCGTAGTACACGTTGCACCACCAATTGTAAATGATATGCACACATCAAGGGTGTAGAAGAGAACAGGTTTTTCTTCCCGGGCCGCAAGCTCACGTTGTTCGGCGGACACCCGACGCCAGGTTGGGTTGTGGGGGGGTTCGTGCAAAGGTCGTGCCTGGGACGACGGCCCATCGATTCTTGTCGTACTCCGCTGTAGCGCTTTCGTTGCCACTGCCAACACCGCCGGTTAGGTAACCGCACGACGCACTCCGGCGACGGTGCACTTGCAGCCCCCGAAGGTTAGCATCGAATCGAATTCCGAATACCCGTGCTCGGGCACAGCAGCGCTCGCTCGCTGGCTGTCTCCAGCGTTCTGAGCACGGTGTGTTACAGTCTAACGGATTCTTGGCCTCGACGAAGGTGGTGTACTTCGCGCCCGCCTTCACTACAACCGCGCGCCACCGGAGAGAAGTAATTTCCAACAGTCACGCTCCGTTCGAACTGCTGGCCACGCAGGCGGCCCTACTACTGCGACGGTGACCGAGAGCCGTTCCTGAGCCGGTCTGGAAGTGAAAACAGAAAAACGAGAAGAGGCATAAGAAGACGGATCAGTGGCAGGTAATCACACGATATGAAATAATTGCTGAGGCATGCGCTGCCCATTTCTACACTAATCAAGTTTTCCAACAACTTTCAATGGCAAAACCGGCAGATCACACAGACCTACTAGGCACAACACCCGGTTCTACTACGAATCGAGAATGAGATCAAACTCAAGCACCGCATTTGGGGGTTTCATTTTCCCCCCTTAACCCCCGTCGGGAAATTTACCTTCCAAGCGAACCACATTTGCCCCGAAGGAGCCAAATTCCTGACTCGTTTCGCTCTCCGTTCAAACGGCCCGCTGCTTTCTGTGTGTGCCACGGAAACACGTGTACGGGGGTGTGGCGCGCAATGGGACACAACAATCGAACAAGAACAATCCAGCTCAATTGAAGCAAATGAAGCTAAATTGTACTGTGACGCTGCACCCTCGGTGAAGGGCAAAATGGCGTACATATGCACTCCCCTTCGTCGCATAATATGCTGCGTACACTGGGTCACACACAGAGGCTACTTTGATGAAGCGCACACAGCGCATCATGTGCAGACTCTCTCGCTTGGCTCGCTGGCTGTGGTAGGCTGTGAGAACAGCTTCTCCGCGTACATGTTACGGGCAGGAATCTTTCTATGCCCTTTTCACCGGAATGCTGTACCTTTTTCCCGCCGCTTGATTGTGGACCGGGGGCCAAGACGTTGATCGATCGTTTACTTCTTGCGAACATTCTCCTGCTGTTTTTTCTTCAATCATAGTGGGTACGTAACGCTGAAGAGGGACACATTTTTCATTAGCTTTCCTACAGGCTCACGTGCCCCGGGAGCATGCGGTCGCCAGGCTAGGTCGCCAGCTCCAACTCCCAGCGGTCTCGCGGCCGACACTGGAATCCCCAAGCGAAGGAAACCTTTCAGTTTGTATCAACCAAGGCGCGCAAAGTTAGCTGGTTCTTTGCGAGGACCAACCCGGCCGGAGTGGGGTGTGGCCGGCCGGGAACCGAATGAATCACGTTTCGCCGGTGAAGTGTTTACTGATCCCACCACCGTTCTTACACCGCATCGGTGGCGCCTCTTCCTACTTTCTTCCACTGCAATAAAGCTACCAATTCGAACGCATGGCGCGTGTCGTTAGTTCCGTGCACCTCCGCCTTATGCGTGGGGGCTGCTCGGGGAGATGAGGATTGATGGGCCCCCCGGTGTTTAGTAGGTGGTGGCCACCTACTGGCGTGGCGGTCAGGCCAGCATCATATCATCACGCAGAACAAAAAGGAAACTCCAAGCGCCCAACTGCGGCGTGTGTTACCAAAACGAAACGCAAGTTATGAATCGTGAAGTGGGTCCCCACAAGAGACAGCCATTCGCTTGAATCGCTCTTTTTCTTTCGCTCCTTCTTTTTACGTCGCCCTCTTTCGCTTCGCAAACCCACGCACGCAGGAGAAAGTACCGAAAGGCGTTTTATAACGCGGCACACCGCGCACCGGGGCCTCGACTTCGCTTTCTTCGCCTTGAGTATTCAGCGCTCTCCTCGAACGGCACACACCGTGGTCGTCGTCATCATCATCATTATGTGATCGTGATGAAAATCATAACTTTTTTGGGCGTGAAATTGCGCCACAATCACGATCAACGTTTCGGTGTTCGCATATGTTGGCCGCGCTCCGGCTCTATTACACCCCTTTTCATTACACTTTTATTATCTTCTTTCATTGTAGCAACAACATATGTTCTGCGGTGCAATAAACGGCCCCACAGAATCTAAATTTGTTCCAATCAAACCGGCTTTTGCCTGTGGTGCAAGGTTACGGGATGTTTCTAGTTTATCCCGTCGTGACACGGTACACGTGACCACCCGTGAACCTTAAACCATTGTGGAGCCCTCCATCAAACATAATCAGGAAGTTGGCCATTTGAACGTTGTGGTCACAGCTCTTAATGTGTTGCTTGGTGGTGTCGCACGGTGGGCAACGTATCGACCGAAGTGTTCAACCTTCAAGTCAGACATTTGCCCGATACCGTTTTAAGTATCGGCCAGAATGCTGCCGGAGGAAAATTCGGCGAACCCCCCCCTGAAAACAAGCTGTTGCATCGTAACCTACACAGAAAACCCTCACTGGTGGCCGGCCGGCCAGCAGGCATATGTTGGGCGCTGATGATGATGATGATAATGATGCCGACTACCACCCGTCGTACTAAACCAGGGGTTCGGGTTTAGGAATTCTCTTCGATTCCGTTTCGCTCCCTCCTAGTGGCAATTTGCGGCCACCTTTTGCCGTGGTGCTGATTGATCGTAAGCTTCTCGTCTCTGGGCCGCAAACATATTCCCTCTAATGGCCGATCGCTGCTGTAGGCCAACAACAATGTATCGTGTTGTATCACCCCGTGTTGGAAGCATATCTAGCGCCAGGGGCAGATGGTGCTGCTGGTGATGATGATGATGATGCCGATGTGGTGGGCTGCGATGACTGGCCGAAAAGTGACCAAAACGGGACTTCGGCTCCGTAATTGTTTCGCGAGAAACGGGATAAACATCAAACAAAAAACAAACGATCGAAGCAAGCCCCTGGCAGGGGGGGGACAGAAGATTGATCGTGGTTTCCTGCTGCACATACACACGTATGTGATCACGCAGCATAGACAGACACACTCGCATTGTGCAGTGTGCAAACTAAGTAAGCCTTTCTTTTTCGTTCAGCGTCTCTTAGCCAACGCGCATTCGCGTTTTCACGCAGGTTACCCACACACGCACACGCACGCCGGGCAATCGCAGCCATCAGCCAGATGGATGCGCTTTCGTTATCTACCGAATTCGCTTCTTCCTCTTCTGGCTGGTTGTTATCCCTTCTTTATGGGTTGCAAACGAGCGTTTTGTTTTCTGCATGTGGGGTCCGTGTGACACACCCCTTCCTCGACCAGGCAACATTAATTTTGTTGACCAACCATAAGTCTCTCGCACCGCAGTCTCTCCTTCAAGCCGTTGCCGGTGGCCGTTCGCATGGCGCCCGTGTGAATGGATCGCGCGGTCCGAAAGCTGCCATCCGCGATTCTTGTCCCGGGGTTGTGTGTTTGTGTGTGGTACGCACGGAACCTCTACCAACCGTGGTCTCGGCTGCAACGTGCGCGCCCGGCGCTGCTGATATGCTCGGCCCACCGCGAGGAGGACGCACCGCGTGAGAGATGAATATGCTTGTTTCCCGTTGTTTTGCGGCGCGGTTCGCTTGGTTTGTAGAAATTTTCTCCGTCCATTCCTCGTTCTCTCTTTTCTTCCTTTTCGCTAATGCTTCGTTCTGTTTTCTTTTACATTTCATTTTCGTGCCTGCTGCTGCTGCGGGTTGCTGCTGCTGCCGGCTGCCGTCATCATCAACATTTTTCCAGTCAATCATTTCACCATCTCTCTCCCTCTCACCCGCTCTAGCTATCTCGCTCTTCTTCTTCTCACCTCAGCGGCGAGGTGGGAGATTCCGCAAAACATCTACCGCTTTCTTTTGACGCCAATCCGTGGAAGGGACGCCGCCATCGGGTGGGCCGGACAGACCTCTTTCATGGCCTTTCCCCGTGACCAGCCGCTTCATCCATTTTGGTCCGATTCTGCCCACGTTGCGATGTTGCTGACGCTGTAAGCAAAACGAGTGGCTAGTCACTGAGATTTTCGGCGACCTGCGACCTTACAGTTTCGTGGGATTTTCGGGGCCATCTACTGTCCACTTCCAGCGCCACGGTGTGCATCATCATAGCGTGCTTTGGATCAAACTATTGTCAACTCTGTCACACTCCTTCAACGTAGGATGCTGTGGATGACATAAAAAAGCCAACATACGGAGCATAGCACTGTCCTCTCCGCTCCACACCAGTCGCGGGGCCGGTTTTGAGATTTCATTCATCCACGGTAATCCTTGCGCCACGACGACGGACAGTGGCATTTCATAATCTCTCCATTTGCCGTACCCCACTCTCAACGGGGGGCGATAACGACGCTGGATGGTTGCTATGAAACACAAATTCCAATCCGATGATTGGGCTCTGCGACACACTCTGGAAACACTTAAAAAAACACCTTCAACGTCCGGAACCGGAACCAGTGCGTAGCCCAGGCAGACAAAACAAAGCCACATACAAACACCCAGATGTACGCACTCGCGCCGAGCGCGTGAAGGGTGCACAAAGAAAATACAAACCTCGATTGTGTGTCTCCGGAGTGGCCTCAACAACAACGGCAGCGGCGGCGGCAGCAGTCTGAGGGGGTTTCGCGTTGAACGATGTACGAGGAAAAAAAGCACACAGAAAACACAATGTGCGCACGTTGCACTTTTTACCCCGCTACGGCACACTTCGATTCGATGCACTGCCACACGAAAAACAGTGGTACAGTTGGAAGTTTACAAACTCTTCGCCAGAAACACTCCGTTCGAGCCTTTTTACACGGAAAACATCGGTTTGCCAACAATATTATGATGATGATCATCGGTTATTCATGATGATGCAGATGGCTGCTGTCGGAGGTGGCGGTGTGTTGGTGACGGCCGTCCTCAGTGGACGCGTGGTGCATTCCGCGAACGCTGGAAAACCGTCCCCGTTTGGCGTGGCGCCCAACCCTTGACACACAGGAGACAGCCCCGCGGGAAGAGAAAACCAAAATTTCGAATCAGGGCTCGGCGCGTGATTGGGAATTTTGGTTTTCTGCCCACCACCCTCTCCAGCCGACCGACCGACCAACACGCACGCAGCACGCACACCCGCGACGCGCGAACGCACACCAACACACATACACACACACCCAGTACTGCTGCGTTGGGCTTTTTGCATCCTCTTTTTCTACTTTGGTTTCGCCCACGATTCACACAGCTCCGCGGAGAGCCTTTTCCATGGATGGTCGATGAAAAAAGCTTCTCGCACAGACACGGCACACACATACACTGCCTTGGGGGACACGCACTTCGCGAGGAACGCGGTGCTGACGCGGATCTCGGACGCGCTTCTGTGTTTCGATGTACCCGTTCGTCTCGCTTGCAGAAAAAGGTGCCAAAGGTTCCCAAAGGCCAGGAAAAGATCACATTCACAGCAACTCCACCAACGCCATTCTTCGGTGGGCCGAACGAAGACGAGACGTACCGTGTATGTGTGCTGCTGTTTTGGCTGCTCCGTCACTGGATTCTCACGCGAAACAAACACCGAGCTTCTGCGAAAGCCCCGTAAAGCAGCAAGTAAAATGATTTTGGCAAAATTGTGAGCCCACCAATTGTGCCTCGTAACAAATGGAATAGGCCGCCTTGAAAACAGAGTTTCACTTTGCTTCTTTGCTTGCGGCCCAGTTGAAAACAACGCACTGAAAACGCGAAACGCGAAACGCGAAACGCGATCCGCCGACTGAGAAGAGAGAGAAGTGAATGAACATCGAGACGCGAGTGAATTCAACGGAGCAAACACACGTCAAACAAAGTGTCGAAGCTGTCAGTCAACGAATTCAGTGTCCTTAAAAGTTTAATTTGGAGGTTTTAATTTGTAAGCTTTGTGTTGTTAGACTGTTAAAATAGAACAGCGTTCTCGTCGTTACCAGAGTAGTTCGAGGAAACCTAGCGTAATGAAACTGTAATTAGATGTTTAAGTAAAAATGGATTGATTCATATAAACTTTTGATACACACTGTAACTGACATTTGTAACTCCGCACCAAACGTCAAACGGATGTTTATTTTTTTTTGCTGAGCCCCTACTTCGCGAGAATCAGCATATTTCGTTGGCGGGTCAGTACCCTGTAACGCGAACCAAGAGAGCGGAACTCGGGCAGTGAAACTTCTTGTGGAGTGAAGGACAATGAAGGACGACGTAATCTATTTGGTGCTGCTGGGCTCGTGTATCGGGTTCGGTCAGTACTACCGCAAGATCCGGGATCCGGGGCAAAAGAAGCTGATCGGGACGGCGGTAGGGCTGCTAGTTGTGCTATCGGTCAGCGGATTCCACATGCTGCACATGTTTTTCTGTTATCTCACCAGCGCCCTGCTGATAATCTATGCTAGTCGCAAGTAAGTCGGCGCGATAAGAAAACGTCCGATTGATTGTAACGGTGTGGGATTATTTTAAAACCATTCCCCCAATTTTCCAGAGTGTGTCATCTGGCCTGCTTCGGGTTCATGTTCGGCTACCTGTTCTTCTTTCGTTCGCTCGCGATGCTAGGCTATGAATCGCCACCGGGCCACACGAACATGATCCAAATGATTCTCACCCTCAAGCTGGTCGGCTTGGCGTTCGAGGTAAATTCGGCCTACAGCAAGTCGAAAGCGGTATCGGCCACCGGCGGCGGTGATGGCGGAGCGTCGAGCGAAACCGATCGTGTTCTGCTGAAGCTCGATATGGCCGACATTTTCCACTATAGCTTCAACTACGTCGGTGTGCTGACCGGGCCCTACATTACGTACAAAACGTACCACGATGCGATCCACCTGCCGTTCAGTGGACGCGCGGATTGTGTTGGGGCGACGGTGGAAAAACTTAAGATGGTACCCCTGTACGCCGTACTGTTTCTGCTCGTTTCGTACGTTTGGCCACTGGAGGTAATGAAAGAGGAATCCCTTCAATGGTAATCCCTTCCCGGCTAATCCGTCGTTCGTTTTTGCAGTACGCGACAAGTGACGAGTTCTTCGAGCTGCGTTCGTTCCTCTATCGTCTCTGGTACGTGTGGCCGACATTCTTCATTTTCCGTATGCGCATCTACACCGGTATCCTGCTGAGCGAGTGTGTATGCACGATGGCCGGCGTCGGGGCGTACCCGGTGGCATTCGCCAGCAAACCGGGCCTCGGACCGACGAAGGAAGTCACCGAGGGACAAGAGGGACCGTACGACTTCGAAGCGGTGCGCAATATCGACGTAATCAACACCGAGCGCTGCTGGACGTTCCGCGAGGCAATGAAGTACTGGAACATGTGCGTCCAGTATTGGATGGCCATGTACGTTTATAAGCGCTTCCCGAGCAAAAAGTATCGAACCCTAGCGACTCTCGGCGTGTCCGCCATCTGGCACGGCGTGTATCCGGGATACTATTTCTGCATCTGCGGCGCCCCGTTCTATTTGCCGATCGAGGATCTGTACACGAAGCTGTTTTTGAAGGATGCGATCGGCCAGCGCCGGTTGGTGCTCAATGTGATCTGCTGGATTTCAAAGTTCTTTGCGTTTTCGTACATGGGCATTGCGTTCCTGCTGCTAACGGTGGACAAGATTTGGCATTACTACAGTTCGGTTTACCACTTTGGCTACGTACTGTGGATTCTCATGTACGGCGTTGGGGTGCTGATTGCCAAGCAGCGAAAGGCTGCCGCAAAGCGCGAGGAACGATCGCGGGAGCAAAGCGCAAAGAGTACAAAGGGCGATTAAGTCAGCCCGCCGGATGATTTCGTTCGAAGCGAATGATTTGAAACGATGCACACACTAGGTTCTGTTTGTGTTCATATTTACGTTGATGCTCTTAGAAAACTAGTTATTTACACGTTGATCGGGTTGACTGGTATAAACCATGATTTTTAATGTTAAAGCGACTTCAATTTGCACACTAACGGGGTCATGTGGGACTGCAAAGTGTGTGGAAGACACATTCTTACAAATGCAAGGCTCGAATGTTCCGCATCGGTCAAGCTCAGCTACGTTTAATGAGTGTTATAATACATACTCAGCACTGAAGAACAAAATATATAAAATGTTATGTAATTCAATGTGGAAAGAAACGAAAAAGGGGAACAGTGTTCAGCCGAACCGAAGTAGTACGTTTTGGCCGCCAGATATCTAGAATGAGGGAAGGTTTTCAACGTCAGTCGTAAGCGGATTGATCAGTATTCAGCCAGCCGTACACTATTCCACCGGGGGACAGTTTGCAATCGAAAAGATCGAGCAGCTTGCCATAGTTTTGTGCGTTGTAAATCGTCTCCGAAGTGAGAATGAGATCGAACGTGCTCTCGTACCGTTCCGTAAAGCTAGCCCAATCGCCGGAGAAAAATCTAACCACCGTGGTGTCCGATTTACAACTATCGTCGCGGTCATCCGACCGATCGTTCAGCTCATAGTTTACCATTGTCGTTTTCGTGAGGACATCTTTGTTCTGAAATCGAGACCCATTAGTGCCGTGCGTAAAACAGTTCACCGTAAACGTCTTACATAGTCCTGAAAGTGCACTTCGCTCGCGCCCAACAGTTTCGCTTCGATACCGAGAATTCCAGCGCCACAGCCGAGATCGAGCACCGTTTTCGCCACGAATTGTGCCTTCAGTTCGGCGGAATCGGCCAAAAACGTTCCCAGATCGAATGTGCATTCCCAAACCTTCAATCCGCCTTCGTACCGGTTGGGAACCAGATCGGAATGATCCGTCTCGGCGGTCACAATTTCTTCGCCAAACGTTTCTTCCATCAGCGCGAGATGATTCAGGTACTCGATCGTACATTCCTCCGATAGCTTAAAACTATTTACCGCTTCTGGATTTATTGCCTGAAAACTCGTTACCATGTGGAGTTCTTCGCAGGCATATGCCACACCATTTTGATCCGTTTCCTGTTCCGGTTCGTGTGTATCGAAGATCGACGTCTTCGCATCAGATTCTTCATCTAAAACGAGCCATTCAGTATTCCAATATTCCAATTATTCGTCGTCTTACCTTTTGGTTGTGTTGGGCTTTGTTCCTCCTCCACTTGGAAAGCAAATTTAAACATGGATTAACAGAAATTTCTTTGATACGAGCTGAAAAAGCGAGGCAAAAGGCAACAGAAAGACCGGTTTGACAGAAGACCCGACGTATTTGTGTGTGTGTGTGTGTGCGAAATGCGAAACGTCACTTCATCGGTTCATTTTCATCGATTCACCCAATTAAAGAGAGTTCATTCCAGAGTTCACCCATCAACGTCTTTTGAGCAGTTTTCAAAAATCAATCATCAATCCGAGTTAGTCCAGTTAGACCAGCGCAAGAGAGCTGTCAACATTTAGACCAGTTCATTGGTGCGTCAGGTACAGAGTGAACTTTGGTATCGAATGGAACTTTGGTGCATTTGCAGCGTTTGATTGTACGTCCGAGATTGAGAAAGAGAAAAATCCTTTCCAATTCGCAAACCACATTATCTGGGCGACAGAAATTTGCAGTGTGTGCAGAAATAAAGTGTGCAATCGCGCGACGCAGTGTACCAAATCTTGTCCATCGATTCCGTGATCCATCTGTACCCACCTTAGCGCACGCTTCTAGTCGCTTCGCAGCACACTGCAAAATTGCGTTGCCCGAGAGTCCGTGTGCAGCAAAATCAATCCCGACAGCACGCTACGATTTGCGTTATAGTTAGTTAAGTAGTTCATTGTCGCAATTGGCGAAAAAAGGTTCCTATCGGTTGACCATCGAGTATCCCATCGTAGTGCGTATGGTGTGTGATCGTGCGTTTCGTAACCACATTCGATTTCCGGGTTTAGAAAGCAAAAGCCCCAAACATATACGTATGCGTATTGTTCGGCGTGTGTTCTTGCGTTAGTTGCGTTCAAACATAGCCCACAGTGGCGTTCAAGGAACTGTGCTGCTGCTGCGTACCAACCACATCGAGAGGAAAATCAGCAGCAACACCAACAACAAAGACCCCAGCAATCGATGACGTAGTGCAAACGCGTAGCAACCGCAGGCAGGCAGAGCAGAAGCGACGTCAAAGTGAAAGAAGAAAGAGTCGCCAGACGCAACGGGGCGCGCGGGGTCCGTTGCGCTGGTTTCACTTTCCCTTTTTTGAACTTTTATTTTTTATTGACATACTTGGCGACGCTGGCGGGCCGCGCGTGCCGTGTTGTGTTGGGGTGGGGTAGAAAAATTCAAAAAATGTCGTGCTGCTGGTGGTGGTGCGTGTCACGGTCGTCTGTACGGTGTTCCGTCGGGTTGACCGTCGGAACGATGCAAGGAAAATGAAGGACGGAACTCCTTTTTGCTACTGTTGGTATTGTTTTATTCTAGTGTCATCGTTTAATCTGTTACAGAATCCGTGGCGCTCGGCTCAGGAGTGCGGCGCAGTGTCGCGGCGGCGTAACCCTTTGCGCAAGTTCCAAATGAAGTGTCAAATGTGCGAAGCGTAAACATTATTTCTTGCGTGCGTGTGTGTGTCCGTGTGTGTGACGCTGCCACTTGTGACATGTCAAACCATTAGTGTACCACCTCCGACAAAATCCCAGTAGGCCTTGATGTTAAGAAACCCAAAAATAAAAACCCAAAAGTAAACAAAAGTTCGCTTGAAAAGTGTCATTCATCGTGCTGATAAAGATAAACAAAGCTACCACCCACACCAAGGTTCCTGCTCCCCCGGAAGGGACTAACCGACACTGCTCCTCCTCGGGCACTCGACAAAACCATCCCTAGTCCCTTTCGGGGACCCGCAGCCGGACACAATGGACGGCGGCAAGAAACCGATCCCAACGGCCGGTGGCCAGGCTGCCAACAATGGCGCGGCAGCGATGACGACGGCCACCGGCGGCGGACAGCAGAACGAGAAACGGGTCGGCTGTGCACACTACAAGCGGCGGGCAAAGTTTGTGGTAAGCAGTGGCCACCGGGAGGGTGGTGGTTGGAGTCGCTCTGAAGTGATCACGCTTTGCGTTGTTAACCTTGCAGAAAGAAAGGCCCGAGGAGAGCGAAAGTGGTAGCACCAACCGAGCAACAGCCGCGGTCGGTGGTGGGAGTTCATCTCTCCAGCCAACAAGTTCATTCACTTTCTTTCACTTCCTCCCGAAGACCCGGACAAACCACTGGCTGGCTGGCGTTACGGACCGCTGCGCGCTCGCGTTTGCTGCTGCATTCGCGCTGTTTCTCCCTCTCCCGCTCGCTCTCTCTGCTTCCCTGTGGCTACTTTGATTGTTTTCCCCATTAAACCCGGATAATAAGATGATAATTTATGATTCGAATGGTGCAGAAATCGCTTTCACATCTTCCCCAGCTGACGCCTGGCCCTTCCCCGTTCGCGAGGTTGCTTTGATTGCTAAACGGTGAACTTTTGCTGTCGTGTTGCGATTAGTGTGCGCCCAAAAGTCTGAGCTTAGCAGCCTTGATTCCTTTGTCAACCGCTAGTTGATCGCCCAAAACAAATATTGTTTTAATTTTATGGTTTTATTACTTTTTTCCCAGACACCATGCTGTAACAAGTTCTACATGTGCCGGTACTGCCACGACGAGAACGAGACGCATTTCTTCAACCGAAAAACGGTCACCGAGCTGATCTGCACCGAGTGCAACACGCGGCAGCGAGTGCAGGCCGAGTGTGAAAAGTGTGGCGTGCGGTTCGGACGGGTAAGCGACGGCCAACAAGAACCAGAGAGATTCGCTGCCAAAGAGCCTGGCAAGCGAGCCAGCTTCCGGTGCTAGATCTTATACAAAGAAAGGTTGTTTGCAAGATCCCAATAGCCGGCGGTATACATTGCAATTCTATAACCGCTGCTTCGGCGTGGAGGGCCTTTGAATTGCATTCCGGATTCCGGAAATTAGGTCAAAAATATGGGTCAGGGCTGTACTAAACGTTTTTCCCGGAACTGGTCGGTTTCGAAAATCGATCGCATAACGATTGTTTACTTATGGTTGGTTTGAATTCGAGAATCACGATGCACGGGGCATGGCCAGAAAGAAGGTGGAAGTGGGAACCGTTTATAGTCCCAAATGTTGACATTAAGGGTTGTTGAAATGAGTGGTTCCACGCTTGTTTACACGTTTAATGCTGTAATGCCTGCTACTATTGTTTCTGGTTTCTCTCGCAGTACACCTGTCTCGTGTGTAATCTATTCGACGACGAGGATCGTAATCAGTATCACTGTGATGGATGCGGAATTTGTCGCGTCGGTGGCCGTGGTCGCTTCTTTCACTGCGAAGTATGCAACATGTGCCTGCCACTGCAGCTGAAGTACGATGGCCATCGGGTAAGTTTGGATGGCATTGAGGTGGCTTTAAAAGCGAGTCCTTATCCGTTTGGCGTTTGCTTTTGTAGTGCGTGGAGAATGTGTCCCGTTCCAACTGTCCCGTCTGCCTGGACGATATACACACTTCGCGCATTCCTTGCCACATTCCGGACTGTGGCCATCTGCTACATCGAACGTGTTTCGAGGAGCTGGTGAGTGAGAGTTCTTTTGTCACTGAAGAAAGACAGAACCCCAAGGCTGATTCTTTCTCTCCCTCTGTTTGCAGCTCTCATCCGGTCACTATGCTTGCCCCACCTGCCAGACGTCGATGATGGACATGAACCAGCTGTGGGAGTTTCTGGACGCGGAGGTAGCTGCAACGCCCATGCCAAAGGAGTACGAAAACTATTACGTTGACATTCTGTGTAAGGATTGCCATAAGGTACGTTGCGCCGTTGTACGCGTTGCACCTAGTGGCGCCCAAGTAACGGTCGCGGCTGCTCTGCTTTCTTAGGAATCGACGGTAAAGTTCCACGTGGTAGGTCTCAAATGTACGCATTGCGGTGCCTACAATACCTGCCGGACGAAGACGAAACCAATCGATGGAACTAGCAATGGAAGCAGTGGCAGTGGCGCCCCAGTGCCACTACCACCGCCACGCATGACCACGACAACGATGGCGACGGTATCGTCGTCACCGCACACGCTGCCAACAGCGGCCAGTAGCATTCTCAATGAAAACGGTATGATCAAGAAAATCTAAGCGATCAGCTAGTAACAAACGTCGTAATCGTACCTCTCTTCCGGCAGGCACGACGTTACGATTGAATCATCTGTTGAATGGCGAAAGTTCTACGACCTCAGCCAACGAGTTAGGAGGACCTAGCACATCAACGGCACCGTCGGCTTCTTCTTCCGCGTCCTCGTCCTCATCATCATCATCATCGTCCTCCACTGGTTCTGCGTCATCGTCCTCTACGATGGTGAGCACTGGCGTGTCGCTCACCGGACAACGGAACGGACTGCTCACGGTTCATAATGGCTCGCTACTGAACGCCACGCCCGGCCGGAGCAACACGAGCAGTAGCAACAGCTCCAGCAGCTCTTCCAGCAGTACCAGTGGCCGAAGGCCAGCGACCGATGATGGCGATGGCGGCGATGGTGTTAGCCGTGCAACTGCGGTTGATAGTAATGGTCCCGTTACCAATGGAACCAACAGTATCGTTGCCAGCACCAACGCTGATGACGGTGAAAGCTCGGTCTCGCCACCGATCTGCGACGATCGTTCCTCCTCGTTCAATAGCAATAGTCACGACGGTGCCGCGCAAACCTGAGACTAAACTCCCAATCCAACCAAGCTGAACCGTTTCGTGCGTTCGTGTTCCACAGCGCCCATTAGGCTAGAATTGTTTTGCTGCCACCAATACACTCATGTAACCCCTCCAAACTTCTCTCTATCTCTTCTCTCTCCTCCAGTCTCTCTCTATCTTGTAGTCCTTTTGTGGCTCCAGGTACCTCTGCCGATAGGGTATCAAGCATAAAACTCAGCGCGAGGAACAATAGGTTGAGAAGAGAATAGAAAGTAACGGAGGGGGTTTCACCGGTGTTCATTCCAATCATCGATGTGTGCGCACGTTGAACGAAGAAAAGTCGCTTTGTGTTCACTTTATATTAAGTTGGCGAAAAAGAAATCCATTTCCGAACTTGGTCAAAATTGTCTTATGCAACCCATCCCCAGCCACCATCCGTTTAAGAAATGGGTCGATTCCATTCCATTTGGTCAAAACTCCGCAGATGAAGGGTCGGTCGATCATGTTTGGTGTTAATTGGCTACAGTGTCAGCACCATTAACACTCTGAAACTCACAACTGAATGAAACAAACAAAAAATAGTAAAAGAATGTTTTTTTTTTGTGTGAAGAACTTTGACAACGAGCATAAACTTGAAATTGTTTGATCATAACAGCCATCTACCGAGAAAAAAATGGATTTCTTTTCCCCCAACCTAATATTCGGTCTAATATTATTACGAAACATTATCTGTTGATTTCTGTTACTGTTAGTGTAGTGCGTGTGTACATTTTACTTTCTCATGTCCTGCGTCTATGTCTTTGCGTTGTTAGTTTGTTCTTTTGCAAAGTTTCCTGTTCCATAAAATCTGGCACAACTCAATATCTCAACTGTCGCCTCCTTTCTGTCTCTCTGTATCCTGTATCTTCGCGGTATGAACTAACGGGAACCGTGTTAGGACGGGTGGATCGATTTTAAAACGATCGTAAACGCCATGTTTCGTTTTGGGTGCCTATGTAAGGTTAGGCCGTAGACGAATGGTGGTAGTATATCAGGTGGTCACTCCGCAAACCACGAGCTCGCAGACTAAATTATTTTCAATTGCGCATCACGTACCGCTAGCCCTGCAGAGATATTGGCGCCCATTCTGGTTTGTATTTATTGATGTTTAAACTGGCTGTAGCCGCGTTCGTTCCTGGTGCACTACAGACAGTAGTGTACCTCGGTTCAGAAACTCTGTCGGTTTTGTTCTGTGCATAACTTTTTCACATCTTGCCCTACTTTACCGAGGCCCCTAGGCAAGCTTTACCATCGCTTCGAACCCAACTGTAAACGACCCATTGCCTAAGTTACACCTTCTTTACCGTTAGTGTATATTTTTGTGATAAATTCTTCGCGGTCCGCAACGCGTGATATTTGGTCAAAGGTGGAGGAGGAAGTTGCGGGACGGAAGAGAGATGGTTGCGGATTGATTGGGCACAAAGTTCAAGCAGGGAATATGACAAAGAAAGAAGCAGTGGTGTATCTCTCGATGGAATTTGCCGGCCGCCCGCTGAACGGAATCGTCGCGAAGACAACCCCAAACCGTTAGCTACGTTAGTCTCGTAATAATGGTCAGTAGACCTGTTCAAGAAATTTGAATGTATCTTATAAAAAAAGAAAACAAAATAAAAGCATACAATTGGAGAGCAGAAAAGACAAACGTTGGCTCAATTATGTGTTGCCGGATGGGTTGGAGGATCGATAGGTTACGATAATTTGTTAACCGAGGGTGCTCCTTATGTAGGATGATCGTTGTCAGGTTTTTCTATCGAATTTTGAAGATCGGCGATGGAAGACCTGGTTTTGTGGATTCCTAGTTAGTTCAATAGCGTGAAAAATCGGTCGAGAGAGAGAGGAAGAGTTGACTTTAAACATCGCCCACCACTGGTAGGGTGCGTTAAACAGGGATTCTAAAGCGATCAATGCGATCAAACTACGTAACTACTGGTCGGACCCGTTCCGATGGGACACTGTCAGCGATATAAACCGTGTAACGAAAAAAAGGAAAACAAACCATTATGCTAGTAGTATTAAATTTGAAACTAGATTCGATTCGAACATAGTTGCTGGAAGATTACTAAACCCGTTGGCTGTGGTTGGTTCACGGAACGGAAGCGTCACTGAGCCGACCTTGCCAAAGCGTATTAAGTTATAGCTTAAAAACTAATAAACCACACTAAACCACTAAACACGCAGGGAGCGCAAACGAGTCTGTCGGATGGCTGTCGGTGGGGAAATACAGTTATTGTAGCACTGCGTGACCTATTAGAAGACTTTCGAACGAGTGCTCTCCCATCGCAGTAATAATAGTAAATGAATGACAAGAACAGCATCATCGAAAGCGCATCCTTCTGATGGAACCCACGCACGTGATGGGGCCGAGACACGTTCAATGGTTCAATTTCATACGTACAGAATAAAAAAAAGTTCACTACCGTATGACTCAATAGAGAAAATGGCCGTATTTTATTTCGGTTTCGGATCGATTCGAATAACTAACATACGTAAGTAGTGCGTCCAAGGAATGCGAGGGCTGGTGTGGTTGTCATCAAATATGTCCAAAAAAACATGTCTATTGTTTTATTCTTTTCGGGGCTCTTCCTTCGAAGAAAGAGTAATATTTTATTTCCTATAAACTTTATTACGAACCATCTTAAACAATGTATCTCTTGGGGTTGCTTTGTACTACCCACTGGCCGTTAACTAGATTATAGTTTACCGATTCGATCGACGATCGTGACATGAAAGGAAACAAAAATATGAGGGTAAAGTTTGTGCTATTGTTTCTTTCACTTTACTGTCGCTTGCTTGCGAGAGTGGGTTGCGATCTAGAACTCCATGAAACCTTAGCCGAATCATACGGCAGACCGCGGACTGTCTTGGTAAGACACTGGCCACTACGAGCAACCCGTTTCGAGGGTACGCACAGGACCCGAGTTAACAGAACCAGGGGTCAATATCATAAATAACACACACCAAACAACGCCAGAGAGATAGACAAAGTGAGAGAGAGAGAGAGGCGCGTAAAAAGTCCTAAAAACAGTTGCCTAGGTCGAGCTCCTTCACAATCTTCTGCACGTGTATTAAACATTACAATTTAAAGCTCTGCCACGGACACATACACACACACGCACAAACACTGTCAACATTCAACGCGAAGTGTCGGGAACGGTGCTTTGGAAAAGGTCCTCTTATCGTAGGGACAAATAACTCGACCGATCTGACTCAACGACTTCGCGCGGGTGACGTGGTTCCGGATCTACTTCCGGAAGCGTTGAAGTGGCTCTCCGCTGCTTCCGTTTGCACCACCGGAGCTGCTACTCGCCCCGGCGCCACTGTCGGCGGCCATTTGACTGCCACCGAGCGCGGCCGATGCCGACTGCCGCCGGTTGTTACGTTCCACCGCTTTGGCCGATATTTGCTGCGAGCTGCGGACCACGTTCAGGTAGACGGGTCGGAACAGGGGAGCCACGTCCCGGTGCTCGTTGTCGCTCACGTTACACCCGTCGTACACCTCACCGAGCAAAAACTCTGGACCGATGTAGATGCCGCCTTCAACGTGGTCAATGGCCACATCTGCGAATGAAAACATGTTCTTTAAGAAACGGACAATCGATCGGGCGGGTCATTCCGATGAAGACATGTTTCTTTGCCCCAACCAATGCACAGGGTCTCGATCCGCGTGATATCCACGTGATGGAGAGCGGTAACGTTTCCTTTGGATTTTGGACAAAAAAGGACGTAACGGTCGTAAAGCTAACAAAAACCTCTTCTCTCAGTCCCCGTCCGAAGGGTCAAGATTTCAGCATAGGACGAGGACGAGCAGGATGTGAACCCTTTTTCCTTTATGGCGTAGGGTTTTGGGTCGTTTAAAGTAATCGCACACGGGACGCCATCATCTTCCCGAAACGGAACAGATTGAATGAACGGTACAGGATCTGCTGTTGGTAAACGGTTTATGGGCATTAAAATAGAATCTTTTCAGGCAAGTGTGATCACATCACTCAATGATAAGGAAACGAAGCACAGCAGTATCTTCCACAAGAATATCGGGGATACTGCTAAGAACCGACGATGTTTCGTTTTGCTTTCAAATTTGTGGGGAATATTATCTCAGCTGTTTCTAAACTTTGGATCTTAGTTTTTTATTGTTCACCTAACACCGTTTCGTTGGTCGAAAGGAACCGAAAGGTAAATTTGACTGTTTTAAGAAGCGATTAAAATAGAAATGAAAACATATTTTTTCCCGGTTACCCTACAAACATGCATTTCTCGGTACGTTTTCCTTGCGGCTGTGCGCAAATTGCTTCGTCTTGTGAAACTTTTCCAATCTCGAAAGTGAATTATTTTAAGATTTCCACGTTCGCTGCAACTGGCTGCCAGCGCCAGACTTCCGGCTACTTCCGGCAACGCTTACACCGTCATCGCTTGTTACATGGCCGATTTGTGTTGCATTCAGCCACGAGGCTTCACTTCGCCTTCGCAGCATCTTACGAACCAAGCTGAGCCACAAGAACCCCGGAGCGCGGTGAAACGGACGATAAAAGGAAACGATAAAACGGATAAGGGCAGGAATAAAGGACGCTATCGACCTGCTTGTCACCGGGGTGCAGATTGCACAGGTCTGGTCTTATGCAACTCGAGCCACTACTACTCACCGTATCCGATGTGGGGCTGCAAATTGCTGTTCGGTATTCGGAACGGTACCGTGCCGATCGTGATGGGGAAGTTAATCTGCAAATCATCGCCCGATTTATCGAACTCCAGGCAGGCCTGGTGTAGGCGGTGAGGAAAAGGATAGCAAACCGGAGGCGAGTAAATTAGACAAACCGTTGCAACAGCGGGGCTGGGCGGAACCGGATGTGACGCCCAGCAGAGCTTGCGGTGGATTTGTTTTCAACATTATCGAAAGTGGTTCGCTGGTGTTATTGCAGCCATCCGCGGGGGCCCACAAAGAGAGCGGGAGAGAGAAAGAGGGAGGGAGTCGGTTGGGGTAAACTTGGGTATAGATTATGTAGTAAGCACGGAGCGTATTGGCCCTGGACCTAATCCCATGTGCAATTAATTGATCCTTTGCCGATGAGCAGCGGCACCGGGACCGGGGACCCTTTGGTGTTTGGTCCTAGATCCTTTTCGTCAGCTATTATTTGCCGACCGCATCTGTCGGTCATTTCCGCACGAGGAACGAGGAACGGGTTTAATTGGTTTTTCGAGCGGTTTTCGGGGTTTGGGGAAGTATGCTTTTTTCGCGCAATGGCGCAGTTTCAATGCCACGGATTTGCACCGGTTCCTCGCGCACTGCGGACCTAATGCGTGTGTTGTTTTACTAATTTCAAACAACGTATTTAGCGACTCGATCCACGCAGAGTTCACGATAAAAGGATAAATAGTGTACAGAATAACCGACTCACAATTTTAAATGATCATTTCTATCAAACAAACAATAACAGCTATAAATAAGGTTCAGTCCGTTCCTCTAAGATTAAAAAATAATAATAGGAAAAGAATAATTGAATGGACACTTTCTTTGCAAAGGAAACAATTAAACAGCGAAAACCAAATACGAGGTATCCATAATAGAAACCAAGTATCAACATAATCTCTGTTTTGAAAGACAAGAAAAGAGATCGTAGAGTAGGACTAACTGTGCACAATAACAAATGTCTGCCGATGTAAAGTTTGAATAAATTGCAGTTTTGAAGAAATCAAAAACCGTTATAAAAAATTCGGAGTGCACAGACGATGCTAGATATGATTTGGAAGAAGCGGCCCCGTAACAACTGCCAGCCAAACAACCGCTGCTTGGCCGTGGTCCTTAAAAGCATAATTTGTGACGCATTCAGCTGCACTAACCGCAATGGCACCGGGGATGGCACTCCTCCTATTACGCACACCACGGTCACTCCCGGACAGAGTGGGCCATCATCGAGCCTGTAAGCTTTTAACCCGGAACCTCCCCGACGCTCTACACTGTAGGCTTCTGCACTGCATAAGGGTCATTAGACTCGGGTACGGTGGCCCATGCACCTGTGCGAATGACGGCGTTAGCTGCGGTTTGAGGAGAATCACTTGGCACTGCACTTACCACGAGTGTGTAGTAGATCTGTGCCAATCGGCAAACGCCCATCATGGTGGTCGGCACGGTCGGGATGCGAAGACTCGCGCACGTATCCTGCCGCTCGTTCGGGACCACCGTTTCACCCTTGTACTCCACCACCAGGTGCTGCACCTCCTTCGTAACGCCCAGAACGCCCCGCTCGACGAAGAACTCGCAGTCCTGCAGCAGGCGTACCTTCAGCTTGACCGCTTCCTCGCCCTGATTGTCGATTATTGATTTCAGCTTCAGCGTCTCGCCGCAGCAGAAGGCGGTTCGGTCGAGGGAACAGCTGTGGAAACAGGTGCACAACATTATCCACGGGCAGCCCTGGTAGGTTAGGTTGGTTGGTTCCGGATATCTCCGACACAACGCCGACGAGATGCAAATCCCACTGTGGCAAACCATTGGCACCATCCGAAGAACCCCAGACTACTCGCGTGGTCCCACACCATAAGAGCCTAGTGCAGATATGTAATGGAAATGCTTTTCCCGAGCGGTCGTTCAATTTTCACTCAAATCACACTCGGAAACAGGTGGCTCTAATGTCACATCAATTTACTGGATTGCGACTCGAACAGTGTATGAAAGCGACAGGGCTAGAGATCAATTGGCTTAATTGAGCTTTGTGTGACTCCGCAGCACCTACCGTTGCTACCGCCACGTTTGTAGTCGTATAAGTTCTGTGCTGTAATCGAGCACGTTTCGAACATGCTTCCATTTGCGGCCCATTCAGGAAGCGTTTTGTTCCCAAAAACGCAATTTAAAATGTCTCCCATGGTACCTGGCGCATTTGCGCGATGGCAAAATGAATTGGTTGTGATGTCAAAATTGGGCAAACTCAATTTGCAGCCGCTGAATGGAATCATTTATCTCGACACTCACGGAAGTGGTAGCGAACGGGCCACGGTGCAACCGGAAACTCATAATTTAACCCCAAGGCCTGGAAAGGTCAGACCTCTCGAGTCCAGAAGAAAAGCAGAACACCGAAAAACCAAATAGCTGGACGAACTTACCTCAGCGTGACGGGACCCTTGGCGCAGCAAAGGCAGCACCGCACCTTCTTGTCCTGCCCCGACACCGGTTTCTGCAAGTAAAGCGATCAAGTTGAGGCAATCAGGAGTCGGCAACCCCTTAGAAATACTGTTTCTCCGCCACCGACACTAATCAAATGAACCGGTGTGGGTCCTTCCGTTCGGTCAGTGCTGGTGCTGCTCCTGAGTGGGCTTAATTTTGCGGGCCAATAATAATCTACTCACTCAGTGGCAAAGTCACTGGAGACCGCCCACCGGACCGCCGCACTTACCAGATATTGCTCGTCCATGCAGTCTATGTGTGGTCCGATGATGGTGAAGTACTTGATTCCTTGTGGTGGCGAAGCGTACGGTATGTCAATCGTAACCTAAACCGGACCGAGGCCACCCACACCAGAGTTCGGGTGGTGTGTTTGTTAAAGGAAACAGAAAGAGAAGGAGCGTGAGCAAGTGGGTAAACGATGCTAGAGGTCAAGCTGACCAGGACGAGTAGGTGGGTCGTTAAAAGGTTTAGATGTATTTAAAAAATTTCATGTTGCGCATTATTTTTGCTAATGTGTTCCATTTTCGTCACCTATCAGTCCTATCAATTCATGTCCTACATCTATGCACTGAATTCTTATTGTTTTTGTCATATCGCATCACATTATGAAAATAGTGTGGCTTTTTATAGGAGACTTTCGAAAATAGTTACAGCCCAGTTGGCAAATAGTGTTCGAACTTTTCCAAAAGGCTCGAAACTTGTAATACTTAATTAAACTAAACTTCAAAATCATGTTTGTCAACATTCATTAATATGCTTGCTGAACTATTTATTCACCCGCCCTTTATGCTGCATTCGGGGGGTTTGCCTGAAATGTGTCAGCATAGAATGTTACCAGATGAGTAAGGTACGGTCTGTAGGGCATACTTTGTGTTATCGCAGCTGGTCAACAGTTGCGGAAAAAAGTTCGACTTGTCACCGAGTTGTTGAGAACACCGGACATTTCAGATCCGGCGGCGGAACGCTTGGGAAAGAGCTCCACTAGCCAACCGGATGGCGTGATATTTACAAAGTCACAGTTACTCAACAAAATGTTCCGACATTACCCTGGAAGTTCGAAGTAACCGGGCGCTTCCGAGGCTCGATGAATATTGCATCAGTTCCGCGAAACGCTCTTTTTCGGACGAAAATTAACGGATCGACGGATCTGGTTGTGACAAATTATCCCCGACCAAAAGGACTTCCCAGGTTGAGGGCAGAAGTGTTACGTTGTGTCGGACCGAATCGATCGCGTCAGGATGACGTGTGAAATTATTGTCCACTGTAAAGTGATGTCGTCACGTCGTTACTGCACTCGGTAACCCTTCGTCTCGTTACAGGTAACCCTTCGAACACGGCGATCGATAGAAAGTAACTTTCTGTTGGTAATGAATTATCCATTGCGGCACACTTGACTATGGCACACTTCAGTGCCAACATGTCGACATCATTATGGCCACTCAGTCCTAGAACCGGTGCTCAAAATGGCTTCCTTGCTTTTTCTTGTGGCCCAAAAATCGCTTCATCGACCGCTTGGCACCAGCTGGCGACTTTGCGGCGCGAGCATAAATCTTGCTGTGCTGCGATGAAGGTGGCCGCGCGAACGAATTGTAAATCAATCACAAAAATGGCACACACCAAAATGGTCTGGTGATTGGATTTTTTTGCTCGCTGCGCGAACAATCGAAAACCATGCTGGCTCATGCAAAGTTTTCTCGAAGGAACGGTTGCGAGAAAACGTGCGAAACCTCAGCAACCAAGGGCCTAAGGTACTCCATCTTCCACAAATCCGACTCGAGCAAAGGAGGGAAGAGAATGAATGTTTTATACTCTCGCGGATGCTGCGAATCGTGAAAATGTGTCACGTTATCGCAGGAGGCGTATGCTTGATGCTTTCGGACACAGCGCAAACTTTGCACTGGCACATGTCAAAATGGAGCGAGCTAAACCGCAGGACTCGATAGTCGTAGCCGGTGAGCCATGCCCTTTTTCCCTAAGCGACGAGAAGTGTCCTCGATCGATTGCGAGGTTGGCCAGTGGGATGAGCTGATGGGATGTTTCAATTGTCGGCAGGGCCAACGTAAATCGGCCCGGCCCCGCCCTTCAACTCCCAGCGCAATCCTCCTCTAAGGACACGACCATGGTAAAGCGTTTTTATTAGCATTGTTATTCGACGGCATGTAGCAGCACAGGCTCTGTGTGGCGCGTGGGACCAAGTGTTTGGGTGGCTGGCGATGCGCAGGTGGCGCCATGCACCGGATGTGAGTGAGTTTTCATGTTAATTTACCCTATATTACGTCCCGGTTGCCAAGGTAATGGGAAAGGGCGTACGTCGGCGCCGGAGTGTCGCTTGTGCACCTTGTCTGTGGCTGTCAGTCTGATGGCTGGGCTGCGCGACTGGCTGGTGGAAATGGTGGGAATCAATTTTCAATCCTTTTTCATGACTTTCTCCAATCTACTAAACCCTCTTCATTCCCGGCATCATCGGCGGCCAGTGCCACAGAACGGGTGTCCTCTACGCACATCGTCAATCTGTCGTTGCTCAGGGTTGCGGATTATGGTGATAACAAAGGACGACCCTTCTGAAAATTCCCACCTATGGCCCGGTGATGCTCTTACCTTGACGAAATAACGGATGTAACAGGCACGTGACTCGAAGCTACAGGGTAGGTTGGTTTCGGGAATGTTGAACCGGAACGGGAACTGATGCTGGCCACGTACCAGTACCGGGACGCTCATGTCCAGACCGTCGCCGGCCCGCTCGCCCCAGATCACGGCCCGCTCATCGATGTAGACTTGGTCGTCCTTAACCTACATTTTGTTTGTTTTTTAACATTTTTTGTGAAAAAGATGGACCAAACGCGGTGCGTCAGATGTTGGGATGGCTGTGGGGGATCGACTGGTGGCCGGGTGCTGAGAACGGAAGACCCAAGCCCAATTTCCGGCACTCGGCTTGTCTGGCATAACAGTTTTTCACGAGATGATAAACGATAATCGAAACGACGCTTTGACGGTTTAAGAGGCAAACAGAACGGACAGAATTAACCGGGGCGCGTACTTTCTCTGTTCAGATTTTACACTTTGTTCAACATGCTAACATTTTACTGTTTAAAAAAGAAAAGGAGTGTGCCGAAAGTTACAAAATATAGCAAAAATGAAAAGTTTTCCTGTAAACAAAATTGATCGCAGTTCCAGCAGCTGGTCATCCGCCCCATTTATCTGCATCTATTTTCCAACAACATTTTGCCTTTGACTAACGTTCCACTTTTTGGTTGCCCCAAAAAAAAGGATTTCCAATTTATAATAAGTATGCAAATCTCACAAAAAATGCAAATCGTTTGGTCGTGATGCGGGACGGATCATGATGCTCATGACAACCGTGCTCGGTCAGAAAAAAGACGAACAAAAGAACCGGAAGCACCATAAGCCCAGAGCAAACCGGCCCGATCCAACGACTATCGCTTGGGCACGTTAGCATAATGCGCATTTCACAAGGCCCTCGGACCTCGGAGCCAAGGGCCACCAGCGCTGTGGGAACCGGACGGAGCTTGGATTAGCTGATGAGTGAGCAGCTTTCGGAATGAATGTCTACATTCAAACAACGCTGGCCACTTACTCAATCGCTTCGCTATGATCCTTCGAGCGGTGAAGCAAGTGTAGTGTTTGAACAGTGTTGGCACCAACATCGGCATTCGCATAAAACTGATCTATCAACGGGCAGCCGCTCAATGGCGCTGACTCACGGCCGACGAATAACGGGCTTTTAGATGTTTCAACATTGTACAATTTCAAGGTTTTAAAGGAAACCAAAAATTACTGCGCGTTGCGGGTTTTCGACATCACATTTTTCACATCATTTCTTCGCAAATGAGCGGCGAAGTGATGGTATGGAGTTTCACTGATGAAAGGAATATCCTCAAAGGGACCCCAATAAAATATTGTGTCTCAAAGTGGTTTGAAATAGCACTTTAGGTAAACAGAATATATCTTTTTTTATTTCGCTTAATTATGGTCAAAAAAACGACAGCGTATACTTCGATTAGTGTGAAGTGTTTGGAAAAGTTTCTCGTTGGAGTATGAAACAGTATAATGGTTAAAGATAAATTGAGAATGCCCCGCGGGAGGCGGAATTACGTGACTGTGCAGCATGTGGCCGTAATGGCCGCTTTTTACTTACACGCAACGATTCTCATTCAAGAGCAAGAAATTATCTCCACCCTGCATACAAATGGGCCCGTAATGTAATGGTTTTCGATGCTTTCGCGCGACAATTTGCTCCCTCAATTTCACCGCTTTAGCCTCAAAACTATACAACTACGGCTTGTGGGTAATTTGAAGTTTGGGCACTTTCCAAAACTACTCTTCCGGAACTGTCATTAATTTGGCCGTTCGCCCAGAACCACCCAGAAGGCGCGAGCAACTTTCGGGTCGGGCACAGGTCACATTAAACTTTACCCAAAAACGTAAGCGCCTTACGCGGTAAGGGACACTTACAAACGGTTTCCGGTCGGCACTGCTGTCGTATCTAACAAGATTTTCCGGTCCGGGCCATTTTTATTTATGATTGCGGTATTGGGGTAGCAAGTTTCCAATAATTCCTTTTTGGATGTACAAGACAAAACTGGAACCAGAGCTCCAAATGTTTCCCAATGTTCGATCACATTGAATGTCATTGCCAATCCCTGCCAATAGTTAACGAACGGACAAAGAGTGTGCGCCGAAAGTAAATCAAATCTTCCCGAAACGAAACACGCCCGAAGCCAGACATCGGTGAAGAATCGGTCTTGTAAAGCCCAACCCAAAACACAAGCAGCAGACACAGATTACTTGTGCGTCGCGTTCGACGTGTTCATCCCGAGCTTCGGTGGTAAGAGTATGTTTTAACGTTGAACTCAAAAACAACACACCCCCAGCGTATCTGATTTATGGTTCGACGAGAAAAACGCTCTCGCAATTCGCAATTGTTTCGTTCGTTTTCCTGGCGGAGGGTGGTTGGTGGGGCAGGGAAACATAAACGCCACAGTGCGCCGAAGTTGTTTACCGTTTAGCATTGGCAAAAACTTGGCCACAAACTCGCTCGCTTGCGATGTCGCGGAAGGACTTTTGGGATGGGTCTGTCGAAAGTGGGACATAAAAAAGGTAGACAAAGGTACGTTCGACACACAGCGGGGACACGTGACAGGGGCAGGGATTGGGTGCCAGTTGGTGAGGGACGTAATTACCGTTCTTTTGTCTCCGGATACAAACACCTTCCACTCGACGTGAGCTTTGCCCCGCAGCTGCAACCGGATGGCTGTGAAGAGAGATAGCGAAGGGTGTTGTTATGTTAGGGGAGCATTAGGGTGCAGCATAACCGGGAAGACCGCGGCTTACGTTCTCCTCCGCGCCCGATCGGTAGAAGGAACGATCGTTCGTACACATTCTGCCCAACAAACATGCGCGATGTAATGGGAAGTAATGGGAAAATTTTCTACAAACACGAACGTATGTTTGCTTTTTACAGCACAGGGTTGTGCTCTCTGTGCCGTCAGTATCTGGGCCGTCAGTGCTTGCTTTACCTGGACCATAAGATGTTCAATGTGTATAGTAGCCGACATTGTGTCGGTTAGTGACACTGAGGGAAACCATAAGTGAAAATATTTTGTTTCTTCCAAAGATAACGTGATTGTTTTTGTTAGAAACTCACTTTCTCAACTGACCGATAAATAACGAAGAAGGAAAAGCAATGAATTATTTATTTTAGTTAAACAACCAACATAAACCTGCTACACAAATAAAGAAGTAAATGAAAAGAATAAACCCCTCTAGCGAACCTTACTATCACGTGTGCTCTGGTCGCTCATCATTATTCTCAGTCAAGCCGAAACAGCAACAGCATGCCTGCTCAGAAGGCCTGTTTGATACTTCGGTGTACGAACATGGCTGAGCGCATGTTAGGGGCCCCCATTGTCACTCCCAGCCGTTCCGAGACGTGGGAATTCCAACCGACCCTTTGGCATAGATATTACCGTCTTGGGTGGCCGTCGTATGTGTGTCCCTTCTGTCACTTGCCGACTCCCGAGAAGGTGTTCCGAGCGGCTAAACTTACGATTAGTACAAGACCAGCCTCGCAAGGGCCGCCTTGTTTGCGTGCGAAGACAAGGTCGGGTTAACCACGAGCCACGGGACAACCGACTGCCATCGCCCTGGAGGGATGGCATTTGTGTCGTTGTGGAAGAGGGTTTCCTACACTCCCCCGAAAAAAGGCCTCATGCATCATGCTGCCCAACCGGCAGCCTTGTTTAAATTTGTCCATGATAAAATTACCACCAAAGTTGACGTGGGATGGTGTTCTATCGGGGAAATCGGGTGAAAGATTCAGAACGGCAGAAGACAAGGCTCTCAGACTTTGGTCTAGTTTTGTCGTGCGAACATATGTCAGATGTCCGGGGTGGGCCGAGATTGCACACGACCCGCGACCGGGTTGGGTGGAAGGTGAATTGGGTTCGGGAAAGGTTTACCGAACGGATTTCGGTTCGGGATGCGAATTCTCGCTTCTTCATCTTGATCCTTGTCAGCATTATCACGTAGGGTGGATTTCAGTCGTGGAGAAACCGGTAGGCCACATTCGAGCGGTCTTGGTGTTTACATTTGTTCCTTAGGCTGCAAAATGCTGATTCCGTAATTCTTAACGACAAACGGCTTTCTAGATTCGAATGTCTGCTGTATTAAGGTGACGAATGTAATTTTCTCACGAAGTCCAGAAGGCGACCCTTGCGAACCTTTCATGATCGATTGTTCAGGGAAAGTAACACAATTTGTGCAAAAGTTAAGACGTGTCATATACGTGACATTTCCCAGTGCGCCGTTCCGCTCAAGTGTCTCGCCCGTTACGGGGTGAGCTCCCGTCAGGAGTTTGTTCAACCGCTTCCCACGGGGTTTCCAGCAAGTCATCGTCACGTCAACTGAACCCAGGGAGTAACCTAGTGGCGCTCGGTATTATTAAGGCCACCGGTGGGGGCTGTGGGTTTGGGCGGTCGCTCCCCTGAGGGAAGCCACCCCTAGACATGTCCGTGCACTTAGGGGATACTTACACTTTAGCTTGAAATTTTCCGTCGTGTGCATTATTACCCGCCCGGAGAGCACTTCGCCCGCGTAGTAGTACTCCTTGTCGAGTCGAATGTCGAGCTCTTTGATGTAGTCCATCGTTGGGTCTTAGATTAAGGGCGGGCAGCGAGCGAACCGGTGGCCGATGACGGTGCGAGATGTGATAGTTTTTTCGTGACGGGTTTGCTGCTTTAAAAAATTACTACGGATCGTGATGGACTGCGCTGTTTTTCACTTCACTTCCCGTCCAGTGTGACCTCCGTGGCATCGATCGCTGACTGTTGGGTTCAGAGAGGAAAACCGAAAATGAGTTCCTGTTTCGAATGCACCAGCTGAAATGGAGGGAAATGAGGCAATTGATGGCAAATTTGAATGCATCACGAAATTAATAATTAGTGTTGAGGTTCCACTGTATTTTTCCCGGGTTGCCAAACCAACTGGCGGCTTCATGAATATTTAAGGTTGGCAAAGCGGCCCGATGAATATGCTCGCGCGCCATTAATGGATGTCGTTGGCGTAAAATATCCATTTCAACGTCATCACGGTGATGATCATTCTAAAAAAAAAAACACACCAAAAAAGCAAACACATCACAAGATGACGCTAATGTGGACCCGATTAATTACTCCATAAAATGTGTATGATAGAGCGCGATGGAGGCGCCTGGTTTCTCATAAAGCCCGAAAAAAGGGCACACTAACGTTTGTCGTCTACAAAAAAGAAATCCTTTCAACGTTCGAGAACTCAACTATGTGAAATTGAATTTCTATTGGCCGTAAAAAACGGGTTTCATTTACCCTAATTACGGCAGCCGCTACCTAGGTCGAAGGTTTAAAGTAATAAAATCAGTGATTTGTGAAGCGAGAAGCACAAACAGTGGAACAGTAAGGCATACGAGAAGCTTTTCTTCCCCTGAGCCAGCGTGAGCGGATGATAGAAATGATTGAAGCAAAAGTTAGTCAAAACACACACAATACACCGTGAAAAACAGCGCTCGTCTGTGGAGGGGTACGATGGTCGTTGTCGATATGGCGCGAAAGTAATAGGAAAGAAAAGAGTGAAAAACAGAGAAAAGCCCCCAAGCTGTGAGATAAAAAAACAATTATCCTTTATGCGGTAGCGTCGGGCACGGAGGGTGGCCGAAGATTTGCTGAACATTTCTCATAAAGTAAGGTACAAAGGGATTCAAAGTTTCCGTCTGAGGGAACAATTTTCTTTCGCCATTGGAAAGTGTACTTGAAAGCCGGGAATGGACCCGCAAAGAGTGCGGCCCAGACCCGAGGACTGACTCCTTACACGAACGGCGGTTCGGGGTACGTAAGCTGGGAAGCATAATCATAACAAACGCCAGGGCATGGGGGAAAATTCCTCGAAACGGTGCGAAACGGTGGAGCACGGGTGCCGCAGCATTAAAAACAATTTGAAACACGAAGAAGAGATAAAGAAAATGACCCAAACGACCAACGGTCTCGTTGTTAAGTGAGTGCGGAGAAAAAGGTAACGAAACAACAACACCTTAGATGTCCGGTTGGAAATTTATCGTGCCATTTACGGGTTGTTGGGTTGTTTCTGTTTTCGCAATTTTGTTACCTACACGGAACAGAGCTGCTGACAAACTGTACAAAAAGAAACCAGGGACACAGCAGAAGAATAATGACATCACAATCGATCCCGGCTCAACGCGCTCGACAGTGTACAGCGCGACAACAACAAGGTACACCGACCGTTCATTACGCCGGGTTGTTGTGTGGGAAACTTTCCCGGTGTCAGCACAGAAAGCAAGAGAGAGAGAGAGAGAGAGTGAGCAAAGGGAGATCAAAGTGAAGCGCTACTCGGCAACTTTGGGACACGATTTCCGGTATCGCAATATTTGATGTAAGCAAACGAGTCAGCGAGAGAGCGAACGAGAGTGTTTGGGGAAAATTTAATTTCACTTCAGCCACGAAGCCCACAAGGAGCACGCGGGGACGCGGTGGTTGATAAATGTGCTCTCCTCGCTTGTTTCGGGTGGTGTTTTGTTGCTTCAAAACGATTTCCTTTGGCGCGGGAATTGATTAATCCACCAGTCGCTTTCGCGCTGCGCCGTGTGAACTGAGCGTGTGACCGAAGATGAAACGAAAGTTAGCAGGATGATGTCACTTTTTGACGCAAAGCACGTACGACGGAAACGGAACAGCCGGTACAGTGGTTAAAAGTCGCTCTAACTCAATTAGGCAACGGCAGAATTGGAAAAGTCGGATAACAAAGTGTTGAGTGTTTCGTAATGGTCCTTCACTTCCTTTATGTTTTAAAGCTCTAACTGAAGTAGGGCCACAAAGTCAAACAGCGCCCGAGAAGAGCAAAAGCTTGGCATACAGGAAAAAAAAAATCGCCCCAAAATCACTGCTCCAAATTCATGGCCCCAAAATGTAGCACGCGCGGCAATCATTCGCGGAATGTTATAAAATCGCGCGTCTCGGCCATACAAATTAAATCTTCCAAGAATCCGAACGGGCTTTCCTGGGGCCGGCAACGCCAGTTTCGTGGTTTCTTTTTCTCCGGCTCCGCAGAAGAAGATCGTTAAATTTAGCTTATTTAGCTCCGCTCTGAATCTATGCCTCTAAAGTGTGCCTGAAATTGTAATCCGAATCGGATCCGAAACCACGACATCTTCTGCTTCGGCAAACAGTCGACACCGGTATCGGCAAATAGTGGGGAAAATAAAACGGAGCACATCTTCCAAGCAAAAAGTTGTCCCAGGCGCCCTTGTAACCCCATTTTTCCCGCGCAATAGTTTTCGCGACGACAATCACATTCCCGCCCCATGGATTCGTTCAGTATCGTAAATGTTTGTGGCGTTTCTGTTTACCGCACTAGCCGCGTGAGGCTTTACATTCTCGCCATTTACTTTTCCGCTTGTCTTCCGTTTTCCTCGAACCCGACAAGGTGGTTGGCTTGATCCGGGGCGCCCATATGTCCCGCATATGGGCGGAGAAACCCTAGCAGTGACTGCATGACGGTACTTTTCCGGGGGGATAAACGAATTTTGGTTTATGAGCCAATCCGGGCCCCGGTGCCACACGGAGATTGCGTTTGGGGCTTTCCTTTGGACCACCATGGGATGGATGCTGATTAAATTGGATTTTGTTTGTCCGCAGTGTCCGCTGTGATGCCCCTCTCTTTTCTCCGGCAAAATATTGCTAGAAATTAGGCGGCGGTCAAAAGGATCATAGGACAAAGTTTCACTTCCTGTACCGAGTAGGGCAGAGTCTAAATGGTAAAGGTTGCGACACTGGCCAGCCGTCTGCATCGAGCATCCTAAACGGTACAGGGCAAAACCATCATCAATCTGCCGGCCATTTCATCGCTCAGGCGACAGGCAGACTAGATAATAAATAAAGTCGAGTTAAATTTAATTCCCGGAAACCAAATAGTAGCCTCGGTCGGGGGACGTGAGCAGATGGTCAGCTCAAATTCTCTTGGCCGGCAAAAGCGTCCGCAAAATACCCAAAAAGGCAGGTTCCGTGTGCATTGCATTGCATGGGCGACTTCCGGATGGCGCGTCGGTAAGTGCCACTGGTGATGGCGCGGGAACGTGACTGTTTAATGCACCGGCGAAAGCGCTCCTCGCTTACGCTTCTCGGTCGCCGAGGACACACTCGCAGCGGGCCGGCCGCAGGCTATCAAGTAAAACGGAAACGGTTGCCACATCGGTACGCCGGCTTCGGTGGTGAAAGGAATTTTGACATTCTTCAACCAAATGGTATGCAATGGCCATCGACTTCACCTGGCACGAAGCAAGAAGCACGCTGTTTGCCGTGGTGCAACCACGGTGCAGGAGATTAGCCTCCGGACGAACGACGTTGCACGCCGCGGTGCACTTCCGACGTGTTCCGGGAGGGAAGAAGTGTACCAGCCGTGGATGTCCTAGACACACTTAGACGATGGCGATAGTGTGTTACACCATGCGCAGTCACGAACAGGGGGAAGGTCTGGATAAATTGGCGAGCCAGGGAATGGGGAAATTGTGTGGCTCAAAATGGTAAATGAGTTAATGGACATTTATTTGTGATTCGTTACAGAAATAGTCCAAATTATAATAAAAGAATTTAATAGAATACTAAATGTTTCATTTCAACTACCATCGCTGCACACATTAAGTCTATGCTGCGTTTGCTTTCATCACCATTGCAAAAATATAATGTTTAAAATGTAAACATTTTAAAATTAATTACCGCTCATCCGTTTTCGACTGAAAAAGGTAGAAAGAAAAATGAACCACCTCGCGGACATGACGCTCCACAAACTCGGTCACAAACAGCATAAAACAACACCAAACTGCAACCGATATTTCTGCACCGTGACTGGTCCCCGGTGTCAATGTTTCGTGACATCAGCCGTGTCCTTGCACATCAAAAATGCATCTCGCACCTTCGCCGCGTTAATCGAGCGTCAGCTGGGAAGCGCTTATGAATATTGATCAACGGAAAGTTCCCGGGTCGTCTTGCCGCGGAACGCCGGAGCGACCATGTGAGCGGTTTTGCGGTTTCGCGTTCATCACGAGCAAAGTAGACTGGATTGCCGGGGCTTTGTCGGTCGCACACACACATTCTTTGCCCAGCACGGTTTGTGTTGAAGACAGCGCGAACTCAAGTGCCACGAGCAGCACTCGCAAACGCGAGGAACCGGGGTCTTCCTGTGGCTCATACACGCACACCCTGTACTTTGCGCCGCGGATTACCATCGTGAAGTGGTAAGCCAATCATCGTGGCCCCACCCACCGACCGACTGGTGCCAGTTCGAGGCGAGACGATAAGACCTCGGCAAAAGATGGATTTCTCTGACATTCGTGGTCGCAAACCACTGGGCTAACGTCATCATCGACGGGCTACATTTAAAGTGCTGCCCATGGTTCGGCACGGGAGTTGGCGTACGAATGTGACAGGCTCGCCGTGATTTGTGTATCCGTGGGCGAGGCTGCTGACGGAACATCGGGCTCAGTACAGTATGAACTTTTCACACCAACGGGAGACAAAATTTACCAACAAAGTTGCAATCGAACAATGAAAGTAATTACGTACGAATTGTTTGTGACCCACAAGCCTACGGAGGTGACGCGCGGTTCAATCGGATCTAAACAGGTTAGTGGTTTTGATGTATGATAGACAGGGGTCTAGTCAGAAAAGATCCTACAGATGTAAATCAAATGCAACTTTGCATACATTGTTTCGTGTAATTACATTAGCTAGTGGTTTTGTGCACAACACAACGGAATAGCCAACATAATTTACATTGCTTTTGGACAAAATTTAATTAATTCCGATGGGTTCCCCCGCAAAGCCGCTTGACGATGGGTTTTATGCAATGAAAGTTGTGCATTATTATCCATATTCCGATGGTCTGGTAATAATGTTCGAACTTTTCCCCAATAATTACTCATAACTCCATCGAGGGGCATTAATCCTGAGCTCGCAAGCTGCGCTGCGGCTGTGGCCATGTTTGGTGGTGCGGTGAACGGAATGAATAAAGTTGAACGATTATTAATAAATTGACATGCCCATTGGTGGCCGGCTTTATTTTCGGAGAATAAGAGCCAAAGCAAAAAAATCGGCGAGCTGTAGTGTATGACAAAAGTGTCATCCGATAAATTTGCGTGCCCTAATGGGTCGATATGTTGGCACGGGGGCCTTCGATTTGTTTCTGGGGCACTAGGTTTCTGTTTATTTCGAAGGGACGAATCCGTTGCCACAGAAGCAGTGCGTTGGGAGGACCGGCAACCCAAAAAGCAATACACAAAAATATGCACAACATCCCACGGTCGGGGAGAGCTTCTGGGCCTTGGACCCCACTTTGGGTCACGATCGTACGAATCCGGGCGAGATGCACAATCAAACTTGGGCCGAGATAAAGGAAGACGCTGACCGTCCTTACGGTGTCCCGGGCATGATGTGTTGCGTGCGTGACATCGAGCAGAGCATTAATTCACCGAAGCAGAACCGCATCGAAGCGTGAAAGGGAGAACGCTGGGGAAATAAAGTTTCATCGAGTCCCGGGCGGTCACAAGATGCTGTTGCTTCTTGCCACCGGCTCATGGGGCCGCACGGCGTGAAAAGACGCAAGGATCAATTCGCAGATAACGGCAGTGTCGATCGATAGGGGTCATAAAGAGCGGGTAAAGTGAAAGACACCATAACCGTATCAATTTCTAGCTCGAACCCATTTCGGCTGTTTATTTCCATCTCCTGCCGCCGCCGTCGTCGTCGTCGTCGTCGTCGTCGTCGTCGTCGTCGGTGGAACAAATTTTCTTTATTCTTCTTCTACCGACTGACCCCATCGGGCCAAGTTCTGCGAAGCGATTCGCATTTGCTTGTAGTTGCATAAGTTCAACAAGACGCCTTCGACGGGCGGTGGTTGAAATGGTGCGCATAATTTGCTCTGTCTCCCTTTCGTGAACGAACGATTCGTGCGAGCCCATTATTATGTTGTCGGCGATGCCGGGGATCCGTTTCCGGCGCGGCACTCATTGGACCACTTAGCCGCCGAACCATTCCTGGGAAAGGTTTATGTTTTGTTGGAAAAGAAAAGCAATACTGGCCTCAATCGAGACGGAAGCATGGAATGGTAACGTGCCAGAGTGTTTGAACGTGACGATTGGATGATAAATCATATTATGAATTGTACTGCACAGCATAATTCATTCCGGATTCGTGAAGGGTCAGAACCGTGACAATATTCTTGAGAAAATATAACATTTGAGGCTTACGGTCAATAGGTTCTTGTTTTCTTATCTTCTAACATTCTCATAAATTACTTTAGGGATATTAATTAATGCGCTAACGCTTTACTTTCTATGCTTACTTTTTATGATCATCTCTATTTGTATCACTATGCTATTCGCTCAATGAGCACGGTATGGGCGGTGCCAAATACAAAAGTTTCTGGCCAATATGAAAGCGAACATTAATCTTGACGATACAACTGAATGGTTCCCAGTGGATCAGCTCTTCACCGTAGAACTTTCTTTCCTCGAGTGTAACTCTCAATCACTATTGCTCTCTTCCGGTGGAACCAACCAACAAAAATGCCTTCTTCCGCAGAAAGGAACGATAAAAGAAACAAGTTGTATCCGCAGGCACCGCCACCGCACGAACTAATTGCTTCCTTTGTTCATCAACTTCATTCAACCCATCAACCCATCAATCGCCTCGAACGGCGCCACCGGGACGCACCTACCTGCGCGGCTGGCTGAAGAGCTGAAAGCGAAACTTTTTCACCTTGTGGGATGTCGGTTCACTTGTAGCTTTAAGACGACCGGCCTCATGTGTCAAATCATCAGAACCTTCTTCCTTCTTTTGCCAAACCAGCGACGTGGAAAAAGGGGCCAGCCGTCGGAAAGGAAATCCGAATGGGTCAGGCTGGTCTGGACGCCGCCCGAGGCCGTGTAGGGTTGAAGGAAATTGAATTTCTAATCAAGTGATTTATTGCTTTGTTTACTAATGTGAGCACGTTTTGCTAAGTAGCAGCAAAATTGGGCGATGTACTGGGGCCGGGCTGCTCTGCGCCCCATCTTGCGTTTACGTTCGCGTTCTGCCGATCTCAGCAGAGGGGCGGACCGCGGCGACAAACGCGGAAAGCAATTCGAGGAAAGTACACATCAAATTGCTGTCCGGTTCTCCTGTTGATCCACGCGCATTACAAGCCTGACGAAGGGAGTCCTTCCAAGGTTCATTTACTTTTCGCCAATCGAGCACATCGTTCTCGCGCACTGGACAGAAACTCATACAATTCACCGAGCACAGCGTGCTTACGGGTTTCTATTGATTCCTTCACCGGTGGCCGAATGCTGAGGCCAGTAAAAAGAAACCCGCGGGCCACTGGCACCGGTTGAGACTTCCCTCCCATTCCATTGCGGGGTAGAAGAGTTTTTCGTCGCAGCATAGTTTGGTGCGGCGGATTTTTTCCCCTTTCTCGTTTCGTTGGCTGCAGCAGATTTTGGCTCACTTTGTTTTCCCACTTTCCCGAAAGTGGCGGAAATACTGGGAATCACCGTTTCTGCACCATCGAACGCTAGCGGGCCGTTGAAGCGTGGCTCGGTAAAAGGCTCGACCGTGAAGCGTGAAGCAAAACGGTTAAGAGGTTTCAAAATTGCTTTATTCTTCCCTCCGTGCGTTGGTTCTTTTCTCCATTTATTCTTCCACCATCTTCGAAGATCACCAATTCGTACCCCAATCCGGTGCGAAGTGGATCGTTGTACGAGGCTGCCGGAAACGGAGTGATCGCTTCCCTTTCTTTCGGTGCGGTCTCGGTTGGCACGTTACATGGCTCCCTTCGAAGACGTGATACAATCACGCGAGGATGGGTCAAATTAATCCATCGGCAACGCAGGAAGCAGCAACGTACGCCGTACCGTGAATCGTTTCGATTTCGGTGCCCCGATGCCGGTAGAGCATTACGATACGCCGCTCGAGGTTCGCGTTTATATGGGCCCCGTGCTACGCATTGGAGCATATTTTATGCATTTTATGAGCTCATCGCAACGCCTCATCATTCCAGCTCGGCGGATGGACAGGCGGAACGGAAGACACCCGGCCCCGTTGGTGGCATCTCGTGGGCAGGGTTAAGAATCTTTGTATCCTTTCGACTGCATAATTAACGGCGCGCTGCAAACGCTGTTTGCAGTGTGCTTATGTAAATGATTATGAAAAAAGTGCGCCCGAGTATCATTCGGATCTTTTTATGGCGCACAGCGAGCCTTAGGAACGTTCACACACACACGGGTTGCGGTTTAATGAATATGCACCGATGTAGGGCACACACTTGCCACTTGCCCCGCAAAACTAGCTCTAAACCAAAGAAAGTTGCAACACAGAGTGGAAGAAAATAAATTATTCGCGCTAGTACTGGCTGCGAACGAGTTTAATAGAATTTCCACACCGAACACAATCAACATTATGGCACATTTCATGCAATTATATGCCCCTTGTGGATTGTGTACCGTGCCCTCCGTGTGCTTCGTGCCCAGCATGTATCGTGGTTTTTTTTGCTACAACCTTTAGCTCGCAAGCGCACCATCAACTAGTGCCCAACCTCCGTCGTGTGTGCTTGAACAACGTTTGGCTGGCTGGAAGTTAATCGGAAAATTCCATCCCACGCTGGTGCATTGCACAGTGAATGGACGTTTGAAGAAAATGGATAAATAAAATGAAGCCAACCGCCGCACCACATACTTGTTGCATACGGGTCGATGCACCGGTTTCGTGTCGTTCGCAGCCTATGCAATGGGTGCATGGCGGGATAAAAGGGGCCTCCGTCCGAGTGAAAAAAGTGCTTTTGATGAAACTTTCATCTGCGTAGTTTCCTGTCCCCAAGAAGGTCGTTCGGCAGCACTCGGCTTGGTCGGTGGCACGTGGCACTTTTTCAGAGCACCTGATAGAACTCTCAAAGCCAATGGGTTGTCCCATATCAACGCGCAACGGCTGAAAAACGGTTCATCATCGGGCCGGACTGGCATTGAAGCACAATAAATTCTCTCTCTCTCTCTGTCACACACACACTATACCATTTGAGCAATCTATCGTGAGGATTTCAAAAAATGGCACCACCATTTGAAAAGGATTTAGAAGTGAACGAGCAAAAAAAAGGGGCACCCAAAACGGTTCCAGCCACACAGGCCAGAGCGGGAATGATGCTTTGGTTCGCTTTGGAACGTGGCGATTGGAGCGAGCAAGCTGAACCTCCTCTCGTGCCTCCTCTACTTTGCAGAGGACTGCTCGTGCTCGCTGCGTTAACGTACCCCAAAATTTGTCTTTTCGGTGCAAAAAAGGGACAGAAAAATGTTCCCGCTGTAAACTAGCTTTTCGACTGCACCCTTTCCCCTCCGGTTCGCCTTTCTGATTTCCGTACCCGGAAAACCGACCATCGCACGCGCACATTTTTGACACACGACGTAACGGAGCGGATGTGGATAGCGTAATGGGGCCCAATCGTACTTCGCTGCAGGGTGCCTGCCAGAGTGTAGTTGTTGTGGTGAGAAAATGAGATTTTATTTTCATACCAAATTCCAATCATCAGACCCTCCTCGGGAAGGAGAAAGGGAAGCGGGAAAACGTTTAGGATGTCGTGCGCAAATCTGGGCGTCAAAAGCTGTGCCTCAAGTTTAAGAATTGAATTTCCCGTACCGCAGTAGCTATATTTCGATTTCTCCACCACGGCAACCGGTTTGGCGTCGTCATTTCTCAATTATGCAAATTGTGCGCGCCAAAGCGCCAATGTACGCACACGGGAGCCCTGTGGCCTGTCAATGAACTGCTCCTTCCTCTGGTAGAAGAGAGCTAAGAAACTGGAGCAGGTCTTCGCCCTTCGGGGCCTCGAGAGATAATTGGTGACCAGAGTTTAGGAACGTCGGCGGAAGTTTGGTGGTTGACAAATTTTTAATTAACGACCCCATTCCGATCGGTGTGTTGGCACCTGAGCATAAGCAGCACGGAAAGGAATCCTTCTTTGACACACACTCTTGAGATTGCTCAGAAACTTTCAGCAACATAAAAGAAGGTCCTTACCGGTGGTCTGAGCTATGGTGGTCGTAAAATCCAAAAAATCCCAACATAAACCCATCTGCGGACACGGTGCGACGACTAGACGGATGGCTGCGGTGGTTGCGGCATCTGCTAAATGCTGCACTTCCGAAACACACACACACACAAACACACTCTCGTAACCACAATCCACTTCACAATCCGGCTTCCGGTAAGGCTGATGTGGGCAAACAGTGGGCTTTCACAATTACGACCCAATTAACAATTCACCGTCGTGCGCTGCACGGTGCGAGAAGCCGGCAGGGACCCTTTAATTTTTTTCAATATGAACGACACGTGTTCGTGTTAATTCTCACCGACAGTCACGCTTCGCTGCGCCACAGAAAACACAGTCTGCGGATAACTGCTTCGCCACCACGCGGTACTGACGAGACTGGATAATAATTGGGTGCCTCGTTCGACCGACAAAGGACCGAACCGAACCGCTGCAGGGGCGAATGTTAACTAACTACTCGCGGTCGCTAGACTTCTGGCCACGCCATGGCGCCGAGTTTCGGTCCATCAACTTCGGCTTCGTTCGGTGTCGCATCGGAAGCTGCGGTGCGAACAACAACATTAGCGAACTTTTTGTGGCGTGCTTTCGATACTGAATGTTATAGAACATATTTTAATCCCGTTTTTATTTCTAACGGTCTTAACTAGCAATGCGAGTGATCAATAAAATAACTTCGTCCTTGTTGCGAGACACCAGGCGTCTCCATCGGCTAACGGCTGGGGCCTACAATTCGATGAGCACTGTATTTTGCTTCGTACCCAACACCAATACTAGTACGACGGCTTCCAGTTGACGCACACACACGCACTTGCCGCTTGGCGGTGTTACCACTACACCCAGCACACTAAGTTTGGCGGCAACTTTACTTTCGCTGCTCCGGCATGCTCCTTTTCTCTTCTCCTCTCTCTTCAATGACTCCTCTCTCTTTTCTTTGTAACTTGTCACGCCGTGTACCTTAACAACAGAGCTCAACAACGTGGTTGCGGCGAAAAGGCGCAATAAATACCACGAATGGCCTGCAGGAAAACAAAAGACCATACCACGCGACGCTGCGGTTAGTGTGCATCGACGGCAGGCGCCGCTTGTTGCTGTTGCGGTATTGCTACTGAGCCTCAGAGGCTAGAGCCTAATGGGGGCCCTTCCGTTAGTGGACACTTGGGCGCTGGGTTGGCGTGATGATTTCTCACGGTGTCGGATGGTTAATTATTGAGGTGTCGGTCTGGCGGGAACAGCGTCGGTGGGCCTACCTTTGCCTCACGCTCAATAATGGGCAACATTGTGTGAGCCGAAAACGAAAGAACGTTCTGCTTTTGCCTTCAAATAAAACAGGAGATTTGCGGAATACCATCGACCAACATGTGCTCCGCTCCGGAGGAGCTATTTTCATTGACACTTTCGGTGGTCACGGTACACATAAATAACATTCGTGGAGCATAGGCGGAGCTTTTGCTTGAGAATGGAGTTTGTTTGCTTGCAGCAACTTATTTTAACAAATACTGAATTAGTGTATAAATTGTAAATTTTTCAAATAAAAAAACAATATTTCGTAGCACATTAAGGACCAAAACTTGTTTTTCTCAACGGGGTCAACGTTCCATTTAAATCTCCTCGTTTTTGCGTTGCTTAGCTTAGTGCCTATACCGTTGGAAATTAGTGGCCGCTCGTAGGATGTTTTGTTCCGTTTGCCAATAAATCAATTTCGCTGCTCGTTACATTGTCGGAGCCATAATACAACCTGGGGCTCGGAAACGTAATGGGCCATCGCGTGGGTGAGTATGAGAACTTTTGGTATGAGAAACGGCGGAGCGAAGCAATGGAGACGCCTGGTGATTTGTAAATGGTGATCCGGTTTGTTCCGGAAAACCAACAACAACAGGACGAAGCATAAACGCTTTTGGTGTAATGGACCCGAAACAATCATGCACGATAAGCTCTGTAGTCGTGTAGGGAGAAGAAATGATTAAACGCCAAAGTTACGTCCTGCGTGAGACTATCCATAAGCGTTTCAACGGTTGTAATATCGATCCGAACGGAAGATAAACTGTCGTTTTCGTTATCTTTTTTCTGAGTATTTTGGACCCGTTCGACGATAGCTACCAATTTTGGAACGGGGCCAACGCGATACAATCGATTTTCAATTAAATAGCCACCATGTAGTGTCTAATTCGTATGCGCTTGGTCCCTGACCAATGCGAGCCGGGGTTTAGCATTTCCTGCAAATCTAAATTTAATAACGAATTCGCTCACTCTAACATTAGGGAGGAGTCCACATCCACCGAACCCGTTCACGCAAGCCTCGAGCAAAGTCCTTTGGGGCGAAGAGTTAAAATGGCCGCATGGTGCTCATCATTTGTTTACCCAATCAATTGGTCGCGCTTGAATTATTGAGCACTGTTTGTCACCTCCGTCGGCACGGCAGCAGCGGCACCGGCGAAGACCGCCCCTGAAGGTATCATAATGAAGCTGTAATTAAATAATAAATGATGTTCTGCTCCTTCGCGTGCTCCTCGGGGCCGGACGATGGTGGGCCAAACAGTGTGCCAGCTGACGCCACGGTTGAAAGTTATACTGTGCGCTTGGTACGGGTGCCAAATGGCCCTACCCGTAGCGCTCTTTAAGTTCCTCTACGTGAAGACCGTTCTGCTTGGGGTGATGCCATTTAAATTCCATCTGTTCACCCCGAAGTTGGAGCTGCGGCGCGAGTTGCTGGTATACAGTGCTGTCGTCAGCGTGTTGATGCCCACCGTCCGGATGCTGATGCATGTCGGCTGGTTCTGGAGCAGCAGCAACAACAGCAGCAACAGCAGCAGAATCTACCCCTTCAGCGTGATGATGGTGGCGACAATGGCCACGGAATGCGCCGAAATTGTGCTGCTAATCATCGTGCCCTGCTATCTTCTTGTGTGCCATGCGAAAGTGAGCAATTTATTCGAGCAGCTCGTCCTTTTGTACCGCAGCCCACTGCTCGATGGCTGCGTACGATGGCGAACCTGGTTCTATCGTTGCTATGGTTACAACGCGTGCTACGAAGTTCTGTTCCTGGCTGTGATGCTAATTTTTCTGGCCTCTCCAATGAGGGCCGTGTTGCTCGGGTTTCTGGCACTGATTCCCGCGATTCTCGTGACGACGTTCACCAAGGCAGCGATCATGCTGGTTATGTTTGGGACCGGACAGCTGCTGTTGCTCACGTTGCGTGTATTGAACGGGCGACTGGAAAACGGTTGTTGTGAGCCTTTCAGCGAGCGGTTGCGACACGATTGGAATGGGCTTATGGCGTGTTATGAGGGCGTTTGGCAGAGCACCGTTCAGTTCAACGATCTGTTTGGCGTTCCTATCCTGTGTTACCTTTTGCTAGTGTTTCTGCACACAACGACGATGTTGTACATTGCGTCGACCGAAGCGCTGATGGACTTTGAAAGGGAGCTTTCCGCCGCTGATATTATCGTAACGGTCGTGGAAATCGGTTGGGCCATGTTTGAGGTGCTGTATCTCATGACGGTTGTTGGCACCTGCAGCCAGCTCCAGGAGGAGGTAAGAAGGTGGATCCACAGTATAATTCAATCGTGTCATTCACTGCTGAATTATATCTTTATGTTTATGTTCCGTTTATTGTTCCCACATACGTTTCGTACTCTGAATGCAATCAAGCTAAACGCTTTAGGTAAATATCGTTCGCTATTCTTTCATTCCATCCATTATTCGGGTTGGCTCCACCAGTAAGTGATTGATAATTCGGTAAACAAAAACAACCTTCGTTTATATTGGACAAACACTCGTATTGGGAGGAATTTCGAGGGTCTAAGGGAAACTGATCCAGTTGAGTTTACGCCAAGTTCACACACGCACTCGCTCTATATCTCCCTCGTTGAAATGCTAAGTGACCAAGTGATCCACAATTTGCTGATCGCTGTGGCAGTGCAGGCAACGCTTTTCGGCTTGCTGGCGTTTAAGTACGATCGGCAGAAGCGCCAGCTGACGGTTTCCAAAATGCTGGTCGTCTACGGCATTTGCGTTACGGTCGGAGTGGCCATCACGTACCAGAGCACCTTATTTATCCTGACAAGGGCCCGGTTCCGGGCCGGATTCAAGCTGACGGTGGTGAACGTGGCCATAACCGCCGTTCAGGGCCAGGTGGTGATGCACACCTTCATATCATCGGCCATTCGTCGGTATCGGAAGCGCTTTGTGATAGCCAAACTCCTTGAGGACTTGGGGGTTCTGCAACGCGAACTGTTTAACTCCACCGAAATCGACATGCGATGGTTGAAGTTGCGTATATTGCGTAAAATCAGCCTAAGCCAGGCGATCCTCACCAGCGGCTTTGTACTCGGCATCGTTGAGCTGTTGCAAACGGACGAAAGCAATCTGCTTGATGAGGTGGGCCTTCTGAGCGTCTTCTACTACCCCAAGATAGGCGTCCTCTGCTCGGTGTCGCTGTACTATGGTGTGATGATGTTCCTGCAGAACTTACACTACGCCCTAAACGAACGGCTTAAGCTGATCGTGCGGGAACACTTCGAGGGTGACGGACAGAGTGATATGGAGCCTCGGCGAGGCTACGCTCGCACCCACCACTCGGTGTACATTCGCAGCAAACTGAACCACCTGGCCCAGGCCCAGTCGCAGATCGTGGCGTGTTGTGCCAGAACGCACGCCTTTTACGAGAACATGCTTCTGTCGTGCAACTTCCTCTGTATGACCTTCATTATCTATCAGGTGATGAAGACTCGGTGGCTCTGGTTGCTGCTGGCAAACGACTAACCCAACATCTCCTGGCAGATGTATCACTTCTTTGAAATTTTTTATGTGCATTTTCGAACGAACTCTTCACTGTCGGTGGTGGGCCTGATTCACGAGTCGCTTACGTGCGTGTTCTGCTTTTTTGAAGTGTATAGCATTGCTGAAGTGTGCGAAGCGATTCGGGAACAGGTTAGTTTGTGGAGCGAATGTATTTCCCTTTAAACCAATTTACTCTTTTCCGCCCTTTAATCATTCACAGTCACGCAAAACCCAAGCCTTACTGTTCCGTCTGAACATTCCCAAAATGGAGCCCAAACTAAAGCAGAGCGTACGTAGGAGCCCAAACGTTTAGTGCTCAGCGTTTAATATCAAAATTTGATCCAAAGGTTTTCTCTGTTTTCCAGATTGAAGTTTTTGCCCTTCAAACGTTACACCAACCGATCGAATTTACCGCATGCAAGATGTTCACATTGGACTACACCGTACTGTTTTCGGTAACGCAGTTCCGCACCTCGATAATGGCGCTCAATGCCACACGTGAATTCGTCTTCCTTTTTTTCTGTTCATTTCCTGTTCCACTAGATTATCGCCTCCGTGACCAGTTATCTCATCATCCTGATCCAGTTCGAGCTGGCCAGCTCGAACTGGTAGGCGATTGGTTGGCGGTAGGCGACCGAAATAAAGCGTGGCAGAGTATTTATCGGTAGCATTATGCGCTTGCCACCGACAGCATTCGGCTGGACCGCTGCATTCGACGGTCAGATAATGTAATGTGAAGGAATAATTAATGTTCTTAAAGGATGCAATGGAAAACGGTCTGATTTATGAGCGATTCGGAATTGAGATATTTCGCAGGAATACGTGCTAATCAAATCTCGATCACAACATCCAGCAACCGATCGGAGTTTTTCTTTCTAACAGGAATCACTTGAATCGACTAACAACAAAGCGTAAACAGTGCAGTTTGTAATAGAATATAGATATATATGTGTATATATATATATTATTTTTTTAAACATAGCTCTTAAAATTATAACAGTTCTCACGTGTTTTGTATCTTTTGCCTTTGCTCGCTAATGAACACCTTTCTCTTGCGATTGCGTCGTGCGTTGTCGAAGCGTCTCTTCCCGGGTGTTGCGCTGTTTATTCGAGAGCGAGTGAGCGTTCGAGAACATGGCGCGACACAGGCTCCAAAAATCAAATGCATTCAACAGATATTTCATGTTCATCGGTTTCACACGATGCTTCAGGAGAAAGCTGCTGGTGAGGCGTGTATCGTACATAAAGTCGTGGTATAGCGTCTATTAGCGTTGGGGTCACTGATTACAGCTATCTTCTTGAAGCACCCTTATCATTTTACGCGGACTGATCGAATATATAACCCCAGCAGTGATTGTTGTGATGACGCGGAGGCAGTAAAGGCGGTAAACGAACAGTAAAGGGGTGATATTTAGCAGGAAGATGATTCACCATCAGTATTCGAAAACCGAAAAGATAAATAACCTACGACAACAGTGTGTTGGAATGATCTAAGCTTAAAAGAGTTTGATAAGGAAACGGCACCAAATTTCTGCTGACGTTTTGCTGGGTTGGCAGGAATCGAAGTCGAGCCAGTCGCTGATCTACTGTAGAACTAAAGCTGGTTCTGATTGTGTAATGCTTTTCCTCTGTAGCCGCACACTGTAAACGCAGTTACCCGTAACGGTCACAGTGAATCGAGGTGATCGTGACGTAGCGTGAGAGAGGATGTTTAAGAACAATATGCCAACATATCTTCCATTTCAGGTATGCAGTAGTGATTCAATTGTTTCATATCCTTTGCCCTTCTAGTTATATTTTGAAAACAAAAACCGATGCCAGCACAATGCACTGATTAGCGCAAAATATTTTCTCTTTTCTCCTTGCTAAGTTCAACATCTAAGCACAGCATAGAGTGTGGAAATCTATGATAATCTTATACACAAAACTTGAGAACAAAAGTTCGAGCACACGGAAACGAACTGAGGACACCGTGTGGGTTGCCAGACTACTCTTATCCTTTCTGTCGGGCGCTCCCTCTGCAGTCCTACCTATTGATTCATTTCTTGTTTTAAAAATTCTTCGTATAACGTAATCTTCTCTCGCGAACTCGCGCACGTATTGCCTAACCTATGCACATCTTGTGAAGCGACGAAAGACCTTTGTGGGATGCTTCAGACCCTTCACTGGAAAAATTTTAACGAATTCTAACGCAAAATTCCTTCCGTTCGCATTTACTCTTCGAACAAAGAGTTCGACAAGAGCCGGGTAAGTTTTGATCATTTAATACTTCGTCGTCTCGTGACAAATTTCAAAGAGTAAGAATAATTGGAGATGAACTGGCGAGATGGACAAATTTGCAAACTGGATCGCCCATTTCCGAAACAGGGACCGGGTCATACTCGCAAACACAAAACTCAGTGAACAGAGACATAACTGCAAATGTTTCATTGTCAGCGCAGCTTCGCCGAGAAATGGATAGTGTTCGCCGGCGAATGATTGTTGGAATTCAAACTTAACGTAGAGTAGTAGAAACCATTGTGAGATCGACGCTCCAGCAAAATGGTTTCCAGTGAGGCGCTAACCGGAGGCATCAAATCGTAGCATTGTAAACTTTGGTTCTACTTTTAACTACCGCTTTCGGTTCAGGGAATACAAGTTTAAGGGTAATGTTTGTTTTTTTTTTGTCTTGACTACATCAATACGGAGTCTTTCTTATGTACATCGCAAGCGGAAAATTATGACCAGAAGTTTGTTCGACGCAAAATGAACGGGAGAAGAGTAAAGTGTAAATAACGTCAGGGTAGTTTGCAGACCATAGGGCAGGAGACGCAAGTTGCTGAATGCTTGGAACAGCTTCTAATACAGATCGTACGTGATCTATCGCGGCTAGATTTTGCGGAATTCCTTTTCGTGTTGTTGTTTACAAATGTTTACTATTGGATTATTTACATCTTAGATCACGTTTGGTCATTCGAATTCGATATAATGTCAACTTTGATACTTTCCTTTCTCATGCCTTCCGTTTACTTTCAGAGCGCAATGGTAATAAACTTCCTCCGTACCGCAGTTACGGATCTACGCAGTTAATAGTAAGGTTTGTCTTAATAGAGAAGCAAAGAGAGAAGAGAAAAACTTAACGAAAGAAACAAGAACCTTCCGTTCTTACGCCTGAGCAACCCCGAGTGGTTTACAACCCTCCGGTGGTCAGGAAAAACATCTTAGACCTAGAACACCATTTATCAACTGTCGGTCGGGCGCATTGCAGTCTACGACATTCTGGCGTTGGAATCGGCTAAATTGATCGACAAACACATACGCCGGTCTGCCGGCGGAACACGCTCACCGCCATGGCCATCGTGATCGTCGTCATAGTACGTAGGGATGGGCGGATTCGTCGCGTTCGCGTCCTCTCATGCAATATCACGGGCAACCGGGACGATCGCTTCCCAGTACTTCATTTGCTGTCGAAAGAGAACGATAGTTCAGATCAATCGCGACGGGATAGCCCCCTCGTTTCTTCAATACCTGCTGCTGGTGTGCCATTTGGTCCTCTAGATACTTGATGATGGTAGATTTGAAGTCACGGGCGCGCGCCAGCTCGAAGCGTTCCATTTCCTTTTTGATCTCGCTCGAGATGTTATCGAATTCCTTCTGGCACCGTTGCACCTTGGCTTCCCACTGCAAAAGGGAACGGCAGGGTCATATTGCGTGTGCCTGGTTGGCATGATACGAGTGCGCCCAGCCATCTTACCTCTTCCACCTCCTTCTGGGCAAACTCTAGTTTATCACGTCGCTCCTGCAGCTCGAGCTTTGCCTTGTTTTCGCGCTTCTTTGTCAGCTGTATTTGCGCGTGCTGCCAATTCTGGAACACCTTCACGCGCTCGTGAAACACGTCCTTGATTGCACCGAACAGTCCGATGTAGTCCTTGATTGTCTCCGACAGAATGTACAGATCCGAGTTCGCTTGCTCCGAGCGCAGCAGCTCCACTTTCTCTTCAACGTCGGCCAGCTGCGACAGGGCTTGCGAGAGGCCAGTGTGCTCCTCGCACGTGCTCAGCAGGGCAGCCGACTTTGCCACACCGCCCGACAGCGTGGCCAGCTCTTTTCGGTGTGTCACCAGTGCCTTGATCGCCGAGTGGAGCTTCTGCATGTGCGCATCGATCGTTTCGACTTCGTTGATCTTGTCATTGAACCACGGATCGTTCTCATCCATCTTGTACGTGATCTTGTTCACCGTTTCGCCCATTTTGTTGAACAGCCGCATGACGCCGGCTCCGCTCAGCGCAGCCGTGTTGACGGCCCGGGGCAACTCTTGGTCGCTCTCGAGAAAGTTAACAAAATCCGTATCCTGACACAGCACCGGATGTTGGGCGACCCGGTTCAGGAAGCGCTCGAGTGATTTTCGTCGATTTTCGATCCACTCCACGTTGACGCCTGCGGTACCGGTTTCGGCTTGACCACCCTGGCCGCCCATTTTCACTTTCGTCGTGCCGATAATGTTCTTCTCCGGGGCCGGCGGTATAATGCGCCCCAGGCGCAGATACTTGCTCACGAGCAGATCGTGCAGACCGAGAAAATCGCTAAAGCGGCGCATGGTGAAAAACTGGCGCTTTTTGAACTTCAGTATGTTGGTCTTTGTGGACACCCTGGGGGAAGGGGGAAACAATCATTTAAATCATTCATGGCGCAACGGGCCGAAAGTTTGTTACGCACTTGTACGCTAAATACGATCCCATTCCATCGCCAACCTTCTGCGGGTCGGAAACGCTAATTTCGATAAACGCATCGCCTGCTTCGTCCGTCGGTACATCCTCCAGCACGGGCGATAATGGTTCCTGCTGACGGAAAGCAATAGAACGAATAGAAGTGTGCGGTAAGTACGCTGACGATGACGGCGGGGAAAGCGGCAGCTGCAGCGACTGTGAAACGCCCCTTCTTCTTTCTCCGCCCGCTTTGCTTATCGGAGATCCAAAGTTAAACAGTCACAAAATCTTGACACCAAGCGACACGACGCTGATTCATCAAAACGGGGCGCTGCCGCTGCTGCTCTCTTATCTGCTGCCAATAATGAAACGTTCCTCACTCCTGAACGTAATTCAATCAAACTTAATTTAATTTAATGTTCCTTGTACGCGCCGCTAGTGAAAGTGGATGCCGATTGCCACGGGGCAAAGGCATTGTGAGGTGAGCATTGAGCGAAACAAAAAGGAAAACAGAAGAAGGAGCCGAACGCCGGGAAACGAACCTGAATCGCGGACTCGAAGATATCGTTCTCGTTTTCCTCGTCCGGTGATGTGATGTCAACATTGTCGAATGCTGATTGCGTTTGCGTTTGTTCCGTTTCGCCGTGATCCAGCGTGCCGTTGGTGGTTTCCATCTTTTTACTGGCCGCTTATCGGTTCTGCTAGCGACACGACTTGGGCTCTAGGACTGCCGAGCTACGCGATTGGAGGTTCTGTCCGCGAAAGAAAGGAGCGGCCACCAGCACCTGCCAATGCACTTGCACGCCGATGACTCGATGAGTCTTTTTTCGCTTCCAAACACGATTTACTTTGCTTTTATCACCTACAGCTGACGAAGCGCACAGAAACGGGAGCGCCGTTTGCGTTACTTTGCACTTATCTTATTTTCCGTCCGAGAACGACGATGATTAAAGAAATCCTCTTCCACTTCTTCTTGTCGTCAGCAAAAACAAGATCAGTACGTCAAAAGGACCTTTGTGCTGTCAAGTGACAGTTGCGACCAAGGTTGCTAGTGAGATGCTGCACTAATATGAAAATCAGTTCGATAGAAATTAGATTTGGAATAAATCTTACATTTTTCCGCAACATGAGAATAATTTAAAGGATTTCTTTGTGGGGTCTAGCGCGGCACAGTGTTTACGTAGCTTAAGATCGAGCCCCGCTGACAAATCTATGTTCACGTAGCTTAAGATCGAACCCTGCTTTCAAATATGACATTTGTTAAAAACGCACAAAACATAAACAAACAGTGGTGGGATTGATTAATTTGCTTCGGTTTGGGAACGATAAATTTATTTCTCGTTCGATTTTAGTTGTGTAGTTTGTGTGGAGTAAAACATACTGTAATGGGGGATCAGCAGAAAAAGACGGGTAACATCCTCTCGAACGTAAGCCCTCCGTCGGAGTTGCCGAGTTTCATCACGGCGAACGTGGCAACAGCTGGTGCGGAAATGGCGATGACTCAAGGCAGCATCGGCAGCAGTCCGATCCGCAGCGATGAAGCGAATACGAAGAAAGATGAAACAGAACCATTCATTCCGACGACGTTCAGCCCGGCAATACCGCCCAGCAAAGACACGTCACAGAGTGCGGCCATTGTCGGCGGAGTGGGACCATTGCCGGAGGGACCATCGGAGCCAATGAATCAGGATTTTGCCAGCATGATTCTAAACCCGGAACCGGTGGCGGCCGCCTTGAGTCCAATAACGCAGGGTGGATCGGCCCTGTTCGGGTGGATGAAGGGTGCCGTATCGGGCGGTGGCATTCTGCAGAAGGTTGCGGAGAAAGCGAAAAATTCGGTGGACACCATCGTCACCACACTGGACCCGCAGATGAGAGAATACATAAGTGAGCGAACCGCCTTGCTTTATTTTGCATGGTGTACAAACTGATTGTCCCCTCGTTGGGTTTCAGATTCCGGAGGTGATACAGAGGTCATAGTGGCTTCCGACAAAGACGATAAGGTGCGCCCGATACGCGAAGCATTCCAGACGGTGTTTGGCAAGGCAACGGTAATGTGCGTATCTCGGCCCAGGGGCAGAGGCACATCATGAGCAAAATAATCCACAATGTTTACCTTCGTTGCAGTGGGCTTCCGGCACAGGCGGCCGGTATAGCGGCTCAACCGGTTGGCTTTGCGGCTGGCCTCAAGGGCGCCGAACATCGAATCAACAGTATTCGGGCCGAAAATCCGCGCGTTGACGATCATTTGCCTGTGGTGGCAATCGAAAACTTTCTTGTGGAACTGTTCCCATCTCAGTAAGTTCTGTCGGTCGTGTAGTGGTCGCCATTCGGACCACCCAATTTCAACCCTCTCCTTCCACAGATGGTTCGACGCTGGCGTGATACTGCTGTTCGATTACGCCAAAAACATTCTGCTGAAAACCGTCACGCAGATGACACCGATCCCGCTGCCGGTGGTAGCGGCACTGCAAGCGGACACACCGGACGACTATCTGCTTAAGGATACGGGATTTGCCTGCACGGTCGGTAGTATAATGGCCCGGAATCTGAATGTAAGTAGCGGCTTTTATTGCAATTTCCACCAAAACATTTAAGACGACTGGCTTATGCAACTTTGAAAACTCTCCAACTCCACTGGGGATGGACAGAACAATAAAATGCGGTTTGCTGTTGTTTCGTTGCTGCTGTCGCCTGGTAGTGCAACGATTAAAACTTATTTGTTGAATGTTATGCTTCCACTTGTGGCCCTTTCTTGCGGTTTTGCTTTATGTAGTCGGATTAGCCGCGACGCGGGAGGCGCCAGATGTGTAGCGGCCGTAAAAGCAACTTCCACGATGTCCGAGAAAGAGTATCCAAATTGGGGCACACGCTTCACGGAACGTGAGCCTTCGCGCAGGATTCGTGGAATGGGCATAAATCTCTCGACTATCCCAGCTGCCGGGTCGGTGACAGAACGCAAAACGGAGCGATTACGCTATTCGCTGCGAACTTTTTTAGTGGCATATGTTTTAAAACAAGATGATGATTGCACGAGATTGAGGTTCGCACGTGCGAAAAGTACTTTGGTTGATTATCACACTCGCGGTTGTTTCAGTGGCAAAAACCATGACCTATTGTCAACTTGCTTTTTGGTCGATGGCGGAACGCCGGCAATGGGCAAACCGCAACCCACGGGCTCCAACCAACGAGTGGTGTCATCATAATCCATTCATTCGCCGTTTGCCCAGCTGCTCACTGATCCGCTTCCGCGAAGCATTATGTACGGAAAAGGAAACAGATATGCATGTTTTAATTAAACGGAGGGCCGGGTGAGACGATAACAATAAACAGACATTCTCATGTACCGTTGTCACGAAAGTTGTTTGGGGTATTTATATTTTTTACGTATCTATGTCTGAAATGACCATGTGCAAATAGGATATATACATGCTATGTACAAAACATGATTGCCAACGACCATAGCCGAATACCATAACAGGCAATTAGCAGGGTTGTTTTCAGCCGTGGCCAATGCTGACCAATTTTTCTGTGTGGCTTTGCGGTTTGTCACCTACCACCCTTCCCTACCATCGACGACCCTGCGTATCGTGTGCTATTTTCAATTACTGTGGATGATGAATTATTGGACATTCTTGCCTCTCCGAGGGTGTTAAAATCACTGCATTTTTGTATGCACAAGAGGTGTCACATGCCAAAATTTACCACTGAAATTTGAAGGATGATTGTAAAAATGAAATAATTTATCGAATTTGAAAAAAAATCATTTCAATGTTCACCGGTATGCGTGCTGCAAGTTAATAAAAATTCTTTTGGACAGATCCCATTCATCCTATGGAACACATCTTATTCATAAAATGAGTGCTGAATGGCTTTAATAAGGGCTTTTTTGTTGGTTTACTTGTGCATTGTAGAATAATCCATCGATCCAGAACAAAGACCGGAAAATGCACTTTACCAGTAATTTATAAAAAAACTTCATAGGAAATGGGACAATTCCTTTGGTGAAATTTATAGACACCACACCAAGACGCTTTAGTTTTGAAATACGAAAAATACAGTATCATTTCGACTCTCTGACGTAGTATAAATGCAAAAGGAATAATAAATTTTTTTTCAATGCGTCATGATCATTAAATCATTCCGGGAAAAAATATTGACGAACGGTGGAAAAAGGTTTCGAACTCATCCATTGCAATAAACGGGTTTCGATGTGCGCTTCTTCATTTGCCGAATCTGTCGGACGAGTGGTCAGTTTTCAACGATTACAATTTGTTTACCACTGTGGTGGGTGTGTTAATTTTAATAAAATTAAAGACGCCCACTCCATAATATGGGATGGCGGCAGGTTCAAAATGGCAATTAAAGATATTTAATTACGAATCGGTTGTGAAAATTGCCAGACAAACTGTAAAATGTTCCTGCTTTTCGCATTATCGCGTTCGGTGGTTTTTGGAGGGCAATACAATAGCGATGCGGTTTTAATAAACTGGATCAATCGAATCGTAGAAACTTGAAAGACAACTCCGACGTTTGAATATTTATTGTTTGGGTTTTTTTACAGTCATTGATAGAGTGTCAGGACCTACTATGTGGTTTTGAAGGGAAACGCTGGGTGCCATCGTTTTTGTATTAAAACCGGTTCACTTACTGTTCATCCTTAACATAAAGCCGAGAGGAACTTAACTCGAACGGTGTTGTGAAGTTTCATTGCTTCCTAGTTTCTTTCCACAATTAATTTACGTATGTTGAAACTAATCATAAATCACAGACAAAACTCAACACGTTCGAGATGGGTGTCGTTTGTGGTTTGTCAGTTTCTTCCGGTGAAACGTTGCATGTGAAACACTAATCAATTCACCGGTATGCAAATGGTTCCTTTGTCGTCACGACGTCGCCATGGGATGAGAATTGTTTCAGGTGTACAGTCTGTTCCCACGGAAAGCAAGGCAAACGGTTCGAGTGACAAACCCACTTTTCTTCTCGTCCACTTCCTGCAATCGAATCTTCGAGCTGCCGGAAGACTACTAAAAGTTGAAGTAAAAGCAATGATATGCGTGAACGCGCCAGGCAGCAAGGAATGTGTGCTGCAAGCCACAGGCAATGGATGGCGTCGGTGCACTCTGCACTCGCATGAGTGTTGTCGGTGCCCACCAGTAAGGCTAGTGCACTTCGTGCACTTCGTGATGGTGGGATGATTTATTGTATTCTCGCGGAGCAGTTTTTGGCCAAGACGATGGCTCCAGGGCACCCCGGAACAGGGTGCCGAGCGTCGATTTCCGTTGTGGTCGAAAACGCGTCACTAAGAACTGGGGAGAAACGCAGAGTTGCTTCCTGTTTCAAAGGGGCATGCAACGCCTCGCCACCATCAGCGGCGCATTTGCAAGAGGTGCAGGATGAAAAATAGCAAACTTTTCGGTAGCACGGTACCAAGTGCGCACGACGCCCGTTGCCTATTAAAATAATGTATGTTCTGCATTATCCCGTTCGCTACGGTCGGTGGGCTTGAAACCGAAGCGTTGAGGCTGAAGCGAGGACCTGCGGTAAGGACCCAGAACCCAAACACCGGCATCGAGTGTGCTGGAGTCGGAAAGAAGGCCGGCCTGAGGATAGCGTTTGGTATAGCGGAGGTCGTTAAGGGAGCGCCATTGCAGCGGTAGCGCCAAAAGCAGCATGATTGCGTCGCTCTGCTCCAAGCCAAACGATGCTGGGCTATTACTTGGACGATGGTGCATTGTGTTTGCGTGACCGGAGCGACGGTACAGTGTGCATCAGGTGTTTTGCAGCACGAAGAACCCGGTACGGAGAAAGTCAGTCACTTTGTGGATTTTACATTTCTTCAAAATTTGGAATAAATTTGGAATAAATATTTCCAATTTCAAATTTAAACTAACTTGCCTCATAAGTACATAATAATATTCACTATTGGAGATGGAATTGACGTTTGAGTGTATTCTCTTTGCAGTCTTATCGATGGCTGCTTCGATGACTAGTCCACACAAAATATGTGAAGATAATTTGAATTGAAGATTGTCTACACTTTCCAGAAAACGGCTGCTTTCGTGTAGATCGGAATATTGTAAAACTTGTAAAGAATAGAAAGAACTAAAAAAACTAGCTCGATACATGAAAAATAGTTTTTCTGACCTTGCAAACGTCTGACGAAGCTGAAAAAGTCAAACATATATTTGATTACCAACATAAGTAACTTGGCTGCTACGATGTTTCCATGGCGCTTTTGCACAACAAATTCAACTCTTTTTCGATAGTCGATTTTTGACAAATTTTTATCATATTTGTGCCCAATACAGTGTTTCCGACCACCACTGTGTCGGCGTTTGCCATTGCAGCGAGTTCCCAGTAAGGCCACACGGTGCGCTTTTCTCTGCTGATAAAATTACCTTCTCACCGCGAGCGTCTTTTGCTTTGGTCCGAAAGTTTGCGCCAAGCCGGTCGGCGTCCCACGACCGCCGGGTGTGCAAACGAAGAATGCATACCACGCGGATCGAGCGCACTATGTAGAAGACGCTTTACGCTATGGTACGCGTGGCGCACCGGAAACCGGAACCCGCGGACGACGAGAGCTGCAAAAGTTTTCCCATTTTACACCGTGTACTTCATCTAATTCCAATCAATTACATGCACCAGGGGACAGTTGGCTCCCGCTGCTGGTCGCGTGGGCCAGGCGCCAGACAGACAGTGTGGTACCGGTGGCACCGTTGGGGGTTGACGTTGCCATGTCACCCAAAAGTCTGACCATGCCCCTCGTCATCTGGCCATCGGACACCGCCGAGGGCGACATAAATGCACACCGTAATTGGGTGCTTGCACTAAGGCGTGCACTAAAGAGGCCGCCTCACCACACGACGACGCACTCGAACGGCAGTCACGCTGAGTGAGATGCGGTGGGAAGAAAATCTCTTTCGCCTCGTTCCGCTTCCAGCCGACCAAACTTTCTGGCCACGGATAGCTCCCGAAGCCAGCCATGTAACCATCGTTCGTAAGTCGCTTCTATTATTTGCTGCCATGCTTCCAAGCCAGGTGGACACCCGAACGATGAATGGAACGGATTGGAAAGTTTTGTGGATTTTGTCCTGCTGCGTGTGTGTGTGCATGTGGCCGTTACTCTCTGTCCTTTTCTCCATTCAATCTAAATTCCTACCGTTGATCGTTTTACCGGTTTTTTTCAGTCCATCGAATTTTTATGTCTGGCTGGTACGATGCGCAGCAGGCAACGACCGGGCGTTTGCGAAACTAGTTTGTGCGATGAAGTTAGTTAATACAGTTTAAAGTTCGTCATGGTGTTGCTTGTTTTCTCTTCTTTAAATTGATGTTGTTTTTTGTGTGTGCAACAAAGTGGTTATTTTCGAACGAAACTTTTAACAAAATCACCGAAAATTGTCTGCACCCGGGCGAGAAGAAGTGGGATAGGATCGGGTGCAGGTCGAGAGTAGGTTCGCAGTCCGTTTCGGGTACTGCACGCGGCACAGCGCGGTTAGTAGACAAACAGATGCGCTCAATTTGATGGCTTATGTGCAGTGTAAGACGATGAAAATTGTTCACAACAGCCGATTAATTTTATTGATTACGTTTACGACCAGGATGCTTGGCTGACAGGCGGAACGAGGACGTTCTCAATCAACCGTGAAGAGAACAGTCCTCCTTTCCGGCTACGGAACCGGGCATCTGGGTTTGTTGAGCTTCAGGCTCCAAACTTTATTCATACTACCGCTGAAACCTGAATTTCTTCCATACATGCCAAGCAGTCAATGAACAGATCCACTACTTTAATATTGACCATCGATACCCACAGAAAGGAACAGGATAACGCCCACCAAAAGGAGTGGATCAATAGACCGCTGCGTAGGGGGATTAAACTTCTTGGAACCGATCCTAAATGCTTTTTGTAGGGCTTTGACAAACGGTCTCTTCGAAGCACCGCTTATTTGTGCTAGCATTCTGCTGTGGTTTTAAATAAAATGCTTGCGTTAACCAAAACTATACCACTTTGGTATAGTTTGGATGTTTATTTAATATATTTTACAGTTTTTTTTATATTTGATACGAACTTTTCATCCCCATATGGTTTACTTCGCTTAAATTGAGTTACTTATTTATTTACTGTCTTTTCTTCGTTTTAGACAAAACGAGACCGCGATAACTTATCACATAAATCTGTAGGCAAGGGTCGGACCCCAAAGAAGAAGATTGTGTCGAAATGCGGGACCCTATCTTGATTGGGTGAACTCGGCGATTAGCAAGTTCACAACAGCGTCCTTCCTGGAGCTGTGCAACGAAGTCGACCAAGACTCTTGGGGAAGGTGGTCTATTTTTTGCACCAGCGAAGCGAATGCGTCTCGGCAGACACTCGGGGACCACGTTGCCAGTGTGTTTCGCAGTGACAAAATTCACACCGTCCTTTAGCTGGCGTCCACCCGAGGGAAGGGATCGTCTCAAAAGTTGTTGATCAATGAAATCAACCACGATGGACAATTTGACCCCCCGAATTCGCCCCCTGCTGCCTCCTGCACTCTCTGCGTCGGTTTATGGTTTATGAGGTTGCCCCGGCGTTGTGATTGCTCGAACCTTATCCTACCGAGAGTTTTGCCGTGAACCCGAGAGGAAGTATCACCACGAATCAGGTGTTGATACGGTAAATGGATGGGTGTTTTCTAGTGTGGCGAACGGCCGGCGGGAGCCGTTGCATCGGCTTCCACTGGCCATCGATACTCGACAGAGTACCAAGTTTATCCGCAGCGAGCGGAGTCCATTGTTCGACCGAACCGACATTGGAACTAACCGGACCGGGACCGGAACCGGAACCATTGTTTCGACAGCGCACAATACCCGGCCTGTGTCGGGTTGGCTTGTTGTGGTATTAACGAAGAATAATAGCCCACTGTGGTGCGAGTGGATCGGCAGCCGGCCGCACAGCCCGGTACTGCCGGTGTTCGGAAAATTGAACCTTGGTCTAACATGCTGGGCAAACAGCTGCCCACGGGGCGAAGTGTGAAATTCTTTGAAGGAATTGCAGAGCTTTTCGCTGCTGCTGAACGATCGAAAAGGATTTTGATGGTTACCTGTCGGCGGGGGTGAATATCAGTCGGTTCCGAAGGACCTTTCCCCACAGTAACGGACCACGCGGAGGATGTGTTGTTGGCAGAGGTGTTCCGCCTGCCCCATGTGTCCACAAACCAACCGATACCGAAAAGCGTTGATTACTGTTTGATGATGGCTCTCTGTGTGTGTGCCTGTCAGTGCCGCTTTTGAGGTTAAGACCGTGTGGATCATCTTCCGTCCCGAACCTGATTCGATACCGCTCTGGGGCTAGTGCTCACCGTAAATCGAAAATGCTGGTTGCCCACCGTCCGCCGGATTGTTGTGCACGCCGTCGGTTGTGGATCCAATCTAAATCGATTAGCTTCGAGCGGTCGACCCGAAGGGGGCGATCCCACTCACACCCAAGTACACCTTATTATGTATGGGTCTGCCAAGAGGTTGGTGAACAAATTTTATATTCTCTTTGATTTGCTCGTCTTCAACACCCGGGCAAACAGGCCCATGGCACCGGCATGGGGGCGGGCTTCCATTAATCCCAGCGTTCGGTCGGTCGGTCGGTTCGTCGGTGTGTGTGTGTTTTCCCTCCTCACCCGGCCAACGGTGCGCGAGGGTGCGCGGGAAACTCTCGGGGCCAGTGTTTTTGGGGACCCGGCCGGGGGTTGCCCGGCAAAGTGGCCCTCGATTCACACTCCGGATCCGGCGGAATTGCAATAACAAAACGGCCTTGGGTGGGAAACAGCAAAGACCACACTGTTGTTCCAAGCCGAAGATGGCTAAAGTTGCTCCTTTTGCGCTGCCCAAGGTTCTAACTTTGTTTTTTTTTTTGTTTTCCCGTTTCGGTGAAAAGTATTTTGGAGTGCTAGATATTTTGAAAGGCAGTAGCAATTTGCTTTTTATATCAACTTCGCACCGGGTGAACTAGACGCTAGACTGTTGCCTGAAACTCTGCTCAAAAACGGACAACCCAAGCCCCCTGTTATGTATGTGAACAAGAAAAACAGGAGTGTCCTCATTTCGTGTCGTGTTTTGTGCCGTCGTCCAGAAAAGGATCAAATGAGAATATGGTAATTTACTGCCGAAACATTCGCACGGTTTACTGTGACGCTCTCCGGGGTTTGATAGTTGCTTGTCGCTCGACATTCCACCGTATTCGAAAGCGTCCGGCGAACTTTGAACAGTCCGCTGTCCGTTGTTTTCGTAACGCCGGCAATGTTTTTGTCATGCTACTGTCGGGTGGCTGCGATTCGGAATTAGGGATCAACCCAATGGTCCACAAAACGGAATCCGGGCTTCTCGGAGGCGCTCGCTTGACGGTGGGACCGTGTAATGGGCTAGCTTTATTGTGATTGTTTTGTCGGCTGGAATGAAAACGATGAAGAAAAGAACGGACTTTGTGTCAAGATCGTTGGAATTCAATAGCAAGTAAGGAGGGAAAACTCCATATCTGGGTTGACAATCGATCAGTAACGCAATTCATTTGTTTCAGCTGGTTTCTATTCAGCTGCTAAAATTTATCTAACTGCAACCTGCTTTCGGAAATGCACTCAATTAGCAGGAATCGCCCAGTTGCCCTGTGACCTCACGATGACCTCAAAACGAGTTCGGCAAATATTAAATCATCGACCTGCAGGGATGCTGGGAAGAGTTGCTCTCCGTAACGAAAAAAGCAGATTATGCTATCGGCAAACTTTATTTCTCCGTGTTTTTGCCCATCCTAGCCCAGCCCAAAAGTATCAACAAGCATCCAGGGTTGGGTCTTCTCGGTGCGGCGGGTGTGTGGCATAATGGAATGGAGCTTGTAAACATTGTACTACCTCACTTCTGGGCCGGGTCCTGACCACCGTTTATCCGGGCGCTAGGTAAAGATTAATTCGGCTCTCCGGGCTAACGACTTCGTTACGGTATCTGCATCCGTCGAGCACTTTGGCGAGACAGAGTCTAATCAGGTGCAGACTGCACCGGACCTGCTGGTGCCACCGATTCCAGCGGGCAACGCTGACAGGGAACGACTTTCGGGCTTCCGGTGGTGTCCAGTGTCGAGCACCGACCGCGTCCTACACCGGTCGTTCTCCTCCGAGCAGCGGGATTCACTTTTTACGTTACTCACATCGTTCCGCTGCTGCAGAATGCAAAATACTCACCCCGGCCGATTCCCGGGCGAGCCACCGTAGCATATGATGCGAAACAGTTTTGCTTGCAGCCAACCAACCGCCCGAAAGTCAACCAATCCGGAACGGCCATCCCGGGGACGGCGGCAGTGAGGGAGCGGTAAACCAGCATTTAGATTGTGGCTTACATCCACATCCGGCTGATCGTGCTGCTGGGCGCGATCGGATAAGGGAAAGCGCCGGGAGTTTGAAGATTAGCCGAACGAACCGTCGGCACCTCTCTCCGGCTTGCGTTGCTCCCGGGGCGGAGGGCTTAAGTCATTAGAGGATTTACGGGTTGCGTTGGTTGAGGCATGTAGAGTTAAATTGGATTATAAACTATTCCGTTGAATGGCTCCCGCACAAGCCATCGGCAATCATGTTTGTGGGGACCACTTTTCCGACCCCCGTAGGACCTGTACTAGTTGAAATAACACTTTCCGAACGATGTCAAAGGACCGCCTCGTGGCCACAAACCTCACCCAGCTGCCCAGCGTGGAATTACGGGGGGGTGGCGAAAATTGAAACTTATCGAACGAATGTACCGCAAAAACCACGTGCGCCACGTCCGCACGGCCATGGCCGGATGGTCATCACTTCCGCTTGCACACGGTTCTTCCGGCGCCGGCTGGAGGTCTCTCTCCCTGGGCTGAAGGAACGCTTCTTCGTTGAAAGCAAATGCGCTTGGATGGACAAACAACCGGTGCTTTCATCGCAGCCTCGGGCTGGCCGTAATCTTCCCGACTTCTCGGAAGTGAGAATTTTGCTCAAGCTTAGTCGGAGCTCGGCTGGCGCGCTGTGAATGAAATAAGACTCGAAGCGGAGGATTATAGAACATAATACAACATAATTGACTGCCTCCCAAGTGTCCCGCTTTGACGTTGCTGACGTGGGGATTGCTGTGTTGGTGCCGCCAGGTTGTGCAATAAAATAAAGTCCCATTTTACGCCCTTTCCGACTGCAAACAGAAGATAACCGACGGGGCCGGCGGTCGACACCTTCTTTTATTTCGTAGCCGTGTTCTTTTTCTTTGGGCCGCCCGTTTATTAGCACAATCGTTAGATGCTTCTGGCCACTCGTTTAATGGCTCACGCTGGCTTCTTAACGAATTTACATCGACCGCAGTGTAAAGTTCGATGCAAGATGGTACTATTTTGTCCCTGTGTCCTTGGTTTTTTTTGGTGTCCTCGCGTTGGAATATTTGATTTTAAGGCTCATTCGCAGATTTAGGTTACATCGAACGGTGCCGGTGCGTGTCGTTCGTTCCGTGTTCCGGACCCTCCCGGCAAGCGGACGCTCGGAGTGGTAGTGATTGATGTATTTTCGTTACGATAAAAGTAATTACTTCCCACGAAATCTTCTTCGCACCCCGGGGCGGCCCACGAGCGGGATGACGCCTTCAATTTGCTGGCAAACTTCGGAATCCGGAAAACTCTCGCCGCGTCGCCGGCCACCGCTCGCACGTTTGATTAAGCGATGAAGCCAGACGGGCCGGAAGAGAATTGTGGCCGCCGTGGAATGTTACTGAAAATTCATTAGGTTCGCTTATCAGTGCGTCCCTCGAGTTCGAAAGTTTCGCCTCGTCGCCTCGTCGCGCAGACCGCGAGTGGCGGAGCGGATAATTTATCCACCCACCAGGACCCATTTCCTTTGCCACGGTATCTGTCTTTTACGCCCTTCGTTTACCCTATTTTTTCTCGATTTCAGACCCCACACACCGAATGGCACCGTACGTACACGTCCGTGGCTCGCTCGGAGATGATACTGGCGGCTGCCAAAACGATAGCGACGCTCTACAAGCAGGCAACGCTGGACTACCAGCAGCAGCAGGAGCTGACGGTCGCCGCTTCGGATCATTCCGCTGCTGGCGGTGCTGCTGGGGGCGCGGTAGCGGTGCCCGCGCCGACGGCCGACGGTGGGTTGCCCGAGTCGACGAAATAAGAATTAATGCCCACCATCGTTACCGCCTGCCACTGTAATTGCTACTGAAGCGGACGACTGTCCCCGAAATATGGACCAGCCGCCAGTAAAATGGCACCGGAGACGATCGGAATGCGCAAAAGGATTTCGAGCAGAACGAACGGATGATAAGAAATGAAAAACCGAACGATGACTTAACACGGCAATCGTGTCGCGATCCGAGAAAGTGAAAAAATATGGTGAAAAAACGGATAGTTTTCTCGGTATCATTAGTTTAAACCTGGCGAAAAGGGACTCCTCTTAAAAACAGTGACCCCGCGGAACGGTGAATTCTCCAGCAGCGAACGCATTAAACCGTGTTAATGCTCAGTGATGACGGTGGCCAGCGTTGGCCGCCGATGTGACGATGCGCAAACTCCTCATCCTTTTCACTTTTAAACGGCACCCGGGTCAGGGAAGGGCCCACAGAACGACCTCGAATGCGTTGCCGTATTCCCTGACCGTGCCCTGGGACGAAACGACAACACAGGGACCGTCCGGCGCGGCGTGGATTTGCAGTTTCGTAGCCCGTGCCGGTGCTTATCAAAATTATTACCCTAGTTTATTGTACCACTCGTTGAAACTGTAAGCCTATTATCGTAATGACAAGTAATAAAATTAGTACCTTAAGCGAGAAAATGGGGGCGCGTAGCGAATGCAAATGGCCAACACGAATGCAGCGTTGGCAGAAACACGACAGAACGAAATGTCTTAATTCGCTTTCTCGTCGCTTCAGGCCCCGGTTCGACGGAACCCGGCCGTCACCCGGGTTTCCGACACCACGGATGAACCCGACACAACGAGTGTCCAGGCAGCGAGTGTTCCTGGAAGTACTGGCTCGGTTCATTCAGTATTGTGTCGGGTTTCCGGCTCGAGTCGCTATTGTTGGTGTTCCTGTGCGCTGCCCTGGCCCTGCGATGTTCGGTCCTTCGTCGGTCTGGTTTTGAGTTGAAATGAAATTATGATTCGTCTGTTCGTCCCACTGGGGGACGCTGTGTGTGCCCTCAGATCAACAGTCAACCGTCAGCCCCACGTTCCGCACATTCGGTTTCATTCAAAACTCCAAAGACCAAACCAGTCACCCGCTCCAAAGACCAAACACCAACAGCAAGGATCCGTCAGGGTCTCGGGTGCTGTCGCCGGCGTTCCAGTCCGGACTCGCTCGACCTCGGCGAACCAACGCCGAACTGTCCCTGCTTGTGGTGACGGTAGGCCCATGGCCCGGGACCGGGCACCGAGATGATTAGTGATGTTAATTGTTTTGTTTATTAAATTTGAAAAGTTCGGTCCGGTTTTACGATCTGCCAGGCTCGGTCTCCCGATTCGTTGCAACAAATTCGGTGAGCTCTGCGTGTGGATGTATGCGGTCCGTCCGTGGGGCTTGCGTGATGCTGCTGCTAATTTTGCATACATGAATGTTTTCGACACCGCCCCCCGGGCGTGGTGGTCGATGAGCTTTCTTCCACGTCCACACGGCCACACAACGACATGCCGTTTTGTATGTTGGAAATGTTTAATTTGCACCCTACCATAATGAGCCTTGTTCGGTGGCCGGTCGCCCCGCGCGGATTCGGGGGCACCCGACCGGGTTCGGGGAAGGTATTTCTAATTATTATTTCAATCTTGCCCGTACCATTCCGCCCTCCGGCTGGGCGGCCGTTGTCTGCTGCTGGCTCCGGCGTACCGGTTGTCGTATGCAAATGGGCCTGCGGGGAGCTATTGCTGAAAGGAGTGTGTCATAATTTTTAACATGGCATCAAAGGGTGTTGATTGCAGTTTTACTCGATTGAAGTTGTTTGGAAAGATATCCTTTCCTTGCTGTTACGATTTTCTTTCCATACACGTGGCTTGCCGCGGTGTAAACATCGAATGTAAGTGTTTTGAAATGCTGCTCAGAGAGTGTTGCAAAATGGCCGTTGCTTAGTTCGTGCTTTCCATTTGTTTGCTGTAGCGAAATAATAACCCTAACTTTGCCATCAGTGTTGCTGGCTCTCGTAATGGAAGTTATCGCTCAACATAACCGTCCGCTTCCTACGGGAATGGATTTTTTCCCTTTCGTGGCTAATGGCTGGGCAACGGCTTAAGACGCCGGGTAAGTATCGTTCATGGGAGAAGAGTAAAAAAACTAATTAAAAAATTCAAGGTGTACAGCGTCGGGGAAACTCATTTTTTTCAAATAAGGGTCTCGTCAGCGAGGTAAAGTAGCAAGAGGAGCGTGTTTTTGACGTAGGTTGATTGAGACGTGTAACATCCTTTAATAAATTCCAACAGCCATCCGCTCTTCAAATCGTCTCCGTTGCGTTTTCTGTCGTTTAAACACATTTTTCGATGCACGAGCACTTTCAGTCGACTTGAAGATCCTGTTTTGCTACAACGTTCCTTCAAGGTTAATTTACAGTCACAAACATAAATCATTAGGAAATATTATGTTTGCGGCCTTCGGGCATTTACTATTTGCGTTACACTTGGCGCTCCGGTAGAACCAGTTAATCTTGCCAAGTAACACATCGCCATCTTGCCGCCGTTCCGGAGTTCGAGTGGTCGTATGATTTGTAGCACTGCGACGGATCGGTTATGTTCGAACTCATTTTTCTCCATTTTCGGAATTGCTACCCCCAAGCGCTGATCCTGCCGCCTGCCGAAACGCTATATCTTAATTAAACTAAGTCAACCGTTGGCCGCTCTGCCGCCGGTGGTGGGGAAACACCAGTTCCGGTTTGTCGGTTGGTGCAAAAATCCAATTTATTTCAACTTCTCAGCTCACTGTCGCTGCGAATTGGACCTTTGAAAACATCCCTCCCCGGGGAGGATTGCACCGGTCCCAGGCACATTCTGGAGCAGGACAATGATGGAAAATAATGGCCAAGCAACAGTGGCTCTGCCGTTTCCGGTGGGCCATCGGAGCAGTTTGTCTACCTAACCGAGTGAGACGATCGACAGCTTGCAAAACTGCTGAACGACCCGGAGAAAGTACCGAGTTCGGAAAAGGACCCAGGGTTCGACAACAGAAAAAAAACTAATCCGACACCCGACGATTATCGTCAACCCTTCCCCGACTTCGATGGGGTCCCTCCACGAGGCTCCCGTTCTTTAAACCTGCTTAACACCGCCTGCCTGGCGAGACGAGGGCTTTCCAAAGGTCCACAAAAGTGCATCGGCACTGTTTTGCACTCCGCCCCTTACCCGGTACGTGAGTGCCGTGAAATTAAATGTGCTGTTTATTGTTTTTGGCACATCTTGCTGGCTGCCACACGGTCGCCCGGAGGGGTGTCGAATGTGATTTGATTGTTCCGTCGCGTCGTCCTTCTGTCCGTGTACCGTGGCCCTTGCCGAGGGTTTTTTAGCCAAGGTTAAGGCGACGCATTCGAGTTGCATCGGATTGCAGTCTAACGTGCCCTAGTTTTAAGCGCTTCAGGCGCCCTCCAGAAAGGCAAGAAGTTTCGCTTAAGGAAAGAACGGAAGAGACTGAATGAGTGGGAGAGAGAGAAGGGTGATCACGGTTTCTGGGAACGACATTTAATCGCACCGTTTCATCGACGTGATTTTCGTAGCCGAAGCTCCAACTGTGAACCGTGACGTGGAGGAAGCCCTGAAAGTGCTACATCGATTGAAAATGAGCGAGACTATTGACATTGTTGGTCTATCAAGGTCTGACGGTTGGGAAATTCTCTTCCTAGATCGGACAAAAACCATTGCACAAAAATAGTTTTAATTGTAAGCGCCTTTGACTCGTCGATGTTGAGTTAACATGTTCCCAAAATTTTTTTTTTTGCTTAAGGGTCCCCTATTTTTGGTTCACGAAGTGGAAACGCTTCAGAATTCGAACGCGACAGCGCAGTTATCGGGAAAATGGTGAAACTTTTGCTTTTCAAAAGCGCTCTTCGCCATTCTTTCGCCCAACCCACGTTTATGAATCCCCGCGCCAGAGGCGTTACCGATCGGAACGGGTTTCTAATTTTCTACCTCTGGGAAAGAATGCTCCACGTTTCTGGCGAAACAAAACTCCCGCCACCCGGCATCACGGGCCCTGTTCGATCCAATCCAGCAGCTCAATCGGTTAATCGACAAATAATCTTTGCGAATCGCTAGCATAGCTTCCGGGGATCCGGCTGGCGGACGGATTGGAAGGAGTTTTGGCACCGGTTCCGGTGATTCCGGCATCGGTGGCCGGAAAAGGGGCACGGGAACTTGGGAAAAGTTCGAATTAAGAAAAGATTTTCCCACGCCATCGTCATCATCGTCGTCGTCGTCGTCGTCGTCGGAACGAACGTTGGATGCGTTCGGATTGAGTTTTAATTATTTTGTAGCCCACCGCCGGCAGGTACTTTTGCGGTGCTGTGTGCTTCACTATTGATCTAATGCTCGCACTCGCCCGCTCGGTGCAGCGTGCATCGTGCTGCACTTGCACCGGCCGGCTAGGAAGGTGCAGATGAAGTAATCAGCACAAAACTAACGATTCACCGGAGGGGATTGCCGGTGCGCTGGATTTAGGACAAACAATTACAGCTCCAGATCTTGGGCAAATCGTTGCCAAGTGCCGAGCCACGAGAAGATGCCCGGAGGTGGCGAAAGAAAAACTCCTACAAGCGGCAAGTTTTTGGCAGTTGGGGTGCAGTTTGGTACTTGCAGTTGCCACCAAGCCGGCACCGTGCGCCGGAAGTCCTCGGGCTGATGGGAATTGCTTCACGTGCAGCAGTTGTAACTTTTTCGGCACCGGCAAACCAGTGGGCCCACGGGGCGCCAGGGCGCGTCAGGAAGGGCACCAAGGATACGAACATTCTTACACGGACCCGGAGTGCACGCGGAGCCGAAGCGAGTGTGCGAGGCACAGTGTTGCGAGTTTTAATTAGAAATTTCCTGTACGCCGTTTTGCCGAGGCTCCTTTGAAACGCTAGTTTGTTTGTTTTGCGTCGCCCCCTTTTGTTTTGGCACGGAGCAGTGAAAACAAAATATTCGACTGCATTTTCCATCGCGTTAATCCGTTGCACCAGCCGGGAATGCACTCAGCGCGGGAAGTGGCATTTTCATTACCGAAGCTAACCCGGGCCGGAGTCCTCTTACCCAAAAGTGCAGATGCCAGATGCTGAGAATGAGTAGCAAAAGAAGTGATCCTTAAAGTGATGCATTGATTGGTGTGTATGTAACCTTAATGTAGCGTTTCAATTTCTTTCTTCATGTATCGCTTTTTATAGCGTCATGGTTGCTTGCTCCAAACTAACGGTTTGGAAATTCGTATATTATAATCCTTAAAATAGTTAAAAAATCATAATGTCAGGCATTTGCTATCGCCAATACATACATTAGAAGCAGCATCATCCAATCAAAATACTTTATGCATACAACAAGAAACGTTTAAAACATGTGGAAATTGTTTTTAATACTAATGCTCATGGGTGCCAACAATACAATGGAAACAGAGAATAGTAACATGGACAAAAAATGGAATAAAATATTTGAACGGATTGGCGGAAAGCTGCACTCATATCGCACACCGACCGATTAGTACTATACCCCGGAACGCATTGGGCCATACTTCTTTCAGCACTTACAAACCCGTTCATTGAGTAAAATGGTGGCAACGTTACTGACACAGGCAGTGAATGTCATTTTATGATTGAAACATTTACAGATTAGTACACATGTCGTGTTCGCTTGGAATGGATTTCGTTCGATGCACCAACTGAACAATTTATCAATTGCATTCCGCGTCAATTTCGTGCATAGACATATAGAGAGCAGGGAACTGTTTTCCGTTGCAAGGCTTGCAAACTGCCAGAGGCAGACAATGTTTTTAATTAATCCCTGCATGGCGAGATACCAAAAGGGTCAATCGAAGTACAAAATAGCGAAATTTTAGAGCAGTTGTTCAATCCTATGTTTCATTACAAAAAATCATTCGACGAATTCAGACTTCATTTGTGTCATCTAGAAAATTCCGACCACGAACCTTCGTCCAGAAAGTTCTTCTTCAAAGTCGCACATCAGTCGTCAACGTCTCCGCGAGAAAAACCCATTCGACACCACTTCGGGGCGTGACTGTGTTGGAAGTTTAGGTTGGCCCTAGCTACCCTAGGCGGAAGACGGACCCCGCCAAGAGCTGAACCCGAAATGGCCATAGAAAAAAGCTTTCGAACGTCGAACGGAACGATGTTTTGCAAGGATCGTCCGTGGTAGAAAACTCACTGGACCAATGCTAATCTCAGTCGCCGGCCAGAACCTAGAACGATGCCTGGTGGTGATGAGCGTTGGTGCGAAAATTCGTCGTTTAACTTTGTTTGTACGTGCATGTGTGTGTGTCAGGAGTTTGCGTGGCTTTTTAGCCCGTGACATTAACAAAAAAAAAACCCCGATACCCGATTTGCACAAAATAGTGTAAAAGCAGTCTTTTGCTCGGGTTCGAGTTAACGACCATCGCCCGGGGCTCCCCATGGCCTGAGTGCTGAAAAGCCAGCATTAATATTCCTGACAGCGCCGGGGCTATCATCACTCGCCGCCTTGTGGGGGGTCAGCGGACGATCTGCGAACCGTCGTGGGCGTTGAAAGACCGAAATCACTTTCGCTTGTTCATCAAAATGCCTCCGGGGGTCGCCGGCTTCGACCTGGAATCCCTCGCCGGTGCGATTCGGTTGTTAGACAACTCCCGCTGGCCCACGGCGATGTCCGGTGGCGAAAAACAAAATCCTGCCCACCAGGACGGACTCACTTTTTGGCCGAATTCTTGCAGTCAGGCCGGATCGAATACCGTTGGCGCTCGGATTTGGGCTGCCGGCGTGCCGTCAACCGGTTCGAGTTAATCAATTACATCGAAAAAGGAAAGGAAACTTGCCCGAAACCAATGCCCGATTGGTGTTGGGCGCCGCACGGGGATCTTTACGGCTCACTGTGGGGAAACTTCAACGCAGCCTCACCGCCGACGTCGTCGTGGTCGGCAGCATTCCGGCTGAATTATCCCGCCGTTTACCAATCAGCTCATGCGCCGGCGAGTTTTTCCAAAGAGTTTTACACTGTTTACCGGCATTCCCGGGAAGACCGGGCCGGGCCGGGAGCGTTTGAGCCGAAACTTGTCGGCCACCCACTTGTCCGGAAACCGGAAGCAACAAAGTTCAGTTCCGGAGCACCCGTTAAAAGTCCTTGCGGGGCTTGTACTTTGGTCGCCCTAACTTTTGTGAATCCTTTCGCAAGGAGGCGAGAGAAGGAAACGAAGAAACGAGAGCACAGATTAGGTTAGGGGACAAATTAAATTGATGATCCCTTTATATCCCCGGGCGTGCATCCCGTGCTCGTTGGGGCCCCGATAAACCCACGGCCCAGGCTCTTTGCCGTATGTTGTTGCTCCGATGAGTGCGAAATCAAGGTGCGAGACGGGCCGAACGTTTCCGGTTTCCCAATTTGCTTTGCACGTGTTCGAGTGCCTTTTTTCGCGTCCCGTTCCACGGGCCACACTACCCGCGGCACAACACGGCTGCAGGCAGGATGGTGGGCCGGATCTGACGCTTTCTGCGAATCGGAAGGAACTGATTATAACCTAATACCGGCCCGGTGCATCGTTTCGGAGGACAAGGAGGCTCGGAGGCTGACAAGATAGCAAACCGCCCCGGGGTAAGCCAGGCAATAAAATCATCGTATCTTTGCCGTTGTACGAAATTAAATAATGCGCTCCGGAAGGGCTATTTTGGGCTCTCCCGTATGTTTTTTCCCTCCTTTCGCTGGGTGTGAGCGGATTTGCATTTGATATTTTTAGGAAGCCAAGCGCTAGTTTTTCCCGGCACTGGCTTAGTGGGTTAACCGCAGGCTGAAAGAAAAACGAAACCCAACAGGCTACCCAACATTTAACTCTGCCTCGGGGATTATGTCTGCCGGCCTCCCATAAACAAGGGTTGTTCGGGAACGATGTTGAGGGCCCGGGATGAAATCCCAGCAACAATAGTTGGCGAGGCTTTCAACCGCTGCCCCAAGAAGCCAACCGGGGGTGGGGCTCTCCTAATTTGTCCGACTCCCGGATAGACGAGAGCAGTAGTGTATTATGCAAACATTGCTGCATTTCTGATGCGGCTCGAGAGGGACAGAGTCTGCGTAGTTTGTTTTTGTTCCGAGAACCGCCCGGCTCAGGTGGGAAGGGGAAGCCAGAAAAACCCCAAAAAACCTGACATCTGATATGGGGATGGTGTATCGCCCGGGGGACAGCATATTTTTCAGCCAGCAAACCTTTCTACTCGGAACGAACTTCCCGGGGATGATGTATCGCATTGGTCTCAGCCTGTTTGAAGGGGCCTTGTTTTGGGCGCGGCACCTTCATTCACAAGAACTCGTGTGCTCCATCATGCGGCAAATTAATGTATCAATTCCTGTAAGTGCCGGTAAGTGATGCTCGTGAAATTTTTCATCCAAACATGAGAGACTTATCGAGGCAGAAAAAGGATGAAAGAATCATTATTCGGACAAAATCAAGTTCTATATTTTTTGCAAACCCTCATCCTTTCTGATGGTACACCCGGTTGCCAGAGCGCCGGTTTCAACGGAGACACATTCTTCCAGATTCGAAACCTAATGGTGCTTGCTGTAGCGATAAAGCTACAATTAATTTCTAATGACTGTCCGCCTTCGGGTACGCCCTAGCGCTGCGGTCTTCATAGGCCCCACCCTAGGCTTTGGGCGTGATTGCGAATTCCGGCACTGTCCAACTGTTTGGTCGGTTGTCCGTTAAACTAATGGCAACCGATTTACGATCCGAGGCCCCAACATTCCAATCTGCCTTCGCTCCAGCGACAGGCTGTGCAGAGGAGCAGAGCGATCCTGCATCAGGGGTTGAAATTAAGGTGGGTGTAACCACATTCACCTTATCATAAAAACAAACCTTATTACTTCCGCCAAAGCGGTACAACAATTCCGACAGTTTCCGAAACTATCTCCGAGTGAGGCGAACGGTCGGACGCCAGCTTGAAGATGGAGCAATTAAGGTAACCGGGACCCAACTCTGCGTAGCCTTCGGTCGATAGTGTCCAGCTCTTACTCGTGACAGTGACCGCGTCGCTTCCAGTGCCAATGCTAGCTGTTTATTCGACCCCCAAACTCAACCCCATTAGATAACATCCATTTGGTGTAGGTGCTACGTTACCATCGAAAGCATCTGATGGATGCGGCCATTTCGAGCAACATCGCCAAGATGGGTTTGGAAGTTCATATTTGTACTCGGGTTTCATCCCGAACGGAGCGGCACCGTAGTAAAAGTGGTGCCGTAAAAGACCGTTCTCTGCGTTGCCGAATGAAACGCGCAAGCATCTGCAGGAAGTTTATGATGGACGGCGTGGCTCTGTCTTAGTCATCAGGTACCCTGCAACGCACAGCTCGAGAGGTTAAAAGGCAAATGAATGCTATAAATTTTCATACAAATTAAACGAGACACCGAGACAATATCCCACCAAACCAACGGACACATCCGGAGGTGACATCAAATCTAGTCGATGGATGCAGTCCGATTCCGGGATTCTGCTTGGCGTTCGAGCAGCGAGAACCGGAAGCCCCAAAACTCCCATCGCTGGATCGATCGGTGGGTCGGTTGGTGACAAGAGCTTTCGAGAATGGATGGCGTTGCTTGCGTCTGGAGAACTACGGAGCGAGGGTAGAAATAAATTGGAAAAAATGGTTTTATTCCACAGAAACGAGGAAGACGAGGCTCATAGCCACTCTCACACACACACACACAGTAGCAGCAGCACCCACGGAGGGTTGAGCATTCATGGCGGTGCCCTATTGCGGTGGGTGCCACCGTTGATTAATTACGTTATGGAAATTTATGAAATATATTTTAATTTTTCATCCGTCAACTTTTACAAGCGCGCTACGGGAGTGAGTTATTCTGGAGCTTCAAAACCACAACCAGTTGCCTGGTCGGCACCGTTCCCAGTTGTCTGCGCAATAAATGGGTCCAGATTTGGGTTTAATGCAAGTGGCAGTAATCTACTGATAGGTCGACGTGATTCAGACAATAAGGTACCATGAGGTACCAAGCCATCCTTTTGCTTAGAATTTCTCAGAAATTATTTGAGCGCCAAATTAAAGTAGTTGAAGGTGGCACGCGAAACGGTTCGTGAAGCTAGGCCCATTATCGCCCTGAAGCGTTTGCTGGATTGCTTACTTAATGGATTAATAATGCGTAACCCGAGCGTAACGGCCAGCAAGCTATCCGAGCCACCGCACCGTAGCTCATCGTTTGCGGTGAAATATGATGTCAACTCTTTGCCCAAGTATCATTTCCCCGGAGGCTGTGGAAAGAAGCGGCAGCGATTGACGGGAACCGCAGCTTCGCCTCGGTACTGCTAGCGGCGACAATATAAATGATACAATCAGGCAAGATAACCGTCGAGTCGTCGAGCGATAGAGTAGGTTATTGCAGATGGAAATTAAAGCACGGCAATCAATCGCGACCAATGGATTGTCTTTTAATATCCCGTTTAAAACGGTGTTTCGGCCGAAATGTACCCAAAGGCAGGCGCATCCAGGTCAGTCAAGTATTTATTCATCGAAATATCCACACCAGATGGCGCTTGCGAACGCACATCGACACCGTAACGACACCGATGGATGTTGCTAGCGCCGAACAGCTGCCGAAGTAGTTTGCCTTTTTAATCGAACCAGCGACCCACATTTGCGTCCTTATTTATTGCCCAACTTGGCTTGTTTTAGTAGCGCCGTTTCGGGTCACATGATGCCACGTTTGCCGAAACCTCCAAGTCCCGACCAAGAAGTTTCGTTTCCCTTGTCGGACCGGACACCGGACGAACGGAAACCGTTACCCCGAATCTTGGCGGCGAACCCTGACCTGTCGTTTGCCACCAGCCGGCGGAGCGCATAAAGTATAAATGACGCAATCAGCGGGGAGCAAAAGTTAACCCCCGCACACACACACACAAACACCGACACACGCGGCCCGGCCATTGCGTATGCAAATGCCGCAAAGTGGCGCTTCTGAGCTTTGACCTGCACCAAAGCCGGGTCGCCCCACCCCCCCCCGGGGGGCTCAGTTCGGAAGTTATCGATGGAAATTTAATTCAGAAATCAATCACCAATATTGTTTCGATCGCTTTGCAGGACTCGCAGGGTGGGGCGGTATGAGTCGGTGTACGGAGGGTTAGTTTTTGCGTTCCGTGTCTTCCGGCCGGCTTGGAATGAATGAGTCAAGCCACGGCACGGGGAAAACCTGCCCCCGGGGCGGGCCGAGTGGAAATGGCCCTAGGAAGTGAAAACAAAGCTAATGGGCCGTCGCTTGCCGTCGGGATGCTGGGCAATGAGGCTGCAGCGACGGTCTCGTAGCCCGCGCCGCAGCAGCAGCGGCAGCCAGCTGGTGCCGAGGTGGCCTCTGGTGGTAAGACAATTTATTTTTCGCTCCATCTTATTGCTTGGCGCACAAGCCGTTCGGGGCCGGTCGATCGGCCGACTGTCATCCCGGGCGATGAGATCAATTTGTTTCCGTTTTGTGGCTCCATCTTCGGGACATCGATCGATTTCTGTGTGCGGGGGGACCATTTGCAGTGGCCACCGTGTGGTGCCGCGCCGGCGACGAGGAAGGTCTTCCCGACTTTTCTGATTGACTTTCTCCTTACGGCCTCCGGGGCTGGGAATTGGAAACAATTTGTTTTCGACGAAACTTCGGCCCTCCGCGGGTCGGGTCGGGAGTCAACCCGGACGTGGTCAACGGAATGGAGTTGTCACGATGAAAATATTATTGTTTTCACTTCGCTTTCGCTGCGCTCCGGCCGGTTCCGGGAGGGCTTTGATTAACTAAATTTGTCGTTCGGGGTGCACCGACCTGAATGAGGGATGATTTTGATGGGTTCGGTTTTTGGTCATTACTAGCAAAAATTATTTCGAAAAAATTGAATTAAATTTCGTGTCATTCGCCTTTACGATTTCTTTATTGACACGTTTCTTAGGGGTTTGTAATTTGATTATACTAAAGTAGACTTATTCAAAAAGTGACAAGTAATCATTATACGTACGAGGAATAGCCGGGTAGTTATATCCTGAGAGAGACGACTGCGCAGCGCGCAAATACAGAAAAAGTTAGATGTTTGTGAAGTTTGGATCGATTATCTACTTCCGCACCGCGCTTCTCATTGGCCCACAGAATGAATTGGTCCCTTTTTAAAAGGGGATACATTGTGAGATACTCGTTGAAGGATACAACTCGGTGAACTTTCAAACTGTACTAACGTTAGTCCACGCGGTCGAAGGGAAGCCAAGCCGAGTATTTAAACTGGCGTCATGGCTCGCTGCGAATGGTACGCAATTATTTACTCGCTTTTGACAACGAGGGTCTCTGGTCGACGGAGGTGCTAGAGACATTTTAGCTCCAAGCCTCCCAGCGGGATGGTGAAAGAAATTATGCTCAATGGTACAGATGAAAGCGAAAAATGGAAAATGGAACCTGGGAACTGTCGCTCTGGGGAGCCGGCTGGCCTGCGTCCTGGCGATGTCTTTTGGCCGAGGCGTGACTTTTCCAGAGCTTACCAGGAACCATTACTAGCCGGAGCGGGGTGGAAGTTTTTCAACAACGTTCCTGAAAAAACAAGGCACCAGAAATTAATTGGCCAGCTTAGTGTCCATACTTTGTAGGGAGTAAGACATTTCGTTTTCTCCGGACAGGAAATGCGCAACTTATACTTCGGGCGCGGCACGCGATGATGGGAAGCTTTCGACCGTGGCACAGAACCATCAGCTCCATCAGTTTCTTCTGATGCTCATTAACCATTAAACGGTAACACGCTTCTCACGCTGGTCTGTCGTGACTTATGGTGGCTCTCTTCGGCGTCCACTGTTTCATGGCCCCCTTGCTGCCATAGTACCGGGGCGCAGTGCGAGTGACAAAAGGATATCGTGATCCGACCGAAGGACGGTTTGCTAGTTATGGTCCTGTGCTCCCGACCGAATGGTGGAACTGAAAGCGAGATGGGTAACGGCGCACATCCGGTCCAAAGAGTGTGTTCGGACACAGCATAGCAACTCCGGAGGTCAAACTGTGACCGCTTAGCATTTCATCAACTATCAAGTGCTGCTTGGGACGTTCTTGACTTGCGTGCTGACTGCAGAACACTTCCGGTCGGTTTGAAGTGCCACCGTGGGGCTTTTGAAGCTGATCGGCCATCCGCGCCCAAGAATGTCGTTGTTTCTTTCAGTGTAGTTGCCTAATGTATGGCGTTTGGTTTACATTTAATTAAACATAGGGATGGAACGCCAACAGAAAAGCCTTAGTTTGTGATATTTTCTTGGTTGAATAAAACAACATATTGTACAGGAATAGAAACATTGGTATAGTTCTTGGCGTGGAATGGCACCGGCAGAAGGACGTAGAAGTTACTCAACTTTCCACCTCAGTTAACAGGACAACAATTCAAGTCTCATTTGTATTTTATTATAACTTCATGTCTACAATTACTGATACAGGAGATAACGATGTACTTGTGGTATCGGTCATCGAAACCAAGACCCTTGTACCACGAGACTATACTACGTACCACGGAATCGACCGCCAGACTTATCACTGCCCCAATCAAATCAGAATAAATTATATGTATTACATGTCACGGTTACACTTTTTGAAAGCTGCCGTACGGTAATCGATAGGAGTCGGTTTCGGCAAACCCTTCCGTCTTACTAGCCAACGCTCTGTGCAGCGACATCGACATCGATTTTTGCCTTCACCCAGATGGGTTTGTTGTGGGTACCAAACGGAAAATTGCGAAAGCCTATCGATTACGACTCGATATAACGAATCTCAAACAGTAATGGCCAAATGCGTATGCGAAAGGCTTTAGTCAATCAAGACGAAGAAAGCTCACGCCATGTCGATTCGTTCCACTCGGGTAATATGGGGAACGCCTGGTTGAAAATTGGGATTTCTGCTCCGTAACCCATTTTAAAATGGTAATGACAGGTTCGCATGTTTCGTTAAGGAATAAAGGGGAATTCTATGTCGAATTTAGATAGGATACCCTGCTAGGAGAAATGCCGATCACGACGAAATTAAAGCCAGTTCATCCACAATTACTGTGGGAACTAATGTGTTCCATCTACTACCGCAATAAAACAGGCCTCAACTCGAGTAGTTTAACTTCTTTTGCTGTTCTACCGACTCTTGAACATGGCCCAAATCATCTAGTTAGAACTTGAAAACTGTAGGATACAATGTTGTTTGACTAGATCTGACCGCTGTCAGCACTAGATCTCCTCACACGGTCACCGTTGAGCCGGTGAACTTCCAGTGTTGCTGCCGGCATCTCACGCATCGCTAGGGGATTCACGTGAACCGTTAATACTGGGAAACAGTAACAAACCGGTTTCACTATCGCGAAGGTCGATCGACATCAGGGCTAGACTCGCGCAATTGTCCGCAACTAAACAGTCTCAGTCACAATCTGGATTCGTTTAGTACAAGATGCATTTCATAAGAACGACTCTCTCGGTGGGATTATTATTGCTTGCTAGTGGCGGCTACTTGCAGCTTGCGGTCAATGCTGACCGATCGTTCATGGCGTATCTGGACCGTGTCAATCGCATCGCTCGGGGCATGATGCCCAACGTTCGCGAGTCTCTGGATGGTACGTAAAGGAACGCAAAAACTGCGGTGGTGACTTAGAACTTTTCGAATCGATTCGCTATACCAGATTGCCACATGCGCTACTACAAGTACGATCAGTCGATCGCAGAAGACAGTTTACCGCTCGTGGAGCGGCAACGTCAGCCGGTGCGGGAATTCCCGCACATGGCAGCCATCGGATGGACCGGTACTGACAACACGATCAAGTGGAGCTCGACCTGTGCCGGATCGCTCGTGTGGGAAAGTTTCGTTCTAACTTCAGCGCACTGCACCGTTAACGAGAAGTATGTGGTGGGTCGCTCCGTCCGCAGATCCACTATGCTAATGCGAAACCGAATTCATTATCCAGCGGTTTGGCTCCCGATGTGGTGCGGTTAGGCGATGTCGATTTTGGCGATGAACAAGATAACCAGTACGCGCAGCAGCTGAAGATCGCGGAAGTTATTCGTCACCCAGATTACAGCAGGGCCGAGCGAGCCCATGATATCGCATTGTTGCGTCTTGCGGAAAACGTTACGTGAGTTCCAGAGATTGTTTTACAGTGTACGGGTAATTTAATAGAAAGGAGTTGTGCCATATTTTCGCAGGTTGGGAGCTGCTGTTGTTCCTGCCTGTCTCTGGAAACAAGATGAAGTGAATTTCCGTGCGCTGGAAGCTTCGGGATGGTTAGCGACAGGTTTTAGCGGTGAAGCAAGTACCTAGGTATTAAGGTAACTTTAAATCGTAATTGATGTTTGTGTTTTAGAACAGCAAACATTTCCGAAGGAATCAAAAGTGACAGTACGTCCAGCTCCTAACGCTTGCAATGAGACGGCTCCCACGGGTGACGCTGGCCCCAGCAATCTTTTGTGTGTTATAGGCGATGAAGCGCCACACTGTCTGGTACGTGCCACATGGCTTCTGAAAGTGTTTTTCAGTGAAAAAGGTAGTCCTACTTCTTTGTAGGACAACGGAGCCGCACTACTGCAGATAAGGCTGCAGCACAACTCGTTGATGACCCCCTTCATCGTGGGCATTGGCGGTTCTCCGTTAAATGACGTCTGTAGTCCCTCAAGCCCGGCCCTGTACACGAAGGTGTCGGACTATGTGCTATGGATTGAAAGTACCCTTACAGCCCGCGGGGAGTCTGCTTGGTGTAAGTGATCGATCGATCGTAACGAGCATTCCCACACGGGTTGATGTCAAATTATTTTTTCTCTTGGCGTAGATTGGAAATTCCAGCCGGCAGAGTGTGCCCTCCGTTACGCTTACCTTCGGCCGTACATCCCAGAGGTGGTACTCGATCGAACGGAGTCCATCGAGCGTGTAGCCCCTGAGCGTGCCCTAATTAACCAAGAGTATTCGCCTACGGTGGTGGAAATAAACTTTGGAACCTTTCGCAACCACCAGAATTGCTACGGAGTAATCGTGGATGAGTACACCGTCTTAACGCTGGCCCAGTGTACGACACAATACGGGTAAGGGGCCCATCACGATCATGACCCGTTCTGGTTCTGGATCACTCCTTTATTTGCTTTGCAGCAAACGCGCGAAATACGTGGAGTACCTGCGGAACGAACGAAATACAGTGGTTAACCATTTCAACCACCCAGGATACCGCGAGGGACAGTATCGGAACGATATAGGCATTCTGAAGGTACGCGATCGCTTTCAATTTTCGAACCGATTCGCTCCGTTCTGCATCTGGCATGAACCGGCGATTCCTTCCGATCGCGTACAAGTAACTGGATTTGGTCGGCAAGATTTAAACTTCTTCAGCAACCTTGCCAAGCCTGTGGATGTGTTCAGTGAGTGCCGTTTGCGCATGGTGTTTGTTACAGCATCCCTGTGTGCTAATACGATCCTAATCTTTCCAGGCCCTATGACCGCTCAACTATTGGTTCGTACCACGGTACTGCCGCCCGCCAACTGTTCGTATAGCAGGGAGAGCGGCGTCGGACTTCCAGATGGTCTGTCTGCGGAGCATTTGTGCTATGGTCACAGTGCGTATCTGGTTCCGGGGACGTGCACCCAGGGCAACGGGAGTGCCATCGGTGGCCTCATCAAGCGGCTTGATAGGAGTTTCCGCTATGCGTACGCACTGACTTCGCACGGGCAAGGCTGTGGCTTCGGGTCGGCAGCAATCGGTGTGCGACTAGCGCATCACGTCAACTGGATAAGAACAATCTTGCTGCCCGGCTACCGGAAGGATAGTGGATCGGTTCACTTCATCAATTCCGATCTGGAACAGGGCGATACCTGTCGGCACGTCGACGGAGCTAGCGGAACATGCGTGGATGCGAGCCGATGCCCGGTGATTCAGTACGCTTTCGCCAGGAACTTTCAAATAGTGTTCTGCAACAGTGGCAGCATCGTTTGCTGCCCGTATGAGAACATAGTAAACGAAACGTCGGCCGCCGGTCGTGAGTTGGACGAGTGTGCAGCAGTGCACTACCGGGCAGACTCCAACCATTCGGCAGGCGATTGGTTCCGTAGCGGACCATCCAAAGATGATCTTCCTTTCCTGGTATGATCCGTATGACACAGATGGGAAGGGCGAATTTCAAACTATGACCTTACTTTAGGTACAAATAGGTTCCCTAACGCCCGAGGGAGAGCCACGGTGGGGTTGTAGAGGAACGATCGTCAGCTCGACGGTCGTCGTAACGGGGTACGGTTGTTTGATGAACCACGGAGTACCGCCAACGATTGTGCGGCTAGGAATGAATGAGACCATTGCGGTGAAGGAAGTCATCCATCACCCCGAGTACAGCAACGATACGAAGCGTTTCGATGTAGCGCTGGTCAAACTAAGCACCCCGATCGACATAGCATCATCCCGCAGATATCCTGCGTGCATTTGGACCAATCAAACGCATACACCATTCACGATGGTACAGACGGTGATTGGTAAGTAAAGCTTTGCTTCGAGCCAAGCACAGTCGCTATAGTTACTTACTCGATTGCAGATGAAAACGAGAACTCGTATGCCTACCCAACGGCAAAGTACAGCGCAGATTGTAGCTGGTCGACGGGAGAGCTGAGCTCGGCCCAACTGTGCGTTGACATGCACCCCGAAGGCACGACCGTATCGAGCGGAGATCCCTTGTATTGGTCCGAGGTTCGAGATGACGGTAGCAGCATCCCGTATCTGGTGGGCCTGATGAGCTACGGGTCGCCCGAAGAAGGATCCTTTTATGTGTACACTCGCATGGCTGCGGTTGTTGGGTGGATCAAAAGTATGCTATAATATGTGTAGCGATGTAGCGAACAAATAAACGTACCTCTCGGTGTGCCGATCGGTGTTGAACTCGTAATCCGAGCTGTATTCAGTTCCTGCAACAGCTGGTTGGTTGAACAAGAAAAAATGTTGATTATCATATTCGTTTGCGCATCTCCGCCGCATTGCATAATTTGTTGGTCTAGTCTTGCCGGTTTGCTAATGCGATAGCGTAATCTATTGATGAATGCCTTTTAAAGATGTGTAGAGTCCCACTTCGAGTCGAGTCTAGAGGCCGGTAGACTAAATGCAAACCTTCAAGCTCAGTTTGATTAACGAGACAGCGAATGTGTGTGCTTGTAACGCATCTCAGATTATGAATGCCGCTTCACTTTCCACTGACGCCGTTGCCGAGATGCATTCACCGTTCAGACAAGTCTTATAAACGGGTTATCAAGACGGAACGTCTCAGTACTATTCTGTGATTCAACGAGATGCTTGTGATCGGGGTGCTGCTGGTTATTTTATGGTTTCCAGTTGGTAAGCTAGTCCAACCGAGGACATAAAATACCCGGTTTTTCAGCTAATTAAATTAACACTTCGGGAATGTCTTTGAACTCCAGGTTATGGCCAACTGGTGGAACCGACTTTTCTCATGGAGGATGACAATCCCAACGATGCGATATTACCGAACGAGCGGGAGTCCATTGACGGTACGTGTACCAATGGCAATTGCTAGAATGGAACAACCTGACGCATGTGTCTATTCAGATTGCCATTTTCGGTACTATGAATTCGGAAAATCGTGGGCACTCAAGCCCACGTACGGGAGACCAACGTACCTGCGGGAGTTTGCACACATGGCCGCCATCGGTTGGACGCAGCCGGACAACCGGACCATCCTGTGGCAATGCGGTGGTTCGCTGATATGGGAAAACTTCATCCTCACCGCAGCGCACTGTGCGGTCGATGCCAAGTAAGGTCCCCGGAAAACGATCAGCGCCGGCAGAGAACACCTGTATCGTTTCACTTTACGTAGCAACACCCAACCGGATGTGGCCCGATTCGGTGATCTTAACCTGTTTGACGACTCGGATGATAAGTACGCCCAGCAGTTGAAGATTGTCGAAGTGGTACGCCACCCGGAGCATCGGTTCAGTGCTCGATACCACGATATAGCGTTGATGCGCTTGGAACGAAAGATTGAGTAAGTACGGCGGTCTGGTGTTACTTAGACCAAGGGCGATCTCGGGTGATGATCAGTCACTTTGCAGACTTCATGACACGGTTGCTCCGGCATGCCTATGGACTGACGACGAGGTCCGGTTCAAAGCGTTCGAGGCTACGGGTTGGGGTGCTACCGGGTTCGGTAAGTGACTGTTCGGGCGATCGGAGTGTTCCATCAGTGTTTGAAGCTGATCTTTACAGCTGAATCGCGTACGCCACTGCTCTTGAAGGTATCGCTAAGCCCGGTGGAGCGGGAAAGTTGCGTTTTGCACTACAGCGGCATTCGGGGGCTGCGCGCTGGCCTGCACGAGTACCAAATGTGTGCCGGAGACTCCAAGATGGACACTTGCCCGGTAATTACTTGCTACGGGCCACAAGCGAAACTCGTAGATATTCTTACTTCGTCTTCATCGTAGGGTGATTCTGGTGGACCGTTGCAAGTGAAGCTGCTTCACAACACACGCCTCACTCCGTTTATCGTTGGCGTCACATCTTTCGGGACTGCCTGTGGCTTTGCGGTGCCGGGAGTATACAGTCGAGTGGCTCCATACGTACCCTGGATACAGACAGTGTTGCGGGCTAGTGGTGAAGATGCCCAAGGTTAGTAGCGGGTCCGTCTGAACTTTTCATGTGTATTCATTTTTGGCATAAAACACACTCACAGATTGGAAGTTTGAACCCCAAGCGTGTGCGCTGCGTTATGTGCATTTGCGAGAATACGAACCCAGAGTAGTGCTGCACACTGGTGGTGAAAATGAACAGCTTGATCTTGCGGAAGCTCATCTGTTCGACAAATTCTCCGCCCAGGTGGTGTCGGTCCACTGGAACGAGACGGTAGCGCCCGGCAACAGGGAGTGTTACGGTGTCATCATTGACCGGAGTACGGTTGTAACACTCGCTCGGTGCACCGAAGCTGACGGGTATGACGAAGACGATATGAATGTTCACCATTATAATCACTACTCACCGCTGGTTGCAGTGTTCCACCTTCGCATGTTACGCATTTGGGCAATGGTAGCAACATCGTCACGCACCACCATAGACACCCCGATTACGACGGCCACTCGTTGCTCAATGACGTTGGAATACTGGAGTTAAAGGATCCCTTCGAGTTTGCTTCGAGTTGGGATTTTTATCCGGCCTGTATCTGGAGCCGAAAGAACGGAATGGACGGACAACTGACTGTATCGGGCCGAGGCCTTCAGGCACTCAATGCAATAGTAGAGGAGAAACCGGAGATAAATAATTCCAGTAAGTACACCATTCTGGCGTCACGATTTTTGTCAGCACTGAACAAGCCAATTCTTCTTCGTAGCTCTGAACGGAACGATAAATATCGTCGGAGTAGTAGTAACACAGAACGGCACCAATTGTACCATCCCCAGGCAGTATGCTACAATGCTGCCGAAAGGCCTGTCGGCGGAACATCTGTGTTTCGGAGCGGAGCCATTTCTGGTTCCGAAGACCTGTGATTTAGCCTACGGTGGACCGCTGCAGCGAGAGGCTTTTCGCTGGGGCCGTCGACTGATGTACGTCAATGCACTAAGTCTGCTCGGCAAGGACTGTGGGTTCGGTGAGTCTGCCGTGGGCGTCAAACTGTCGCACCACGTGAAGTGGCTGCAATCGGTTCTACTGCCGCCGAGAACGACCGAAAAGGCAGTCGAAACACAGCCAGTTGTTTTTCTAAATCCCGAACTAGAGGAAGGTGATGAATGTAGCACCCAGGACAGAAGTACTGGAGTGTGCGTCAATGCTCAGTACTGTCCTAAGGTAGCCCAAGATTTCCGCCAGAACCGTGGCGTGAAATTCTGTCAGAGTGGCTCACTGGTCTGCTGTCCGCACAGGTATATTCGTAACGGAACCAATGAAGAGTGGCAAGAGATAGATCGCTGCAATGTCGACCATCAGGGTGGCGAAGAAGACATGGACGAATCACAGATCGTAGCCCCTTCACACCTGGTATGAAATGTTTCTTTACGAGCTGACGGTTTTCTAACAGCTTAGCCCTCTTCCGCAGGTTGTCATTGTTTGGACCTATCCAGAATGGAATCGCGTTTGTACGGGAACAATCATCTCATCGAGAACTTTGGTGACCGCTGCCAGTTGTTTAGATGTGACCATGGCTCCATCCTACGTGCAAGTGGACCATCCTGATGCTGAAATAGAGCTACGATTGGAGCTCGATTCGGTAACGATACACCCACAGTTTGAAAACTCAACAAAACAACACGACATTGCCCTGATCAGAACGAAAAGCGTAATCGACGGCAACTTTGGACGATCGCGTGCCTGTCTTTGGAGAAACACAACCCACACGCCATTTCTGTTGCAGCAATACGTATTCCGTAAGTTCACTACCGGCGATCGCCTGAGAGCAAAAAAAATTAACTTTCAGGCTCTTCTTTAAAGTCAACGATGCTGTGGAAACGACGGATGCATTTTTCAAGTTCAACACTGACTGTCGGCGTGCGTTCGGAAGGGTACCACAGGCCCACGAACTTTGCCTTCATGTAAACGATCCGGAAAACAAACTTTTCGTGGACCAAGGAATGCCGGCGCTGTGGACGAAACCTGGTACTAGTCGAGCGTCATACCTGATAGGAATAGCGAGCCATCGGTCTACAGTTGAACGGTCCGTATTCATCCACACTCGCGTCTCCTCATACATCGATTGGATTAAGGGGGAACTATAGACTAATAAGTGAAACGTACCACTGAAGGTAATAGCGTAAATTGCGTTGTTAAAAAAAATGACGATAAAAATAATAAACTTGCATCCTGTATGATCCCTTTCTCCGGTGCATCGTTCTTTCTATGGGAAATTGGAGAGTAATCGGCGCTTAATCGGTCAGGTACCTATTTGAATAAGTTCAACAAAACTATGTTGTGTTACCACTATGTTTTCAAACCCTTCTGCTTTTATGATCGTCACTGATTCGATATTTTTCGATGATCGTTTTGGATCCGCTTTGACTTCTGTGGTACGTGCGTTTTGGGTTCTATTCCTCTGTTAGTTCGAATGTCCCGGCAACGCACTGCCTTCCAGTTCATCGTTTTATTTGTTGTTTCTCGCTCTGTCTTGCTCTTGTGCATGACAGAAACGTATGCATTTTAGCGTTTTGGCTTTTTCTGAATAGCATTAAAGATCGGAACAGGGAACAGAGCTTGGTCTCTGCACCGGTTGACACTTTCTATTTCAAAAATAAACCAATACCCCGGGGTATTTCCAGTGACGAACTATAGCTCCTACGCGACGTAAATTCCAGATGTTGTTTTTATTATTAACATTTGTCAGATGTTGAGCGTAAAGCTTCTTCCCTTTCTGTGCTTTGCTAGTCTGCACGCTTACCGCTTCCAGGTAGTCTCTACGGATAAAACCGGTTAGCTTATGTTACCGGTCGCCACAAGGCCGCGGCCTGTTTCTTGAAGGGTGCCACTAGCTAGCGGTATGTTTCAGTCTCTGTTTGGCAACGCATCGCGATGCGTTTAATATTTCTCACATCGGCGTTATTGTGTGTTGGGTTGGGTACTGTGCCGTCCGTGTAACGACGAGATTCGCTTACGTTTTTATTTCACAGTAATATTTCTATTGCAGTTCGTTCCGACCTTGCACCAGTCCGCACGCACCTGAACGAACGACTGCAAGATGCGCTGATGCCGAACGAGCGCGAGTCGTTGGATGGTATGCTATTGTCGCTCTTAAACACTTTCAGCCAATAAAGCTTTCTAATGATTTCGTACGAAAGACTGCCACTTCCGGCACTACAGCCAAGGAGGGAGTAGCGCGGTAGCACCTGCGTTCGGTGTACCGGCGTATCTTCGAGAGTTTGCCCACCTGGGAGCGATCGGATGGCGGCAGAATGATGGCAGCATCCTGTGGAACTGTGGCGGATCGTTGATCTGGGAGAACTACGTGCTTACCGCCGCACATTGCGCAGCAGACTTGGAGTAAGTCAGAAGAATTGGGAAAATCCCTGATTTCTAAACGATTCGACCGCGATCTTTTGCAGCAACAAGGCCCCGGATGTGGTGCGTTTCGGAGACATTGATCTGTACAACGATACCGACGATGCGTACGCGCAACAGTTCAACATAGCGGAGATCATCCGCCATCCGCAGCATAGGTACAGTGGCAAGTACCACGACATAGCGCTGCTAATGTTGGAGAAGCACATTACGTAAGATCTGGGTGAACGGCAAACGTGTCGGTTTTGTTTTGTAGTAACTTAATTTTAATTGGATCTTGGTAGGCTAAACGAGACCGTGGCACCGGCATGTCTATGGGATGAGGAGGAACTGCGCTTTCCCACGTTACAGGCGGCCGGTTGGGGAGCTACTGGGTACGGTAAGTGAACCAGCGTTCATGTCTTGTCGGATATACCTTTTTACTGCTCGTTGCAAAATTCTACAGGAAGCTCACAAACGCCAGTGCTGTTGAAAGTATCGCTAGGGCCAGTGGACACGGAGCACTGCAATCAATTCTATCGAGCTGGTGATCGTGGCTTGAAGGAAGGTCTGCAACCGTACCAGCTGTGTGCGGGCGACGTGAAAATGGACACCTGTCCGGTAAGCACTGCCTGTCAGAAGGTCAACCTGAACACTGATTACAAACGACCCGTTCTGTTGCAGGGAGATTCTGGAGGACCACTGGAAGTGAAGCTTCTGCACAACACCAAAGTAACACCGTTCATTGTGGCGGTAACGTCGTTCGGTAGCGCCTGTGGTCAATCGACACCTGGGGTCTATACAAAGGTGGCCGGCTACATTCCTTGGATACGGTCCGTTTTGGAGGCCCGAGGAGAAGAAGCTCCCGGTATGTAGGGCAACCAACGCTTCGAGGCATTGCTAATCTGAAGTACTTTCGTTGCAGAGTGGAAATTTAAGCCCTATGCCTGTGCGGTCCGATACGTCACCCTGCGGGAGTACGAACCGGACGTGATATTCTCGAAGGACGAACTGACCGATTCGTTGGACCTGAGAAATATACACTTGCAGATCGAAGGGTCCCCAGCGACGGTTTCTTTCTGGTGGGATAAGGGCACCGAGGGTGCCGATAATTGCTACGGGGTACTGATAGACACCGATACTGTTCTCACTCTTGCACAGTGTACTGCTTTCAAAGGGTGAGTGTGTCTTCCTTCGTACTGGGATTCAGAATAAAACTGAATTTCGATTTTGTTCAGCAAACCGCCGACGCACATCATCACCGAGGAACTAAACCAAAGAATGGACATCGCACATACCTATAACCATCCGGACTACCGACCAGGATCACTGTACAACAACATCGCCATCGTGAAGCTGAGCGATCACTTCTTCTTCCGTGGTTCGTTTCTTCCGGCTTGCTTGTGGCGTTACCACGAACTACCGGACGATCGATTCGAAATCACCGGCAGAGGACGCCGAGATCTCAATGAAATTTATGAATCAAAAACACCTATTATAGGTAGTGTACGGAGCGATATTTTCTGACTGAAATGAGGCACAATGAACCATCTTCTTCTGTTTCCAGACGCCGACCGAACGATGCTTCTGTCAAGGGTAGATCAGCAGCGGGGCGTCAATTGCTCGCTTCCGGAAAAGTATTTACTGCGCTTGCGTAACGGCTTAAGCGAGGAGCACCTGTGCTACGGCAATGAACCGTTTTTGGTGCCAGAAACCTGCGACCTACTGTACGGCGGGCCTGTGCAGCGACGGGTGGTGCGCTTGGACAAGTACTTCCAGCACGTGTACGCCCTGAACCTGCTCGGTCGTGACTGTGGCTACGGTCAGTCGGCTGTTGGCGTGCGCATTTCGAGCCATTTCGAGTGGCTAAACAAAATGCTGCTTCGAAATCGACCCAAGGACTCAGCCAGTTCGGTACTTTTCTACAATACCGATTTGTCTGTGCGGGATCACTGTCGACTGCCGGCAGGAGGTTCCGGAATGTGCGTTGATGTGGACAGGTGCCCCAAAGTGAAGTACGACTTTCAAATTCAGCGTCAAGTTACGTTCTGTGGCAACTCATCGGTTGTTTGCTGTCCGTACCATAACGTGCTGAACGTCACCGAGCAATCGGCCGCGAGCAGAGAATTGGACGAATGTGAAGCCCGCTACAAAGCGGTACACCGAAAGACCTATCTATACTACGAACTGCTCGAAGCGGACAAAGGAGATGTCGATCAGTTTCCTCATGTGGTAGGGCTGCAGTTTGCAACTCGTTCAGCATCAGATTAATATTTGCTCTCTTTGATCGGGTTTCAACTTGTTGCAGGTTTATATTGCCTGGCAATCGGACAACGGATCGTTTTACGATTGCGCCGGGACGCTGATCACCAAAAGTGTGGTTCTCTCGACTGCCAACTGTCTTAAACAGGTCACCTCTAAGCAGGTTGTTGTGAAGCTAGGCTTCAACGCCACAGCACCGACACTGTGGATCAAAGAAATCACTCTACATCCTCAGTTCGAGCCCAGCACTTTGCGGAATGATATCGCTATTGCAAAGATAGCCGGAGAAGTCCAACCTGCAAGCGGGAAGATTCCGGCATGCGGTTCGGTGGTGCAGTATCTGGTCGGGATCGTCAGCTACGTGTTCCCTATACTAACGGTCCACACTCGGGTCGAGTCGTACGTTGATTGGATCAAAAGTATAATTTAGTCTTTATTGCAACGAATAAGGACTGCTTTTTTCGATCACGTAAGAATGGTAGGTGAATAGTCGCCAATGTCGTACACTTTGAGTTACTCACCTTTCATCCCATGCAGCGTTGCTAAGAAGCCTTTAAGAAGCATGACGGCATTAAGAAGAAACTTTTGTAACGCATGATTCCAGATGTTGGCCCGAATCCGGGACAATAGTGGTTTTCCAGGAAGCACAAAAGTGCTTAGGCAGCTTCCTGATCCTACTCGCGTGATTCTAAGAGAACTCTCCATTATATAGAAAGAATAATTCACTAAATAATTTTCGAATTTCACCTTCTGCTTAACTCTATGACGGTAACGGGGCACGTTGGGATGCTGTTGGGACATTGTGTCAAGCCCTTGCGCTCGGTGTAACCAAACAACGAGGCTTCCTCTGCCCCAAACCAGCGGTGCTGGTTGGCTGCCGCAGTTTGCAACTGTAGCAGCAGTGCGAGAAGTAGCAATGGTAAATGTAATGGAACTAGATGCCTATGGAGGTCGGTTCGCCGGTTAGAGTCGCACAGAAATTCAAAAATGAAGCGTAAAACGACGAACCTTCGCCATAGGGCACGGTATAATAAAAGAAGAATTTTCTCTCATAGTTTTTGCGAAAGAGCTGTATAATATTTAGCTAGCTGGACAGTCACAACTCATATAAAATTCTGTTACTCCCAACTAACTGCAAACTGAGTGTTTTTCATATGCATTGCTCAGCGCGCAGGGAGAGGGCAACAAACGATGGTTGTTGTACCTCCACCAAATCGTGATGTTGCGCGGATGTTTGGTTTGCCTAGCGGAGCATAACTGCTGGGCAGCCGGCCGGCACTTCCGGACTAACGCCTTTTCTTGCTCAAACAAAGACGAACGTAAAGAAAGGTTTACGAAGCTCAAACACAAGAATCCTTCCCGGGGACAGGATAAAGTTTTATTGGAATTTATGGTGCCGTAAGGCGCGGGCGTTTTTACTGACCCGATGCCAATCGGAATAATATCATGTTCATGATTCCGAAACGATCAGCGAGTCTACATCGGGTGGAACCTTGCTGCAGGCTTGAAGGACTTCCAATTGCCCAAAATGGATGGAGAAAAAATGGCCACTGCGTGTGAGCGCAATGCCTGTCCGTGCATATCGTAACGGTTTGAATAGGGCGTCCTTGAATGTGTTTATCTGCCGTCCGGATGTCGTGACGGCTTCCGGTTGGTGCTGGGGGTTGTGTGAATAGGTTTATGCCAATCCCCGCCAATGGCTGTACGTCTTGTTGGTGGGCTTTATTGGGGGTCTAATTGATTTCTTGACCGCCTTCGCACAATGTTCTTGCCGCCATGTTGCTGAGTGGAGGCTCTAGATGGGGCAATAAAACTGATGGGCAGCAGATCTCATCCCTGCCGGCCAGTGTGCGAACAAATTGTTTAATTAAACGAACAATAAACGGAAAGCGAAATTCAATCGGATAGTCTAATTAATCGAATGATTTACAGCGCACTAGGTCAACGCGATTACAGTGAATGATTATTGGTTTGCAGCGTGCCCCGGGGTCAGACCGGATTTTATTTGTTTTAAATCCAAAATACCGGTTCCAAAATGAAATGGCGAATTTGGTGAACAGCTTACATTAGCATACTGCGTCGATTTGAATATTATCTTGATTTGAGTAGTGCTTGTGTTCATTGTTCTACCAACGTCACTGGCATGATTTAATTCAAGCTCGCTCGGTTGGTTTACTTACTGAATGCGTGATTTTCTCTCGCCCGGCATAATTTGATGCGATTAGTAATAATTCGGCCTCGTCGGGTCGCCGTTCGCCAGCAGTCCACATGACAGGCAGCCTCGTGCGCCACCGGCTCTAATCAAGTCGATTGAAGGGTGCCGCGAGCCTTCGGTTCGACGATATGATCACTCGCCCAGGATGAAGGCAAACAGCACTTCGACCGACCTGCGCGGACCCACGGCAGGTCTGCCCGTGGCAGACGTTGCTGCGTACGTCACCCGTACGCGGTCCTGTTTGCATGTTTGGAAATGGCAGCGTGCGCAAACGGAAATTAATGCCCGCAAAGCGAGGCAACCGGGCGGAACTGCCATGCCCGGGGAGCCCCCGAAGGACCTCCCGAAGGCGGCAGGAATTTCTGGAGCTGGGCGCTTCGATCCTTTGCGCCACCGTTCCCGGATGGCGACGCGTAGCACATGCTTGTGAATTTGCGAATAATGGGAACAGGAAGGAAGCGAATGCCTTCTTCGCTCCCGCCGCGCGCATCCGGTAGTGAGATCGGTGGGCGCCGGAAGAATATTAGATAAAACAACAATCTCCTGCCGGTACGGTACTGGCTCCGTGGCGTAATTGCTTCGACCGCATGGGCCGCCGCGGGGAGGCTCCCCTTCGGCACATGTCACGCTTGGTGTTGGCTTCATCGGGCCGTGGATTGAGAAGTTTGTGGTCGGAAGATATACGAAACTATCAATGAAACTGCTACTGCTGTAGATCGCCTTGCCTGCTGATCTTTCGATATGCTCTCGTGAGCATTTTCTCCCATGAACTAAGTTGGAAATTCATAAATACGGCCCGGTCCGATTTTCAAAGATCAAAAAAAGTTTGAAATTTTACTAAGATACTACATGGTGGTAAAGATAGTGCCTACTTCTAATGGCTGGCATACAAATGCAAGTTCTATTGCTGCAACCATTAATAAACGTAAGTAGGTGTTAGAAAATACACAATAAAATATTAGATAGGAAACGTAGAAGCCGCAACCAACTGATTCCCATTCCGGATGTTGTTAAACCGTTAAAAACACCTTTCCGTCTGAGTGGCGGTGAGGGCTTCTTCTTCATTTTTGAAAAAAGGGGTTGATAATGCCGCCAGGCCAAAATCCGCACCAACAGTCACTCGTTGTGGGTGCATCGGCTTCTCTTGCACGACGTGTTAGTTTTCTGAGCTTAAAATACGACAATTTTGCTTATTACCATAGCCATCGAGGAGGTTTTCAAATATCGTACATTTCGAATATCCAATTTTCTGCAAGAGTATAGCGTTCTATTTCGTAAATGTTTAAGTTCTTACTAAATGTTTCTAATTTTCAGAATAAAGTTTGACGTATTAAATGTCAAGTAATTGACTTTTTTTTAAAGTTTACTTTGCCTAACTTTTTTACCTAACTTTACGGGCTGTTCTGACCTCTGAAACGTTACTTGAAGTGACTTTTCAACCGAAGGCGGAATGATTGGCTACGCCTTGGCGATGGCGATGCTGCTGAGTAGGCGCATCTATCAGTTGTACTTGAGCACATCGAGCATTACCATGATAATTCAATATGTTCCCCTGATTGCCAAAACGAACACTCCGCCGCCCGGAATCGCTTGGTGCGATGTTTTCTCCACACCCGGTATCGTTTGGATAATTTTTTACTAGTTCAGCGATACGTCCATCAGAATACTGGTGGTCTGCGCGCGTCATGGCGGCAAGTGAAGCGTCTTTGAAGTCGATTTTCCACTCGCAACCTCGGGAGGTTCGCGTCGCTAAGGACTAGAGGCATGTACCCGCCCAACCCGACGGGGTTTTAAGAGTCGGGCGACACGTGCGTGTAAGTGTCGTTTCGTTTGTCGCGTTGAACAATTTCCGGCAGTTCCGTAGGTAACGCCATGGGCCACAGTAGTGGATGCCAAAAGTTATTTTTTTCTTCCGACTCGCTCCCAACTGTTCAGCTGGCGTGTGCTTTAAAACAGCGTACTTCAGCGACTACGCAGAAATGGCTACAATAACATCGTAGAGTCGGGATCAGGCGTGAAGGGAACTTGAAAAAAATAATTCCCTCACCAATCGAGCGAAAGAGGATTATACTTCTGCTGTAACCACTCTTGGGCCCGGTTGCTGAAATCAGTTCATTTCATGGTTTTATGTGATACTTCTGCACTCGTCTGCAAGGGATTCGCTCCTCGTGAGCAGCCGTGGCTATAGTTCTGGCCGCACAGGACTCACCGTGACACCTTCGGTGAAAATGGGCGACATTAAAAAATATATATCACGGCCCATCGCACTGGCTTAAGTTATTTAATCAACGCATTAAGTGCTTTTCCTGTCCGCGGCGACATCGATGGGGCGGGAAAATTAATGTTGAACGTGTCGAGCGAGTGCAGCCGCCAACAGACACTGTTGGTAGCGTTACCGGCAAAAGCGGATACTGTGGACGGTGCCTTAAACAAATATTATTTTACGTCATCCGTTACAACGCCTACGGGTTGAGTTAATTGACGATGAGCGTGAGCGAAACAAGAAGAAATATTTCCATTTCCATGGCATGTTAAATGATGCACTTCCGCGCGGGTAATTGGAACTTTTGAAGCCACGAATTGGTACAGAGTTTCGCGTTATTCTACAGCGAGTGAGCGCAAAACTGAGATTGATTTCGTTCAAAAATACTTGTATGCCCGGAATTTTATACATATTTTTGCCCAGCATGGTGGTTCGATGCCGGTGGTTCGGTGCCAACATACGCAAACAGGTTGAATTTCGATGCGGTCACCAGTGATTTTAAGGATGGTGTATCTACAGCTCCCGCGGGACGCTATTAAAGAGCTTTGTTGTTGTGCGATGCCCGTATGCGATGTTTTCGAGTCTGTTGTGACCTTTCGTCGGAAACTATCGAATCAGCAGCAGTGATGTCGTTGTGAAAGATGTGATGTGGCTGATTGAGCAGCAAATCATGGATGTTTGTCCATTTAACATGCGCATCATGACAGATTTGAGACCAAAATATTGCCAGAAAACGCGCCAAGTGGAGGCAGACGTAGTTAAAGTTCAGATTCAGATTGAGACGTGAAGCGCTCGTCAGTAAGTGGGCTGCTGAAACTCGTTGTAAATATTCGGGGGGGTTGCTTCAAAATTTCTTCTGAGAAAGTTGCCCTAGGGATGCCATAGCTCCAAACAATTTGAATGGTTTGCAGCTGAAATTAATTTATAACGTAATTGTACTTTGTAAAGTTGCAACGAAATCTACCATGAGGTTGGTTCGGTGATTTATCCAATAGGTTTCTACAAACATTTGTCCAATCCTTAACGGAACAATCCTTAACGGACTACGATCTAGAACGAGCGGGTCGTCCCCAGAGGGGTTTGTTTAAATAATTGATCAAAATCCATCGCCCCAACGATGCCCCCCGGTGGTCGGTGCACGCTTTCGCCAAATCGTTGCGAATTGGCTTAATTATTAGACGGCAATCAACGGCCACCCTCCAGGAGCGTCGGTTGTCGAACGTCAAACGGGGGTAAAAGATAATTACCTCGCCGCCTTCCCCGGCGTGCTAGGATAGTAAGCCGTTCTACTACTGCTAGGGGTGGTCACAGGAGTTAAACGACTCGGCGGTAGAAATGTAAGATTAGCAAGAAGGCCGCATCGAACGGGCTGTCAGAACACGGGCGTGTTTTGGCCCGTCGGCCCGTCGAGATCGATTGTCACTGACATAGGACGATGCTGCGGGGACGTACCGTGCCTTCAGGCCACCTGTTTTCTCCCTAGAGGATGCTATCAACCGCAGAGCCCGTAGAGAAGATGGGACCAGTTTTATCATATAACTGACGATTACTGTCACAGTGCTGGACTAACCCAAGCCAGGTCCGGCCCGGCCGGAGTGGCGAAGGTGAGGAATGTCAATTGCGTTTTATAGACCACGGACCAGCAGCTGCAGGGTAAGGCCCTCGAATGGTTGATGATGGTCGCTCACACAACAAATGGCCATTCTCTGGGCCGATCCTGTGATGCTGACGGTGATTGCTGTTGTCGTCGGGCGAAACTGCTCAAGGGGTTTCTACTTGGTACGCCACGCCACACTTACTATGGGTGTGTGTGTGCATTTGCGGTTGTCCATAACAGTCGTAAAAGAATCGGCGTGACAAGAGTTTCAAAACCCCGGCAGGCGCCGACGGAGTGACAACAAACTTGCGCACGGTGCAGCCCGAAAGTTACGGCCCAAACCGGCAGCTGAATGAAAGATGATTGCATTTGTGAGGAAAGGGAGTTGTGCAAACAACATAAAGAGGTCATTGTGACGTTCGTGAGTGAGCATTTCTGACGAACAACTGATGGAGTGTCAACGGTGCGTGTCAATAAAATTTGGATGATCGATGTAGCAGCTCAATCATAGTCAGTTCGTGTGGACATTAATATCGAAGATGTTATCACACTGTATCGTATCATTCAATTCTCTTATGCTATTCGAAAACGCTACGTTTATCACATTGGAGAAGAATTAAGAAGCGAATGTTACGAAGCACTACAGCATCCAGACGTATCCTATTTCATTTAGAGCGCACTGTGACCGAAGGCTTTCAGAAGCCGCACGTATGGAGATCTACGGCGCAAGTAGAACGTACGTGGAACTGTCGAGTTTGTTGACTCAACTAGCCGAGTTTGGTTAGCCGACACTAGCCGGGGTGACACTGCACCGAACCCGTAGCTCGCCGAACAGGGTGCCGGAGAACGGTCCGAAAGAAAGAAGAAACAAATCGGACTCAAAGCGATTCCCGAAAAACTTCTCTCATCGTTGCTTTTGGCGCCAACCATAAAGCCCTGTCCACGTTGGACCACGTTGACCATAGTATCGCGGTGCCCCCGCCCAGCAGGGCAGTTGTTTTTATATCCTTGGATTTCTTTTATGTTTCTTCACACCGAGCGTCCATCCACCGTGGTCGTCGCGTCGCCTTGGCTAAGCTGCGGTTGGCACAAATAAAAGCTCTGCAAGAAGCATCGCCCCCCCCGAACGGAGGATGATGAAAAGTTTTGTGGCTTACACTCCGCCAGTACACCCACTGCTGTCCACGGTGAGACTGCTCCCGCGTCCTGGGACTGGAGTTGTTATTTCTTTTTTCGACGCCTCAACGTTTACAAACAACCCGTTTGCAGCGATTGCAACATGTACATCTTGTTTATTTTACGACATTCCAGTGTTGCGTGGCTCGCTGTCGGGTCGGGAAAGTTCTGTTTTAGTAGCGAAACGTGGCTCCCGGGGTCTCCTGGGGTCCTTCAGCGAGGCGTGCTGCGAGCGATTCCTCCGGTGTCCCAAATCGGACCGTGCTGGCCGCAGCAGGCTGACTGGCGGTATCAGCTCTGGTTCATCTGCCGGCACCAGCTACAACCGAGAGGACCAGTGGATACTGCTGCTGCTGATGATGATGATGATGATGATGGGTGGTGGTGATGCATCAAAGAAGCCCCATACGCTATCAGATGCCGGATTGCCGAAAGGCAGAGAGATAGAGCGAGGAAAAAAAAAACGTATGACGCCCACCGTGTTGCGGGTGAGCAGTGTTGCCGTTGTCGACGTGGGAGTATAATTGGGTAAAACGGTTTCAAGCCTAACCAAGCATCCTGCAGAATAGCGGAAATGTGGAACAATAGAACGCAATTTACGCAACATTGGTGGGTAATAACTGAAAACAAGCGCCTTTTATGGAAAATAGTTTGGTTTTTATTTTTGCAAAACAGTGCGTCATTTGCATACTGGAAAACTTGGCTGCTGAAATACGACTTATGACAAGGAGTGCTCCTGTAAACCTTACCACTCGTGATGAGGAAATGTGGTGTCAGCATAAGACACATTTTGCAAAAGTATTAAACAGACGATGAAGCATTTTTCTTGCTTTTCTTGTAAAGGGTCTTTTATCAAATACCGTAATGGGCATCTGTAATCGCTCGTAGCTTTATTGACGATACATTCACGTTGATCCTTTACAAACACTTTCCCTTCACAGAATTTGCCGGTTAAAAGGCTTCCAAGGCTAAATGGTTACTCAACAGTGTTTGTGGTGTGATATTAATCGATTCTTAAGCAACGCTACACTATAAAGTTCATTTTTCAGCAAACCGTAATACTTATCTACAATATTTATGGCTGATATAAGCTAAGAAAAGATAGTAAATTGCATCAGATTGGATCGTTGGTCGGATCACACTTTGTACGCATGTAATAAATGTGTTACCTTGGGCTACCATTCACATGCCCCATGCTGCTGAAGGCCTAACTATGTTCCACATCGGAAACCACCATCATTCACCAAAGGAAGGACCGGCAAGCGGCACCTTCCTGGAACGCTCGGTAGGCTTCGTGCAGGGACCACGTTTTAAAGCAAACTGTACCGGGGCAGCGCACGAGGGCAACGCGGCATGATCGTGGTCGTCGTCGGAAAACTCATAACATGTCGGCCACGGTTAAGCACCGAAGCTTGCTCTGAACCAGCAAGCCCGTTGCCGGTCCTGGGGCGAACGGCTGTCGGTGGTCAAAGATCAGCCCCACCTCGGACCACCTCGTCGGCGACGGGTCCCGAAAGTGGGGCAGCGGGCAAAATTGTGGCACAGCCGGCGGCCAGCCGGGCTTGATAGTGGCTTTCCCGATGAAATAGTGAGCTCAACGGTTCTGAGCACCCGCCCAGCACGATGCGTGTAGTGAACGCACAACTTAATAATATTGTTTGTTTTTATGACACTGTCGCTAATTTTACGGCATTACAGCAGCGTGCCCGGTGCTCCGTGGCGTTATCCACTATCAATAAGGTATAAATAGATTACTGCGTCGAGATAGCGTTGGTTCCGGCGTGGTATCTTCACTAGTTCCCGAAGCGGGGCACGGGGCATAATTTTATGCAATATTAGCATCACGCTCGCTCGGGATGGCGGGGCAGAGTGCGCGTGCGGCGTGCGGTGACACGCGCAAAATGGATGACACTTTGTGCCCGAGTCCCCGGGACCCAACCACAAACGCCTCACTGCTGCCGGCTTGTTCGTTAGTTTGGGTTCGTGTTTCGCCCCAAGTAAAGTAGGGCGAAGAATGAAAAGCAAACAAGTCGCGTCGGGTCGGGTCAGTCCGCGGGCCCTTGCGTCGGCCGATAGTTGGCCGGTTGACCGTTTTGCCAGCTTCCTCCTCCGGCGCAAGGACGGCGATGCCAGTGGGAAAAAAAACGAAACACGGTCATCCCATCAAGCCATTCCATCTTGAACACGGGTTTAACCTTAAACGTAAACAAAACCACGTTTGTCTGGTTCGTTTATGGCGCGCCGCGTGAGTGCCGTACCGAACGAGTGAGTGATGGCCGAACCGGATCCTGCGAACCCACACACTTCGGCCCCGGGAGCTTCCCGGGCCGAAGTTCCCGTTCGTCGAATCAGCTGTCGCGCGTTCCGTTTGGGGTGAGTTCCGTGCGCCCGCCCGAAGCAGGATCTTTGCGCTGCGAGCAGTAACTCAGTTGTCCGTTGTCAAGCGTTCGCGATGGTTGCTGTGCTCTGAAGCTCGGTGCATCATCTAGCAAGCTGTTCGTAGCAACGTGTCGCGCAAAACGAAACCTAAAAACCTCTCGCCAGAGTCCCGCCCGGTGAACCGGGAATGGTGATGGATGGCTTAGTGTGGTTTTATTTTTTTTTTTGTTAAATTTCGTGAATGAGCATCGGGATGGAACGGAGCGGTGCGTCACGTCAGTCGGCATGACAATTTTTCTAATTATCCCGGTGTGAAAGGTGAGGCGAGAAAAATAAGAAAAATAAAACGGTGTGGAAAAGAAGAAAAAAGTACGCCACCCGAAGGCCACTGCTTTTTGAATGAGCGGACGGTGAAGGCACCGCCGTCGAGCGTAGGATTAGAGCGCGATTTCAAAGTGTGTTGTGTGTGGGCCGAGCCGAGCCGACGAGTGCGCCGGTACGGTGAATAATGATCCCTATATGTCCTGGGCGGTTGGCAGAGGATTATCTTGTTTCGTAAATGGTGGCACCTTTTCGGATACCAAAGCTCTGATAATGTGCCTTACCTGCGCTGTGCATATGAGAGTGTGTGGTGAACATAAAATTAGTGTCGTTTGTTTTTTGTTTTTCGCGTTATCCCCAGCTCAAACTGCTGGCTGTTAGTAATTGTTTCTCTTTTATCTGACAAAATCTAAATCATATGCCGTACCGTTGGCTGGGCCACATTGTTCAAACGGTGTAACCAAATGCCCGTCTCATCGAACATCGAAAGGTGTTGTAATCTCGGTGCTCGAGGCACCCCGGGAAGCGATGGGATTTAAAGGACGATTAGAAATTCATACCGTCGCATTGGGATGGCACTAAACATGGCCGCATCAGCCGCAAGGGTCGTCGTCGCTCTGCGCTGGGACATTAGAGTGCCGTCTCGATGCTTAACTGCAGTCGGTCTTTGTGCGTGTATCCGTTGCCATGGAGAGCATAACGTCCAGCAAATAATCTGTGTGCTGTGAGTGCGACGAGCATGGATAGAAGGAGAGAAAGAGAGAGAGAAAGAGTAATCGTTTTGTCGCATTTTGCATGTTCGCCGTTTATTGGCATTCTCCGGGGTACCGGTGCGCCATTGGTAGTGTTCGACGATCGCTGTTGCAGCAACGATTTTCCTCCGTTTCGTTGGCTGCGTGCTTATTTTCTTCGGCATTTTTTTTTATTGCAGTGCATAAATCGTGAAGCCTGCAAACGTTAGCGTCTGTCCCGTCTGCCAGATGGCGTACAGGGTGGTTACGATGTGACACCGAAAGTACCGATATAGATCTGCTCGAAGGTGTGCCAACGCACGCCGCCGTCGATCTTTAGTGCACAGTGGTGACGCGATTCCGGTGAATGGTGAATTTTAATGGCAAACAACAGTGGATGATTAATTGAAAAAATACAGTGACAGCAAAAAAGTAATATTAAAGCCGAGGCCTCACGGCGAGGATGGAGCACAAACCGGTCACACACCCTGCGGTGCTGTTGCAGTGGGCGTATAGTCGCTCCGGGAGCCTGACACTTGCGTGAATATACCTGGCCGTCCGGGAATCCGCTGTCCGCTGGTTTTTGCGGCTCACTGGCACGTCTGTTACGGTAATTGACAATTTGCGTTGCGGTCGGCAGAGCAGAGCCGTTGAGCTACTCCCTGGCGCGGCAAACATCCGGTTGACCGAAAGCCGGGCCAAAAGCCTTCCCCGGCTGGATTTCGATACACAAAAAAGTGGAACCAGATACGTGCAGAGGTTGGAGTTCGGGTTTGTGTTTTTTCCGGCGGTGCGCCGGGGAAAATATTATCGATACACTGGATAGCAGCTGGCCTCAGGTATGTTGAATCAACCGCCTTGTGCACACACAGGGCGCAATAATTCATAGGGCAAATGTTTTCACTGTTCGACAAATTCCGGATCGTTTCATTTCCGAAATAATAACCAGCGGTTTGGTAACCGATTCCCGGTGGCAAACGGACTACACAGGGAAGAGGGCAGAAAAGGAGTAAAAAAACAGAAAAACTATGTTTAATTTTGTATAAAGATTCCCAGTTCAACGTTTGGTCTAAGCCTTTACTTTTCTAATCTAATCTAACGCTGGCACGTTTCGGAAATATCATATCAATTGCATTAAAAGGAAAGTGTTTTCGTAATGTCGTCCCCATGGGCATATCGCTGGCATCAGTTGCAAGCGCAAGACTGGTCGACTGTTGTACACAGCGTTTCATAGGGAGATACAACATTTCGGTGAAAACATCGAGTCGACCCCCGGGAGATCGAAATTGTGCTTGTTTTCGATGCATGTATCTCCGGTAATGGATTCTGGCCCTGCCTGTCAACACACAAAGTACTGTACCCGTGTGTCGGCGACGTCTTCGGTGAGCCAGCTGGTTGCAGAGTGTGTCCAGCAGAATGGAACGACTAACTCGTCCCCGTAATCGCCTGTCACTGAACGTGACAAAATTTATTGATCACCACCACCGAACGCTTCGGCTAGCTAGTGCGTTGGATGAATTATGTAAAAATACTTCGCAAAACCATACACTTCGGATGCGGGCCGGATCGATGGACCGGATCAGACTAAAGTGGGATTGGGGATTAATACAGATGGAAGCTCCGGAGCTCCGGATATGCCTGGATCATGTGTTGGCAAGGTGATGAACCGTGTGCCTGATGCTACTTTGCGATTGATAGCAACACGTGTGTGTCCAGCATGTTCCAAGAATGGCAAGAATGGGAAGCATTTAAAAAGGTGCCACGTTGCCACTACGTGGCAAGCAAAACGACCGCAATAGTTTAACATGATAAACGCTCCGTTTCACAAAGGAATTGGACAACGCATAGCTTCAAAGGATCGTTTATACGTCACCAACAGTGAAATCATTTGCATAAAACTGGGCTTTGAAAAAGCACAAATAGAAATATTTGAACGTTTATTTACAATGTCGTGCACAATTAGTGCCACTCGTCATTACGCAGCTGTCAGAGTTAGAATAATTCCAGCGAGCCACTTTTGATCATACATTTTTCATACAATGCCTGTCGGTCTTTTCAATTAATATTGACATATTAATTTGCATAATTGTTCACTGCCAGATAGGCCCTGATTCTATGCAGCCCAGGTGGTCATTACCGCTGTGAAGGTGACCAGTTCCGGCCTGCAACATTGTTTCATCTTTTAATTGGTCGTGTGAATAATTTATGAACCAGTCATTTACGGCTGTGATTCCCCTCGAGTGTAGCCGTCGCGTGTGGCCAGGTGTTTTGTGTCCGAATGACGGAGTTTCTGCAATGTGAGATTTTTTTTGCTTCTTCTAAATCACTGTTTCAGCTTAATTACTGATGCGGGACAAACTACAGTAGGTTCGTTTGCGGGCCCGTCGAGTTGACTGTCTCCCATCATTCGCACTGCACTGCCCGGTGCCGGATGCCGGCACAGGAAATAGGGACTTTTCCGAGTGTTTCGTCTGAAGTGGCCGATCCCGGGACACAGATTTCACCCGGACGGCCGGCCGGCCGGCGACGGAACGGTTAACCGCAAGCGAAAGAATCATAAATATTTATTGGAAAATTTAAGCCACCCGCTCGGCGGTGCGATAGCGTTGGCGGATCCTTTGGCGAAATTGTGCCATCGAGTCGGGCGGGTCGGGTTGCCCGGTGGACGGTACGCCAGGCAGCGTTTACGGCGATGAAGCCATAAAGTCGGTGAAAACTTTTCGCGCTGCGGGCGTGCCATCCGATCTTTATGACTCGGAAGTATTCTGATAGTCCCGGCCGCGGCCGCGCGACAACGCGTATGAATCAAGTTTAGAGATGGCCCCATCAACCGATTGGCCGGTTGGACCGGACCGGTGGGTGGGTTTTAGAAGAATAATGAACTTGAGCTAACTGGCGCTCTTGGGGCTGCCAGAGGTGACAGCATAATCGTAAATAATAATACATTTTCATGCAGCGTAACAAATTGATTTTGCCCCAACACCCAACACCGTCCCATTAACTCGAACGATAACGATGCGTTTTTGATTACTCGTTTTACGAGGGCAGGGCAATAAAGATAATCAACTTTTGATTTATTTCTAAATGAAGAGTCCCCAATTGTCCCCCGGGCCGCGAGGGTTGGCGAAAGAAATATTGTAAATTAAATTGCACGCGATTGTTGCACAGTTCTCCGGCATAGCTAATGGTGCTCGAGCGTGGAGAGTGGCTGATCCATTTGCCGGCAGCTGGCTAATGATCAAATATTAGGCATTTCACTTTCACCTAGACACTCACTTATGGCAACCAAAAGGAGCGCCTTGCACAGGCTGCATACGATACCGCGGGTTGGTGGCAGCTGAGATGAAATGCTCGCTGAATTAATAATGCGCCCCGAGCGAATCTGACTCGCTCGTGTCGTTGGTGGGTGATGGTTTTAATTTTCACATTTGCCGCCCCTCTTTTTCTGGTCCGTCGGCGTCGTGCGGCACCAACCTGGAAGCCCACCAGTGTTGCGTCTCCTCGTCGGAGCGGGTCCCGGTGGAAATCTTAAAAGGTAAAATGGATCCACCTAATCAAATTTGGTCCGCGGAACCCTTCGCCAGCGGAGAGAAGGCGCGACTAAGAAGACAAACAAAAGCAGCCCAAAACCGGCAAGCCGGTGGCGTTGGCATTTGGTGGCGCCGAGCCAAGAGAGTGTTAAATTTGGAAACCAATTCTGGAGCGAAAAACACCGGGCGCCTCCATTGCGCCCGGAGTGCCACCAGGCGCCTCCATCGCGGGCCAGCCCTGTCGGTGACACTTTGCGTTTGCGTTCCCGACTCGAGCACCGACCCGAAACGGGTGTACTTTACACTTAAGATAATGCAGACAATGTATATCCGCTTGCGTTTTTATCACCTCGTCATACTCATTCGGCCGCGCATCAATTTCGGGCAGCATTAACATTGCACTTCATCGAGTTTATGGAGCGCGTGGGCCCAGAATCGGAACTGTTACTATTGGCCGCGGAGAAGGTTCATGTTCAGGCAGCAGGTTCGCGAACCAGCGCACCAGGTTTATCGTCGATTTTTACGATTACGAGCTAGCGTGTTGCGCGTGTCGGTTGAAGCGATCGAAGCGATGTCTTCATTCCGGGGCAGGCTCCGTTTTACGCGGTGAAGACGTTCCGATTTGGCCTTTTTTTGTGTCGGAGAAAACGGAGCCCTCGGCAATGAAAGAAACGTGCGACGCTTTACTTGCAAGCCCCGCCGAGGGGATGATGGATGCCGTGCCGTAGCACGACCGGGCTTCAATTACGTCGCATTCTTGGCGTGGCGTGTTTTTTGTCGGTGCGCTACGTCTGAAAAAATATTATTGTTTCGTTTGATGATGCTTCTAGCCAGGGTGCGCCATCCTTGTGCTGCTCCATTTACACCGACCCGCTGGTTTGTTGGTGGGCACGAAATGAAATTTCCGTCTCCTCCACGGCGATCCCGATGCCGGAGGCCTCTTTCACACCGTCTGCTGCGTCGCGTGGAGCTTAGTTGGGAGTGGTCCGCTTTTTGTTTTGCCACCCACATCACTCGAAACGCTTCATGCGTTCACAAAATGTGCCCGCGGAAAATGCTTTACATTCTTTGGTCCTGCTCCTGCTGCGCCCCGTCACATTTGACAGGCATGTGAAGCATTTCGTCAACAACAACAACAACAGGCTGAAGTAGTAACGAATGGGGCCCGGTTTGAGGGTTCAAAGGTGAAATGCGATGTGGGCAGTGGGGTCTTGAGTGTGTGTGTGTTTTTTTTCGGCTTCCTTTTCCTTCACTTAACGCATTCCGCTGGGCACCGGACCACTCGGGTGCCGCGTTGTCGTCGTTAATATTAATAGCGTGTTTATAAATTGAGTTTTAAGCAAAGCGTGACATTCCGTGTGTCCGGTGGCCGTCGGGCCTTCGCTTACGCTTTCCGCCCAATTATGCTTCACCCGCAGCGGGTCGTTTCACGCCAGCTTTTGCTCCTTTCGGATGCCGTTTCATGTTTTGTCGGGTCGCGTTGCGTCATGCACCCGCTTGACCGTTGCTTCCGGAGAGTTTTCGCGGAGATCACCGCAAAAGCCGGCTAACCATCGCACGGCACGTAGCGGAAAATGAGATTAGCGATTAGCTTATGGCACCCGGTTCGGGGTTGAGGGGTCGGTATAAAAATGGTCCCATTCAAGGAATAAGCAACGATTCACGTTTCGCGGAACCGGCATCAATTTGCTTAGAAACACCGGACGACGTTTCAAATGGCGAGCTTTTCTGGCGTGTGTCCTTCGAGACGTGCAAAACGACGTGAAACACCCATAGCTGTCGGTCGGTCGGTCGGTGGCGTGCCGGAAATCGATATCGTGACTTGAAACTTTCACCACTTACTGGTGGCTTTTTCCCAGGCCCGGAAATGGATCGTCTACTGCGGTATGCCTCAAGGCCAATCCGAATCGTTTGGAGTGGGCCCGAGCCTGGCTGGAATTTCCCTTCCTCCCTTTTTTTGCCGCATTCATCGTTTGTCAAGCAAATCGAAGAATGTGATTCACACTCTTTCACCGCCCGCTCCACCGGGTAGTTTCGTGGGAAAACGGAGTCATGTTGGGGTTTGTCGCAAACATTAGCACCGCCGGAGAAGGTGAACGAATCGTAAGGAACCGTATGTAAGACCCGTGTTGGTTGTTGCGGTCGGGGAATCGCCGGGGATCGGAGCGAGAGAGAATTTAAATTTCGCCCCCAGCGAGGCCTCTCTTCTAGCGTTCGGGGCCATACTGTTCACGGGACTGGTGAACCTTTTCTGTGCCACCGGCGGGGAGGGGCCCAAGAGCACATCATGGGACCGTGATACGCTACGCTTCGGTGGTTTGTCGATTGCAGTTCGGTGATGCTCGGTTGTCGAAAGTGTCATAAAACCATGGGCCCCACTTTTCGGTACCGCCCAACCAATACTCTTCAGAGCTGGCTCAACGTTGGATGGTGCTTCTCCCTTTTCTTTTTCTCAGCAGTTTGCGGAGGTGGCCATTTTCCTCAGGTTCACCGGAAAGTGCTCTGTCTGCCGGTAAATGTTGCGCTGCGCGGGTGTGCAGCTGATAAGCGCCACGGCGTAGAGTGGAACGGCGAAACGTTACGTGGTCGTTCGGTGCCGAGGTTTGTGCGCCGTTGAGGTAACGCAGGTTCGTTCCACTGTGTCTTCTGGGTAATTTTGGGCACCCGATTGGAATACTCCGGGACAGGGCTCCGTAAGTGTCTGTTGAATTGGGTGAGCCTTCACTGTTTATGACCGAACGCCAACGTGGGGCGTATTTGCTTTGGTTGCAGTGGTTTATTTGGATTTCAAGAAAAACAATTTCGAAAGTTCCCTAATGTGTTAGCAAACATGTCGCACACTGTGTGGGCCGTTCTGTGCTTTACAGCTGACAGTTTACTGACATTAATCGATCGACCGCAAAGATGGCGAACACAATTTGGTGGATGCAGTTTTTCGTGCCCGACTAAAGGCCGCCCCGTTCAGCGTTTGGTTTGCTGAATTATTTATGCGATCCCGCTCGTTAATTACACAGATTGTGCACCTGATTATCATGTTGATTAACGGCAGCTTGCGGGAACGTTGGCAGATGTTTTCGCTCCGGCCCAGCTGCTGCGGTTGTGCTTTCCTCCGATCGATCGTCAACCTCGAGCCTCGAAGTGCCGTTGAGCAGAGCTAAGCTGTTCGTGAAAAGCGGAGCCATCGATGATTGCTTCGCTCGTCTCCGACCGACGGAGTAGTTATTTTCGAGGGCTCATCTGGACGACATTTTGATGAAAATGAACTCACCTGCGGCGGACCGAGTTCTTGTCTGTCTACACCGTCGCCGGTGCGTACTGGCTGAGGATAGCACAGTATTAAAAGTTTGCCCATTGAAACACGTCCCGGGGTGGCAGTTGAGAACAGACGTCTGGGAGCGTGCTTCTGAGACCGAGAAAGAAAACCAGACACTCCCGGGGCGCCCGCCGGCAGACTCACCAGGTGTGAAATGTGTACCACTTATAAGGTTTGCCGTTAATTGAAATAAGTCTTGCGCGCGCGTTCGTCGTAACTACTGTGGCTGGTGAAGTGACTCCCAGCCCGACCAAACAACGTACGACGTTGGTTGACTGTGGGAAGGAGCCACTTTGTTGGTATAATTTTTCTCCGCTTTTCGTGTGCTTTGCAGCACCGGATGCCGGTCAATCAAAGCTTAATTAAACTCACTTTCTTTTGCGAAGTGAAGCGAACGTCGCCAAAAGCACTTGAGTGGCCGAAAGCGTGCACGGTGTAATGGAATTTCAGCGGTCCTCGATCCGTAGGCCGACCGACCGGTTTGCCCACCTGTTTGCCATTAGCATTTTCTTTCGCTACCGCTTTCGGCAAAGCGTGTTTTAATGCCCAAAAAGGTAAAAACCCACCAATATTTTATAGTTAAGTGGTGCACTTGGTAGCACGGTACGCTATAATTTGTTCCGTAAATCTTGAACACTCGTTTGTGCGGAAAGGAAACCCCTTAGGAAACTGGGCAGAGAGTAGGTAAAAAATGGAAAATAAATGCAAATCAATTCACTACCGTCAAAGTTGCGCGCTTCTGCCGGTTGCGGTGGGTTCGTTCTTTGGTTGCCCCGAAAGGCTTCACCTTCCGGGGTGGAACCAATAATTAGAAGTCTCCCGTCCAAGGTTAATCTGCGTTCCGGGCTGAACGCTGCTGGTGTGGTGCAGCTCAGGACACGGGCAAATTATACATAAACATTATACTCCACGCCGCGGTGCTTCATAAAGCACCGGAGACGATCCGTAGCCGAAGCCCGTGGCTCCGGCCAAGTATGTCGGCTTAGGCGCCGGCCAGGATGAAGATGTTGAGTGGCGAAAATAAAAAGCAAAGTACCGCCGCCCGTACCCCGCCGATACGGGCTGGACAAAAGCGTCAGCCATGAACTATCACTCGTCCCGGAGGCGGCCCCGAAAAGGATGCTGCGCTCGCTTAACATAATCGGCTTTGAAGCAGCGGCTCTGAAAAGAAATAGTTGAATGGAAGTGAAGGAGGTTTCGCTCTCCTTCACTCCCTATCTCCTGTGCCGGGGTCGTTTAGGTTGGGCCAGGACCGTGGGCCAGCGCAGTGCGGAGCGCGGAAAAAGTGATTATGTGAAATTAAATTTTGTGTCAGCAAATATGCTAAGTTTGCTGCGCTGCTGGGAGGTTGTTGCATAATCGGTTCGTGGCCGGTCGACTTTGAAGAACCCGCCCGATGGTGCCCGCGATGCCTGTGGCAGTGGCGTTGCACCGAGCAACCTGTTATGCACAGGACCGGGTCTTAAGGCAATTTGGTTGGACCTCCACCACCCTTGGTTAACGAGAAATTGGATCTGATAAATGCGTTCCTTTGCCGATGCCGTTGATACATTTTAAAGCAGACACACTTTTGGTTCTGCTGAAGAGAGCGACGGAACAAACCAATAATTATTTACACAGGAAATTCCTTGGTTTTCCAAACGTTTAAACGCCGGGCCCGGGTTCATTTATATTGCTGGCTCATTTTGCAAACGGAAATTTTGGTCAGAAAGGTCCACTCATTTCCTCCGAACCTCCGATTGGGGCACGTTCCGTGCGTTCCGCTCAGTGGTGAAATGTTGGCCGTACCGGGTAGTAAAATAAAACTTTCCCAAAACGGTCACTGATGGTAATGATATTAAAAGTGAAAGAGTCACAAAAAAAAAAACAGCAACAGCAAGCGCAGAAAAAAAGTCACTTCTGTCGTAGCCTTGACTCGACGCGTTTGGTAAGTTTCAAATCCCACCGACCACCGGCGGCCATTGCGAATGCTTCCGGTAATGACCGAGCATCAAGTGATGGGACTGTTTGGAAGAAAAGGAAGCGAAATTCTTTCCCAAACAACCCTAAACGATACCGTCCGCCGGGGTGGGGCGTGAACAGCAGAGCAGTGAATGTGGACATAAAGGAAGAAGCAACATTAAACACTGGGAAAAAAAATCAACAACCGGTAAAGGTTTATTTGAGTTAAGCTGCAGTAATTGCGGGAACAAATTCAAAGTGGAGAGCACCGAAGTTGCGCCCGCCGCCGCCGCCGCCGCCCTTGCTCCCATTTCGGAGGAATCCAATGAAAAGGCTGCGGTTTTTCCAAAAGTTTTCCAGTAAAACTGTAACCGAGAAGGTCGAGGTCGGGTCTGGTGTACTACAGTTCCGGTTTTCGCAAACGGAGTTCACAGGCATTTGTGGGCAATTTGTTTTGTGCAAATTAGTAAATATGTGGGTCGTTTTTTGTTTTGTTTCGCTTGTTGCTGCCGAACGGTTAGGTCACCTGCACCCTTCACTGGGGATCGTATCGTATGGAGAAAAAGAAACGCTCCGTTCGAAAACTCCGTTCCGTTGGCCTCTTTTGGAGCGCACGGCAAACACACGGCATTTGATGTTAATTTAATTTTCAAGCACTTCCGGTTCGCTGACGGCGCCGCCACCGTGAGCGAACGTTTGATTTTTGGAAACAGTTTTTTTTTGCCAACCCATTACGCCCGGTGGTCCCGCATATATGTTGAGTCCGCTTTCTGGTCCGCCTTGCACTTGAGCATTTTACTCCGACCGAGAAGGTGGGAATCAGCAAAAGCAGTCAAGGAACAAGGGTCTGGTAGGGTTTGCCCTTAAACCCACCCGTAAAGACCGAGCGTCCGAATGGCTTCGGTTTGGTGCAATAAAATGCATCATAAATTTCCCAATATCTTCACCCAAATGAATCATATCGTCCGAACGGACCGGACCGCCGGAAGTCTTGATTTGCGTTCGCGTCTCGCGCGCGCGCGCTCGTAAGGAGGGTCCGAACCGTTTCGTTGATTGTGTGCCGTCCAGCGTTTCGAGTGGAAAGCGGCCGATGGGAAAAACGAGGGCAAGAAAACTGCACGATTCGTTATGCGCTGGCGGTGCAGTGCAACACGTCTGAAGTCGGAATATGAACAAAAAGAACACAAAGCGAAACTCTATTGCTTCGTGCGAGGGCTTCCGGGCATTTGTTTTCCACCCGGTTGGACATCGCCCATTGGGCCATTGTTTTCGTGGCGCGGGACGGTGGGACTGAAGGCCGCCGGTGGGGCCGCCCCTTGGGTAATGGGTTACAGCAAAAGTTATTGCCAGCCCTAACTGGGCCCAACCGAACTAATGCCTCCGATGGTAAGCCATTTATCGTGGCTTTGCGGATTTTCCATTGCCCTTCGGTGGTGCGGCCCGGGTCCGTTTCGCGGTCCGTTGTCTCTGCAATTGTTATCAGTGGCCGACGTATGTGTGTGTGTAAGTGTAATTTGAAGTGCTCCAAAAACCAACCGCAACAATGTGCGAATTATTTAATCAGTTTCGGAATGATGCAACCGCACTACAAGCAGCGACATGCATTATGCGGATAAATCCTTTCGGTTTTGTTGTGCGCCTTTCCGGTCGTTTTTCAGCAAGGAAACGAACTACTTTACTTTGTTCGCCCATTGTGCCCGTTTCATCTTTCAAAAGAGCCTCCTTCTCGCTCTAGTGCTTCGGACGAAACACTTCACCGAGACAGGGCATCTGTACGTGGCCCTGGCCGGTTCGCTTCGGTATTCCGACGAGTCGGATATTCGCCGCCATGATGAAAACTACTCTTGGGAACAACTACTCTGCTCGGGAAGGGACCATTGGAACTGGTTGTCGCTACTCCCTATCGCTCTACTACTTGTCGGCAGGGGTACGAGAATCGGGTGGCCGGAAGTAGTTGGCGCCTGACTGTTCCGCGGTCGTTGCCCGACCGGTTCGGCCCGAGACTAGGGGTTCTTCGAGCGATGGCGAAGGATCGAAGTTTTCGGTACGGCGAGGATCTTGCGCCAACTGAAGGAATGCCATTATTTGGGTCGGATTCCATCGGGTTCTTCGAATGGGGCCTGGTACTTTCTGTGCGCGCTCTTCTAATGAAAATTGTTTTAAATAAATGCCGGGGCGGAATGGGACCATGTAGTGCGCCGTTCGTTTGCTGTGCTTTCAGTTTTAATTACACATCCATCGGCAATATATATCGATTGGGCGTGATAGTATTTATTGACTGTGGCATTCCTCACAATACCGAACGTGCCACAGGGTCGAACCGTGGTCGACCGCTTTTGACCTTCTGTATTCCTATGAATGGGTGAACACTTAATTTACACGAAAACCGCTTTGCGATTCCGAAAGTCAGGGAAAAAAATGAACATTTCCCCGAACCAGGGCAGAGTAGACCCAGATTCCGAGTGAGATGAATGAGCTGCATTACTGGGCTGTGTAGTTCGCTCGTCGCAACCAGCCGGGGTATGTTTCTGGCATGTTTCTTGTTCGAACTTCCGGCACGGTATCGCAATTTGGTTCGTTTTCCCAATTTGATGTTTTGGAAAAACGTCAAACGGAGTTGATAAGGGAAGCTTCACTTGAGGAATGTTTTGCCTGCCCGACCCGCCCGGAAGGGTTTGGTTTGTTATGTGTTTGGATTTCCATGCTCGTCGACGTTTTTACTCTGTGTAATTCGTTGCGCTACGATTTTCCATGGTTTCGCCAGTAGTGGGCGAAGACGAAAGCGAACTAATTATAAGACTTCAGCGGATCAGTGCCGATGTCGATGGAATGCCGTTGAAGGAATGGAAAACTTTCGGACTGCAGTACAACTACAATCTACAATCTTGGCCGGTCCCCGGTGCATTCCAGTTGCGATAAACCGTGCTCGGACTGGACGACGTCAAACGATCGGGAAAACTTTCGATTCGAAATGATTTCTTCTACGAACTAATTGAGTACGAAAATCCGATAAAGCTCTCACTTCGGCGGCGGACTTTCGTAATGTATTCTTTTTTTTTTGCTGTACGCATTAACGTCCCAATTAGGGCCGTGAGCCAATAAGTTCCAAAGTTCGGAAGTTATCAACTTTCGTGACAATGAAGCAAGGCAAGGCAAAAATGTAATGGCCTCCGTTGGACGAGGACTCGCCGACATGCAGTCAAACTCAGCGGTGCCAGCGGATGGGAAGTAATGGCTGTGCAAAGCTAGCGCGTTTGGAACAGTACACTATAAATTGGCCCGAAAGTAAGCGAAAACACTTGACTTGGAATGTTTTGCGAACTATGCTCATCTCGAGGGATCGGAAACAATGGCAAGACTTCTGCTGTGAAAATGCAGATAATGGAGTAATGCTTTCGACAGCACTGGAAATTGCTGGGAGCAGCTCAGTAAGACACGAACAATGTTGCCTTCGCTTGGCATGACATAACCTTCAAATGAACTCGCTCGTAGCGAATGATGGTAGCTGTGATGCAAGCCGAGAAAACCCGGTCCATGGGAACGACGCTTGAGCTCCGGATGGCGCTGGTGCACCTGAAATATTCAAAACTGCAACCCACCCCAGGAATGCTTATTTTAATGGGACCGTTTAAATGAGAAGAGCACAGATGGCACAGATCCGTACGTGTGGGGGATATTATTTAATCTCGGAAAGTGCGGTATACGGTTGGCCTCGCAGAAGCGGTTAGGGACCCCCGGAAGGAATCCCTGTAAAGTGGCAGCGTCTGTCGAGCAGAAATTTTTACCCGGTATTGCACCGAACGGTTCAGTGCGCTAAGCCAGGCGTGAGGATGCGTAAATGCGCACGTCTGTAATCGCCTTCTAAGAAATGTAGGAAACATGGGGCTCCGCCGTGATTTCAGCCCGAACGGAATTCAGGGTGCCGACATGATGACGGCATAAATTTATTCCTTGCATGGCAAGGAAACAAGTTTCTGACACACGATTAAAATCGTTTGACGATCACCCGACCCGGCATTCTTGCGTGTTGATTAAACACATGTAGGCTCGGAAATTCTTCCGCAATTGCACGGATCCCTTAGCGGCCGCTTCGCTGCATAACAACGTCACCATAATTGATCCAACCAGGTCGTACCGCAGTTTCCTGCGGGAAGCGCTCGGTCCTTTTGATCCTCGCGCGCGATCGGGTTTGGTTTTTAACATAAATTAAAATGTTCACCGTTCACTCAATCTTCGCCACGGAAGACGGCATCCTGTCAGAGGTGATAGATGCATGTTCCGGGCACACCACTACCATCACACGGTCGCCTGTGCCCTGTGGATCCACGGAGCCGTGGAATTAGTTTTATGTTTAACGTACTCCGTCGTCTTCGAAGATGCGGTTGCTCCAAAGGGAAACTTCACCGATCCCGCTCATCCCGAGGTCGCGTGACCACGACGTAGGATCGCGACAGGAAGTTTTCCTTTAATTTTCCACCAAAACCACCACCCAGCAACGGTTGCATGATACTTGGCGCTTAATTTTCGCGCTAAGCGAACAAACAATCTCTCTGTTCCCTGATTTGCCCGGCCGCGCTGTGGCTTACGGTTTCCCGTTGCACCGACCCGTGGTTCTAACGTGGGCTACGGGGACGCTGGCCGGGCGGTCGTTGCAGTTAGGTGGGGGCGATGATTGAAACTTAATCGCTGCGGCAAGAACAGAATTTGTGGTCGGCAGCGGCGTGGGGCATCAAAACCGCTGTGCTGCCGAGGTTTTGGGTTGGTCGGTCTGGGTGGAAAGCTTTATTAAAGTAGCGATCTCCTAGCGTTTCCCGTAGCGCGTGTGGCTTAAGAGTTAACCCTCCAAGTGGTGTTAAACTCGTAACTGTATCCGCTGGTCAACTGTAGATCATGGACCTCCGGAGCGGAGCGAAGATTTTGTGGAACTTTCCACAAATCCCCAACAAAACCGTAGCATCGCTGCGTGGGCTACGAAATGCGTTTTTGATGCTCTCAACGGCTTGACAATGTTGGGAATTGATTTATTTACTCGCACGTGTCGCACAGCATACGGCGCGCAGCGCACTGCGCTAATAAATCTTTCATTCAGTCCCTCACTCTCTTTCTCTGTCTCTCTCTCTCTGTCTCTCTCTCTCTGTGGAGCAACAACAACTGGCAACATAAGGTGTACGATTTATCATGCCCGTTGTGCCGGACGGAGCTTGTTTGCTGCGCACACACACACACACACACACACACACACACACACACACACACACACATAAACTTGCGACAACAAAGGGGAAGCAAGTTTGTGATCGCAAGCAAAACACGGCGCACTGTCCAAAGAACAAACGGAAAAGGACGCACGGCACAATGCCCGAGCGTGCGTCCCCGAGCCCGAGCTGGGTGGCAGCGGAGGGGCGGCCAGCAATAGAAATGAAACATTAAAATCCTAGTTAATGAAGCTGAGCGGAAGTGCTGTGCGAGTTCCGGCTCCGACAACTTCTTGCCGCTTCGCTCTCGCTCGGCTACGATGGTAAAGTTTTCGGAGAAATTATTCTAAGACTGTAAGCCCACCGCGTGGCATGTGTCTGTGTGTGTGTGTGCCAATGTGTGCGTTGAGTATGCCCTACTCGACGCCACCATATGTGATCACAGTTGCGGGTGAGCGGGGAGATCTTTTTAATCTTCTTCCGGTATGCCGGAAGATGGAATGTTGGCCTTTTTTGGGCCAATCTCTGGTGGCAACGCGGTGCTACTTACCAAGTTGGGGGTTGCGAAGAGAGCGTTTGAAAGTTTTATCTGAGATAAATTAAAGTTGCTAGACGAGCCACGCGTAAGCTGTTTCGCCGGGAAAGGAATCTTGGCCCCTTTTTTGCGGGTCGTCCCATCATTGGGTCGTAACTCATGGTACCGTTTTCATTACATGGCTTCAAAACGAACGAGTCTGCTGAAGTTTCTGGTAGGATCGAGGCCAGGATCGAGAACAAAAAACGAAAGGATTTTTTTGGCATTCCAGCAAATGGGTAGAGAATGGATTTTGTTGATAAGTTTCCAGTTATTAAGGTGTTAATCTTGAAAATTAAGTTATTTCAATTTAGTTTTCATAATTTATGTTTCATAAGGGGGAGAATTAGAATCATGTTCCTGGATGCTGCTACATCCAAATCAGGTCCATTTCAGTTCGATCTATGGGTTATTTAATTGTTTATGTTTTGATTGAAATACCGAATGGGTATGGAATTGTGGGTATTGGGTCACTTTAGGGTGAATTTCTTTGGCTAAAATAGAATTGAATGAAATAAAATTTAATGAAAAAAAAAAACCGGTTTGTTAGACGTATCTGTGTGTTTGAACAGAAACCAAACTCTCAATGTATCGACGGCGGTCTCAGTGTTGTGAGGATCACCAGTTTTCAAGCCACGTAGGGGTCACGGTTGGAAGGTTCCCCGGAGCACTATCATCATACGTCAGCGCCGCAGGAACCTCACCGGAATTTCGGGTTAACTTGTGTGAACACATTTTCGCCTCTCTCTCTCTCGCTCTCTGTTTCGCTCCTTCTCCACATTCCTCGTGGGGCGCAACGTAGACAAGGGATTTTGAGGTTAACTGTCGCTGTCACCATCGACAACCGGCCTGATGTACTGTTGACGGCGCCTCCCACGTGCCACCAGACCCATTTGCATGCGTCGCCGGTCGGCCGAGGGGAAACCCGGGCCCTTCATAAAGCATGTATCAAACCGTCACCGTGCTGGTGTGACTTCCGGTGGCTCACACTGTGGGTCCGCCCGGAACGAGGTGCCAAATTTACGAGATTGTCTCCTGGGTCACACAGCACCCCGGCTCCTGCGGGCCACCAGTGACAATCCATTTTTTATTCACCAACGAGCCACCAGGGTTCTGGACCTCCGGGAGTCGTTTCGTCGCACGTGCGGCGGCCGACGAAGGACGGATTCTCGGCAAGGATTACGCGACACGCAAAAGCTATTCGGGGCCCAACCCAACCCAACCCAACCCCCACATGCCGCTGGACGCCGGAATGTGGCGGTGAAAAATGTTTTGTTTTCCCCAACCTTGCATGCGCCCTCTCTCTCTTTCTCTCCCTTTGTGTGGCTTAGGAATGTTTCACAATTTAGAGCGAGTGCCTTTTTTGTTTTCGCCGTTACTTTGGCACGCGTGGCGTAGCGAGCCGGGAGGCCGTGGTTCCGGCGTGCCAAATCCGTGACGCGCGGCCGTGTGCGGAGCCATCTTTTATTGCGTGTAGTCTTGCGGTAAAGTGTGGCACCTTCTTCTCCGGCAACCGACCGAACGCTTTCGGCAGGTGGTATTTTTATTGCCCCCGAGGAACGCGGCTCCATGCCGTGTGTGTGTGTGTGTGAAAAGTGAAAAGATGCGCCGGTCGTCTAGCGCTGGGACGAGGACTTTTCTAATTTTTCATGGAAACTTTTCAACCATCGCGCACACACGCGTGTGTCGGTGGGCGAGAAAGAAGTGAAAGTAGCTAATTAAGAAAAGATTTATGTCTGTCGCACGTCGCCGGAACTTTTGCGTTTTATTAAGCTCCACTTTGATGAACTGCACGTAATCGGCGGACGATGAGAGAATGTGGGACGCGTTTCGTTGATAGGTACTCGAAAAAACTCGCTTGCAAAGTTTGCTAATTCCGAGCAAGCTAATTAGGTTTATGCTGCTTTAATCTGCTCGCCACCGGCACCAGCGGAGCGCAGCCTTGTGTTGATTTCCCATAATTTGCCGGAGTTATCTCGAATAAAATTATGTTCGAACGTTGAAAGACTCGGGCGCATTGAAATTAAAAGACCACTTCACGGTGAAATTGAATTAAAACAAAGTTGCGGTATGTTGCAGGTACAGGGATCGCTGGGATTGGTGGCATGATTAGAAACTCGTAATGAATAAATTCATAAGCCTCTCGGGTGAAATGTCCTTGCTCTTGTGCGGTACATCTTTGTGGTGACATCTTTTATTGCATTCTTGTGACCCAAGTGGATATTGGCATGCTGATCGATTCGAATCACAAAAGGATCCCTTGTTTGTTGGGAATCATTTCGAATTATGTACATATTTGTCATCGTTGTCCATCGTTCGGTGCCACTTTTAGTAATTGGATGTTACCATCACTGTGTGCCCGTAACGGTTAGTCATCGCCACATGATCAATATCTACCACCTGAGAGGGCACACAATAAACTAAATTGCAAACCAAAATTAGAAAGATTTGATGAAAATATTAGAAAATATAGGCCCCAAACGATTTGCCAAGCCCAATTCCTAAGAGTGCATCAGTGAACACTTTCCAGTTGACCCAACGGAGCCCGTGCTTGCCCCGATGGGAAAGTATTTATATGCTCCTTATAAATCTTGATTTTTACCGTTAAATTGAATTGACCGACAGCATCGGGAATTGTCGCGAAAACGGTGCCGGTAATCGTGAAGAAACCGGCCCGTAATTTATTGTATCCGGCAACCCCATCCGGTCACTTCCGGTCCGAAACACGCTCCGCGCGATGGTACATTGAAACATAAGATGCATTGCCGGTGTAAAATACGGCCCCACACGTGTTTATCACCACGTGACACGACATCGGTGATGGACGGGCTTTTATGCAAACCCGGTCACTCGCTCACCTCACCGTGTCCATGGATCGGGTGTGAGGATTGAAACGAAAAAACGAAAAACGGGACACCCAACCCGGTGTTGGGAAGGCAAAAAACAAGGCGGACGGCGATCGTCGGAAATTTAACGAAAAAAGGATACCCCCTGGCGGACGGTGTCATTAAATCACGGGCGCGGCCACTGGGGAAGCCAAGAAGCCCACGGGTGGACGGGCCGAGGATCAGGCCACCGTTCGGCCAACCGGTGGCTAACACAACTGCTTCGCTTCCCGTGCTATTTATGTTCCCGTGGCGCCGTGGGTTCGGATTGGGTTGGAGTTTGAACCTGTTTTTTTGTTGTTGCTCCCGCTGCCTTCTGCTTTCTCGAAAGAGAGAGAGATAGGGAGAGGTTTGGCGAAATGGACGAGGTGGTAACGGCGACCTGGCGGCTATAATTCTCGCCCGAGGGCCTGTCGCCGGCCGCCGGGGTGCGCGTGCTCGCGCTGATAAATAGCCGTACATTATTTATTCGATTCCCAACATGAAACCGGTGTCGGTTGCTGCGGCGCCGGCGACTCGGGATATCCGGTTTTACGACTTTTCTCCGACTTCGACACCGACCGGAGCCCCATTTCCGCCATTGGGGGTGACTTTGCGAAACTCGATTCAACTTTCCGCAAGGAAGCGGTGCATCTGACTTTGCTTCACTCTTCGCTGCAGTCGGATGTGTCGAGTGGAAGGAGCAGCGTTGCCGGACTGCAACTGGAGGAGCGCCGGGGTTCGTGCGTTCGTTCGTTCGTTTGCAAGTGGCGATTGAGTGGCTCCTGCCGCTTAGAATGTTGCTTCCGGTCCTACTGGCCTTGGCCGCTTATCGCCGATGGGCCCTGCTGGTGCTTCCGGTGGTGCCGGAGATAAGCTTCGGCACAGGGCCGGGATGTCTACATCCGGAGGCGATGGAGCCAGCCAACTGTCTCGTGCGCTCATGGCAGGTCCTGGCGTAGCGTGTTCGGGCCCGTAGGTGGGTGGGATCGAAATTAAACTACCCCATCGGCGGAATCGCTACATAAACAGCAACGAACCACTGACCGAAACTGACAGTTGCGAGCGGACAAGCCCAAGGTCAGAAGGTGCTCCACACGCGCCACAGGATCCCGTCACGTGAGCGGAGTCCGCTTGAGTGTGCTTTAAAATGGACGCAAAATAAACGCGTAGTTCCATCCGGGTTTCGTTCCGAAACTAATCCTACTTTAGGCATCCAACTACGAACCCGTCCCGTCGTGTTGGGCACAGCGCACCTCACAATCTGAGGCGGGAAGCGGACCGGAAGACAAAAATAAATGACATCCTTTTTGACGTCATCATTAGTGGGGTCGGCGTTGCCTAGGCGTTGCCCTCGCTTCTGAGAAAGCGGCTCCGTGCTAAGGATCCGACCAGGACTTTTGGCCCGGGATTTACGGGGTGCCTCGCAAAGAACCGGGTGCGTCAATGCGTAATGGTCTTAAAAAGTGGGGTTTAAGTACTCCACTGCTACTGCTGCTGCCAACAAATTATTTCTGCCCCATGGACTCCCCGTGCCACGTGGAGCGTGCGGAAACGTGCGTGTGTATAAGTGTAGGGTTGTTTAAAATGCGAAATCTTGTACCATCGCCGGGAAATAAAATGACGGAAATGGATTTAAAAAAATGGTTTTAATATCCTCTTCTTCATTGGGGGCCTGTGTGGTCTGTAGAAAATCCGAGCGAACTCTATTTGGGATCACTGTGTGGGCATTTACATTACGAGCCGTCGTCGGTCGGTCGACCCGCCGCCGGTGGGCCTGTCTGCCCGAAAAACTCCGCAGTCCGAATGAGCGTAATCCTTGTTGGGCATGCTCCTCAATTTCCGATCCGTATCGATTTTGCTCTAATTTCCTGGTTTTTCCCCGGTTCCGCTGAGCTTCAGCACGCTACGTGCGGTCGTCCTTACGCCTAAATCGAGGGTCGTGGAGAGAAGCAGAATAATGGCCGCTCGATATTACTATTCATTCCAGAGTTCGCCTTGCCTGACCCGCGCGCCGGGGTGCTCCTTTGCATTGTTTTATGCGCCAAAGGCAAGTTTTAAATTCATGTTTTGTGCGCCAAATTATTCGCGCATCGACGGGAAAGAGGGAAAAGTTGAAACGTGGCCGTGCCTTCATCAGTGGAAAAGGAAAAACCCTTGGCAGCCGTTACGACGATGGTTTTATTATTCTTCAAGTGTTGGTTTTTATTATTTTCCCTGTTTCTCTCTCTCTCGCTCGGTTGTACTTCAGCTCGTCCGATCATATTATTCAAAAGCTGCCGATTGGTGGCTACCTTTTTTGTGCGCCGACCACGGACCATCAGTCAAAGAGAGAAAGGGTCCCATCGAAGGGTGTGCGGTGGAAAATTGAAAATTGAAATTTATTCCTTCAGCCTGACCGTCCTGACGTCGTTCGCTGTCGGTACGCTTTTTGTCCGGTTCCGCCGATCCGTGTGTTCTTGCCGTGCCTGGGTGCGGAAAGCAAACTCAAGGATTCACCTTGAAAAAATATAAACCAACTAGCAGGAAGTAGACCAAAAAAAACCGGGCTAGATCCGAGATAGAGCTGTAGGGAGAATATTTTGCTTCCCATTCCCCTCTTCCACCTGGTAAGTGGGAGTCCAAAGGGGGATAAAAAACAAACTGGAGGTCCTCCGCAAGACAGCGGTCCGACCGTTGGCGCGAGCAATGCAGTCGTAACATTTGCACAATGGCAACCGGAGACTGCAACGGTGCAGTTGCGCCGAGTTCCAGAGAATTTGTCTTGCCCGAGTGCCGATGTTGAGAGATGCTGTTGATAACGCCGCCAAGGGAAGGCTGGCGCGCGCGCGCGAGCCCCGGCCCACAAACACACTGACACAGCGAGGGATTATTAATGACCATTGTGTGGCAGATGCGATCCGACAGCTTCTAGGCACCCCCCTGGGGGTTCCTCGGGCCCGCACTGTCACCGGGTTCATCTCGGATTTGGGCTCCAGCGCGCTGCACTCGGTGGCACTGCATTCGACCGTATGTGGCAGCTTCCCATTAGCATCCGCGGACACCACCATCATCAACTGCTGTTCGCTTCATTTTCTTTCCTGTCCCGTTCTGTCGGCCCTCCGGTTTCGCACTTCCGGACATTAACATATCCTTCTACCGGCGCCTGCAGATGCTGTAGGAAGCGTTGCATTAGGATAAACAGACGTCAGGGTGTTTACATGGCCCAGCACAGGGACCGACCGACCGGAGCGTCCTGTCAGCCCAGTCAGCCCAGTTAGCCCACCCAGCTAGATCTTCATCCGGAGCATTGTCGGTATGCCTCCGCACTAAGCACTCGAAATGGCACTCGGGAGAGGATGGATGGTTAGCCTTTCTTCCGGTGTCTGTATGTGCTTGTGTGTGTGTGAGTGAGTTCCGTTTAGTGCGCTCCCAGAAATGGATATTGTCAGCCTGTACGCTGCCTGCAGAGACACTCTCTCGAAAGACACAATCGCAAGAAGTGTGTCGCCTTTCCGAGCCAGGTGTGAAGCCCATAGGCCTGTCAATTCAGTTACACTCAGACCAACCCTTGTCGGTCGGTGTTCTTGGCGAAGAAATGCGAACTTTCGGTTGCAGTTGCTGTTGTTCTTGGCAGGCGTCCACAGAAATGGCATCCTAGAGCTGCCTCCCAGAACCCAGTAATTCTCGGATTTGATAGACCCGGCAGCGTTCGATGCATTATTGAGCTGTCCAGCCAGCCGCCTGATCGGAACGTTGAACGGCTGGCACGCTGACACTTCCACGGCCACGATGCTCCAGGCCAAGTCAAGTCACTTCATCGAAGAAAATTGCAATCTTCTACGACCGAAGGTAGGGTTCGATAGTCAAAACGGCAGCACTTACGATATCAGGGAGAGTCCCGACTTCGTCCAGGACCGTTGCGCTGGTGTCCATAACTCAACCAGCAACAGCGATCCGGTGGCATGCAATCTCGGCGTATTGATTTACAGGTCTCCCCGGGACAGGAATTGAAAGACCGTGTTCCTGCCGGCCCTCCCAACCCCGGTCAGCCGGGAAATGGAGAATAGATTCTTGCGCGCTGGCACGCCAATGGTGTTGGTATTGATAATGCTTAACCACCCGTCGCCAAGCCCCGCCACGAAGCCCGGAGAAGCCTAGTGACGTAAAGGGATAAGCGACGGCCCCGTGTGAGTCAGAGGTTTCCATTTCACCACGGGAAGCAGGTTCGGCGGAGTAGGTCTTGCGCGCTGAACACTTGAAATACGAGGCTCCGTCGCCGGCCACGGGCCCAAAAGTGAAATCCGGACCAAGAGTTCCGGGGTTTGTGCCGATTTAACGAAGAAGTGAAAATCGATCGAACCCAGACCACCACGGGATGGTCTTTTTCCCATTCGGGGAATTGTAGGTTGGGTTTTTTCCCCTCTTTCGCTCTGTCTCTCTGCATTTCATTCGCCCGCCCAGGCTAGGAAAGCCAAGTGTACTAGCCAAGTCTTGGAGCCGAGAAGTACACAGGGCCGATGCCATTTTGTGCTCCAGTTGTCCCGTCCAGCTTCCCGCAGTCGCTGCCGAGTGTCCCGGGGAAGATAATGATTTTCCACGGTTTGTTGGCTTTACGACGTCGGCAGGTCGGTTGGGTGGCTGGCTGTGCGGCACCTCCCGTGGAGCTTACGAAGCTCTACAGCTTTCTCCGAAGCGTGGAAGCGATTCCTGCTCGGATTTCCGCCGATTTCCCGCCACCGAGCGATGGGATGGAACCCCATGGAAATCTATCATCCTTGGGAGCGCGCAAACGACAGCACTCTACAACATGGCGATATGTAATTGATATCGTGTTATTTGACTTGCTGCCACAGCTCCCCGGGGATCAAGTTTCGCCGTGCGAGGGGGCTCTTTGGCCATAACCGCAACCGCCCGTTGATTTCGGGGTCGGGTATGAATCATCCGATCTCGTCTTTTGATTTCCAGTTTCGCCACGCTTCGCAGCGCTGGTGGTGAGTGACAGCAAGTGGCTACGTGAGAGCGTCGCCCAGCTTTCGTCCTGGCTTTGTGTTGTTTCGTTGCTCGACGCGTGACTTTCACGAAGACACGAGGTCCACGTTTTTCTGACTTTGCTTTTTCGCTTTCTCGCAGTTTCGCTGAAGGCTCCAAATTGGCAAAAATGGACAACGTGAGGCCTACAACCGTCGTCGTCGTCGTCTTGGTCGTCGCCGTTGTCGCTGTCGTTGTTAAATGACGCTAATCGTGACAGCGAGCGCTCCCAACACCTCCGGAGCACCGTGTCCAAACGGCGAAACTTCCACCGGAGGTCACCGGCATCCGGTTTCAGCGGGAGAGATGAATGGCCACCGGTCTCTGCTTCCGGTCTGCGTTGTTGTTGGTTGAAGTGACAGCAAATGGTGACTCCTAGCGGAAGTTACGGCAACAACCACCGCAGTGTGTGCGGGAAGCGTGATTTTTGGGCCAGTGTTTCGGAAGGACGTCAAGTATACGCCTCGCTCGCACTTTTCTTCTTGTGCCCTCTGCAAGTTGGCAGTTTATTTTTATCCAAAGCGGTTTTTGATTTGCCCCCGTGCTGTGTGGTGGCCGCCGGTGGACAGCCGCAGACAGGCACGACGTCTGCCGCGTTCGGTGATCAAGAAAATTGCGATAAAGACCGGTGGCCGGCGATCGCTGAAACGCGTCCTTTTCACGACAGGTTGCTACCGCCATTTTCGAGTCAGCCGCTGCCTTCTTTCCGGCCAAAGGTCCAGCATATTGTGGAGTGGCACACTTTTTTTCTCGTTAACTACCTGCGAGTGTGAGTGCGCCAGGGTTTTGAGATGCTTTGAATGTTGGGGCGACTTCCGATGGGGCCTGTTTTCCGATGGCGGCTCCTTGTGCTAGGTGAATTCCGGAATTCCAAGAACATTTGTTGGTCCAGCGGATTGAGAGAGGAGATAGAAAGGAATAAACTTTTGGTGGAGCAGCTCGGGGAGAAAATTGCTCTTCCCGTGATTGGTAACTTGAGAAGACGTTGTGTAGTCCACTATTGTTTTGGGTTGACCAAAATGGCCTATTAAATCAACGGACACGATGAAACCATTAGGCAACGAAGCGTTCGAAGAATTCTATATCCGCGTAGTAAAAGGTAGGTTCAGTTTTCTATCCTATCCATCCATTTCCGATCCATCCGACTACGGCCCTCTGTTAGACGGAACTCCTTGTATTGCATAAGATTTTGTTCCTAAATGTAATCATTCAAACTTGAAATATTGCTTACATAGTATTTAATATGTAAAACTAAATGAATGCCCATTTTGCGGAGCTCGTCTCATGAATGGGTCACTAATAGGTCTTGCGAGCTGGAACTCCATGATCGGGTCCGCAAACCGTTCACTGTTCGAACGCAATCGCAATTAACAATAACACAAATTAGCTCCAAATCAGCGCAAAGCAGAAACCGACCCGGCAGACGGTGGTCTCCGCATTCACAACGTGTAACATGCAATCTCGACATCGGCTCTTGCTATGTTGGCAGCATTCGGTGCTATTCGGGGCAGCCAGCACCCGGGCCGCATCGTGGTTGGGTACGCGGACGATGTTGAACCACAAATTGAGTTACATCAATGTTTGTGGTCGGCCAATTTCCCGGACTTCCCGGGTCGGTGATGCTGGTGGTGGGTAAATTCGTGTGATGTATGGCTCACCGCATTTCGATTGTTTCTTGCGCGTTGCATTAAGCGCGTGACGTCCTTTCGCTCTCAGGCGGAGGCCGAACGACGGAGGCCGTCTGAGGCGCAAAAAGAACTCTCGCCTTCTTGGTCAAATATCTTGGATTCAAAATTAAAACCCTGCAATTAGCAAATGGCCTCTCGAAGGGGTGGTGGATGAATCCTTAACCGTCCCCGGGAGTGGAATTAATGCCGAACGTGAGCGGGAAGGCTGTACAATTAGCAGCAGCACCCAGAACTGTCTGCGAACAGATTAAACCGTTTGGCAAGGTACACGGTCTGGTAACCTGGCACAGGAATGGTGGGATACACGTTTTTTTGGGCTGGCAAACTGTGCGATCAAAATGGCTGCCGTTGTAAAATCCCTCCGACACGCTTCCAATGGGTCCGAGCGCAATAAATGGGTGCCATAAATGGGTGCCCGGGTCCGGGTCGAGCACTTAGTGTGGAATTAATTACTTTAACACGTTATGGTTAATGTGTTTTTTTTTGCGCCACTATAATCCCGTCCTTAAAATGGGGCCACTCTTTTCGTTGTTAACAAATATGCTTTTCCAGTAGTGTGGAGCCATTTCTCGGGGATTACCGTTTTATTGACCGGCTTCCCGGGTAGGGTCGGGAGCAAAATGGGACCGAGTTTTATGAAAGATTATATCACGATGGAATTTCATTATGGCAACCGTTTAACGCCGACCGTCGGTCCATTAGCGACCGCTTCTTCTGCGCCGGACCGAGACCGGAAACTCCTGTTACCGGAAGCGCACCGCCGCACCGCCGGTTGATTCACCTGACCCGTAGGGGTCACGTTTTAATGGAAATCTACGTTTCTCGCAACTTTCTTTCGAAACTCTCTCACCCGCCGTGTTGCGGGTGTTGTTGTTGTTGTTTGGCTTTTCCCGGGAAAACAGCAGCCCAGTGCTCCGTGTCTGCGTGCTGGGTGCGTGTTTTGGAAGAAAATGAACGGACGGTGCAAAGTTTTGCGAAACTAGTTAAGGGGCCCGTGCGGTGGGACACGTGCACATTGTCCAGACCTACGCGCTTATGATCGGCCGCCGCCGGAGCGAGTATCTTTTGATTTCTTCAACGCACTTCAACCGGGAACTTTACCAGCTCCAGCCGGCCGGACCACGGAGTGCAGTTACGATGCGACGTGGGATTTTGTTCGTCAGCGTTTTTGTGTTCATCATTGTGCTGCCGAAGACCGGAGACCGGAAAGAGTAAGCGGACGTGTTGTGCATTTTAAGTTCGGCTGGTCGATCGAAGCCTGGTCAGGGACGATGGACATCGTCCAGCGGCGCAATGTGGACTCGTCACTGGTGCAGCATCGGTCAAAATTCGCAATGTTTCGAGTCGACCAAAGACAAGCAAACGCTTTTGCAGTATTTATTTGGTTGATGCCCAATACCAAGCGGTTTAAGAATGATTGAAGCAAGTTTTTAAATCCTCAGCAAGTGCTAAATGCGGCCACCATTCCGGTTGACCACCAGTACAACCCATTCTGCGGAAATGGAACATTTTTCGATTAAAGCATCGAGCGAGCATATTCCTGACGGTCGGTCGCAATGTGGAACGTGGCGTGCAAGAAACGGCCCACTCGGTCGATTCGTCGAGGCGCTGTTTTTGCCGTCCACAAGTCCACCAGTACGGTTGCCGCATCGTTCGCAAGACACTGAGCCTGTGCGATGTCGGCAAATGTGTTCCCTTCGGCTCACATGGTGCTGAGCGGCGTTTTTTTTTTTTACTTCCCCGACTGGCTCAGCATAAACCTGGCTCGCATCTTATTTCGGCTGCGAACGTAATGAAATCTGTGCCCGGGGCTGGCGTCTCGGAAAAGCGAGGGGTGCAAACGTGTCGATTGCCGATGGGCAAAGTTGTGGAGCTTTTCGGTGGAGCGTTGCGCTTCAAGAAGAGATTATTGTGGTGCGATTGCGGTTTTGGCGCGGCGAAGTGGCAGCGGCGGACGAAGTGCGTTATCTGCGTTCGTTAGAGGGCTTTGATTTATGTTGATTTTTCATTAGGCTTTTTGATGAGTTTATGAGCCACTCCGGGGCGGTCGCCCGTTCTGTCCGGGGCAGGGTGACGTTATGCTTGAATCACTGAACAATAAGAAAGAGAAATCAACTAACAGGCTTCGTGATAAACTGTGGTTACCCCAAAAGTGTGACAGTTAGTCCAGGCGGTGCCACAAACAGCAAACTCTGCTTTAAAGTGCGCGGTTTTTGGCAAGAATTTGGTGCGACAACTCCTTCGTCACGACTTTAACCGGCCGGGGGTAGTCAACATTAATCAGGATCGAACCGTGGAGCAGCTGCCATTAACGACAACATTTGGCCACCTATTTGCGGCGAAGCAAATGATAACAAAATGGGTGGTGGATCAAAACAAGACGCTTCGTCCTGCTCCGTCGCCCGTTCCGGAAGCGCTTGTGGTGGTGGTGGGAGAATTAAATTTAAAATGATTGTACTTGACTATCGGGCGCGTTTTACGTGACAGAAAATTGATTATACAACAAATCGCCTCCGGTCGCTACTTTCACGAGATCGGTCGGCGTTCGCGAAATATCCTTCGTGGTTGGTTATTTTATCGCGCAACATTTCCAAACCCCTCCTTCTAGCAAGAGGTTTTGTGGCGACCGGGAAATGATTGGCAGGCAGACAGTCACTGTTTCTGGTGGCGAGCGAAAGTTTACTTGATGATAAAATCAGTTTAGGTTTCTTGCGACAAAAACGGGTTGCGAAGGTGTTCACAGCGGGCGTGTCACAGAAGGACACTGTTCTTTCGTTTTGCAACGATAACTGAAGAGGTTAAAAGCAATAAGTCAACGAAGCTACAAAGATTCCTCTCCGATTGGAGTAAGTTGAAAGCATTGATAAATTAGAGCCTCAGAGAGAATTTTCGATCCAAACTGACAAGATACAATTCTGTACATACAAAAAATAACTCTTATTGATAGTGCATATATTTTTATTGAGACCCTTTCCAGGTAATTTGCTCAGATTAAGAATTTAAGAATAGTAATTATGGATTCCTATTGAGCCGCGAGTCTTTTATTTGCTCAACTTTTCACTCTTAATTCTTCCATGTTTCTAAGCCATCCGAAGTACCGATATTTGTAAGTAAATATATAGCTTCTTGCAACGAAACAAACAGCTAGAGTAGATAAAAGCTCTGGATTTATGTGTATTGGACCAACATCCTTCGGCCGAGCAATTGTTTCGTGAGTGCAGAATAACAAATAAAACTTCGGAATCGAAAAAGTTTTCATTTTGATGTTGGCCATTTGAGGCTTCAGAATGTTTCTATTTGGTTTGAACAGCCTAGGAGAAATCAACTGACATCAAACTGTGCACGATGTTGGAGCAACAATCAATGATTCAGTACCTTTGACATTATTGAGCCGTACAGCAATGAGCCATCAGCGATCACTTTGTTTCACTCGACACCCGATGGTGGCTTCATCTGAGCACTTTCAACGAATTCACTGTCGGTGCAGAATTTACACATCAGCATTAGTTGCAGATGAATTACCCTGATGCATTCTCGTGGCTTGCTTCGTTGCACAATTAGCGCAATCTGTAGCGCAAGAAGCGCGAACGCCACCCTCGAGTTCATATCCATCAAACAGGCCGTACGAGATGAAAGGTGCGAGCCCGAGCCTTGTCTTACGAAAGCTTCCCGATAAGCCTCGATGACACTTGCTCCATGGAATCAATTTGTCTTAGTGCCCCGGAAAGCAGACAGTGGCGGGTGAAACCTGGCCCCAGGGTTTGCGGCAAACCCGCTGCCGCAACTCGAGAACCCCCTCTCAAATTCAACCACAAACTGTACAACGCAAATGTACAGTTCACGAAATATTGATGATCGCTGGCCCACTGGGCGGACTCAACTCAAAACCCACCACCACCTGACGGGATTTCGTGAAAGGGGCCAACGTTTGCGTTTGGCGCGTTCATTACTCACGTCGCCGGAATAATTCATACGGAAGATGCCGGAGGCGACCGAAAACAAACTTTGCGCACGCACCGGCATACATCATGTCTTATGCTCTTTTCGAGATTTGGTTACCACTCCCGGCTCCCGCATGGCCCCATGGCCAACCCTCCCGTTTTGCAACCCGCGGGAAGTAAATTATGCAACGCGTGTCGGGAAAAGCTCATTTGGGCTGATTTGTAGCCGATTTGCCAGCCATTTGCCCAGGGGCAAGCAGGGTTGAAGTGGCCCGGTCGTCTCGTCCTCGGCTTCTCGCGAGCGTGCGCCACTCCCATTAGGCGCTAACGTTTGCGGGTGCCGGTCGTTGTCGGTCGGTGGGTTTGATGTGAATCATTTTTACATCTCGCAACCTGTGTAAGCTCCACCGTCACCGGGCCAAGGGGGCCCTCGTCGTTGATCGATCTGCGATACACGCCGTTTGAACCGACACCCGGCTAATCTAATCACCGGCCGGGCCGAGGCTCACGACCTTTGGGAAACGCAAAAGCGGAAACAATTGTTGCCGCGGTGTGTGTGGTTGCGGAAAATGAAAATTATTCATCGACGCGTGGGACGCATACATTTTCCGCCGTGAATCGCTTTCCATTGCGATCGCGTGGAGCATATATCATGCCGGGAGCATGGCTCGCAACATCAGTGTTGGCGTGAACATTCGTTCCAGCTGCGGTGAAAAGTGATTGATCGGGGTGTTGCCAAAGAGGAAGCTTGAGACTAATCGTTTATCGAGCGATCAATTATTGTTCGGCATGAAGCCGTTGCATGGAGTGAGTATGCAAAAGAGGTTTGACGAGCTGGTTTTGTTTTTGTTTGATAATTGTTAGTTTTTATATTGAATAACTCATTTCTACTGCTAACTGGACGACTGTACGTTAGGATTAATGTCAGTTTAACACATTCGATTATAATCGCTGAAGTGAACGAGCAGCGCCCTCAACCTATTGTTGGTTTTATTTTTTAATCAGCCGCCCGTAAATTATACTCATGGTTGGACCTCAATCGATCGTTGTGGTGTCGGTAGCAAAATTTAGGGCCATTCTGTCTGGGCTCCGTTGTACCGAAACCTGTTTGGGTGTTTTTCCCTCCATTTCCTTGAATAATGTCCTCCCGGGAGCACATTTTATCCGGACAAAGCGGAATCCGGTGAATGGTGCAGGAACTTCCTGGCATCATTTCGGTGGTGTCTTTTTTCACCCGACCCCACAACCAAACCATAAACTACTTAGCAGCTGGATGGTACCGGTACCGATGGATGGGTCGAACGCATCGACCGCTGCCACTCGGTCTCGGCTTTAATGACCGACCTGGCTGCAGTTTATAAGCACATAAATGTTATTAATTGTTAAACTGTATCGCTCCCTTTCCGGTGGCCACGGACACGCAAGTAGGCACCCCCGAAAACCCCGTCACGTGGCTGGGGCTACGTGCGCCACCGGAAGTCGCAACCGGAACGGTGAAAAACTGTTGTTGGCACGGAAACCTCTCGCCTTCGAAAAACGGCGGTCTAGAGCTACCATAATACTGGAATTTATAGGTCGACTTATGCTGTCCGGGAACGGGTCGGGTCGGTTGTTCCGTACTGCCGTCCGTTTAAAGGATGGTTCTACTCTTCTAGTCGTTAGTTCTACGGACGGTGTATTGAATGGTTCAAGGTGCGAGTGTTTTTCGTCCGACGAGTCGGAGGGCTGCCTTTCAAGCAGCGGCCTTTTTTGTGCCACCAACTCAGACACTGTGGCCAACCTGTGCATGCGATTTGAAGGAAATGTGTGTTACAAACTAATTTCACTTACAGTTTTGGAGGTACAGTGACCTTGGCTATCAAAACTACTGCAAACTCAATTCAACAAGCACACTGGATAGCTGCAGTTTGGTTACAGAGATTGGATGTGCCGTTTGATTATGGCATATTGGCTTTGAAATATTGAATTACTTGCCCTGTCGTGTAAGTAATAGTCACGCGTGGCTGTCGAGTCACTATGGGATGTGCTCTAATGAACACGACGTGTAACGTTTCAAGCGACGTCTGCTGTGAAATGCATCAGTATAATGGGTTTCGATGGCGGGATCTGCTGCAATAGGCCACACTCGAAAGTGAATATTGTTTGGCATTCTACTCAGGCCCACGCCAAGGGTTGCAGGTTTCAACATTCCAACATCCACGGTGGCTCAAACTGTGATCTACGGGGCATGAACTTGAACTACACTTCACTCAAAATCGAAACACCATACCGTACATCAAATTTAATTGGCTTAGTCGGAAATACCCAACGGCTTATGAAATTCGGCCCAGTTCGCTAGTGTACTCGGCACCTTCAACAAAGTGTATCGCTAAAGGACGAGCTTACGAGCCTTCGCTTTTGGTTAAATTATGTTTTCCAATTTTGGTTGACAGCCCCTGTTGTGTTGTATTTTAAGCATTCTCTCGCTTTCTTGCTTAAAACGAAGTCAAGCGACACGCGATAGCGACATTTCTTATGCTCTTTCCGCCATTCCACCTGAGGCGATGTTCGATTCGATCAAAACATTTCTCTCTTCCGTGGATGTTGCTGAGAACTCTGCGAGTTACAGAATAGCAGTCGGCAAACGTGTCACCAGGAGCCCGGTTAGTCTGATTTTGGGGTCGGAGCACGGCAACAAAACAACGGCCACCGTAACCCTTTTTCACGGTCCTGAGCTCAGCAAACAGCTTGTTTTGCTGGGGGCTTTGTTTGCGTTCCAGTAAGCCAGGCACCGGCACCGGGACCTTTACGCCTGTTCTTGTGCCAGCATCGTCGCAAACGTCGACTTTGGGGCACAGGAAGCCAGCTTTATCCTCTTATTTTTCTCTGCTCCTTCCTCGTTAGCCTTGGTAGCCTTCCGCAAAAGTTTGCGCCCTTTATTGTGCGTTTTGTTCCTATTTTTCTTTTTCTCTTCTCACGCAATACCACACTTTACGATCCTCTTCCGATTCTATCGATAGCCCGGAGACGGGGACCCGGAGTTTCGTCGCCCTCAGCTAGCGGCTAGCGGCTTGATCCGTGTATTGTTGGCCGTTGCTGTCCGCCCGTTTGCCGGAAGGGCACTTACCCGTACGTGGGGCATAAATCATTTTTCGAAACCATCGGAAAGGTCACGCGCTCTTTCCGGTGACTGGGCTTTGGGGGAATGCACGGCCCATCCACCAATCATCGTGGACCAGCAGTAACCGATTTGATACACTTATGCCCCGGCGCGAGGTTTATCGTGTGGCCGGACGAACCAACGATGCTGGTCATTTATCTAAGTGCCGCAATTCGAGTGTAGATTTATGATCCCGGCCACACTCATTCAGTTCGCGAATCTCAATCCTTCCGCGGAATGCACACTCGGCGAGACTCCGCTTTCCGCGAATCTGTTATCACGTGTTGTGTGTGCCTGTGTGTGTGTGTGTGTGTGAACCTTGGTTTCTGGCAGACGTCTTAACGATCCCAATCCATCGGGTGCCGTTTCCGTTTCCGCCGAACGATGGAGGCGCATGGTGTCTCACGCGAATGGAGACGCTTGGTCGTTGGTTGGACTGAAGGTTTTCGCTGTTAAATTGTACCACGTGCGACGAGTTTGGCTTTGGTGGAGGTGTTTGCACCGAATTGAAGGTCGCCCGGTTGTTGGTATTGAAATTTATTCATGGAGAAAATTGGAAACATAGAAAGATTTATGTAAACCTGTAAGCACTTTCACGAGGCTTTTAGCGATTGGTTTGACAATCATCTTCCGCCGACACCTTGCTGTGTGGCCTTTTTGCTCACATCCCGTTCGCATACACGCATCCAGATGGCACAAGATGAATCGTCCCCCGCGCGCTGAATTGAGTGGAGAGGATAAATTTCGATTGTAAATATTGAACGGAAAAGCATCAGCCTGATTGCCGGGGTGTGGTGACAATATGACAATAAATTTTTGGTCCTTTTGATCCGGCCTACACAAGCGCGAACAGTCACGGCAAAGTGTGTCAACACTGTCTGGTGAGTGAACCGTGTTTTTCCAAACGGCACCGATGAAGCGTCTGATTTATGGAAGTTTTGTTTACCTTTCTGTTTACTTCAGATATTTCATTTCGTGTGTGTACCTAACACCATTTTAATGCCAACATTATGTTTATTTATGATACCGCGGGCTATCTCACACTCGTTATCGAGTTATTAAAGGCGCATCAAGAGGATTCTGTATCACACACCCACTGTTCAAAACATTAGCTTTCCATTACCGTATTGATTGTATTGGTAAATTGTGTTTGCCGATCCGTTGCCAACCGAAAAGGATTTCGTTACCGATGATACGGTTGTGACTTTACACATTTTCTTCTCTTCGTTTCAATTTGTCACGAAAATCGATCAATTTCTGTACAGTGCACAGGTCAAAGGCGGAACATTGGAAGTTCAAGTGTTGCATTTTACATACCGATGTGTTTCGATACTCTCTATACGGTATCACCATCAGCATGGTTTCGTTCCGATAACGCTTCGTTGTCAACATGCATCCGATCCGTCGCTCTAAAATGCCATCCAGAACTTCTGGATCACAGTCAGCCACTTTTGAATATTTCGTGAGACAGCGTTTCGAGCATGCCGGTGGCAAAAAAGCACAAAATGCTGCGAAACGAAACACGGAAGCTGTAAAGTGAGAATGTCGTTTGCTTTCCGAACCGTTTTGGTTCTCCCAGAGACACGGTCCCCGTTCACAGTTGACGAGAGTGCCTCGGTGCATCAGTCGTCAGTTCTGTTCGTTCGTGCATTGCATTGGGCTATGCATTTCCCACTGCGCTTCACACCGGGGTCCATGAGTTTGAATTTTTACCAATCACTGCCACTGAAAGAAGGTGCAGATGCATCATCAGCAAGGAGCGAAATCAATTTAACTTTTTCCTCTGAACTCTCCCGGTGCTCGTATCTTTGGAGTTTTTCGGTCGCTTCGTTCAGGAGCACGTTTCAAGCACCAGCAGCATCTTGAAACGGAGTTCAGGGTTTTTTTCTGGTTCAGTTTTGGAAAATGAAAATATAAGCCGGAAAAAAGGTTTTTTATCAAGGAGCTAATGTGAATTTGATCAAAATTCAGAAAACAAGAATTAAAGCATAAAAACCCTTCCATTCGGGCATCGGGGTTCTCGCTTCGAAACACCGTCGTTTGCATTGCAGATAGTGCATGGGAAACGATGCTTGATGGATATCCTTGCACCGAGCAGAGATAAAGTGCACTGAAAGGAGTAATCGATGCTATTCGCAGAGAGGATCGACAGTTTGACTCGTATCTTCCGAGTGCCACTTCACGGTTGCCGTTCCCTTTTTTTTCGCTCTCTGTCTGGAGAGCTGTCCTTGTGGAACACTGTGGCGTTGAATACGTATCGTGCCTTATTTGCATTTCCAAGGTTTAACCGTACCGCATTTGCCATCGTCGTATTATGACTTGCGAAATGATTCCCATTTGTTCGGCAGAAACCATAATCCAATAATCATCCCCGATTGCTACTTGCATGGCGTTGGTAAAGCTGCTGAATAACGAGGACTTTGTTTGGCATTTTGCTGCCTCATGAAATTTGTTTACCCATCATCGCCTCACCAACAGACGTTTTTTACCGAGAGATTGAGAGAGAGAGAACGCGAACGAGAGACGTTGGAAGTTATTTTAATCACTTGGCTTTCTACTGCTGTTCATTGATTATAGCAATTACAAGGACGTAACACCATTGAAAACTCACAAACGCGGAAGTTTAGAAACATTTTCAACAACACGGCCTCAAACTGAGAACGAACAAAATCGGATTAAGAAACAACTTAAAGTTTTGGACTCAAGTTGCACGCTCTTTTCGCCCTCAAGAGTTCGAACTGATGTCTTTCGCATAGAAACCGATTGATCGGTGCAGCGAGACGGATGATCTGCGGACGAGCCATCACTGCTGTTTGCAGTTTGTTGACAAAGACATTATCAATTCGTTGTCGTGCAACTCTTAATGCTGTGTATGTGTGATACGTAATGGAGCGTAGTTTGACAAGTTGTTGGAAAATAAAATAAGGGAAAGCAAATCAATAGAATGGCGCAACAGCGTTCCCTGAAGTTCGGCTTTTACTCCGCTGACGGTGGCAACATGCTCCTGGGTTGATTTGTGGGTCGTTAGACTGTGGTACCATTTTGTAACTTACAAAGTCCTAGCAAGAGCACCGACTCGGCTTCGATGCTCGCTTCCTTTAGCCTAAGCCGTTCAGCTGGAAGCTCGTTCCGTGGACGTGGCTGCAGACCGCGTTTACTTTGCGGCTTGTGGCAATAGAATTTTCAATTTCCTTTTTCATTAAACATTCGGTTCCGCATGCCACATGCGGTTTGATTGGGAAGGCGAGCCGAGCCTGACCAGACATCTAACGAACGGGTGTTTGCGTTGGGCTGGCTTTTGATTTTTGTCCTTTTTTCCTCAGACGCTCAGTCGAAGTACCTTCGGGGTTTAGCGTTTCTCCGCTCTTCGCTGGGTTCTGTTGGCTTGCCGCTAACGTTCCGGGGCTTGCAATTTTTATATTTCCCCGTAGCAAATGCATATCGCCATGTTTGTTCTTCTACCTTTCTTTGGATTTTATTTTTTCAGCGCTTCGTATCTGTGGTCAGCTGCCAACCGTAGCGTCTGGAAGTTGCCTTATGCTTTTATGCAAATACGCGACTCGTTTATTCTGTTCCACAGTGAGATGTTTTCAAGAATTGTTATGCAAAAGCACCTGATGATACGAACGGGGTGTGCAATGTTTTAACCCGAACCCTGGGCATATTCATTGTTTGGATTGTTCAGCGAGCGTAGGTTGTCGTTTGGCTAATGTTATGCTGGAAACATTGCGAAATAAAATGCGATGGCATTGCGACGGAAATATTTTCATAATTAAGGTAGCCGACGTTTAGCTGATGTGAGAATTTTTTTCAAAAAAGGCTTTGAATGAATAACAGAAAACGATGACACGTCACGTGTCTTCATAGTTGCACATTTTGTATCAAGGCCACGAACGAAGGATAGTCGTTTTCTTTCGTGCCTTGCGAGATAATCTTTATGAAATAGCACCCGAAGGCCATGATAAACTGCAGCGTCCGCTTTCATCGATGCGACACGCATCACTGACAGAGATCTTCACATCTCGATGGTTAACCGAAGTGATTTTATTTGCCGTCATCGCCGATATGTCCGCCGACTTTCTGCTACATTGTTCCGGCGAAATGTGCAAAAAAGGCGTTCAGTGTTGGCCAACCGTTGCCGGCGAAAGGTTGCCCCAAGGTCGTGAAAGAATAATAATTGCAGCATCAGCCGGAATCATAAACTTTCATTATTAGCCAGCAGATACGCTTCGTGACGATGCGCAGCAACGTCTAACCATGGATTCCCAATTCTGGTGTCTGTCTTGGCGGTTGTTCCATATAGACGCGCGAAGGCGCAGATAAGTTGGGCGTGCCTCGTTGCCAAGACAAACGGTAATTTTGTTAACCTTGATCTGGTGAGCCTGTTTCTTACCAGTCGAAGGACAAGCATATGAAGGAATGTTGAAATAAGCTGTATCGCGTCGGAAAAACCGGAGTTGCTGCTTGGAATTACAATGTTTGGCCTTTCATACGATTGTTTCGATGACAACCCTCGCGCAAAGATGCTGAAGACCGATTGAACGCGGATCCTTTGACTGTACGCGATTGTTTCCAATTTATATTACAATCGTGAGTCACTTCACTCCAATACGGTGCTGCTTAAAATATGGTTCAGTCGCGGTTTCTTACCGCAATACCTGCGTGATCCCGGAGAGCATGGTAAGCATTGGCCAACGCGACAATTCTTGGAAGGGATGATTGCGGCATTATTCACCATGGCTGCTGCGGATTTTATTTCCCGCACAAGAGCATATCACTTAAGGCTACTGGAGAGATCCCACGAGAAGGTTTTTGCGGACTAGCGAGCGAGAACAAAAAAACCTCAGGCCGGTATATAAATCCGAAATGGACCTGTAGGCAATTTGATGGAGTCGCCTGCTTCATTGGCTTCGGCGTCCCCGGGGATCCTAATTCTGCTGGTACGGAACCAGCAAATGCTTTTATGGTGCCACGCAAAACGAGAGCAACTGTGACTGTGTATAAATTAATTTTCGGCATCTTTGTGCTACTTCGCACACTGACCAATGAGATGTGACGTTGAAACGAGAAAAAGTGCCATTTTCTCGCCACAGATCGAGCTTTAATGTTGGTTGCTTGGAAACAAAATGTGTTTTAACAAAGCTAGTAAACTGGTACTTTATTAAATATAATGTTTATATTTTTAATATAAAAATGATAAGAATTTCACTACCACTTGGAACAACCAAACATGACATCTTACACACTCTCAAACTATTACTCTTCAACCGGTATTAGCAAAGTTTTGCGTCAATATGAATTTGATTTAGGATGAGTTTCCTTGTGTAACGAGATTGTAATTTTATCTCAAGTCCACTTTACAATTTCCCTTAGCAAGTGCAATAAACTGCATGTTCTGCTATGCCTTGCTCTTGTGACGCACCCAATACTAGTTCCTTCAGATCTCGGTGCTACATCACTTTCGTTGAAGTCGTATTTGCTTCAACATTTTCCTCATGGGCACTTCGCCGGCAGGAGATGTTCAGATTCCTATTTAAAACGTATTACATGCTGAGTGCATTAAATTGTGTGTATCATTGTAATTAAATTTCCAACATCCGCTTCGCAGGAAAGTGCGCCACGCTCAATACCGAGCACGTACGCATCCTCTGTCTTAGCGTGTCGGACCGTACGCAAGATATCCGGTTCACCGGTTGGGTAGCCAGAGAGGTCTCTAAACCTGGTTGATTGCAGAAGTGCACTTGCGAAGTAAGTTAATGCCTTCGCAAGACAGTAGTCGCTTTCGCACGGTGCTTATCGCCTCCCGATTGGCTTCCGAAGACGTTTCTGGTCGGCGCTCGGGAAGCTCTCGATTTATTTAGCTGCTCATCGGCGAACCGGTGCGAGAATAATCAGTGCATAGATTATGTTGTGTAGCTTGATTTTAATTAGCCACTGTGCCGGCTCAATACGTTCGCCGATCGAAGGCAGATTATGTGCTAACGAACGGGCCAAACCCAAGACGGTAGCAAAACGTTTCGGTACGACGGTATGCTTTTGATCTTCGAAATTGCCTCGGCTCCGTGCGGTGTTTGGACAAAGCAGAAATAACGCAATGAATTCGCCACGAAATTCGAAGAAGGCGCGCGCGCGCTCGCGCCACTCGCCGGTTCGAAAGATACTGTTTGCAAGGATTGCAACCGGTTCGCTGGCACCGCATCGGAAAGGCGTTTGCGTTGATCAAAGGGAAGCCGTGTCTGTTTTTCTTCCCTACACTTATATCGACTTTAGGTCACGCGTCGATCGGCGAGAACGAGGTTAACTCGTGCCCTCGGGCGGAGAGTGAAAAGTTTTCCTTTGCCCGTTTCCCGGGGCCGGGGAAGAGCGCAAATTTTTCATCCGCCAAAAAGTTTCACTCGGTCGCGGCAAAGAACTAGCGAAACGGTTCCACAGGAACTGCTGCAGATCCGGCTGGAAATTGTACCCACTTTTGGGATGGTTCTGTCACGATGAATGTTTGATTGCATTTTTCCTCGCTGCGGTTACGCTGTAGAGTGGAGTTGACTGTGGAAATAAGAGACACACGAAACTTTGAACTCACCAGGAATGCGAGACGGGAATCGATGGATGAGTTTTCGCTAAGGTCTTCTCATTCTTCTCATTCAGTTATTTCTTTCTCTTCAATGAAGCCATTTTGCGCCAAGACGAATGGGTTGCTAAATTGAACGAAGTTAATGGTTTGGGTTGGGTTGATGCTTTTGGCTTAAAAAGAGACAGAAAGGGTAAGAGAGTTCCGATCGCATGCGCATTTATAAATCATGCCAATAAGCATTCCAATCTTATACGGAAACATTGTTTGTCGCTCCGATACATTTCGTGTTCAAACGTAAATATATTTTCACAAATGACCAAAACGTAATCTATTTTTTCCTTTGTGTTTGAAAAGTTCGATAATTCTGAGTTTCCAATTTTGGTGCAGGATGTATTGGGATGTTCGGATATTTTTTAATTTTTTAACAACTTCTATGTACTCTTTCCATCCTAAAAGCACAATGATTGAAAAATATTACTTATTCAATTAAAACCAATAGAAGTGAACACAACTCCGAGGAGCGTCGCGATGGCTGTACCGTGGCCACGAACAAATTGAATTGTTTGATTAATTTTGCACTGGTCCTCGCGATTCAGGACGGAACCGCTCCCGGTTTCGTGAAGGTTGCTCTTCATGATGTAATATCCGGCTAAACGGCGTTATAAATGGTCCCGAAGGGAAGCAAAATAGATTCACGCTCCACCCGCCACCCAACTTGCTAGGCCGCGCCGCTTCGCAAACCGCTGGCCGTGATCGTGACGATTATTTTCAATCGACCACCGCCGTCCCACCGTCCGCAGTCGCTCCGACTGTCGCTGGCCGTCGAAAGTGAATCCCCACTTTTTGGCCGGTAACCCAAAATTGGCGGTTAGAAGTTTGCGTCGCCCGTCAGTCGCTAGATCTACACGGACACCACGCTCCTCCCGCTATGCTCTGTGACCTCCCCGCCGACAGGCTATACCCGGGGCACCCGGGGCGTTACGTGAGCGACGACGAGCACGCATCGCGAAGCATACCAACTGCATCGCAAATGAGAAACCCACACACACACACACACACACACACACACATCGCCCACACAGGTCGCAGGTCGTGCAAAATTGGTGGCTCCGTTCCGCCGGTGGCCACCCGGAACCGCTAATGAGTTTCCGGTGTGAATGTAAAATGTGCGGGCGCGGTGCAAAACCTGCGGCAAGCGGCAAACGTTGACAGGACGACGTGGGATGGCGAGCGAGCGAGGGGAAATTGGTGAAAATTTGAAGATGGGTCCCACGTGCGGGACAGCGCGTCGAAGTTTTGCCACGGAAACTTCCGGCAAATCGTCGCGCCACGCTTGGCGTGACCTGCAACCCGCTCGTCATCGGTCGCTGCACGGCCCCATATTCCCCGGGATGGATGGTGCTTGGGAGTTTTGGGGTCTGCGTGTGACGTTTGTCCGTCCGCCTACGGCCGTTGCCTGCGTCGTCGCCCCCGGGCCATCGGTCTTCGTTGCCGGCAGATGCTGATGGAAATGGTGCTGCAATAAATCATTCAACAGTTTTCCACCGTAGCCATCGTCCGTAGTTTGTCGGGCGCTCGCCGAGACAGCCGAGTGATGACTATTGAAAGGATTTGGCTCATCTGCTGTGGCGCTGTGTTGAGTGTGCCGCGTGCACGGTGCTAGCGAATCCCTACGGAACTACATCCATGTTTTTATCTTTGCCCGCGAGATGGCCTCCGGGTGAGAATAAAAATAAAATAACCGACCAATGAAAAGCTGCGACACAGCGACCCGCCCCGACAGTCGTAGAGCGCACTGCGCCGAGTGTGTTTTATTATTGTTTTATGTTTGTTGTGTTGTGTGTCCTTTTTCAGTTTCGACTTGTTTCACGGACGCCGTGCCCGTCTGGCAGATCGGCAGACTGTTAATTGGTTTCTGGTAAACGTGTTGGGCTAGACTTTTTTTTCCTCTAAATACATTACGGCTTGGGAGGTAACGTACGATTCCATCAATCGATCATCGGCAAGCAGATCGGGGAAAGAGCATCACTCAGTATAATAGTTAGCCACTACTAATGTAATTCTTTTTTTGATTACAGAAATGGCTCAACATTGGACCCAACACGGACTAAAAACTGTACTTATTTTTATCTTCTATCTGAATCATGGTAAGTACCTGAAAATGTTATATTTAATTTTATTACACAGGCAAAAAGAGCTACCACCCAAACGTTGTTTGGCTTGTGTGTCCCTTTGTGTTCGATGAAACGCTCTCATTGATGTGAGCTTTTCGCCTACACTCTTTTTCGGGCGTTGGTGGCGATGTGGCACCTCAAGGAAAGCAATATTAAAGAGTGGATTTTCGTGGAAAACGTCTCAATTGAAGCACAAGAAAAGCTAACCGAATTCGTTTCGTTCGTCAGAACTTCCGCATCATTTGCTCATTGGTTCCCAGAAACGAAGCAACCACCTTCCATTTTTCATCGAATGTGACGAATGTGTTTTTGCTTATAATAAAATAGATTTAAGCGCTGCTGCTCTCATGCTAAAAATACAAAATAATTTCTGCTAAAAATACAAACAAAAAAGGCTCCATTATCCTTAATACGGCACATATTGGATTGAATTCGGTACACTTTTTCACTCAATTCACTTTTCTTGTTAAATCTTGCGATGGTACCTCTCGGGGTTTCCGTTTTTTTTTTCGAAGAAAATCTTTCAAACAGAAAACCCTGCATCAAACGTACCGTGCGACCGGGAGCCAAGCTGCTCAAGACATCCGTTGGATCCGCTGAATCTGGGATTTCGCTTGATGGCTTACCCTCGAGGGTTTGCCTGTCCTCGGCGGTTTTGGTGCCGGTACGTACGATGTATTTTGATTTATTAGCCCTGATAGCCTTCGGATGGCTCGAAGCTATTGGAACGGAGCAAAGCATTGTTTGAGAAGTCCAACATATCGCCGGTTGGCTTTGTAACTTTAGTTCATACGTTTTGTTTTTAATTCTAAAACGATCCGATGGTGTGGTCCTTTAACAGGAACGTGCCAGCAAAATCATTCTTTGTGGCACAGTTTTTCAGAACAGAGGTCTCGATTCTCGATAAACCGGTGGTCAGTGGATGAAAAAAGTCGAGACTGAGCCACCATGCGCCTCCACTGACAAGTATGTCTCACTTCAACGCGGGTTTTGTGTGGCGTTTAGAAATTTATTCACCCCAGGCATCAACCCGGTCGGCCAGAATTGACGTTTGCTTCGTTTCGCATCCTTTCCTGCGCTTCGTACGTACGCAATTTCCACTGCATAACAAATGAAGCAGCCACGCCACGAGACCACGATGGCTCATGCCACGCGATGCGTAATTATATTAAATACGTTTCCGGTCTTCGGGCGGGTCGAAAAGGGCGGGACACAAAAACAGGGGCACGCAAAGTAAATCACTCCGGCCATTCGTCAACGTCAATCAATGTCCCTATGGCCGAGCGCGCGAGAGAGAGACAGAGAGAGAAAAAGTGAAAGGGATGGCTTCCGGTTTTGACAATCCTACCGACCGGTCCGGTCTGGTTCCGCGCCGTCTGTGACATGGATACCGGTCACTACGCAAAATCGCTTTCGGGTTAGGCCCGCAACCGGGGGCTCGGATTTCAATTGCTTCCGCTTCGAGCCACGGGTTCGACAGAGGGGCCCCGTTAGTCATTAGCAGAAGCGGCCATTCCGTTTCATCGTTCACCGGAAGCGGCTCGGGTCGTTTTGGGGCATCGTCCGCCGCAGCTAGGCTCGCTACCGAAAACGGGACATCGAAAACCATTATTTTCATTTGAATAATTTTTGATGCTTCCCCCGGGTTGCCGGGCGCTCCGAACGCCCGACTTTTCCGGAAAAGCTCAAGTGGTTAATTTTGTTGGAGTGGAACAAAGAAAGCCGACGCCGATGGCTGGAGAAGCGAATTCGCGTTCGATGCTAAGAATCGTCCGCGCAGGACCCCGTGCGGAAGCGGAAGCCAAGTGGGAAGCCTTCGCGGAAGGAACGCAGAAAGTTTTGCGGGACTATTAATGTAACGTGGCGTGAGCGCGCGTATCTAATTGCTACATTAGGGCCACTGTGGCTCGTTGCTTCACGAAAGCTGACCTCTTTGAAGGTTTGCTGCTCCGGTTTTTTCGCAGCACCATTGCGTTCCGGTGCTGCGGTGTCGAGAAAATGTGGTGATGGATCGGATGCGATGGGGGTTTTCCAATCCGGAGCCGTCCGTTCGTTGCGTTTCAATGCAATTCTCAGCTGGCTTTCCCGGGATTCCGAGGCACAATCGGAAATCACGTTCCGAGAGCTGAGGGTGCAAATTGATGTATGCGCATTGAAACTCCCATTACCATTTTTGCTGCAACTATCAAACATTGCGCCGTCGTTCCCAACGCCGTGTGCAATGCAACGCTTCTTTGGAGCGGCCCTTTAGATTCGCTGGATGGAAAACGTATTTTTCCCCCCGTTCGATGAGTGCATGGGTTCTGCGGAAAGAAAACTCAAACTCCTCGAGTGATGCCAAAGCGCTGTCCGTTTGGCAAATTGCGAGCGAAGCGAACCGTTCTAGTGTCGTTCAGAGTGGCAGACGGAAGAGAATTCTAAAAAAAGATCCGAAACACAACTCATGTTAACCGAAAACAGCTACAATGGCAGCCGGGCCGACCGACATGGGCCGGCTGGGGCTTCCGCTACAGTTACGCCGAATCACTGCGCATGAAATAAAAAGGACGAACGGGCCAACATCCGCCGTGGCCGTGGCGCGATTCAATCGAACGACCTAGGCGTGCAAACGATGGCGACAGCGAATGGACACGACAGGAAGCGATAACGGACAGACAGAGTTGAGTCGGCATGTTTTGATGCTCTGGGAGGAGTACTTGGGCGTTATCCTTTCTTCTTATCCGGCTGCAAAGGTGCCGAGGACAACTCCGTGCGGTTGCGGTGACAGTAACGCTCGGTTTACGCGTGGATGTCAAAACCAAACATATCGCATTGAAGTTGAAGATAATTTCGATCGTTTTTCTACTTATGCGGTGGTCATTAATTTGGCATTTTTATTGGTTTCCGAAAGACGAACACCACGCCGACAAAGGCAATAGTTCTGCATCCGTAATTCTTGCTTAGCTACTGCTTATTTTTTACGAAAGAAACTGAACGGAACTGAGCTAGAAACAAAACTTGTTTTAAAACAACTTTACATGCTTGGTTTTATTAAATATCTTATTCCATAAACCAAGTTGACCATAAACCGATTGACTTAATGTTTATTTTATTTCTTCTTGTTTTGGTACTGAAATTGGAATAACGTTATCACTTTGAAAATGCTGTCCAATTCCGGTTGTTCTTCGCAGAATCCTTGTATTTCCTGGATCCGTTAAACCCAGGACCCTTCAATTTATCCAGTCAACGTATCGCCAATTCAGTGTAACAATTTTGTCTGCCTGCTCTCCGATGCCTATTCCGCGAATTCTTTTGTCAATGTTTAATCTACTTATCCCAAAGTTGTGAAGGTAATTAATTTCATTCGAATGAAAATTTCATTTGCGCACCGAAATTTCATCCCCGAATGCGTATCCATTTGATGTTTCGCCTTGGTTCGCCGTGGAACCCGGAATCCGCAACGCCACATCCGCTGCTGCTGCTGTGTGGTTCTACTCCCGAACGCGTCACGCTACGTGGCTTCCAAAAAACCCTTTTGCCGCATCGAATCAAAGTTGAGCCGCGGTTATGCCGGATACGGCGGATGCGTGAGCAGCGAGTGAATGAAAAAAGGGCGCAGATCGCCGTAAAACAGCGGCATCCCAGCGTTTCCCCCCCGGGTTACGTTGCGTCGAAACACCCGCAAAAATGTCGACATTCACATCCGTTAACATGCTATCGATGCCATCGCTTATCGGGCCGGCCGTAGCCGCGATGTGTGCCGTTGCCTGCCACGAGATATGGCTGTCGAATGAAACACCCTCGCGATGGTTTGCCAAAATTGAATTTCATCTCAACCGGATGCTGGGCCCTCGAGGCCCCGGGGCAATCCACCGAGCATATGTCCAATCGGTGGGGTGGCAGCTGCTGGTGTGCGTAAGGGCGTGAAGCCTCTTCTTCAGTTGAGCCCGCCCGGTTCGAGTGTTTATGCTTTTTGGCCCACCAGAGCCTCGGCAGTCATTCTCGCCCCCGGGGCACGCCGCCGCCGTGTGGCCGTGTTTGTTATGTTGTTTCTTTCTTTCCGTTCTTTGTGTGTGGCCACCAATCAGCTCTTCACGTTCGGGCGCGCTCTTCACGTACAGCCCACAGGATTCTGTGCTTTGTAGTGAGCCGAGCCATCCGAAATACCGCACGGCTTTGTCAACAGTCGTCGCCGGCGCTGTCGTCGTTGTCTCAGTGAGGACTTGGGCCTATGCTGTGAAGCCATCGTTAAGCAATGTCATGACTGCGTGGGCTTCCAGCAGCTCTCTTGCTTCGATGGTTATCTCTTGCCTAGGTGCGTTGATTTATTAACAGCGTTTCCTACGACCTGCTAGAGCTCCAGCTCCAGGGCCCGGTAAGCCGAAGTGTGAAAAACGAACGAAACTGTTCAGAAAGTTTCCTTCCGCTCCACGATGTTCGGGTTTTTGTCGCGATTGAGTCACTCCAGCAGCGTTGATTCGGGTATGAAAAAATCCGCAGGATGTGGTCGCTGATACGCGTATAAATTACACGTAATGGCGCAATTTAAATACAGCAAAAAAACCAAACAATCGGTACATTTACTTGTTTGACCGCGAGGCACTCGTTCTCGATCGTGGCAAAGTCAACATGCACCTTCGCGTGAGCGTGATTCAATCCGAACGCTGCGCATCGTTCTGCGGTTCGGACCCCGGAAGTGTTCCATTTTCCGCGTATCAAACCGACCCCCGACCGGTGCTCTTCAAACGGTGTGGAGTTTTATGGTGCCATTCTCGTTTCGTTTTATGATTATTTTTCCCATCGAATTGCAACCGCGCCGGACAAAGGTCAGAGGGCCGTGGAACAATGAAAAGTTTGTAATTAATTTTTATGCCAATATTTGCACCCCCGGCCCGGGCGTGCGCTTGATTGAATCGGTGGACCCACCGTAGTCCGTCGAGCTGGTTGGGTGCGAAAAATGGAGTAATTTAATTAAGATTGAACCAATGGCCGGCAGTAGGGGCCGTGAATTCAATGACTCAGAAGTGTTTTATTGGAGGCTCCCTCGAACGATGTTGCGCTTTTCGTTCGAATATAAGTGTCCCGATGTGTTCTCGTTGCTAAAGTATTGGACTGACGATGATAATATGATCATCCGGTGGGTTCTTCTTGATAATATTCAAATTTAGCACGCAAATGCTGCCCTTTCCGTTCAATCCGGACACAGTCCGCAGAAGGAGCCGAACGGAACACAACAATGCCGATAAACTATTTGATTGGTTGGCGTGGTTAAAACATATTTTTCCATCACCGTGCACACTTTTTTCCGAAACATACATACCCCAAACTGGTAGCATAAAACTAAACCCAAAGCATACGAACCCGAGAATATTCATGAGCTACCCTGGCTTTGAGTGTGCTTCGAAAGTATGTTCTCCAAACTGCAGAAAGTGTTTTCGTTTTTAGCGTCGCTTCGTGCGTACCGTGGTCTCGGCCTGGCGCAACCTTTCAGTAACTTTAAAATGTTGACCCCCATTGGCTTACGCCGGCCGAACGGTAAAAGGTTTCGTTTGGAAAGGGTTCGAGACTCCGTGCGAGATGGAATACCACGGTCACGGGCACTCGAAGGTGGCTGCGTGTTATTTAATGCTGCATCTACCACTACCTTACCCGGTTCCCGGTGTAATCCTTTAATCTGCGTAATCTCTTGCCCGGTAAGTGCCGGCCCGGCGAAGTATGGCGAGAAATGTGAAAAGTTTCAACGGCCTCCCGTGCGCGTGCCGTAATTTCTCAAGGTGTGTTTTTTTGGTTCAACTATTTGTTTTTTCTCCAACCAATAGCGGGATTCAGAAGCGCAGGTTCATATCCAGGTGGGTCGATAAGCTGAGATAACATGAGCTTTCGGTAAATTTATTGTTTTCCCAGAAAAAGAGTTCGAAGTCTGTTCCAAAATTACTGCCCCAGACCAGAAATGTGCTTAATTAGCCGCTTTGGCGGTAGATTTTCGATATCCGTAACGCAGAAGATGCCAGCTCACTGATGATTGAATAAGGAGTGCTGCCGAGAGGATTAGAGCTTATCGATCGGAGGGGGATAAATTGATACCCCGGGCGCTTTTCTTCTCCGTTATTGCAAAACGTAAAAACCATTTCGCAACCGGAACCGAACCGGAAACCGTGTAAATGAACCACTTGGATCATGGTGCAGCAAATTGCACATGAACGATGCACTTTTCTTGTACCTTGCACTCACAGCCAGCCTGGTGGTGCTGGTGTTAGTTGGTTCCGCCCGGAAATGAGGAACACCAACTAATTACTTCATAAATCTCTCGCTTTCTTCGGCGCCCGTTGGGAACGTGAACCGTGTGTCCAAACATAATCCGATGCGGTCGTAAATGGTCCGATTGCGAGAGTTCACGGGTCTCCGATTCTTCATTTGGAACAATTCCGCCAACGAACCCCGGGGGATCATTTTCGATTGGTCGATCGATTGGAGTGCAATGGGGTCACGAGCTAGGTATAGTTAATTAGTTGGTGTTATCGGTGCAATTACATGGAACCGTCGATATAGCATCAATTTCCTGAAATACACCTGCGAGGCGTTGTGCTATCAAATCCCATATTACACCCCGTTTTTGTTTTATCCGGTGGCCACCATTAATTGGCCCGTTTGCGGGGGTTTGAATTAAACATCCAATCAGTAACATCGTTTAGTCATCCCGGGAAAGGGTCCTCCATTGATCAACGGGACGGTTCCCGTTTTTTCTTCGGCATCCTTCCGATCGACGTAAAGTATCAATATCGAAAGTGGCAATGCTTTGTAATTATTATGCATAAGCGATAAGGAACCGAAATCACCTCGATAATTCGAATGCGATAAGAAACCGTGCCGCCGGCAAAGGCTGTCCTTTTGGGCCGGGCGCTGGCTCGATAAAGCTTCTCCGAATCCCAGCCCGGGTCCCGAAACATAGCTCCCGGTCCCGGCCGGACCCGAGCGTTTCCCAATTGCTGCCCTCCTCCCCCGGATTCCATTTCCCGCCTCCGAGCTCCGAGAACTGGCAGAACATAAAATATCAATTTAAATTCGCATCAACTGAATCGAAAATGAGGCAGGCAATGTGCGATTAGGGCTGTCATTATTTGAGCGTTGTTTTTGCTTTTCCTTTCGGCGGCTCTGTTTTTCGCGGTGTTTTCACGCGTTTTCCTAGCACAACTTGGGGCTCCGGGGTCGGAAAATCCATCGGAATGGCTCTCGGAGTGAGGAGCGCTTCTCTCGATTTGCCATCGCTGGGATTTGGCAAACCGATCAAATTGGGCAACGTGCGATACGGGGGCGATTGTGTTTCTTTTGCGTCACACAAATTGTATCGTTAGCCCATATCGGAATTGATTGAAGGATGCCGCCTGCGACACGGCTCGTTTGAATTCGTAAACGTTTCAATCGGCGTAGGAAGTTTGGTGTTTTGTGAAAATATAAAACCAGCACCGAACATACGGCAATGGCGGATGCGGTTCTAAGGATCCGCATCGTCGTGGGGCGACGATTTAGAGCCCGATCTGAACATGAAAGCGTAATGATAGAGTGAATATTGTTGCGCAAGCGTTTAGAGGTTGTGCGTGAAGCTGAATCTTGAATGAGACTATGAAACATATAAATATACCAATTTCTCTGAAACCACTCCAATGTTCAGTGCACGGAATGAACCGTTGACTGGTTCTCTCGACTCTCTAAATGTTTGTTTATTGAAATAAAATTTTAAATTTCTCAGAAATCACAGGCACTACATAAAACATGCCTGTGCCTCCCAATGCATATTCATCCTAACGTGGGTCTACGACTGCGAAATGCAAATTTAATATCCCTCTGAAGGGCCCTTCACACATGCCGGTCGACCCGGATGGTAACGGTTTTTCCCGAGTTTCCCTGCGAAGCCGATAATCGAAATCACGGAATCAATCCCAGCATAATGATAGTCAAATCAAATGAACAATACGCGCGATAAATAATTCATCAACCATTTGCTCTCGGGGCGCATCTGTTCCGATGCGTAGCCGCCGTCCGGTCGGTGGTAGCCTCTAAATCCGGTCTCCAGGTTCGGTTCTGTGAACCCACCCGGGGCGTACTGATGGCCAAGCTGCGCTGACATAAAATTTAGATACTTCCGGCACCGGCACCGGTGCCCATTTTAATCCGTGCCGTGCCCAATGCCGAGTGTCAGCTGGAACTGAAAGTTTTGGCAGCCACCGGGGACCCGATGCGCATTCCCGGTAATATCTGACGATGATGCCTGCCGCTGTTTTCCCGCTAGCTGGCTGCCTGGCTGTTTTCCACTAATTAACTGTTTATGACCGCTCGTCAACCGGCCTCATCTCCGGCCCTTCGTCCCGTTCCGGGATTAGTGTCCCGGTAAAATATCTGTCGGTGGCTGTCGGTAGATTTTGAAGGACGTTTTGGATGGAGTTTTCCACGTCAAACGAACCGCTTATATGAGTGTGTCCGATGCATGTGTCCGAAGTCGGTGCGCCTACGGTTATTATAACTTTGAATATTCGCATCGTGATGTATTTTGCAAGCCGTTCCCTCGAATCGCACATTGATGATGTATTTCAATGCGCTTTGTGTTAGAAATGTGCACATTCCCTATGCGATGCAGCGGTAATGTGTGATTGATATTAAACTTACAAAATGTGTGCATTACTGAGAAATGCCGTGCAAGCTCTCTCATTATGTTGACGCTAAATAAACTGTTTTACTGCATCAAACATAATTAACCGTCGACTAACAACATTCGATCGCGGAATGTGTGTAATGATGCTGTTCCTGATGCAACACAACCGATGCACAAGCTATAAACCAATCCACCGACGACATCAGGAATTGATGCAGCTTATATCGTGTTGTGGAGCTACTCAATGTTAAACCAATTCATATTTGAATATTCACATATCACTATCGATGTCAAACATTCAACATATAATGACAGGATTTTGTTAGTTAAGACAAAAGTGGCTACTGTAGTACTTGTACTTGTTGGCTTTTGTGTAATTTACAAAAACGAGCAATACATTCATTAGCTAGGGATAAAATGTAAGAGGTTATGGATGAACTTTCTGTAAGGCGTTCAAATGATGGAATGTTTTTATGTTTTCTGTACTTTTTGCTTGGCAAAGTACATTCGTTTCATCATAAAAATGACGTTCTAATCACTAATATTCTTTTTTGTACGAGAATGGCGCCCACCGGTGCAATTAATAATTCGCTTTATTAAGACGTATGACATGCTCGCCTGTGAGATGTAACGGGTAACACGACGAACGGAACACCACTTAGTGATCGCGTGCGGCACAGCAGTCCCTCTTTGAATTAACTACCAAACACGACATAATAATGGTCCTTCCCTCCATACGACCCTCACATGCTGAGGAGAAACGTAAATATTTAAACAACTACTAATCCCGCCCGGTTATCGTTCCTCGGCCCCGTTCAATCAGCGAGCGACGCCTGCGAATGCGGACACAGATATGACAGGTGATTTATGTACCCCGGTCTGCCCCCTTCCCACGTTCTGTTTGACGCACATTTCACGCATGTCCAGCTGCGGTTTCGTCCGGCGGCCGGCCGCTTGTTAGTGACTTCCGCTTTGGTACCATTTTTCTGATTGCTCCAGTGCCTTACTGGCAGCAGCCCGCGCCCTAAAAGATTGATACTGGGCGATAAATTAATTCTCGGCGTCATCAGGGGCCCGGCGACGCCATCCGACAACCGACGAAGCGGAAGCTCCGAAAGCCGGGCTCGGTCAGGGCACGAAGTAAATTAGGTGTCTCATTTCATCCGGAAACCGGAAGGATTCGGTGCGGCGTCTGCGACGTGTCGCCCTTAATGCCGAGCAGCGAAGCACTCCGCTCCGGTCTCGTCCGGACGGCGCGAAACTGCTCTTCTTTTTTTGCCACACTCCTCGGTGCGCCAAGAGTTACTTCATCCCGGGAAGCAATTAAGGCAGAAAAGCTCCGTTGATGAGCTGACTCTGGGATTGCGAAGGAAAAAAACGGGGAAGCCACCTAGCCATCGTGCTGGAAGCTTGGGGTTCCTGGACCAGCGCAACTCCTTGTTGAGCGTGTCCGAGAGCGAGAGAGACCGAGTGGCTCCGAGTAGCATCCTTCCACCGTCCAGAAGTTATTGGATTCCAAACAGGAACGTTCGCCTCCGTACCGGCGGAGCCTCGTGTTGTTGCACGGGGTGACGCCAGCTCGGCGTTTCAATTGACTACCGAAAGTGGCTGGATCATACAAGCACAACCTTTTCCACGTCCGGCGGAGGGTCCAGTTTGGTACTCAATTTTGTTTCGTTCACATGAATTTATGCTCCGACGCCAGCCAAAGTGTCTCCTCTATCACCGAGCTACCGTCGTTAAGGCCCAAGGACAACTCCTCCAATGGCTCCCAATGCGTTCGGCGTGTTCGTTTTTCGATCTAATTTGGTTCTCTCTTTCTTTCTCTCCCTCTCTTTCTGCTGGTCCACCATTGTTAAATTGTTTCATTTCCGGTTCCGGGCGCTACTCGGCGGCGGCGGCGGCACAGGGCTCAGCAGTGCGCTCCAGAGCGTTTCCGAAGAACAGTTCCTGGCCGAGCTGGGCGACGACGATTCGCCAGACGGTCGCCGACAGTCGCCGGCCACCCGGCGGCCACCGCCACTGCGCAGCCGGCCACCGTACCTCGGTATGTACGGGGCGCCCGCCAGCTCTCACCATCAGCACCTCGGTGGCGGTCTGTCCGGCAGCGGGCCCGAGACGAGCGACAACGAAATTTACGACTCGGACGAAAGCAACCGGCTCCGGACACCGCTCGACCGTGGGCCGCACTTCGATTTGTCGACCTCCAAGAACATCACGGCGCTGGTCGGCAAAACGGCGTACCTCAACTGTCGCGTCAAAAATCTGGGCAATAAAACGGTAACGGGGATTCGAAACGCCGGGGGCCACCCGGTGGCCGGGATCTATTGCATTCCGATTGGTCCATGAATTCTAATAAAGCTTCTTCTCCGTTTGCTCCGGCAGGTCTCCTGGGTGCGGCACCGGGACATTCATCTGTTAACCGTAGGTAGATTCACCTATACTTCCGACCAGCGATTCCAGGCTGTACATAATCCCCAGAACGATGACTGGTCGCTGCAAGTAAGTGGTCCGCCACCAGTGAGCGGTGTTGCCGTGTCCCACTTGTGTTTTTTTTTCGCGTTCCGTTGTCCTTCACCGAGTTTTCCGCATTCCCTGCCGGGTGTCCGGGTTCACGCCCGGTGCCCGGCACAAAATGGGGGCGAAACCCGAGCCTTCGTTTCGGTGCGCCCGTCCCAAGCCAAGCCATCGATCATTCCGCGTGGTCCACTGGCCGGTCCTGGCCACCCTCACTGACTTCACTCGACTCACCATCGTGCTTTGCTTTGCGTTGTTCTTTCAGATCAGATACCCTCAGAAGCGGGACACCGGAGTGTACGAGTGTCAGATCTCGACGACGCCACCGGTCGGCCACTCGATGTTTCTCTCCGTCGTCGGTAAGTGAGGGCGGGCAGCTGACCGGCGCTACATGGCGGTCGGTTTTTGTGCTGTGTTTGTTGCCGATGTTGGCTCGCCTAGCCGATGACCGATCGACCGACCGCCGGATGGTGCAATATTGACCCACGCGTTCCGCGTGCGTCCGTTTTCTCGGTCTTCCTTCCAGAGCCCATCACCACGATCGTCGGTGTACCGGATCTGTACATCAACACCGGCTCCACTGTAAATTTAACCTGTATAGTACGCAACTCGCCCGAACCACCCTCCACCATCATGTGGACCCACAACAACCAGGTGAGGCGCAGGCGTGTGCAGTCTTCCGCTCCTGTACCGTGGTTCCATTTGTTGCATTTCTGCCGTCTCCTTTTTTTCTGTTCCGGCCGCCCTCTAGTGGGGCCGCCATCGTCATAAAGCTCTTCCGGAGAGTTCCGGTGGCTGATGGGCGGGAATTACCGGTGCTTTACTATGTTCATATTTCACGTAGACACGTTTGAGAGTCTCTAAACAAGATGTTGAACGACCCGACCGGTTGGCCAGCAGTTCATACAGCGGTGTTACGGATGTAAGACGGATTGCGAACGCATTTCTCAATGGTTTGGAAACTAATGACTCGCTAAGAAAATTAAAAGATAGACTCTTTAGCCTCTCGGATCGTTCATTTCGTTCCGTGTAAGACCATTTTACTTCACAGTTCCTTAAATTAAATTCTTCTTAAACGATTCTCAATGGTTCTGAAAGTTTTTTGGAAGAAGTGTCAATAACAAACATCTCAATTAATTGTTTAAATATTATAAATTCATTATTCTTGCAACTAATGAAATATTTATCACAGATTAAAGTCGGTTTCAAGCGTCAATCCGTCTGCACCTTTGTAAGAGCTTTGCTTCTCCAGCGATCTTCCGTTTTACTTTAATCGATTCGATTCGAGTGTTTTAAAGTGGAGCACAAGTGCACTCGATCCGAGCATTTCAATCGAGGACCCTATTACGTGCCAATGTAATGGAAATGCAATAGACACATTAACCTGGTTAATAGTAAATCGCGTTTCAAGCTCGTCCCTCATGTAATTGCTCATGTTTCACTGTCGCATCACAGCACGCTGATGAACGCGTTTCACTAATTGGTCATTCTGTTCCCGGTAAAATTGTGGTCCAACGAAATCGAATTCCAGCGGCCATCATGGCGGTTCAAAACATTAGACCCAGTCCGAACACACCTGGTGCAGTTCGAGTGCAGCTTTGTAACTTAATTTATGTCATACAAATTCTTTTTGATTTTCAAAATCACTTGATGATTCAATTAACGTACCAGCCACCGTTCGCCCATTGCCGGATCGGTGTGTCGGGCGGCATCAGGCAGATATGGAAAATATTGAGTTTGCCAGCTGATAAATGGATCCTTCAATGCATGCGCAGCCAGAGCACAACCTGGGGGCCCCTTTCCAACCCTTGGCACTTCGGGCACTCGGGCCATCCGTTTTTTTTTCTTTCAATTCACTGTCGCCCTCCGTGTTTTCACTGCACCGCGATCGCGTTTTTGGCGTCCACAGCTGGAAAAACATCAACGACAACGGAAACATCGATGCAGCGGCAACAAAAAAAATATAGAAAAATGGCGACGTGATTTCAATATCAATTTTTACTCCCGCTGCATGCCCGGTGATCGATGGCACGGGATATTCGTTTCGGTCGCCGCCCATCGGGCCACACCGATGCAGCCGGAGTCCGGGGCATCTGAAAATTCATAAAATAAAATCATTGCTCCGGCAAGCAGCCGGGGCCGGGTGAAGGTGAATTTTAATGGGATGAAGGTATGTTGTTTAGGGGAACCCCAGGGTGGAGTGCACCTCTCTGTTGAGAGAGTTATGCTTTTATCAGCACCCTCTCGATTTATTCAAAAGCACTTCAACGGCCACGGCGCCCGACCCTCGCACCAAAAATGTGGAATTAAATCCGGATGCACTGGCGCTGCTGGCGTGTCCAGCATCACGATAACGTGACGACAACGGCGATGATGGTGCCGATGATGATGGCTGTGGAAATGATTATGACTCTGTTGGATCGTTGCTGGCACGAACGAATGCGCGCCCGTGGGTTTGCTTTTGCCCGAGTGGCCCGATTTGCATCAACAAACCCACGCGCCTCCGAGTCCCAGATTTTGCAATGGGAAAATCCTGGGACGCGAGGACAACGCGGAGGGTGCACAATAAATTATGTACACGATATTTCTTCGCCGACAGTGACGTACGGCAATGGGTCGATCCGCTGGTGGGACGGTACGGCGTGGAGTGACAGGCACAGTCGGGCTGCGTTGTAAGTAGCGTCGACCCGGTTGGTCAACGTGCTCGTCAGATCATAGAAACGCAGCATAAAGGGCCGCTCATTGGTGATATGCGATCCGAATTGTGCGATTCTCCAATACTTTCGCACACAAACACACCGTGGTGCCCGCGGTCAGCCAAACGGAACGGTTCCGCTTCCGTAGGGCTCAATGGGGAAAAGAATGCAAAATCGCACCGATGCAATCCGTGCAGCCTTCGGCGCCCTGATGGGTCGTTGGCAGAGCACCATCAATCGAGGTGACTCGAGGGCTGGACTTGATCACCAGCCGATTTCTGGATCGGTTCGGATTGGTTCGTTTGAAAGTTGATATCGAACCGGAGACGCATCGTCAATTAAATGTGTTCCATCCTTCCGGTTCGAAGCTACAGCGAAGCCAGCTGACGGGTTTTCGATTTCTGTAGGCAAACCTTCGGCGGTTCAATGCTCTTCACAGTGAACCCCCCGTGAAGCGCCAATGCAAATGGGTCTTTGTTTGGTTTGCATTATTTTTATGCTTTCTGGTGGTTTGCATATTTTATTCTACGGCACTAAAACTAGGATATTTCGCTTCAGGAGATCAACTATGACTCCCCGCGGGGCGGGGTGTCCGTCATCACGGAGAAGGGTGAAACGACCACGTCCTACTTGCTGATCCAGCGCGCCCGGACGACCGACACGGGCAAGTACGTGTGCTCGCCGTCGAACGCGGATCCGGCCACGATCAACGTGCACATCTTGAACGGTAAGCGAGGCCGCGGCCAGTCCGGCTCTCGGCGCTCGGCGTGGTGACATGTTATTTCCTAATTGTACCGCTGTTTTCCGGCCTTGCAGGTGAACACCCGGCGGCAATGCAGCACGGTGGCCAGCTGCGGATAGGCGATCCCCTCCACGTGTTCGTCCTGTGGCTGATCAGCTTCCTGATGGGGCGCCGATGAGGGTGAGGTGTTGGTTGCTGGCGACCCCGTACACATCAAAGTGCTGTTTGGCATGCGCTGTTTGATCAAAGCCGGGAATTTGGAGCTAATTAAACTGAACGACAACCGTTGACCAAAAAACGCCAAGCGTTTGGGGGGAAAGGGACTGTAGGATAATTTAATTTGCGGTCACAATGATTGATTGTGAGAGTAAAGTGAGGGCGCGATTTTACCTCCCATTTTTTATCATTAGATAATTGCAATGCGTCGTGTTACACACACAAACACACACAGCAGGACATGTCAATCGCCAGCGGACGTGTGCTAGTGTTTGCGGCTCCGGCATTGTGTTTGCGGTCAACTCGAAAAAAAAATCCGAAAAGTGACGCCAGGGGTCCCCGTGTCATAAAAGCGAGGTGCACTGATGAAACATAATGCAATTTTAATTGAAAGGTTCGTGCGAAATGGTTCCCATCATTAGGCAAAACGACTCGGTTTGTGTACGGAGTGATTGTTTTGTTAAACAAACGTTAAAATGCCGTTAAATCACGTTTCGAATGGGCACGGGACTCATTAACTTGGGGCTTCTTGTTTTTGTTTGTTTGGGCCATCACACTTTTCGATCAACATATTTCAACGCGTGAACGTGTGACGGAGTGAATGGAGGCACTTTATTAAGGAAAAAAAATGATAAACCAGTTGCACAACACCGGTTGCAACCGTTGATTCAGGTGCTGGGTTGATTGAATTGCAGATTTTACAAGATTGTTAGCCGGAGGCATCGCTAGGTGGGCAAGCGGAGCAGAGGAGAAGGTACTTTGGCGTGAGCGAGCCGAGTGAACGAAAGGAAAAATCACTAGAGAAGGAAATAAAGAAACAGGAAAATTATAAAGTGTCTGAATTTAAAATCAAACTGTTGACCGTTCCACTTTACTTCTCCGTTTTCAGCACGCGAAGGTAAGGCCAGTGTTATTACTTTTTGTTAGCAATCAAATAGTTGAACACGTTTTTTAAGCACCCGTTTCCGTAATTCCGTACCAGAGAAAAGTTGGCACAAGCTTGTTGAAATGCAAATGTTTCACTTTCACGCTCTGCAAGGAAGCATTCAGTTTATTTAAGTTATCGTAATGGCATCAAATTTTTATTTATTAACTTAATGCTCTTAACAAGCATCATTCTTGTGCGCAACATTGTAGAATGTTGGTTTCGTTCGGCATGGTCGTCCTTCGCAGTGGGTCCATATTGGCAAATCATCCTTTCACAGGTAATGAAATGGGCATTCTTCCGACCCAGGTCGCGCATGTTCGATGATATCCCCGTTCGTTCCAGCGGGCAGTTTCGCAATGCCGTCATGCCTTTGAAGCCATTACTGTCCCATCATTAATCAACGATAAGCCTATGTAAAACTTATACGTCCAGCAATGCCACTTCACGCAACGAAAAAAAAGGGTTCGTGCGGGCGAACCGATTTGCCGTTACGTTCTGTCCCTTTACACCGGGACGCCGGGTCAATATTGTTCAAGCCTTGGGAAGAAGAATTTGAAACCACTTTAAGAGGGTCGCTTCTCTGTCGATATTTTTCTGCAGATCAATCTCGGATAAGCGGGCAAGAGCTGCCCGTAACTGGCTTATGGTTTGCGAAGTTCTTCGCCTTTCTTCGTTCAAACGTAAGGCATCATCTTTTTGGGGGTTTGCACAAATTGATCCAGTTTCCATTCCGCTTCACTCGTATGTCATCGCCGTTACGGTCTACCGGCTCCGGAGTGTGCGTAGTCATTTCGTAATGGCTGCGAATTCGGGATGCTTTGTGAATGGTTCGTTTTATCACTAATAGTGCGATTGCTGCACCACAGATCCACACCGTTTCTCGATATCATATTTCATAAATCAGCTTATATCATACGTGGAACATCTAGCTAATGGCTAGCCTCAGCCCTCACTATATAGATATCAAAAGCACCGTTCCAAACATCACCGATAATAACCGGCGTATAGAGTTTGACCTCACAAACCACCGATCTAACCGATCCGAAAATGATTGAGTGTATGCATTAATTAAGTATGGGCTATTTAAATCGACGCCATTGGGAGTTGAGCAATTTTGGGAATTGTTTTGTACAAAGTCAACAAAGGTTGTTATGGAAAAAAATTCTAACCCGAATTGACGCATTTTAATTGCACGCATTGGAACAATAGAAAATTTTGCCCGATTCACCCGAACGACAATTCGTCGAAACCTTCCTGAAATTGTTCAAACGAATCGGCATTTTTCCTATTGATTGGCTCACTCCATTTTCGATGACCCGTGGCGCGGTTGTGCAATGTAAAATGGGCCGAAATAGTGAACTGGAAATAGGTTCAACCGGCCCGGCTTGTTCGGAACAAAATTTGGCGAACAATATTTGATGGACTCGTTCCGGGGTTGTCATCATTGCGAACCGTTGAACCGCTTGGGCTGACGGGACGACAGATCGTGTCGATTATGTTTCACGCGTCCATTTGCTTTACTCACTCGGCCCCGCCGGCCGAACGCCGGAAATCCATCCCCCCCACCCCACGAACCCTGTAACGGCACTTAGTCTTTGTAATGATTCGGAAGTAATTGTGATGTTTTCCGGTCGGTTGAAATCGCACGCCGCTCATTCCGTGCAGTGGCTCAATTCGCCGCACCAGCACCGCACCGCGCTATCATATGTTATGCTCGCCTCACTAAGCATGCCGCCGATCCGGTGGCAGGCTGGCTGGCTGGCTGGGCGGTGGTGGTGTAAAGCGAGTCCAACCGAACGTACCGGAATGGATGCATAAGGCACCGGATATCACGGCACCGTGGGGACGTGTTTGCGGTGACTGCGATAGCTCTCTTTTTCTTCGCACCCACGCACACACACAAATACTGGCGCCCTATCCTGGTGAGTTTCAAGCCCGTCCACATGCGGCAGGTCGCGGCAAACTCGGAGCTTAATTAAGATTGTCACCAACGCCACAAGCGTCCGCGTGGGATGGGTGATCAAGAGCATGAAATATGTCGCACGACAAGACGCCTGTCAGCGTACGGGGGGACGACGGGAAAAAACAACGAAAGCCACACACCACACGGCCACAAGTTTTCCCCACGCCCATTCGCGCCCTGGTCCCCATCCCACGACGACAGTCCTGCTGGCAGCTGTTACAATAGCTGAGCCGAGCTCAACAGAAGACGGTGGCCGCCGGGGCTGGTAATCAGCAGGAACGACAAGAACCGCCCCCCGATGCGTCCGCCACCTCTGGGTGTCGTCTCGATTTTTCACCATTTCAAGATGTGACCCCACTGACGGCGGGGCGGGGCGCTAATTTTCCGCCTAATCATGCTGCTTGAGCGGTGTCCTTTCACGCTCGGGGCCACACTCCGCTGGTCGGTGCACCTGGTGCGGATTGATTAGCCGTTCCGAGTGGTGCCGCTTGTCACCCATCATTTGGCTTGTTTTGCCCCGGGGCGTTTTGTATTTTGACTGCCACTGTTGATGCGTTTCAATCCACCCGACCCAGAAAATGGCTATACAGTTGGCGTACCGTTTGTCTGAGTGGACAGTCTTTAAACTAGCTGACGGAAAGCTGCTGAGTTGGCTGCAATTTATGTAATTGGATTTTCCAGCGCAGGGGTTCACCCGAGGTTACAGTCGCGGGTTCGTGATACAGATTTGGTGGAACGGATTTCTTGTGAAGCACCAATCCGCTCAGATGAAGGTTGAATTCGCTTAAACCAGTAATGGAGCTGCAAATGCAGGGACGGCAATTGATCATCCCTCCTGAGCGTTTAAATTATACTACACGAATGGAATTCATTTATTTTTACGGCATTCCTTTTTGCCGCCATCAGTTCTATTGTTTCTATTTCAATGGTCGGGCGTATTCTGTAGAACTCGATGTTCGGCACAATCGTTGTGCATCGGCAATCGTTCTGAAATACAGTATTCCAGGCGTGCAACATTGTTCGCTATATTTGCCACGTTGCACACAGGATACGCATGCTCGCAGGATATTGAACGAAAAGCTCTCATCGGGTTGCGGCAAAACCGAGCGTATAGCTTTTAGTTGCAAAGCTTCGACCGAAATATTTCTAAAGCTTCAGGATACATTTAGTACAAATTGGGATAATTTAGTACAACACGCTTTAAGCTTCGATAACGCTATTGAATGTTTGAGGACGAGTTGAAAAGAAATTAGGTTTCGATTTTTCATACGAATAAAGTTGTTGTGTTGCGATGAACAAAAAAAAGAACATTATTTTAACGTACAAATATCAATAGCATTAAGGAATGTTTCCTATATTTTTCAGAATACAAGAATAAAACAAAAAACTATCTCGATACTGCGATTCGCAAACAGCGGTGGTCCTATGCATATTACGGCTGCATTTACGTCAGGCGCACCGTAAGCGAGCATCCTGACGGTGAGCGCGATACACATCGAAAGCATCCGGTAGTGGTGACTTTTCTTCGCCGTTGCATGCGGTGGACACTTGAAACTGCAGTGCCCGGACGGGCGATGGCTGCTTACGAACATCCTTACCCGTTAGCCAGTAAGTGGTCCGTCCGTCCTCGGGCCGCTTCCCATCGGCACGTACAGCGCATTAACGGTCGAGGCACATCGTTGGCACCGAGCGCCGTCACCGAGCTCCCTTCCGGGCGGCCCGACGAAAAACGAATCCCATTTGTTTGTGCCAAAGCGATTCCGTGCAGGCTGCGGAAGAAACCCGCAGCTGCAACCGTTCGGCAAACATTGGACCCACAACCTGGGCCTGGGCCTAGGGCCACAAGTTTGTTACGAGAATTGACGGTCGCCGCAAAAGCCGTGCAAAAACGCATCTCACAAACCCCTAATCGGCACGGTACAGACGAAAGGAACGGCCCACCAGGCCACTCGCCACCGACCATGCCGACTACTGGCGCCGATTATCGGGCACGGAAGTGTTATCGGGATCGTTCCGGGCAATCCGTTGTTTCGTGTAAACGAAGACTTTGTCAAGATTGGTGTGCTGCGGTGTGGTAGCGGTGCTGGTTGCATTAGCTGGCCGGATTGGTGAGACTGTTTGCATTTGATGGCATATTTGGCCCCGGCGGAATGGCATCGCGAGCCGTTTGTGAAGCGAATATGGCCGAAATCAAATCTCGCATGAAACGAATTCGCGTGCAACGCGCCAGCGCCATAAGGATGTGAGCCATTGTTTTGTGCTCCAGTGGTGCTCTGCGTCGAATGGTTATGTTCACATGGGCTGCGCTCGAGCAATAGGATAGTGTTTTTATTTGTTCCGCGAATTGATTCCCTTTGAATCATTGCAGGGCTTTTCTGTGCACACGTACCTGCGGTTATTGTACCACGTCGCGAAATAATAGAACCATAGAACCTAACCGCTGAGACGATTGGTAACGGGGCAGTGTAAGTTGATGATCAATTTGCTGTTCCATATTTTCACAGAATTACAATAAATGAAATGCGCCGTTTGCCCAATGCAGTCCATCACGGACCACTAGGCGTCTCCACTCGTCTGTTAGGAATTCCAATCATTGCTGCAATCATTGCGGCGAGCAAACATTCCAATGTCGAACCTCACTTGACTGAGGGCACCAAAGTTTGCTACAATCTTCCACTAATTTTCCCCCATCCGGTGGGTGTGATTATGTTGTTTTAATCAAATGCTGCTTTGACGATCACTTACCCTAAGCGCCGCGGATTAATTGCGAACTTAATTAAAAACACCGATCGTGTTTAAATCACACCAAAACGTACGTTCCGCTCGCTGCAGCGGGTAAACCACACCCGTCGCCTAATGCCCCGGAATGGTGACATTAATTAGTCAAAGCTTAGAGTCAGAGGCAAAGCTTCAAATTGATTTGTCACGCCAGCCAGTGCGCCTGCCACTCGCAACCGGCAGTGGCCGGTTCCGGCTTTTTTCCCGGGCACCCCACAAGCCATTACCACGATTGACAAACCCATCCGTCACCGGAATGTGCAAACTGGCCCCCGACTGCTGGCCCGACCACCGCGCCGGCCGGCCGGCCGGTGTACGGCGGGCGTACGGAGACAAATATATTTATTTTATGCGTTGGTTAAACATAAACTTGACCGTTTTATTGCGACCGCTCCGGCGTGCCCAGTGTCAGGTCAGTGCCGGGTTCGGTGTTGGTGTTTCGTAAATTTTTATGAAGCCATCGCGCATGGAGCGGAAGGAACCGGTCCGGTGAGTGTGATCGACAGCATCCACTCTGGTGGAGGACCCGTTTCCCGCCAGGACCAGGTTGGCTGGGGGTGGCCATGCCCTCCGTGCAACCACCATTGATTTAGTGGAAAGGAGAAAATTCCGTGCCTGCGGGAAAAAACTGACCCAACCCGACCCGGGGACAGTGTTGCCGTGGCACGGGCGGCCGGTAATGAGTTTGTGTTAATTATCAATTTGTGGATATTAATTCGATGCGAATAAATATTTTAATGTTTCACGTGTTTCGGTGGCGAAGCGGCTTGTTGGGAAAAACATTGAAAAGTCAAAACGAGCGCTAATTAAATATTCCCATTTGCGGATGCTCCGATCCATAATCGTCCTTCACTCAGCCGGCTGGGCCACAAGGACGATGGCACTGGCAACGGCTTGGGGCTGTTTATATTGAGTGTGAGGTTTCGTTGTTTTATATTTTGGAAAAAAAACATCGTCCCAAAAGAACTGCAAAACTAGTCAATTATATGCAAATATGCAGCAAATAGCGTGCAACCGATACGCCAGAGTGTTTGATATGTGATATTTATTAATTTTTTTCGTAAACAAATACCGTCGATTGTTATTAATGGTTACAGTTTTCCTTTTTATTTTTCTGTTGAGTTTCTTTTAGAAGCAGCTCGAAGCGTCACCTTGTGACTTGGGTTTCACTTTAGTGTAATGTGGAGTAGCTCACTGTTGCTAATCATTGTTAATATGTTGGAACACTTCTCCAGCTAACGCCTTTCCGGATAGCACGGGCGAATGAATCATTTCACGAGCTTTTTAACACCTTTTGCGGTAATTTTCTGCCCATGACCCGCCAAAGAAATGGGTTGCGCGCACCAAATTGAGTCGTGGAGTTTCAGCGGCCGCCCGGAAGGAGTGATAAAATTTTATCGCCCATCGAGATGTGGTCGCTAGCAAAGCCAGCGGAACGGCTTGGGATCTAAATCCTTTTCCCTCACTGAGCTCCGTCTTCAGGAGGTAGCGGGCGCCGTATGTGTAGCAACTGGTTGCGGTCGGTTGGCCGCGCGATGGGAAGTAGTTTGAAAATTTGTGGCTTAAAATAACGCCCGAAATGGTTATGGTGGCGGTTTAATAGTGCACTGACTTAAAATTAGTCAGAGTTATGCTGCAATTCGGGTCGGAAGTTTTTCGATTCTAGTGAGCCGTTGGCATCGCATTGCACAGTAAAACGGCAAATGAGGTTATGATCTTTGCGGGCAGAAATGGCTGCTAATATACTATAAATCAAAATATTATATACTGTACCTGGGTACCGTTTGTATCAAAGCAGAACCCATCCGAAGTCCATAGGAAGGTTATTTTAAATCTTAAACATTTTACGCCATACATCGCAAACTGTCCCCGGGCGATGTATTTCGCTTCAACTGCATGCAATGCTCCAGCGGCGTCAATGTCGTGGACAGGACAATCGCCCGTGTCGTGTCGTTTGAAGTAACAGCTTTAATCTGGAAACGGATTCAGTTCTTCGCGAATTTACAGGGAGTGAGTTCGTGAGGATGGTGGGACTAGAAATTGAGTTTCACCAAATGAAATTGCAACACTGTTTACATTAAACATTCAGCAGCAATCGCGCGTATCGCCCATTGTCGGTCCGGTTGTCGCTTTCATCGATTTGCTCGTTTCGAACGATAGCAGAAAGCAGCAGAAATAGTGGATGGTACCGAGTTTGATAAAAATAGTTTCTCATCTGAATACGAGCGATGGACCATGGTGCTTTGCATGTTATGCGCAGAGCAGTTCGCAGAGCAGAGAAAACGTTGGTTGTTGGCTGATAATGATCTGAATGAACAGCAGCATTTCCGTTGCTTGCCAACGGCTGATACTCGACAGATAGTCAGCATTTTTGTCACAGACATCGGTTTCACTATTTTTTATGCTGGACTTCAGTGTATCGTAGATTGAAGCAATTACAATCGATGCAATTAAGGTATGTAATAGAAGCAAACCATATATTGATTTAAAACGCAAAAAAGGTTAAACGGAGAGGACATTGTTGCATTATTGGCCGACGACAATTGAGGCCGTTCGCGTGCCGAGATTGAGTATCAATGTCATCGCCCGTAAACCATTTTTAACATGAACAGAATGCAATTAGTGTATACCAGGGAGTCCTTTTTTTCACCGCTGCTGATCCAACATAAAACAGTGATTTGATATCTCATAGTTTCGTTCCGGGTAATTGTAACACTATAATAATTTTAACCCCGTAGTGTCAGTTCAAGATATTCGTCGTCCACATACTACAAAAAATCACCGATTGTTTTCCGTGAACAGATTTGTCGATGGGTCTACGGGCAATGTTTGGCTCTTGGCTAGCTTTTTGTTTGCCACCCGAAGTAAACGCCGTGGGGAACCCATTGCGATGCAGCCCAACTAGCGTCGTAACCAAAATCGAACGCTGGATCTGCATGCTAAACCAACATCCGATCGAAAGTGCATCGTGCACTTTGGAAGGAAAACTTTGGTGTGTATGTGTACTGTACGTTTTTCGGCACTGCATTCACGATTGCACCGCAAATCATGCTACACATGCTAATAAATCCGAACAAATCATACCGGCGGGCCGCAGTGAAGAGTGAATGCGGTGAACCGATTGTTTGGCTAACTTTGTTTGTAATTCGATTTTCCATTCCGTTCCGGTAGCTGCGAGAGTGTCCAGTCTCCCGGACGGGTGGTTTAGGTTCTGCGAAGCTGGAATACTGATGATGGGAGCTGTATTTTTGTATCACGAACTGTTTCACGGTGCGCTCAATCGAAAAGCAATCCTCGTATGTTCGAAGCACTTGCGAAGCTTTTTTTTACCATGCCGTAATGATTTTCATCCGAAGAATCTTTAAGCAAGGGGAAAACTCGGGAAACAAAACAAAAGCCGTTCATCGGTTCGCCTCTCGATGGCGCTATTCGGCGGCTTGCGCTCTGCATAATGGCCCCAAAGGGTGTAATCGAAACCAGGTGATTTGGATGCAGATCAAATTGTCCTTCGTATCGTTCAATTCTTTTCGCTCCTTTTATGCTGCTCGATGGCTCATCAGAAACCTCGTTCCCGGGCCCGGCCCAGGGTTCCAGTGGATGGAAGTGATAAAAATAAAAGCTCATCTACCGCTGCTAGGCCAGCGTTTGGATCGTTTTAGCATAAATATCCCGGCTCTTCGGGCGGGGTGGGGGACCGGAGCGCGCACATAACGAGATCTGACGTATAAATTTCCAATCATCCACTTCGGGAACCGGCAGTTCCGCTTGCTCGAGGGTAGGTTTTGGCCAATGCAATTCTCGGATGAAATGGGAGCTACTGGCAGGAAGTATTTCAATAATGGGATTCTGCGAAATGTGAGAATAGCAAATTGGTGTCAAAACTTTATTGGTTAACAAAAGGCATAGGCAAAAGGTCTACTGTTTTGTCATTATTTCCAACATTCGATCAGTTCGATGAGCTTTTTAACAATTTCTTTCAGTTTCTAGTTCATCAAGTGGTACGCCAAATGGGGCTCTATCCGTAACACGCAATATCGCGAGGAATCAAAGCGAGCCCCATCGTACCAGAATTTTGTTTTTGCAGCTAACGAGCAGCTAAAAATGAATATCCTATGAAAAAAACAAAAGTCCACCAACCAGTGGGCGGTCAGAAAGCGAAGCGAACCGTGGGCGAGTCACGGGAGTTTCGGGATAAATGCCCACCGCGATGGCCGCTATCATAATTTGATAGCCATGGTCGTGCGTTTTGGAGAGAATCAAAAACGAAAGATTTTTCTGGTTTTTTGCCTTTTTTATTTACATTTAAAACACGGTACGCTATTTACTTCCGCACGATGTTTGCCCGATCGTTTCGCTTTGGACCAGCGCCTGTTGCTGTTTGCATGTCCACCGGGTGGCATAACAAGGCGTGTTGTCCTGCGCACCTAACCGTTTCGTTCGGGCTCACGGGAAAAAGCTTATGTTTGCCATCGGCTGGGGAGCGGTTTTTATGACCTCCTGGAGTACGGATTTACATTCGGTTCGTGCTCGTTTATTTATTCATTCCACCATACAAGCATCAATTCATTTTCGCTGTGATGGGCTCGATTTTTCTACCATGAGGGCCATGGAGAATTCGCGATGGAAAAATTGTGGCCGAGATTTGGCTCTGATCCATTCCTTCACAAATAGATCGTACAGTAACAATGCTCAAATAACAACCACGGGATACGGATGTCAATGTGGCTGAAGTTGCCACTATCCTCTTTAGTTTTCAAACCACTCGCCAGACACATTCCAGCTACACGTTAGCTACACGTCACTGCTCTGTGTCAGAGAATTGACAGCGATCATTCAAAGAATGTTGAGAAACTGCCAATATCTGTACGCATAATCACAGTTTTCTCAATCACAAGTTTAGCACTTGAAATTCGTAAGAAATTCACTTTCCACTGGTGAAATGGTTGGCGTTCAACCATCCTAATGTGGCCATTTGTTTGATGAAGGAAAAGTTGTTCTTGCATACCATCGAGAGCCACAACCAGTCTAGCCATGCGTTGATCGTGCATTAGACGCAAAGAATCAAGTTATCGACTTGAACTTGATAAGCCTCCTGTCCACAGTCTGTGTGTGTGTCTGTTTGAAAACCCTTCCTGTTTTTAACGTGGCACTCAATTAGCCTTCGAGGTGTTTGCGGTTGTGTTCCGTCGCAGCTCTCGAAGAGATAATTGAATCGAATGGCTGCCACCAATTAGGCCATCGAAGGGGAACGAATCGATTGTTGCACGAGATTGCACATGTCCGGGTAGTGTATTTGCTTCATCGCTGTGAAAGCTCCTCAAGCGATACAGATCGGTGCCGGTGTAAGATATCCTCACCGTGCCCGGTACGTCTTCCCGTTAGTGCGTACAATGTTGACATGTGCTATGCTTCTCCGCTACGCAAGGATGCCTCGCAGTTGGAGTTGATTTTGACGAATACCCAGAGTGACGCAAAAATACCTTTTGCGGGCCTCTCGGGTGCCAAAGGGAACCTCTGGCCATGGATGTTTGCACGGTACCATAAATTTAATTACCGCACAGATCATAAGCTACAGCCAGCAGGCAGCGCCCTTCGGAACCCGAAGGCATCCGAAGCTACGGGAAGCCCAAGGACAGAGCTCCAGTTCGACAGTTTGCAGTGCTCGTGGTGCCGTGCGAGTTATGATTGTGAAAATAACTTCCTCAAACAGTTCCACCCTCCACTGTCCACTGCCGGCCGCACTCCCTCGTTCCCATCAGCCAGAAAGCTAAAACAACTGAAGCGATCTCGACGCATGGACCACAGAAAAAAGGGGGCACAAAAGTTCATTCTCGGAAATGTGTGACAATCCTTTGGCCAACCGGGCGTCCGGTGGGTGGCCTGCATTTGACATGTTTTCCACTCGACCGGACCAAAGGACCGGAGTCCGTCCCAGTGTTCACCCCGACACGACATGCTCAAGCAGAGAGAGAGACAAGAAGTTTGCCTGAATTGGTCATTCGTTCTGCCGCCGGTCAAACCCACCCAACCGGCAGATAGGTTCTGCGTTCCTACTTCTGCTACCAAGCCGTTGCCGTTTCTGTCCCGAGCTGACATGCCCTGTGGAAGATCAGTTTGCGTCGTCCGGTACGAGCAAGCATAACTAATTTGCGTTGTCATCGTAAAAGTTTGCCCCTTTTTGTAAAGGAACCAATACCAGCCCAGGTGGCCAAAGCGGACCACGGAACAGGCTATCGGTGTTGCGTGTTTTTACATCGCCGACCATCGAGTTGGAAGTTGGTGACTGTTTGAAGTTTCTTTTGATGCTGGCTGCGTTGCAATTTTGAGCAAAAATTGCAACAAGTGCAGCGCAATCAAGAAGTCGGGATTTTTCAGGTTCGATTGATGGGCCAATGCTGCGCTAACGTATCAGCAATTTTCTAGATCAATAAGTCGTTCACACTACGAATATGAGCCTTGGCCGCTTTCGTAAAGCATTTGACTTTTAACGCACACTCGGCACTACTTTTAGGCGGTACTTTGATTTTTCAACGACTTAAGCGAATTGCACTGAGGGGTTTTCATTTGCAAAAATATCGCTCTTTCACCATTTAATTTAATAATTTTTTTTCATGCTGACCGGTAAATGCAATTGCACGCCGGAGAACCGTAAAACATTTACGCCCGCGGGGCCCATTTAAGTCCGTCAAATGCAAGCATTTCCGTCAAATAATAATTTTCACGCATTGTCGAACGCAAAGTAGGAAAAAAGAATCTCGCTTTGGATGGCACAACCATTAATGTGGCCGAAATGATTCACGAAAATCGGGCCGCGTTGTTGGTTATGAGCAGAATGTTCAACGATGCACGTGCATCCTATTCCGCCCGAGTTGATCCAGCGCCCGCGTTGGGATGCGCGATATTATGAAATTATTGTTATATCGCACGTTGAGTACTTCGGAGACGTAGCAAGCGCGCCATCGAGGCACTGCTTCCGGTAAAAATATGTTGTTGCCACCACTACATTTAATTGGATTCCACTTTTATCTACAAATGGCGGCACTGCTCCTGCGGAGCATCACTAATTACAGGCTAGGATTTCAGTCAATGATTCCGTCGACATTCTAATGAGGAGGTTGGCTCAAGAATGAGCACGACAGACGGCCGTTACCACGCAATCGTCGGAGGGCTCCTGGCAATCGGCGGTCGTAGCATTGTTGCCCTACTGCTTCGAAATGAACCGTAACCACGGCTCGGGAGCCTCTCGTGCGAGAAATAATATGAAATTACGAATACGGCTAAGCCAACGGCTCCGAGCGTAGCGAGCTGCATCCAGAGTGTCGTGTCCCAACGGCAACCAACGATCCGGCGCCGTCCGGCTGAACCCTTGCTGTGTGAAGACCGTTGCCATTGCTTAAAGACTAGCCTGAGCTTTTACTCGTATAAAAATTTGCTTGTAAGATGAATCCTTTTGTGATTTGGTATTAGTTCCACGATTCGACGAATGTTTTAACGAATCAATAAAAATCGTTTAAACCGCCCTTTAGCGGCCCCACTTACGGGTTGTTGTATAGAATCGTAAGGGTTCAGAAGCTTAGCGCAATAGCGCAACACGCCTCGGCTCTCGGTTGGGCTCTCGTTGCAAACGGCAATCGAGGCGATAGGTCGCCCCGGGACAACACCAACAACATTCGTCCTTTTCATCCGCTCACCCCAACTGCCGATCCTCGATCCTTGATCCCGCACGGCAACGGAAGTGGGCTCCGCGCGAACCTTGCGAGGGCTTGGGGAAATCGAAATAAAGTTTACATTTATAACTGTCGTATTATCCGCATGCCGTGTGTCATTCGGATTCGAATTTATACGCCCCGATTACGAGGCTCGCGTGCCCGCGTGTGTGTGTGTATGTGTGCCCCGCAAAATCCTCGTCGGGATTGTGGCACCGGACGTGGATTTGGAAAAACCCAGGCTTCACCGGTTATGGCTGGTTGGTTGGCTGGCTGGTTGCTGTCTCTCTGTGTGTGTGTGTTTTTTTTTTCAATGGTCGTCCTGAAGTCCTGACTCGCGAGCGATACTCTGCAGGGCACGTGGCTCAGAGGTCACCAGCCATTGCGATGGCGACGCGATGCATTCGTTAGCATGCTTCCACCGCAACGACGGTCTTTCGAGGGTGAGCACTCCAAAAGCGAACTTTACATGCGCAAAAAGAGAGCTACAGAGAGAGAAAGAGAGACCCAAATCCGGTTCCGTGTAGCGTGTGCGTGGACCTCGGGGACCCAACAACGGCCACCAACGACAACTGTTGACGAGGACGATCAGAGGCGGCTCCGGCCCGGGGTCGGATAGTGTGGATTATGGTTGACACTCGTAAACTTTCCATTCGCAAGCGGCCCGAAGGTCGCACCTCTGGGTCGCCGTCCGGCCGGCTGGCCGTGCGAGTTTAGAGTCGATTTTAAGTTTTATGGTCCTTAGGCGGGGGTTAGCTTGTGGCACCCGAGCCTTTCAACCCGGCGCAGCAATGGTTTGCTAATGGGATCATCCGCAGCGCAGCGGGCCTGGGGGTCAGATGATGCGGACCGGCCGGAAATAACGACTCGGGGGTCCCGGTGGACTGGGGACCACTCGATACATCGAGCGCGTAACACGATCTTAGGCGTACCGACCGAACGACGGAACGGCAGATTGCAAACTTTTAATGAGATATAAAGGATTAAAACTTGTTGAGGGACCGAGCGCCGTGGCACTCGAACTTTGTTGGGCGGCGATTTTTTCCTTGTTGTTCCGCTGCTCCGTTCCGGTTCGCTGGCTTTCCGTAGCTAGTTTGCTAGTCGATGGGCGCAAAAGGTGCGAAACCGTACAAAGCGGTGGGGTGGTAAAGGCAAAACTTTTCTACAAGATTTGTGATGGGGTATGACGTTTTTCTTCTGCAAACTTGCGAGAAAAGTGAAATATAATACACCGGAACCGAGTGAGATTGCCCGTGGAGAGCCCACAATTGATAATTCATTCCTCAGTGTAGTTCAACTTTGTGCATATTTATGATGCGGGAGCAAAAAATTGCATTGTTAAAGTTTGTAACATTTTCTTTTAAATTACATTATTTAGTATATCGTTGCGTTATAAACAGACCATTGTTAAAGCCAAGGTTAAACAAAAAGTAATATTCTCATGTTACGGGCAAATTTGATTATTCAGTATTTATTTGCAGAGGTAACATGTTTAGGAAATACGGTAGACAAACTCCACAAAACATTTAAAAATAAACGAAAACAAATTATAGTTTCAACAAATCAACGATAAGATTTTCTTGGCTTGGCCTGTAGCGTTGTCATTTATCACTTCTTAAACCGAATCGCTGCTTTTTGTTTTAGTATCGTCAGATATGATTAGTGGTGCCATTAGTTTTATTATAAACGCATAAGTTGTCAATCAGGGGCAACGCCCTAAGCCGGCGCAAACCAAATGCCCCTCGAGTGCATGTATTCCGAGAGATTGAAAAATATGTTCAAGAAAATTTAAAGCAAATCATCGATAATGCTTGTCGTACTGGTAGCAACACGAGTAAAGTTATTGTAAATAATAATTATAACCATCTAGCCAAACGACAATCAAAAGTCTTCTTTCCGAGAGGTACGTTCCAAAAGGCGCGGATTAAACAAGAGGCCAAACATTTCTTTCCAAAATTAAGATTTTATTCCACGGTTACGAGTTTTACTTCAAATTCAGTTGACGTGAGCAGCAATATCGTTTCGTTCTGAAATGATCATCAATCGTGCAGTGTCTCTTAGCTCGACACGTTGATCAGCGCCGAGCGCAGCGTAACAAATGGGGCGTCCGTGCCAATGCGCTCCATGGCAATCCATGATCCGGCCACCCGTCTCACGTTCGCCCTGCCATTTGCTACGGCTCCGGTTTCGTTCCCGTCGCCTCATAAATAAGTCCCCCGGTTTTTATGCGAAACAACAACCCGGTTGGCATGTAAATGGTATTGTTTTGAATAAGTCAAAATTATTTCGCTTCATTGCGCTACAGCTGCTTATCCGACCCGTTAAGGTTCGGCGGCGGGAGAGGCAGGATCAGTGGCCATCACCGGCCACTGGCGAAAGACAAATGATGAGAAAATGTTTCGAATACCAGTGCCAGCGAGTGCGACTGGCAAAAAGGAGCACCATTTCGTTTCGGGCTGCAAACGCATCGCCGGGTCCGACGAATGCTGCTTTGGTCGTGCCCTCGAGCGGTTGCGCTTCAAATGTTCATCGCGAAAGGATGCATTCTTCGACTGGCCAGAAGCGGTGGTAGCAAGCAAGGGGCAGCAAATTTTATGTGTGTATTTGTTCACCATTTCCCTGTGTTGGTGTTGTTTATTTGTGCCCGCCCGGTACGGCCACCAAACTCAACCGTTCCACGAGCACAAATTGAATTTATTTCGAAGAAGCACCCCATTCGCTGGCCCGGGACCGAGCCCTGGACACCTGTCCTCGGGCGAGCCCGGGCCCGGGTTTGGTGTGTCCGAAAGCGCAACATTTGTAATCATTGCACCGTGCCGGAGATGCCGGGAATGGTCGGTGCTGTGGCTTCTTCTCCGGCACGGTGCTCCGATGGTCCTCGGGCCGAAAAACGAGGATACTTGCCCGGGTGTCGGTGGCGCAAGAAGCACATTAACTAGCCCAACGTCAGCGACGTGATGTGGCACGGGATTACTTTAAACATTTTCGTAGTCACCGACGGCGGTGGTTAGTTGCGGCCCGAGTCGGTAGTTTGTGTTCGTTGCAGAATTTGTTTTCTGGACCTCCATGCTGCTCCTCTTCTCGGTAAACAGGTAAACATGGCTCTAGCTTCGTCCTTTGTTGAAGTGGTCAGTCTATTGTTGCAAATAAGTGTAGTTCTGGGGAGGGTGCCCCGGGGCACCAACGCAGTCAACGTTTTCCAAAGAGAAGTAGCCGTAGTGGCCACAAAACATTGCAATTTTGCTCGAAGTAACGGACATGCCACCCCAAAAAGGTGTAATTTAGTCGGAAGATGGTCGAAGCGCCTGTGTGTGGCTTTTAACCTGCGGAATCGGGAAAACTTTCACCTCGCCGTAGTACATCCATTTTCCAAGCGCCGCGCTTGATACTATTTATCAAGCGTGCGTTCCGGCCGACAGCGACTAATATTATTATCGATATATTTGATAAATGCGATTGTCATTTATCCATTTCGGGCCGCTCAAACCTTATCGCCAGCCAGCCAGCCAGCCAGCCAGGAATCGGAGCCCCACGGGGGGGATCGCACGGTGGATCGCATAAATGATCAAAGTTTTACGCAGTGCGCTTATCCGAAGCCCATTTGCCTAATGGAACGAAATCGAGCCGGGGCCGTGGGCCGGAGTAGCAAAAGTTTCCGTCAGCAAGCCGGAGACGAGAAAAGAAAAACCAGCGCCCTTCGACATCATTCTAATGGGGCTCACGATTCGGTGTAATGTTTCGTTTTTCACAAAATTCCGGCAGCGACAGCGGCCAACACTTCGACGAGCGTTTGGGGTGCAATTGAGCGCACGATGATAAATCGATGTTTGTTTGGAAAAGTTTCTTTCGATCAGCCGCTGGGTGCGCGATTGGAAATTGAAAATTCGGATATCGGCACCCCGCCCCGAATGATTGTAATTGGCTTTTCTGGCCCGGTCGGCACACGTTTACCGGTTGCCTTTTGTGTGGTGGTCGTCCACATTATTGGTCGAGGAGTGTCGAGTGAGAGTGTTTTTAAAATGTGCCTCCCGCCGATGATTCGAGCATTAATGATTCACTTTAAGTCCGGAAGTTGGTTCTATAGGGTAAATCTATTTCGATAAAGGTCCCAAACGGGCTGGGCAGTTTGATGGGGCGCGGGATCACTTGCGCGATTCCAGGTACAGCAGGATGCCATCCTTCGGGCGCGCGATCAGCTCCTGCAGGATGAGTTGCTGGTCGCGCGTGCGAACCGAACGCAGCCGGAACCGGCGCAACACCCGCGAAATGACGCTCTTCTCCTCGAGCAGCGCAAACTTTTGGCCGATGCAGTTCCGCGGCCCGGCACTGAACGGAATGTACGCGTACGGGTGCCGGCTTTCGGTGTTTTCCGGTAGAAATCGGTCCGGATCGAAGGTTTCCGGGTCGGGGAAAAAGCTGGCAAAAGGCGTGCGAAAAAAGAAAATGAGAACAGGGGGCACGGCGGTAGGCGTTTCCGGCCAGACTCACCGTTCGTCCCGGTGCACATGGTACGATTGAATGCCGACGATGGTCCCGGACGGCACGTGGTAGCCCCCGAGCTGCATGTCCTCGGTGGTGGTCCGGCCAAAGAAGGGCACCGACGGGTACAGGCGCAGCGATTCCTTGATGCAGCGCTCCAGTAGCTTCAGTTCGCCCAGTTCCTGCATGGAGACCGGCTTTGTGTCGTCCGTGCCGTGCGCCGACTCAATCTCCTCGTACACCCGCTCCTGGATGTCCGGATGGAGCGCGAGCAGGAACAGCACCCAGCTGATGCCGGCCGACGTCGTGTCGTGTCCCTACCGTCCGTACGCCCAAAATTAAGACCCAAAGCGGTCGAGTGATGAAATATGACAAAAAAACGGAAGAACGCCCGAAAACAGTACACCTTCCCAAAGGGCTATGTTCGGAACTACACCGGTGAGCTGAAAAATTGGACAACAAATTGACCCCGGTTCCCAAGGTGGCCTCGATTGAGCTGTTACAAACGTTGGACCAGATGGCGAGGACGTTAATATGGCCAACCAACTGGCGACATATCGTTCGCGAGCCGCGCCGGGAGTAAAGCACCACAAATTTCTCCGGAATTTACTGGCACAAACTGGCACCACTCGGTTGTGTGCTCGAAAACAATCGAAGGGTTCCGAGCGCTAAGGGCAACTTGCGTCCATTTTCCCACCGAAGTGACCCCGATGGCCTTTGGGAGAGTGTTACGAGGTTTCGGCAGCGTTGATCGCGATTCGCAGTAACGATTCCGCCGGGCGATGACTTACCTCGAACATGAAAGTGTCCACCTCCTCGCGCACGTCCTCGTCGGTGAGCAGATTGTTCACCTGATTGCCCTGCAGCAGCAGATCGAGAAAGGCCAGCCGCTTCTTCTTGCCGCTACCGTCGTCGACAACATCGCTCGGAAGATCCGATTGCGGTGACTTGGCCAGTGCTGCCTTCCTGTCCCGGATGACCTATTTCGATTGGAGCACACAGGAGAGACAGAGAGAGAGAGAGAGCGTGAGAGCTAGAGCGAGGAATTTCCGGACAAGGACATCTTCGAATCGGCCGACATTGCGCTGCGATTGGAACGCCTGATCAAAGCAGACGGGCAGAATGCCGTCCGGTCGGCGGAAAGAAAGAAGTTGCCGACGCCGGCGCGCCGGCCATTGTCCATTGTATCGCACCGGTGCCCGGAACCGGAAAGCAATCGGAACGGAAGCACCGGCGCACCGGCGTGCGCGGCACGGGCACAATGCCAGGGGCCAGGGAGTCAATATCGGGGTGATTGCAGTCCCGCCTGCAGCAGCAGCAGCAACAGCAAGGTGCATTCGGTAATTGATGGCATTACAGTGATTGCATTGCTTCGGCATGCGAGAACGACAAAGGCACCCTAGAAGACTTTCCAGGGCTGGCGCAGGAAGTGACGAAGGATGCACTGCATCGAGCAGCGTGGCACGTGAAGAATTTGCACGAGGTGCCCAGCAAAGGGACACATTTCCGGGAACGGGCAAGAATGTTGACTGACAATTAATGTGGTTCTCTAGCGCACACACCGAACTGCAGGAGGTTACGGTTGATGTCGTTCCGGCCTTAGAGGCCCCGGGAGTCGACCCGCGTGGCTGGTCAGCAGACTCAGGTGGTGGCCGAGCTCGGTTCAGCTCCGGGTCGGGGCAGCACAATCCCGGCAATTAGGTGGAAATAATTGTTTTCTCTCGCCACTCCGGCTATGGGTCCAGAGCGTATCAGAGGGTTATTGATGAGGGCTGGTGCGTCGTGGCCTAGTGATAATGGATGCACTGGACTTGCGTGGGAATCCCACATCGGGAACTGTTGATTGATGCACCTCGATCAGAAGCGGCTCCCAACGGGCCCGTTGATGTAAATGTACATTAATTGTACTTCACTTTTCGACGATAACCAACTTGGGGAAGTTAACCTAAACTGGGTCAGGTCAGGCAACTGGGCGCATAGATCTTTGGAATCTTTGAGACATTTACATTCAACGCAATATGCTTTATGTTTCATGTTTGGCACTGCGAAACCCGTTCCATCGCTTACTCACCGATCGGACGTAGCCGTGAATGGTGCTCAGCACGGTCTTGTGGCGTTTGGCAAACTGGGACCGCTCCCAGAAGAAGTCGATATGCAGCCACGGGCGCACGAGCCGATCCAGGAACAGGCCGCTAATCCTGCAACCGCACAAAAGAACACATGAATGCGTGTGCCGGCCGTAACACCGTAATCCTTCCTGCACGCAGCACGATGGAACGGACACTCACTCGTACACCGCGTTAACGTAGACGTTCTCCTCCCGTTGGGCGTTCACCTTAACGCCCATGGCGGTTTCTGCGCGCATGGCCACGGCCGGATAACATGAAAAGGACCACAACATTCCATTAAAGATCGTGTCTACACACACCGGGGAAAAAAACAGCAGCAGAGCATCAAAGCCCCGGAAGGCTTCTCTGAAGAGACCACGTCGCCGTACATCATCCCATCAGTGTTCGGCTCCGGCTTCGGCCGAATTATCATCATCCATCTTCCGTTACGCACGGTAGGCCGCACGGGAGGTTTGGCGAATGACTTACCGCAAATGATGTCCAGGGCGGCTTTCGCGATGAACGGGAACACGTTGACCGGTGTCCCGGTGTCGGCGTGCGGTTGCAGCTGCTCCACCAGCACTTGGGAGTTTTCGTCAAACACATCGCAGAACCCGTCCAGGATGTTGAAGTGGAAGGTGGGCGTGATCAGCTTACGGTGCTGGAACCATCGTTCACCTGTTGCGCCCAACCACACGGACGGGACGGGAATAAAAAGCGGCGGTTCACGTCATGAGCTTGAGGCGATTTTTCGACAGTAAGTCAGACACTTTGGTCAACCGAACCTTTAGAGGTGAGCAGACCATCGCCGAGCCACGCGTGGAGAAAGCGGTAAGACATGGACTTCTCCATGTGCTTGCTGGAGCTGATGACCTGTTCCACGTACTCGGCCTTGGTGACGCGCACCTCCGGCACCAGCCCGGTCCAGAGGCGGTGTATGTTCGGGTAGGTGCGGGTCCGCTTGTCGATCACGTAGAAAATCTCTGCGCCGGATAATAAATGGTACGGTTATTAACAACTACCAAGACTAAAAATTGAAAATCGTATTGTGTAAACAGATGACTATAGCTGTCAGTTTGTCTTGCTAATTATGGACTAAATAGGTCTTCTTCTATTTTCTGTAACTTATGATCTTCACAATAAAACATTACCTTGTTTTGACATCAGGTAAATGATTTCAAGCCGAAAACAAGTTAGTTTGCAACTTATCTTTGAAGTGGTTAGACCATGTCGACTTTTGTGCCTACAAATAACGTTTTGCGAGGACCGTAGGTTTTTTCGGGGATCAGCATTTTGCTGAGAAAAACTACTTCAAAATCGCATCAAATGCTTGCCGAAGCTTACGATGATAATGGTTTTGGAAAATCGCAGTGCTTTAGGCGTTTTAAAAAATTTAGAAACGTCTATTTCGACTTAACAAGCGTCTTAGGACTCCAAAAAAGACTCGAAAACGCTGAACGACAAGAACTTTTGGACGAAAATGACACGCAAATGTAACCAAAACTCGCTGATTAGCTAAATGTGTTCCAATACGTCATGAAGGCCCTGGGAATGATCCAGAAAATAAGAAAATGAAATGAACGAAAGACAGCAGAAAAAGTGAAACGCAAAATGTCAAATTCTGCTGGGCAGGTACAAAAGGAAGTCATTTCTCCATCAGATCGTGATTGGGGATGGATATTGGATACATTTAAGGAATCTAAAAAAGAAAACAATTATGGGTCAGTCGAGGACAACTATCAACTACACCTGCAAAACCGGATCGATTCCTCAAAAATTACAATGCTGCGTGTCTGATGGGACCAGAAAAGTGTGGTGTACCACGAGCTCCTGAAACCTGGTGAAACCGTTAATTCAGATCGCTACTGACAACAAATGAGCAATTTGTACCATTCGTTGATCGAAAAATGTTATTTGTTTCAATGCAATAAACATGTGATTTCTATGAAAACATCCGATTTTCGACTTTTAGACCGGTACGACCTCCAAGAGGCGCAATCAGCAACCTTTGCCCCCTTTAGATGAAGAACTGGTTTGTGCAGCCGGATTGCTCAATTAATCTTGAGGTGCACCCATTAGCATTGCGCCCGGTCCCGATCGACCCTGGCGCCCTAGGGCGCGCCACACGCGATAAGATTGCCACTGGTGGCTGTTGCTTGTTGTTGTCGTTTGGCCGACTCGCTGAGCCGTAAAAGAACCATCTGCACTAGAGCGCGCAATGTGCGGCCCATGACTTGCAGTTAAACCCGGCTCTAGTCGCTGTATGATGGCCCTATCGTACTTTTATGGTTCTCTATCTTGTTACCCGATTTTTTGCCCCTGCAGGGCTCGGAACAATCGGTGTCGACAGTTTTGAATGTTTGTACGATTAAGTGTGAGAAGAGGCTCATTTGGGTCGAGAGTGGCTGCTGCTTGTACCTACCGTGGTGCTTCTTGCCAAAGAACGAGTACATGGTACCGACGAACGGGTACGCCTTTGGGCCCGGTATTTTGTCGTAGATCTGACTGAGCTGCCATCGCTTCAGCAGCCAGTTCAGTAGCACGGCAAACACCAGAAACGACAACACACCGTGGAGCACCGTCGTGAGTTCCGCCATGATGCCGCAACCGGTTCCGTCAGAACGGTTCCGTACAGAGTCCCGTTAGCTGGCTGGTCAAAAATTACACCGACGTTGGGTTTGGGATTGTTTTGCGAAATATTGATGACACAAACAGCGACTGATCACTTCTCACCAGCATCCGGCAAGCGGTTCGCTGCAGTTCTCTTCACTCAACTCACGGAACGATGAGGAACGCTCGGAACACGATAACTGAAACCGGCACCTCCGCAGCTTGGGGCCAACGATGCGCGACTGACTCGCGGTAAATTGGACTCGTCCGGCTCCGGCTTATACGGTCCGGTTTGCGCGGTTCTCCGCTTATTTAACGCACCGAAGCACGACGCTCACGGTCACTCAGCTCACTCGGCGCTCTCACACGCGCGCTCCGGACGCTGATAGCAGATGAATCTGCGCGATGATGCTGCTGTTTTATGACACCGTTTATTGGCCGTTATCCGGGCATCCGTAAGCCGGACCCTGCCCTTTGGTCTCTTTGGCTTTGGCGGTGCTTTGCACTTTGGATCTGAGCACGAAAACACAAACAGCGCTGCTCACGTGGCTGGCTCACCGAAGTGAGACGCGAACTATAGAACCGGTTCGCGCTGGGCACGCGTGCGGCACGAGATCGATCGGCGATCGGCGGCTATTATTTGCGTACTCGCGGAATGTGCCGCGCCGGATTGAGACGCTAACCGGTCTTTGGTCGGCTATAAATATCCACAAACTGATCGATGGATGCGTGTTGCTGCACCTGATGCGATTGAACGTTGCATGTGTAATTCACCGTTAATTACCTGCTGACGTCACTACGTCAAATTCATTCCATCCTCTGGTAGGGCCAAACAGCAATAAAAGAGAACATTTTCGTTCCATTCTAGGCTTCCGTGCCACGAAGAAACCGTTCCGTTTTTAACCTTCACAGTAAATGCGGACTCACTGCTTTTGAAACCAGACCACTTGAGTCCCGTGATGGGCCCTTTTTAAGGTCGATATGTAAATTCAAACACCGGACCGTACTCAGCCTCAGCCTCGTCCGAAGCGGGCCACCGGCTAGTATGTGCTCGTTGTGACGAAAAATCCGGTGCGTGAGACGATTTTTCACCACCCAAAGAAAGGTTAATTACGCACACCCCATTAAACCCGGGCCCGGTCGGCTTGGGGACCGGCTTTACGACACAACCAGACGGCAGGGAGTGCAACACGAGCCACTTTGCGGATTATCACAATGGGTGGCAACCGATTTTCCGCCTCCCCGGGAAAAACTCTTTGGCAGTGAAAAAAAGTGGGGAAAAACTGCTTCGCCCTCTCAAGGAATCGGAGAGAGTGTGGGGTTTGAATAAACTCCTCGCCACTCCGAGCCCGACCGGAATCCTGGGGTCCTGGGTCAACGATGGCGATGGTGAACTACAAATTTTACGCAAAACCCCCCCCGGGTGGCAAGCAACTCTCTGTGTCAACAGTCACGCCCGGTCGGATGGTGGGGCGTAGTGATTGCGCTCCTTGCCGGCGACAGGTTGCGAGTTGTTGGCCATTGGACCGACACGACCGTACCGGGTGACTGACTAGACCCTGACTGGCATCGGGACCCGTTTTGCCGGCAACCCTACGGAGAAGCCCTCCGAGATGGTGACTTCAGCAGTCGGGTGCGTGGCAAAATCTCTGCCGGTGAAGCGAATCAAAACTGAAATCATATTACCGCCAGGCAGATTATGGTCCTCCCCCCGCCGCGTCACGCACCACCCTGCCGCACGGGGAACACGCACGGTGATGATTTTGGTTTTATTTTGGTCGATTTCTCCGGGATTCCGAAACGTTCTCGACGCCTCCGGAAGGAGCCCGGAATCCGGGACCACAAAATGGTGGTTTATTAAATTCATCGTACTCCAATGCCTCCGTGCGCCGTGGCCAACCCTCCCTAGTACGGCCCCGGTAAGCGGGGAGTTCCTCCGCGAAAAGCTTCATTTATCATTTGCCCTTCGGGGACGTTACGTCTTTTTGCGGCTCCAGCGTCTTGCGCGGAGCACATTAGGGCGCCCGTCAGACTTTGAAGACCCCCGGGCACTGGGCTCGGTGTGTGTGTTCCTCGAAGGCTACGAACCGAAACTAACAAGCGGCGGACCACCGCGGACGGACCCACCTGCTGAAGCATCTCTTCAGCCCAATCGTTCTCGTGGCGCGGTGTGCGCTGTAAAATGGTACTACAAATACCGCAATCGGGAGCCACCTTCCGCGTGGACCGAGCGGGGTGTCGTAAAATGTTCCAATTTTCTCCTCATCACCGAGCGAAGCGAACCGAGCGTGGCCGTTTGCGGTCGGCATGATGAAAAGGAAACAAATCCAGTGCCGAGCTATTTTTTTGTGTCGGTTCGGGTTCCGTCAGGCTCACCGCCGTAACTCACCGCCGGATGTTGAAACAGCGTCTGCGGTCCGCGCCCGTCAGCGTGGTGCACCTTCACGGGCACCCTAATGGGGGGCGGGCCGTGACGCCCAAACCGGAACCGCACTTCGACGATGTTGCACTCGGCGCACGGAAACGAAGTGGCGCACAGTGTGTGTGTGTGCAGCCCTTGGCGGGAACCGGGAAAGGCACAAAGTATACATCGAGCGCCCGGTAAGAAGCGCCAGAACATCCTTCGAACGGCATAATCAACCCGCGCCGCGAGCCGGGAGAAGAAGTTTTCGGAGCGGCATTTTAGGTCTCGTCTTTTTTTTTTTTTGGTGCAGGTTTTGCCACTCGCAACATAAATGTTCCAATCTAAATGCAGCCTCACGTACAATCAATGTTTAATTAGCGTAAACTAATTGGCCGTAAAAGGCGCTCGTGCGCCGCCTCGCCGCGAGTGTGTGCACTGCGACACTTCATCCTTTTACACGTTGCGACGGAGGTCCCTGTGTAAGACTCGGCACCCGGCACTCGGGCCACTTGCACTCCCCCGGGGGGGCTCAAGGTGAACAATTGAGTTTATTCTGCTTTATGCCCTCAGATTGACGAGATATGCTCTCTCCGGGAGGGTGGTCTGTGGTGTGATAAGAGGCCGCCATGCTTGCCCCGGTGGTTTGCAGTTCATTTTCGGTGCGGCTCGGCTCGGTTGGCTAAAGATGGCTTATTCGTGGCACAGAATAATGTGACGATCGTTAAATGCATCCACACGTGGCGAAGGGCACGGTTGTTGGCTTCCGGCGCGCGGCTCACCGGAGGTAAAAGAATGATGATGGATGCAACAGGATTTCCCAACCTGATGACTCGGAACTAGCCTTTTATGGTGGATATAATCTGAGCAAATGTTGGCGACAGTGAACGCCCAATCCCATTATTGGGTGAAATGAGGTGTGTTGAGTTGTAAAGAACAACATGAAAATGCGTTTCATAAAACGTGCTTTAGTGACGTTTAGGGTGCGAAGTATTAAAGTGAAGAAACTCAACAGCAAATTTTGCTTGTGGATCGAAATTTTCCCATAAATAGGATCATTTCAACTAAACAAACGAACAATTTGAACAGGCCTTTTTGAACACTTTAATGGTGTTTTGATAAAACCGATCAGAAGTGGTTCTATAAATAACCAATCGTAATCCACCGTACGTGAGAACACGTACCGGATTACGGATCGACCGAGAATCCACCAGGAGGCCAGATTGATCCACCGCTCATCGAATTCAAGTTGAGCGAGTCGCAAACATGATTGGCCCTTTTTTGTTGCAACAAGCAACTAACAGGCAACTCACACTTCGGCAAGTGCCTCGTACGTACCTTGCCTCCTGGAGGCAAAAGTCGTCTCAAATGCATTCCAAATCGTCGGCTTTTCTCCGCTGCACTCTCAGCCACGTGAACCGATTGTTTCTCGAAACTAATTCAAATACCATGTACTTCTTTCGACCACAAATGGACGGCACCCGGCACGGTACGGCAGCCCACAAATCTTTCTCGATTCGGAATTCGACGGAAAGATAGGCGTCCACTGCAGCTGCTGCTTCACCGATCCCGGTGATCGGGGATGCGGGAGGCTTAATTCAATTTGCTACGCCCAATCGGCCATCTACAGAACGAATGAAATACGACTCCGAACGGGAAGGCTTTACAGCCTCCTCGGGGTGGCTTCCAGGTGGCCAACAGATGGTACCGACCATCGGTCCGACGCTGCCAAGCGGTGCAGTTTACCACTTCCGGTGCACTCTCTGTGCTGAGTGCATTGATCGAAGTTTGTTTCTTTCAGCGAACCAACCAGGATCGGATCGGTAATTCATTGCGACTTCCCGGCACCACTCTTCCGGGCCCCGGGGTGGCAATGATTGTTATTTATTTTATTAACTTCCATTTGATTTCCACATTTATTTCTATTTCCTTCTCCAGCGTGTTCGGCCGTACAAGTTCGAGTTCGAGTCCCTCGAAGGCCGCACTGTCTCGGGGCGATTGTATTCGGGGCCAGTCGGCGAGTTTGGCGAGTGAGTGAGTAAACAGTACACACACACACAGAACACAGAACCCGCTGGTGGCTGGTGGGAAAAGTTTTGCCCGTTTTCCGGGAAGGAAAACGGGAGCCAAAAGCCACCAGGATTTTTGTACCATCATCGCGAGACAGAGCGCGCGCAAGAGAGAAAGAGAGACAGAGAGAGAGAGAGAATGAAAACGGTACAAAAGCATTTTGTGGCACAACGGCCACAACTAAATCGTACTGGGGGGGATCTGTTCTGCTTCTGAGCCGGAGCAGGATAATGCTGCGCGTTTCCGGGCCTCAGGCGCTGCTTCCAACAGGGTGACAGGCGTGTATGTGTGTGTGGTGGGGTCAGAGAAAGTGGTCAGTTTCAGGAACGCTTTCGGGATTTAATTTTATTACACCGACACGGAGCGGGTCTTGGCGGGATACTCGAGCACCGGTCGAGCTGCTGCGAAGCACTTGCTCATCAGACGTTTATTGTGCTTTATTGAATTTATTACACCACTTCGCAGCACTGCGAAGGTCCACCCGTAGGTAGGTTCGTATCAGTTGGGCTGGCAAACGCTAGTTGGCTCCGAAAAAGGATACCAGCGTGGCGTCAGTTTGCGCGAAGGTGAGCAGGAATTGTGTACGTCGCCGTCGGAAGCAATCAGCACATGATATGTTATGGTTTGCTGGCTTCCGCAATAAAATATTTGCTTAATTTTTTATTTAAAGCAGAAGCCCAGTACACAAACCCAGAACATTAATTAGACTCTCCCGAAACCGGGAGCATGGTCGATGTTGGAAGCAAAACTATTCCACGGCCTTTTCCAACCGATCGCGATGCACCGAAAAATAGTTTCGCCCAAGTACCGAAGCGTTTAATCAACTTAAAACGATTCGAATGAAACCCGTTGCGCTTTTTACGACGACGTGAAAATGGCATACATTTTCTCGTTTCTTTTTTGAGTGCACTTTCATCACATGATGGACGTAAAATTGACTCTCCACGGCGTAAGCAGCCCTCGAGTGGTGAACCAAAAAAATAATTAACCATTCTTCACCGTCTCTCACTTTCGGACTTTCGACGAAGTGGACGCCGAGTGGCGATTGGCATAGGCCAGTGCATTCCACTTTTATTCCGGTGGCTTTCATTTTCCCACTCGAAACCAATCGACCCTCAGCTTCCGGTGAGCCCGGCGAGGCTCGAATCGCTCCATCGAACGGAGACAACGCGTTTTCTTTATTCAACTCTCGTTTTTATTCCCCGCTTCGCTCAACCTCCTGGGGATGAGCCGTGACGGATGGTCGCCCGGCAGTCTCTGTGCTGCTTGAATAACATGGGAAATAAATTAAATATTTCTAAAGCTCACATCGCTGCATTTTATGATGTTATGAAACATAAATCTACCGCAACCCGCCTGCTCTGCGCCGGCTTCCCAGGATGGCACATCCCGCATTGCAGTTGCTGCTGCCAGCGCACCAGAAAGGTCGTCCGTCGAGTCCGCCGCAGCTTCCGGTGCGGTTTACCTTGTCTCCCTCGGGTCAGAGACCACTCACACAGACCGTGCGTTCGCGCATGGTGTGAGTTTGTGTGCCGGTCCCGGTCCGTTTCCGGTCGCATCGTGCTCCTAGCCACCGGGCAACCGGGCATTATTCGTTCGATTGTTGGCACTGCTGACAACCGATCGCGAGCGTTCAAGCGATGCGTTCAGGTACTCCACTGTTATTAGACATCTTTTTGAAGGGTTGTCCTTGAGCCGCACACCGGAGCCCGGAAATGTATCGATCTCTCGCACGTTCTTTGCGCCGCTTTAATCAAAAACCATTACTAGTCTCAACCACCGACCTGACTCACGGTCCGGTGATAGTAGCCGGGTGGTGCCTAATGCATTTCCTTATAAATAATGCAATAGATTGAAGCTCCGCCGTGCTCTTAATGTAGTCGCAGAGGCTCTAGTTGCTGGCGTGATTGTTTTGAATCTGGAAGGATTTGTGAAACGCTGGAAAATCCTGACCTCTACGAGTATGGTCTGCTGGGCTGGTCAACTGGTGAACTGGAGAGCCCATTCAAATGGCCTGAAAAGCATTCCTAGGATTACGCCTGGAATCTTTCTTACAACGATGCGCTCCACCGTGCACCGTGTACCCCAGTGGTCCACACGGAAACTATCGTACGACTTCCGGTTCTCCGGTGGTCAGGTATAAATAAACTTCTGCCGCAGTAAGAGGATAAGTGAGCGCTCCGAAGAAGTCCCCTCGAAGCGGTGCAAACGTGTGTGGAAGGCTTAGTTCCAAACCAATCGAAAGGATTGCCATGTCGGTGAATCTGGATCCAGCCTTCTCTTTCTTTCTACAACAAAGAAACATTATTTATGGTGTGGTTGTGGCCGCAACCCGAAGCAAAAGTGCGCAGTATTCCAGGATGGCCAGAAAGTGTTAAGTGCAATCCTGGGCTACTGGGCTACTGGGGATCCCCGAGCCCAACCCGTGTCCGTGTTCATTGATTTGGTAGCCTCCGAAACCGAAAGCTGTTGCCGTGGCTGGCGTGTGACAGAACGCCAAGAAAAAGCCCCGTTGATCACACGTGTGACAGTTTCGCTGGTGCCGGTGGTGGCCCCCTGACGCGTTCGCCATTCGCCCGCTTCATTCATCAATCATAAGCGACGGCTGATCCGAACCGGACGGACAGTTAAGTCGCTCGTGCTGCTAAGGACACGCCACAAGGACACGTGTCGGCAAGCGGTGCGCTTTGGGGGTTGTAAATATGCAGCTTAGCCGTGGCGGGCGCGTATGTAACGGACTGACGCTGACGCAACCCCGGGAGACTATAATCTATGGCCACCAGCACCCGACCTTCACGTTATTGTCAACACACCTAAGCGCCGCCTTTCGGGGTGGCAATAAAGGAATAACGGGCAATCTCGGCAATCGTCACCAATCGAGGCTCTTTTAAGCTGACCTTTTCTGAACGGTGGAAATTGCGGAACTATTGCCGAACATTTTTAACTCCACCGATAGGTTTGACAGTCCCGGGACACCGTGGTGGTGATGCCAGTAAATTGACTGGCCAACTCACCGTGACCAGTGTGTAACGTACCCTTCAGTCAACGACAAACGTCGGAAGTGTAAAAACTCCCGGCCGGAGGAATTAGGGTCAAAGCCGTTATGCGCCGCTGAGTTTCCAGTAGGTCCATCACTTACATCACATCCTGGCACAGCGACCGTAGCGACTGCTGGACGCAGTGTGTCCTGTGGCCACCGCACATCGCACATCCTGGGTCTTTGATTTCGGCGAAGGAACCGAGGATTTAGTTTTCATCCCCTCCGCCGTGTCCGTGCCGGTCGGAGCGTGTAATATGAGCCGATGCCAAGGATATGCATCATCCGTCCCGTGCACGTGTTTGATGTCGTGTTTGGAGCTCACTTTTCAGCCAGCCACTGCTACTGCCCTGGCGATGCGGCGGCCAAGGATCGGAGGTTTTTTTGTGCTGTCGGGCATGGACACGGACGCGTCAAAAAAACGTGCTCGGAAACTCGTATGAACAACAACAGCAAAAAACCCGGAAGCGCACCATACGCTGAAATCGGAAGCGAGTGCATCCGGAGGGCGCCGCCGGAGATACACAAAAACTGGCAGCCCGATGTCAAGCGCGTTTCCGGTGTCGGCGATGGCGGTGTTTGTGGTGGCGGTGGAGCGACTGGCGACTGGTGACCACCGGAGGGTCAATCAGTGTATCGCTTTGAGTGTGTGTGTGTAGTTGGTTGTTTGAGCTTTTTACTTTTGTGAATATTTAGTTTGCGTTTTATATTCGTTTTGGTTTTTGTGCTCCGCTCGACAGTTTCGTCGAATCATCTAATTCGCCGTGCCGTGGGACTGAACGCACTTCCGTGGTTCACTTCCGTCGGTCACGATCGGTTTTCGATGGGCGTCGAATGCAATTCCGCACGCGTCATGTCATGTCGCGGAGGCTGTCAAAGGTTTCCGTTGAAGAGGTGTTAGTTTTGGCCCGTTTCGTTGGATGTGGAAATGAAATAATTTTTCACACAATCACGTGACACTGACAACCTTCGGCGTTCGCTAGCGGCCGCTGTCATCGGCCACTGCGTGCGTGCGGAATTTGTAAAATACACTGCGAGAAGCCATTTTAAGTTCAACTAACTGACAGACACTTTGCCATCGGATGCCAACTGCTACCACAAACTGCATTCCTTCGAAAATTAATCGCATCATCAACAATGATTTGTTCAGCGGGAAGAACTTTAAATCGCGCCGGTCGTTCCGCTCGGTGAGCCGAAAACTTTGTCCCACCATCTTTGCCGCCGAATGTTGGCGTAAAAGTTAAGCGCCAAGAATTTTGCATAAATTACCATGCGAACGCGGCGCAAAAAAATATCGCCGCCCAACATGAAGTGTATAAAACGGGCAACTCGCACAAAAAGAAACATTACGAAGCACATAATAAAAACAAATTCGCACGTTCGGGAGGCAGGAATTGTCACAATGAGATTGTGTGTCCTCCACCGGGATTCCATCGTTTGTGCGTGAACGTTCGTCGATCGCTTCGCCCGGTGCTTGGCGGGTTGCCTACCGAAGGGCGCATAAATTGTGACAGCGACCGCGAAAAAGATGAAGAGCGATAAATATTCAAATTGGCCGTGACGAAATTACCGAACTGTGCCCATAAGTGCGCCAGGCGGTTGGTGCGTTGTAGTGCGTTTAAAAGTCGCACGTTTTCGGGATGTTTTTATTATTATCGGGCCAAACGGGCCGGGCAATCACGTTCACTTCCGCGCGGAGGTTAATGTTTTCACCCTGCTAAACGGGCCGATTCTCGAACACGGCGCCCCCGGCCTCCGATTGATGGATGGACGTGGCGCTGCTTGGTTTTATTTTTTTTCTGATCCATTTTAATTTTTTTCATTATTCGCCAACAGCACCAATGGCCATCGCGCGCGACAGAATATGAAACGGGGTTTTTGATGTATTTTATTTGCCTCCGCGCGGACAGCGAACGTGTCGCCACCACTGCTGTTGGGGTCGTTGGAGCATAACAAAAAAAGCGAGCGACCAGCCCAAAATGTATCCTTGTCAATTGACTTGATGGGATTAAAAGGAGAAAAAAGCGGGCGAATTAAAGCGTTGACGTGGCATTTTTATCGGTACCGCTCATCGGTAAACGGGTTAAGCGGAATCGGTTCCAGAAAGATGCTTAATTTCATTCAAATATTTTGTCGAGAACTTTTTGTCAAGATTTTCTACAGCTGCCTCTCGAAAGCCCGTTACGATTAAAGAAGCAATCAAAAATACATTTCCCGGAAGGTGGTGCTTCGTTTTGTGATAAGATTCTACTTGAGAACCGCAATCCTCTTCTCGGTGAACCTCTGCGGAAAAGCAGTGCTGCGCTACTTGAGACGCCACCATTTCAGCGTTTAGCTCTGGCTGCAGTGTGCAGAAACCCGCACACAAACGCGACTATGAACCGACCCACAAGTCCAGCGCAAATAAGTTGAGCCAGAAAGAAGTGATCCTGCCGTTGCTGCAGTTTTCTGTCCCGAGGCTTCGGCAGGAGATAAAAAGATTGACCCACTCGCGGGTCAGCGATCGGCTACCCACGGCACCCCGAGGCTGTCAGCTTATGCTGCCAAAGGCGAGCTGAAGCAGCTCGAGTCGCGAAGCCATCAGAAGCAAAGAGTGTGCGGTTAAAAGAAAATTAAAAGGCGAGCATTGAAAATATCCGAACCCCCGGCGGTTCGTGCGCGGCCTGCTCGGAGTAAGAGAAAAGAAAAATCCCTTTCCCCCGAAACACCCTCAGGCGACCCAACCACAACCGAGATTGTGCCACTCGTTGCGTTAGGTTTCAGTCTCTTGGGCCTCTTGTCTTCGTGGCCCGCGGGGCACTCGCGATCGGTGATTTTCGCTGCAATTGACTTGGCGTCGGGATGGTTCACTTCTTTGCAGTAAATTACCGGCGCAAGCTGATAATTGAAAATGTACACTTCGTGCCCGTCCTTTTATGGCCTGCCGGTGGGTCGAAAGCAGCATAACGAGGGCCGTGTTTGCTGTTCAAGATTTATGGCAGCACTCTCCTGCGGGGCTTATTGCGAAGACAAGAAAAAAGAACAGAAAACGATTCTCGGAACCACTCGTGATGACCGCTCCAAGTAGCTCAGAATGGAGCTGAACATACTTTGAATATTTCGGAAAACTGCATCAAATTTTCACCCTCTGTCGGAAGGGCATTAGTATGAGTTTTGTAAAACCTTTTTACGATTGAACTTAAAATCAATTTAGATCATTTTAACAAGCACCTAGCTTTGCTGGGAAGCCTGTGCTGGAATTAGGAACCCTTTCTTCGTGTGCTCCAATCTGACACCACTTTTTAATAAAAGCGAAATTTTTAATGAACCGTATCAGCCGGCCGACCACTTCGCGAAGGGTAAAAGAATAAAATTTATAATGACCGTTAATTCGTTCGTTGTCGACCACTGCCAGCGAAGAAGTGAACAGCGAGCTCGCCTCCGCCAGTTTGAGTCTCCGGAACGGTCGTTCGGTTTTTCCCTGACTTCGATATTCATCCCCGGGTAAAATAGAAAAGTCGAAAAAGTTGCGTCCAAACAACCGAACGGAAAGCGAAGAAAGTGAAAACACGATCGCATCGCCGGTGAAGGTGACGGTAAGGGCCATAAATTTTGTTTCTTTCATTTAAGAAGCAGCATTCGGCTGCCGGCGCACCGTCAGCGGGTAAACCGAGAGGACAGTCATCTGATAAACGATGGCATGTTTGCACTTTATTTTCCCATTCGGTTCCGCACCCGAAGCTTCCGTTCTGTGCCCGACACGCCAACTCACGCGTTGCTGCAAACTGTCGATTGCCGAAGAGCAACGCGAAGGTATTACACCGCGCTCGTATCTTGTTTTAAATTGAGAAAAAAAGATGGCTTATTTGCTGGCTGGAAAATCGGCCAACATTGCTCGAAAGTTTTCCAGGGCGCAGGATCGGCTGCCTACCGAAAAAGAAAAACGGGCGACACAATTTAACGCAAAGTTATGTGGAAAGAATTATCGCCGAAAACGCTTCAGTCTCGGTCTCAGTCCTGTCTTTGGCTGCACTGTGGCACCCGAACTTTGGCCAGAAAGGGACGCAGCCGTTCGGTGCTTGCAGAGCATAAATTGTTCGAAAGCATAATCGTGAACCTGCACCCGTATCGTAGCATCCGTTCCATTGACTTCCCAATGGAACGTGCCAACGGGCGAGCGAAAGGCATGATAACCTCGACTCGCTGCACCAATTAGGCGAAAGAAAAACCTCGAAGGCTGGCTGGATGAATATTGTGCCGAGCGAAAGTTCGAACGCCAGACCGGGATCGAACATCTGTTTTCTGGTCTGGTTGAACGCTGGAAAGCTGGGAAACTTGGCAATCGGCCGTCGGCCAACCGACCCCGGTCCAACATTGCTCATTATGGTCGATGCACTTTGCAGTCGATTCATGCTGAGCAATAAACTGTTTCGCATGGATTGAGACCGCCGGTGCCGATGTAAAGTACGCTGCATCGCTGGTGTTTTGAGCAAACTTTTCTGCTTATTTTCTCAACAGAACGCCAGTTTTGTTCAACATTAAAACGGCGCGGACGTGATGTTCCGATGAAATAAATTTTAATCAAAAGTTTAAGTTATTAAACCAGGGCCGAGCGCCATTACGGGTTCCATTTCGAAACGGACCCCATTCGGAACGCCCGACAATCGATGGTGCAGATGATAGTAACATATTTTTCTGCACCTTTAGCCCCAAGCTACCAGGAAGTAGAACCGAAACGTTGCAGTAAGAGGGCAATAAAAAATCCGGTCGGAAGATAAAATTGTAACAGCTTCAGTGGCCGTGTGTGGTCTTGGAACGATCCTCTGTTGCAACACCTCCACCGAAAGGTCGAAGTTTTCCCACACAAACAGCAAAAAAAAGGGAAAACGAAAGGATGTGGTTTCTTCGTCCGAAGGGCCCAGTGATCGAGTGCGAACTTCGAGTAATGCGACAAACTCGTATATTTCCGCACCTTTGTCGAAGCTTGTAATTTCCTCAACACTCGTTTTCCGGTCCGTCCCACTGGTTTGTAGGTAATCCATTCCACCCAGACCAAGATCGAGAGAATGGGCGAACCGACCAAAAAAATTGGAAGTAATCTCCAACAGTTACCAAATAACCGAAAACAACTGAGAGATCCATCTGAAGCGCCAGCGAGGATGGAAACTGGGTTCGGTTGAAGCGAGTTTTTCTTGTCGGGCACCCGAAAATGATATTGGATTAGAGTGGCATCGTTGGAACTGATAGTTTCAGGCGTGAAGGCGAACTGTGGACACCTTCGAGAGTGGCAGGGCCAGCATTGCACAATGGGGAATTTGTGTGGAGCAGGCGGACATAAATGGTTTTAAGAAGAATCGACGAACTTTTTTTAAACCTTTTTTTGGCTGCTTTGCATATGTTTTGGTATACAAAATTAGCCATTTTTCGATATTAGCAGGTATTGTTGTACTCCAAGTTATGCAATCTGCCCGACACTTGCTCTGATAAGGAATAGTCATTAGCTTATTTCTTCAAACAAACTCTTATCGACATTATGTACTTGATTGAATACATGGTCAATCGAGATATTTGCATTAATGGTTTGTTCCGTAATTAAAAATATCTGTAACTATATTAGGAAGACTAAGCTTTTTGTTTCTGTGCTGCCTATAACCTAAGGCAATTGAACTTAGTTTTTGGATAACCTAAGGATATAATAAATCGCTTGAAAACCATGCAAGTGGTCGCTTTGAAGTAGTCATTAAAAGGTGGCTTAAAAGAGCACTTTTTATTACTCTTTCGACTTGGACCGAACAATTCTCGGAATCTACGCAACACAGAAGTCTAAACATTCCGATTAGTCATAGTTGACTTATCTATTTTACGAAAAAATAACTGAAATCCTCAAACGGTGAAGTCGATTCATGATCGTCCGTTCCCCATAGTGCGCCGTGCGTCCTTGCGCCGGAACACGAGCCTGATCGATTCGCGTAATATCGGTGTCCCATTTCAAAGCGGCCACCGAGCGGTGGGAACTTTTTCGTTTCCTACAAACTGGCAAAGACCCTTTTCTCACGCCCGGACACCAACGATGGTGCGACCCGAAAAAGTGCGCCCGTACCACTGAAACCGGAACAGACACAAAAAAACCAATAGAAACCGTTTTACTATCGAAACCGAGAGAAGCGGTTTTACAAACGGCCCCACCGGCCGGCCAGAAAGCTACGAAGGCCCGCGACGAAGGCGAGCCTTGAGAAGTCGAACAAGTCCTGCTACTGCCGCCCAGCGGCACCGCGGAAGTTGCACGTAAAACAACGGTGGCAAAAAGCTACCGTCCGTTCTCGGCCACATTACCTAGCTATTGTGGCCATTCGGCCGTGGGTTTGGGCTGGGTGGGATTGAAAATTGAAATGAGGAAACTTCTCGTAATGACAGACGCTCGGGCAGGACGCGCCCTCGGAATGGTTCGACAGAACACGGAGTGGGCGCTCCGTACCGGTAAACAAGGTGCGATCTTTGTCGTCCGAACCGTGGCATCGCCGGGTCCCAGGACCCAAGAGCCCCAGAGTCCATTTGTTTCCCACCGCTCGCGCTCCCGAAAAGTTTTCCTCGGACATCCAGCCGAAGGAAGCCGGAAAGTTATCGGCGGAAGTAGGTGCGAAGTCCTGTGAGCGAAAATCAAGGGCCCCATTCGTAATGAACAGTTCATTAAGCCGTCACCCGGAGTGGAGCCCCGGAGATGGTCAGATTTTGTGGAGAACCTTTTTTGCGTAGCGTAGTTTTCTGCACAACAATTATGCTGCACACAATGGACTGTCCAAACAAGTTGTTCTATTTTACATAATATGTAAATCCAACAAAAAGTGGCCACCTCGGTTCCTACGCGGAACTGTTTCGATGTTCGACGTTTTTGTTTGCTCTGCCAATCTGCTGTGGTTTGATTTGATCAATCATAAATGGAAATGAGATGATGATGAAATCCAGCTCCGACCCTGCTTGGAATACGATTGAAACTATTATCCACTTACGACGCTGAATGACTGAAATTGGAGCAAATTGGAGTAAAGTTTCAATTCCCCTGTCAGTGGACAGTAGCTGAAGACTTTCGCATGTAAAATGTAACCATATTTAGCTACACCTGCGTGCGTTTTAATTATCGTCCAACATGCAGACGTCCCAAAACCACTTTACGGTGCTATGCTGTGCATTCGTACGGGCAAACTATTTGAACCCATCCGCATCGTCACGATCACGGAACCGAGCGATGAAAAGCTCCAGTTGCATGGGAACTTCGTGCAGTGTCCGCACTGTCAGCGAACACCTTCATTGCAGCTGGACACCAGCATTGCACCGGCCTCGTCCTGATGCTCCCACTGGGGACCCATTTTTGGGCCCACTGCAGACAATCGAGCGAAAAGCACCACCATGCGGTGGTTTTGTCCACATGTCCACAGTCCTTTAATGAGTACAATGTTAACCCTCGAATCCCCGAAAGTGGGTTACGTGTCCGAAGGTCGACCGGTTGCTGCCGTCGCAACATAAATTCCCGGCGGCGTATTTAGAATTTCGATTCAGCTTCGCGATCGCAACCGAACCGCATCGTAGCGGGTCCGACTGGTTCGCCCACTCGACGGAAGGGTTGAAATTCAAGGGCTTTCTACGGTCAACGCCAACGGTCGCTGTCCGGAAGTCATGGGCAACGCAAATTAAATTCGTTTCAACTCCCAGTCGCAACGACGGGTGACCTGGATGGAGTTGGCTCCGCTCCGGCATTCGGCGTAGCCAAAATCAGCCAACGAAACGGTGGCGGCCGTGCATCACGTTCCTCGGAGTGCCTCGAAATTCATCAGAGCTTCCACAAAAGCCGGATGACAAGTGTATGATGGATGAGAGAAGAAAAAGGATTGCTCACTCACCATTCCTGGGCCTGGTACCCTGGTGACGGTGTAACGCCATCCAAACTGTAGTATCTGCGTCGGTGGAAAATTCAGTTAATCAAACGTGGAAGATTAATACGCCGCGTCCGCCACGGCACATCAGGCCCTTGGCTTCTGCAAGCTCGTTACCACTAACAGGAAAAGCGCTACCATTTTACCAATCATTTACTCCATCAGACATCCGGACCTCTGTGGCAGATCTTTTGCGGGCGCTTAGCCTGCGGTATCGCACAACTTCGCACATGGAGTGTTCATCAAACATTACATCACCCAAGTCGTTCGGGGCCATTGTGTGCACGAAGGAGAAATTGAAATATTGATCTACCGTAAGGGAAACGCATTGCTCCGGCACTGAAACTCGAAATGTCATTATTATTTGGAAATTCTTGAGAACTTTTGGGGGTGCCTTCGAAAACGTCGAAAATGGGTACTTTGAGCCTAAAAGTTTACACTTTTCTTAGCAAACATTAACAGAAACGCAGTCGCATCGTGGCGGCACTCGAATCACTTTGACTTCGGTAATGGGTCTTTGTGAACTTTTTTTTAAACATTGGCATCAAATAAAAGTTAATTAAAACTTTTTTTCTCATTACGCTATAGCAATATCATTATAGTACTAGTAACTTCATGATTATTTTAACGTTTTTTAAACTAAAACAAACTCTCACAAGCTAGTGAAACTTATTTGGTCAACTAACGTTACTAGCAATCAAAATTCAAATTTAATTAAGTTGCTCACTTCGGTGGCATCTGTCGTGCTGCAGTCGGAGCGCCTGATTGAGACGCACTTGAACCAATAGTAACTTTAACAATCACACAAAAACTACGCTAATAAAAGCATTTCAAAAGCTGTTCCGTTTTGTTTTTTGTCGACCACTGCTCCGAACGCCGCAAGGAATATTTTGCCGTCCGTTGAACATTTATGGCCAAGATTGCGGCAGGTGATGAATTTATTACCGCATCCGATCACTCAATAAAGTGTGGCAGCATTTCAGCAAACTTCCTTGCCCCGGGCCCCCGGCTTGGCTCGGCATAATTCAAAAGCTTAGGAAAATTGATCGCTGTCGACGCCGGTCGACGCGGCAGAGCAGAGAGCGAAAACCGTCCAGCAACCCTGGAATTGCCATCAACCATGATAACGGAATCCGCTGAAAGTTACATTGAGCTAACTTTTTTTGCGATAGTTTTTTTGCGGCGGCGGCAGCGGCGATGCCCATGTTGGTGCTCGGTCCCGGCCGGAATCCATCAATTCTGCTCAACATATTCACTAAAGACACGATCAAGTATAACTTAACTGTTCCTTTCATTTCGTCCTTTCGCGCCACCGCCGTTATCCGCGCGGTGGAGTGGCTCCATGTTTTTCCCTAGTCCGCTCGACGAAACGTCGTCCGCCGGGCGTCGTAATCTTGCGCTGACAATGGCAATGGATGAGTGATTACTTCCCGGCGCCCGGCCCGGCCCGGTTCGGCGCTGGGGATCAAAAGTGAAATGAAAAAAGTTTCGCCCATTTCAGCCGGAGTTACGCCGGGCCAACTCGAACTTACGCCGTCGTCGTCCGTGTTGGCGGTGGGCCACCCGCCAATAATCCATGGACTGGGTAAAGTAAAAACGAGAAAAATAATATGGCCACCGGTTTCAACCGGAGTAACTGGTTTTTCTTTTCTTCTTCTCCTTGCTTCACGTTTTTATCTTCAACCGAATTCACTTTCGGTAGTTGGCAAAAAGCGTTTATATTGCGACCGACTGCAACTCAGTGCACGGCGCGGGCGTCTTTGATGCCGAGCGAAAACCGAATTTAACTTCTTCGCCGGTTGCCAGCCCGTCAGCCAGTTGGCCCGGAATGCAACGAAAGTGCAGTACAAAGTTTCACCGAACGCAGTGACCGCTGGGCACGGTGAATGTAGTTTGTTCACTGTAAAACGAATTGCATGCTGTAGCTCCAAATTGATTCGAAAGTTATGAAACTCCCGACATTCCTGGGCGGTCTTGGCGACAAGTTGTGACACTTTCGAAGTCGCCAAAATGTTGGATATTGAAAAGTTTAACTCTTTTCGGAACAAAACACTCCAGAAGGTTGACCGGTTTATGCGAGGTAGCCGTCGGCGCACCAGGTTCGATAAGGGATTGCCGGTTGAACATCTTCTGCGAGGTAAGCAGTAGGCCGCATTATGGAGGGCCAAAAAAGGAATTATTCTCCCGATTACCCGCCCTGTTTGGGATGTGACAATCAGGTTGATCTCGGAACCAATAAGCAATTTGTTCCCAACACCAATAAAATGCTATATTGTGCCGTCAGGAACCACCACCGGCAGCAGCATGTCCGTTCGTCGTTTGATTTGATTTTTTGCCTGGCCCTCAGCCACAAACCTCAACAAATGGATGCCAAACAGCAATAGAAGTGGATAGGTCTAGTTGAGTGAGAGAGGTTAGGGTAGAAAACGGGCACCATGGTCCTTACGCCATGGCGGGTACGTGGACGTGATGGGCATACTGCAGCGTGGGAGTGTCTTCGATTGCGCAGGGGCCCACAAAAAGCCTGCACGTCCCGATCGTCTTGGCGCGACCCGCTGGAGCTGAAATGAAGAAAGTACCGACCCGTTCCGACCACGTTGCCTCGTTGTCTGTTTCCGGAATGCGACGATGGGTCGGAGGCCACCGAAGGATGGTGGTTTTGCTCATCGCACACTCCGGGGCTGTGGCTCTACACCTACTCGTGGTTCTTGTATGATTTGCTTTTTTGCAATTTTTTGCCCCAAGCTTCCGGGGGCTTCTTGTTCCTTCTTTCGGAGCCTTTTACCTTTTAGGACTGGGGACGTACAGGACTTAATTCTAGCACGCCGTCGTCCATTATCCAACGGACCGCCTCTAATGAAGCGTCCTTTATTTGCCCATTTTTTCGCTCTTCCGATCGATTACGATGACTGACTTTGGTGTTTGGGCCGTAAGAGCGCCACGCAGAAAAGGGGAAAAACGGAAGGCTTTCGGCTGTGGTGTTGTTGGAAAAATCACACCAAAAAAACACGCCACAGCCATCCATGCGCCTTCATTTGCTCAGTGCCTTGTGGTTGGACGAAAGGCACTAACCAACATGACCGTTGTTTTCGGTCATCCCAAAACATGTTTTGAGCCCAGGGATCATATTTCGTCGATTTCGGAAGCCGTCACCTTATTTGGGAGGGGGGGGGGGCCCTTTTGGAAACAAAATTCGTTACGTTGTTGGTCGCCCCGGGTTTGATTGGATGCTTCCCGCCACGTTAGCGCGGTACTTGATGTTGCTGGGAACTCGTTAAAGTTCATAGATCCTTCTGCTGCTTATTGAAATTTAATATAGTTTTGGTTTTGTATCAACAAATTTTCCTTTAAAAATTATTCTTTAAACATTGCCCAGCTGTTGTTCAAAGGGAGCGACTTAATTTTAGATTATGGAGAAGGTTTCGTTGCCCAATTTCAACAGTTACTCCTACCGAGTAAATTTGCAACGAAAGTTTAACTAATCTCAGGACCGGCTACTGTAAAGCCTAAAGTTTGCTTCATCCTCCTCAACAATCTGTTCAATGGCTCTTTGGTCTCTTTGCTGGTTTGAAGTGGCCCAAGAGTCTTGTGAAACCGAAATAGTTCTTCGGTTTTGAATTCCCTTCCAAACAACCTAATTTCTTAATCTTCTCCAGAGTGGTTTTCCTATAGAAATGCCATTGATGAAATGCGCGGTGCCTGGCTGTGGCTTTAACATACTTTGTTGCCTGGCCATTCTTCAACGCAAGCCGTATCGAGGGTCGCTTTTATCGAGACTCTTTTTAGCCCCTTTTCTACTGACTTCCCATTCTTGCTCGGGACAATCAGCTGCAGACTGTACCGCCACCATTGTGAGGATGGACACACAAAACACTGGTGCTGCTGTTAATTCCTGTCGTTCCAGCTTCCTTTCCGGTTCCGGAGAGGTTCTTCACCATTTCGCACCAGGCACCATTCAGTGGAGTGTTCCTGCCGTGGGCTGCGATGCCCGTTTTTACGTCCTTCTAAACACTTTAAGAGGCATGCCCCCAGCATGCCGTCCCCACACACGGGCCAACGTATGCTCGTCGCACGACGACGAACGTCTTTGTATGCGGCTCTGCGGATAAGAAGTCACCGGCCCAGTGGAAAAAAGACACCACAGAACAAAATTCCGAATCCGAATTTCCACAATCCTTCCGCCATTGTGCGAAAACAATGGCCGGCCAGATAGTTTCCCCTCCTTGGGCAGCCCACAGCCCAGGAGGCAAAGCTACTGGCAAGAAAAATCTCTGGCGAAAATCAGTCGATAGAAGTGCCCGTTCACGGTGCACGGTCTTGGCTCTAGCTCCTGTTTCTTACTGCCGGTCCGATTCCGGAAGTGCCGTACCGAGCACGTGCTAATGGGCAGGAGAAAGTTGGACAAACTTCCCGGATGAACTGCTTCGAGTGTGGGGCAAACTTTACGGCTCTTCGGCACTCGGGAAAGCGGACTCGGGATTCCCGTCGCATTGTCCCGTGGAAGTGGATTTGTGGGAAAAATCGCTCCAGAGAAAATGGTGTCACCGTGAGTGGAGTCCTTCCGCTTCCAAGTTCGCAAAGTTTGTCCACCCCGAGATGGGGTACTCCATCACCGACAACCTCACACGCCCAGTTGTTTTGGCCGCGGTCTGGGCCACGCAGCCCAGACATCTCAATACGGTACGCTGGGACGGCACAAAAGGATTGGAATTGCTATTACAAACCGGATGGAGCTCTTCGTATTTTTTGTTTTCTCCTCCACCGCATGAGGTGTGTTATCGGAGGTTTTACAACGCTTCACCGCGAGCTCCGGGCGGCCCGGGTTGTGTGCCGAAAATAATCCGCCTCCCGGTCGCCGTCGCCCGCTGTCCCAAAAAGCGGTCCGAATCCTTCGTGGTCCGTGTCCTGCTTTTAATTAAAATGGCTGCCCATGTCAGGCGTGACTTCACGTGACACCGACTATCGCGGACGTGGACGGATCGTTCGCGAAAGCCACCACACAACGGCACAGCTCGAGTTTTATGGGTTTCTTTCGTGGCACGATGGAGACGCCTGGTGCGTTGTAAATTCCCGCGGATGCGCGCTCCATCATGCTGCGTGTTTGTTGTTCGATCTGGCACCAGTGCGATGCACAAAACATCCAAGGGGGCCTGCATCGAGGAGCACTAACACTTTGCCCCAGCAGTGCCGTCAAAATGCTCGGTTTCGCAATGCAGCGTTCGCCACCATTTGAATGCGGCAACCATTTTTGTGTCTCCAGCATTGTCCGAGGATTGCACAGAGTCCGTGCGGCGGCCGCATGTTTTATGGAAACGGGCGACCATTAGCTTGCAGGCGGCTGGCGGCGGGCTTTTTGATGCAATGTTTTCGAAATAATCGCCAAACCGCAACGATGCCGGTGCCCCGGTCGGGTTCATCAGGCCGGGCTGCCGGGAAACAACAAGGGCCCCTTGATCGGACCCTACAGGGTGAGTCAAAAAAACTGCAACAAACTTCAGACTGCTGTCATTTCTAAACCTCTCGTCCGACAGCTGTCAGATTTATACCAGTGACAGTTCATTATATTGTTTATAAGCGTGCAAAAGCATTTTGGTGGGAATTTTACAGAAAAAAAGTTATTCGTGATGGAACTCAACCGTAAAAGTATGATTTCATTATATTTGGCTGGAAAACCACAAGTGGCTATCTTTAGAGCCCTCCAGCATTTAAATGTTAATAAATCTTTTGTGTCTCGTACCATCGCTCGTTACAGTGATACTGGTAGCGTAGCCTGACGTCAAGAAAGTGGACGAAAAAAAACAGCAACATCACCAGAAATGGTTCCAAACGTGAAGAAGCGACTTCATCGAAATGCGTGTCGCAGTGGCCGAAAAATGGCTCGTGCGCTGAACATATCGCAGTATGCCAATCGGCAAATATTGCAAAATGAGCTTGAAATAAAGCCATTGAAGTTCCAAAAAGTGCAAGATTTTACCGATGCACAAAAAAAAGTTACACTCGAAAGAGCCAAAGACTTGCTTCGCTTGGCCGCAAGTGGTGAACTGGCGAATTTGGTTTTCTCCGATGAGAAACCATTCGTTATCCAGCAATTTGTAAACAAATAAAATGATCGTGTTTACTTGCCAGAGAGGTCAGCTGAAAATTTACACCTTCGGTTGGCCACCAGAACTCAAGCGCCGGCCATGGTGGGGGTGTGGGCCGCCATAACAGCCGATGGTCGCTATCCGCTCGTATTAATCGCCCGTGGCGTCAAAATAAATGCCGAATATAACCGCAAAATATTCTGAAGAGTGTATTGGAGCCTAGGGCACGCAAACATTTTGGTCGCAGACCTTGGACATTCCAACAGGACTCAGCACCATCGCACTCAGCACGCGCCACCCAAGAATGGTTAAAAAATGAGGTTCCTCGCTTCATTTCCACCGCACAATGGGTACCAAAATCTCCGGATGCCAATCCGTTGGACTATTGTGCCTGGGGTATTTTAGAAAGCAAGGTTTGAACTAAAAAATACCAAACTTTCGATCACCTCAAGCAAACAATTCGCCGAGAATGGGATAAAATACCGCAGAGCCACTTGCGGGCAGCGTGTAACGGTTTCATTGGCCGTTTGAAGGCCATAATTCGTGCCACAGGTTGCCAATTCGAACAAACCTAATTTGTTCTAAAATGTTATGAAATTTCCGACATTTTTTGCTTTCATTCAATAAAATTGAATCAAAAATGAAAAAAATATGGCGTTTTACTTTGTTGCAGTTTTTTTGACTCACCCTGTACACGGAACGATGACATGAAATGTTTTAATAATTTAGGATAAAAAAAAGGAAAATTTGCGCCGGGCGCTTCGGTTGGAGCGCATAACACGCCGATTAAGAAGAAACATTCGGGTATTTGCTGGCCATTGTTGCTGGCCAGCGCAGCGTGTTTTTTTGCGGTGCCACACACGGCACACCGGGGAGAGTAGCAAGATTCGGTGTTTTCGTACGTTAATCCTCTTCACCGGAACGACAGCTTTGAGTGCTGGAGGCGCCTCTCGTGCAAAACTATGCACGGCCTGTACGTTTTTATTACGGCAGCATAACGAGATTATCGTGTTTGGTTTGCGCCAACACACTTCCCATTGTGGAAGCATTTCCAATACTGTTTTCCTGTTCCGAAAAATCGGAAGCACCAGTTTTGTTGGCCATCGGCAAAACATCTCACAATGGAGCACTCGCCTAGCACGAAATTAAATTTCGCACCCGCATTCGCAACACACAATGGGCCATCAAAGCATCAAATACGTCTCATCAATCCCACGCGCCGCCCGGGGAGCGCTCGTTTGCGTGGATCGCAAATTCGGAATGCGTGCAGTTTATCATCGCGCACGCGGCCGCGTTCGTAATTTGCGTGTCATTACTTTAATCTCAGAGCCAATCGAAAAATCGGAAACGAACGAACCGAACCGAAGAAGAAACGTGGTTCGTGGTGGGCGAGGCCCAGAGGGCACTTCCGGCAGGCGGTCGATGCCGCAGCTAATGTTAACGAATCCACCATATTAGACGCAGGCCCGGTTCGCGGGCAGAAAAATCACTCGACTCGACGACGCCGGAAGCTCATCGATTTTTTAGGTAATTCAATGCCGAGCTCCCGCGTCGGTAATTTGGCTCGTTTGAGAATTTATTTCGGTTGCCATTGACACCACGGAGGAGCCTATGATGTGAGGTTGTCTATTTTTTTTTTCTCGGGAAGATTCCCCGTAATTCCCCCACACAGAACAAGCGGCGCCCGCATACTGCCTGGTTTGGGGCCTCCCGCGGCAGGATTGTTTACGAGTGTCCTTTTATTATGCACCGATAAAAATTATGCTGTCCGGAACAATGTTTTTATTTCCGGGCCGGATCGGTCGTTCCAGCGCGATCCACACACGCACACATGTGGGATGATTATTTTTCTTTTGCTTATCACCGGGTGGAAATGGTCAAACATCGGTCGTATCACACCGAAACAGCCCATAATCAGAGCCCGAGGCTCCGGTTATGCCTTCGTGCGCCATTTTATGTTTACGCGTTGCACGCGCGTTTCGGCGTTCGATTCATTCATCGAGCCGATTCGTCAAACGGTTGTAACCCGCATTCGGGCCATAATCCACCAATGGCCCAAGTCCATCGTCCGGACGATGGACGGTGCGACGAGCAAAAACCCGGAAGGACTCGTGTCATAAAAACCGGGAGCCGGTTCGGAAAACAATTTATATGAAAATTTGTGAACATCACGCGCGATAAGCGGACTTAAGCGCTCTGTTCGGTGGCGTGCCGCTTGATTTCAAGTGTTCCTCTCATGGGACCCGGGAACTGGCTCTTCTTCCCGGATGCCGAGTGAGCCGAAACGTGAGCATTTTCGGTCCCCGAAATGCCATTTAACAGTCCACGCGGTGTTGCCACCGAATCGGTTCGATTGATGTGCCACCTCATCACATTTTCCCATTTCGATGCAAAAGCGCACGGCACAAGAGATGCATGGCTCCGGTGTGTGGTCCTCAAATTCAAAGCATAATGCTCGATGCAAAAGCAAAAAAAAAAGTACGGAACTGAAATAGAAGAATCGTTTGCCACAAACACACACTCTCTCTGGCGAGTTGGGCCAACGCACACTCGTGTCGTGGTCGCATTACGTTGAACTACGAACCTACTACGGTCCGCCCGGATAGAGCATCGCTTAAAGAGGAACAAAACGGGTGCAGAGCACACAAAAGAGGGGCGTAGCAAAAACGGAGCGCCACCATCTGGAGCGCATCGTCAAGGCGGAGGCGAACGGGCCACGGCGTTCCTGCACCGGTTGATGCACTTTGCTCCGAGCGCATCACGTGCGGTGCATTGCTTCTTGATAACAAATGAAATTGTGATCTGCCACCCAGTTCGCCACGAATCCTTTGAGTGGTTTTTCACTCCCTCCGCTCCTTGGCGCTAGACCACGGCTTTCTTCGCGGCCGGATGACGAATGGAAGTGACTGCTCCGTTCAGCGCTCGAGCGATCTTCACCCGGAAGCTGGATCCTGTTCACGCTTTCTTCGGTTCGGTTGGCAAAACGGCTGGCAGCGACGTCGGAAATCCATCGAAAGGGTTCCGGATGGATGCAAATATTGAATATCCGGAGAGTTGGAAAATCACGACGCACGAGCGCCATTTGGTGAAACAAAACCCGTGCACTCGCGTGTTCCGGATCCGCCCGTGATTCGACTTTGACGTTTCGGGTTTCGGTTGCCGCAGCCAGCTAACCGAAGCGGAAAAGCAGCATTAAACTGGATGGCTTCGAGCGCCCGGGAGCAGAGCACGTGCGGTCTTTAAAGGGGTAGCCTGGAAAGCGATTAGCCCTGTGTGGAACTTGTTGCCTAAGGCCTTGGCTTGGCTTCAATCACATCCCCACGGCAGTCAGCTTCGGCCAGGGACGTCCTTCGTGGGAACTATCGCCTTGCGCGGGAAACTCTCTACAGCACACGGAGGCAGAGTGGGGGAGAAAAAAAAGAAAAACCGAGCGAGGAAAAATGGCGCCACCCCGGACCAAACCGGAATCCACTCTAGCGCGCGCATTGATATCATTTACATTTTTATGGATTTTATTCAAATCCTTGTGCCACATCTTTCCCGGGCCAAAATGGAAATGCTGCTGCTGCTGATTGTGCTGATATTTCGGTGCCCGGTTCGATTGATGTTCCGATGCGGACGGTTCGAAACACTCCGAACCCGGACCCCAGGAGAGCCAGTGCAGCGATTGTGATCACCACTCACACCGATGATGAGACATCCGTTTGGTGCTGAATAGGTGATTTGCCGCACAACAAACATCAAGTAGCATTCCTCGGGCGAGAAAATCACCTCGGATGCATCAAAATGCAACGCAAACTCTTCCCTTCAACCATCGGGAACCTGCAGCTGCAACGGTGAAGTCCCGGGTGTCTTGTGCCGCAAACTTACTGCATCGTGCTTAAGTGCAGAAAGTTAGTCCGATTCCGTCGCAAAAAGCCGGGTCCGCCTCCGGGGCGGACCCAAAATCCCATTCCGAGGTACACCATTTGCTTATCGTCTTATTTTAATTAACTTTTCAGAAGGGAAAAACTGTCCGGAGGTTGGTTTTTGGTCAGCACTCCGGCACTCCAGCCAGAAACCTCAGGGTGTACCATAACTTGATTAAAACTAAAATGATAAGTTGAGATTTATTGACACTGTGCCTCACCGCAAACCGCACAGCCCTTCTGAAGTCCCACCCGGGGACGGCTGGGGCCTTCTAACGGGAACTCTTCGCAGGGTAATTAAGCGCTCAGTACGGGATCGGCGTAATCCACTCCGACGGCAACAAGCAGAGAGCGAGAGCGACCGACGCCCGTGCACTAGTTAGTGGACAATCAAGTCAATTAACACAATCTTAGAACCGGGCTCGATCCGTGGCGCCCGGTGGCTCCCGTACAGCAGGGAAGTAAGTAAGTCGAAGTGCTGTAAGTCGGCATCGTTTCCGGGAACGACCAATCCGTGTTCGATGAAGGCGTTACAGCGCTTAAAAGTGACCAAAAACTCCCGAAAAACCGAACAGGCGACCGTCGAAAGGCGGCCCCACAGCAGTGCCGGGGGAGCAAAGTTTTAACTCAATTATGCTCCGTCCGCAAGAGTGAAGCAGGGTCCTTCCCGAGCGCACTCCTGGGCTGGGTAATCCAGGAACCTCTCTAGAGATCCCCTGTGATGTGGCGCTGGATCCTTGGCTGGTGGCCACCAGCCATCTCCGGCACTGTGGTAAGTTTCGTGGCAGCTACGGGAGTGGCGGGTTTATGAATTTTCGCTGTTATTGTTATTTTTATGGCGGGTAATTTTATTAATGCATATAAATGTAAGCAACGACAATTTACGACACGCTTTTTTATGGCAAAGTATCTCCGGCTGGATTCGGTGGCCAAGACGCGACTCAGCAGCAGCAGCAGCGTAGGAGCAGCATGGAAAGAGTTTGCCTCGAAATGGGGCCATCGAGCGGGAAGCAACATTGCGTAACGCAGAAGCATAAACCGCGTCCCAAGAAATGGGACGCGGCTCCAGTGAGATAGGTTCGGGCACTGGGAGCGGGAGCTGGTCCCGTCGACATCACACCATAAAACAGCGGAACATCATCTTGACCGAGCCCCAGCTGGAAGTCCCTTAAGATTGACGTCGATGAGGAGCTGCAAAACAGAAACTCGGGAAAACTCCACAACAAAAAGGCCCGGAAACGAGCAGGGTTCCGCCGGCCGGTCGGCCGGCCATTTCCCGAGCGGCCCAAATAAAACGCAGCCAACCAGCCAGCCAGATTACATGTTAATAAATGTCCATTGTGAATGATAATAAAAACACAAAAACTCCCGGGCTGGCCGTTGGCGGCGCAAAACTTGCGGCCGCCGCGGTTGATGATTAAAATCTGGTTTTTCATCTTGATTAATTTGCAGTTTTTTTACGCTTTTGCCGCGGATTGGTTTCGGTCGTGGAAAAAGGGCTTTTTTCGCTGGTGAGTGGAAAAACTTTCGAACGCAGGACCAAGCCAAGCCGAGGGCCAATTATTGACGTCGATCAGTGCGCCCGGCGGCTATCGAAGGGCGCGTTTTTCCGCTGACCAAAACAATCATGAACCGGTATTAAGAGGCAGGGTGTTTTTCCCCGCCGTAACAGGCAATGTCCCCACCAGTTGGGATGTATGGTTTTTGTGTGCTAATTGTGTCCCTTTTTGCACCGATGACCACCGCCAGCGGATGGAGAAGGCTCAGCATTGGATGGAAATTGGCTTGAAATTCGGATCCGGATCCGAGGCCCCAACCGATCGGTCAACAGCAAGTGGTGTCCAGCGTGAGATTTGTACGCAAAACTCTCCCAAAGTGCCCCCGGGGGGAGCGCCAAACACGGACTCTAAATTAAGTTTGCTTTCCCCGTTCAATTAGTGTTAAAGTTCTGCCTAATCGAGCGTAGCCCATCATCGCGCTAATGGCCACCGATGATGGCCATTTTTCATCGGCTCATCACGCCACACGCTGGTGGATCACTCGACTCGAATCAATCTCAGTCAGTCAGACTGAGTCAGAATTTAGTTGTTTGCCGGGCCCATCGGAGCCTGTTTTATGGCCTGCAACATTCTGCATCCATCCGGATGACTCCATCGTCTCGGAGCCGAGCCAATCTGACTCCAACAGCTGAGGGAAGCACACTTGACTGACGGATCGGCTGGCCACTCCACGGACCCGGCCAGACGAACCAGCTCGTGGATGTGTGTGACTATCACAGATAAACGATAGCCTTTGTCTGGGGTTCATATGCGAAAGCCCACCATACGCCGGCTGCCCGATGATGATGGTCCGCCCTCCCGGCCGAAGGTCCTGCCCGTTTTGGGACGCCGTCTTGGCCGTCTTGTTGGTTTTTCCTGTTAGTCCACATCGAACCATTCGATCGGCCGGAGAAAAAAAACCGGGGGCTCAATGCTGGGCCCCCATAAAAACGGAGCCCTTGGGCCACGGGCCTTGGACGATTGCCTTCGGCAGGCAAAACAATTCGCAGAAGATGCCACCAATGGGCTATTAATAATGAGCATCATCATAAAAGTGGATGGCGGAAAGAAAAAATGAGCAGACTCGCAGCCGGCCGACCTTCAATCATGCTGTCAATTGGACCGGGGTCCGAAGTCCTCCAATGAAATTATGTAAATTAGCCTCATTCGGAGCCCCCCTTCCAAGAGCTCCATCGTCAGACGGTCAGACAAGGAGCGCGGGACCTCTAGGGCTTAATCTGCCGCGGAATGTGAAAGTATAAAATGATTTCTCGGATTTTTCGCAATAAATATTAGATGATCGCATGTTCCAAGCAACCCGGACTGGACCCGGGAACCCTCCAACGGTATTGTTGCGTACGATTCATTCAGCGTACGAACTTCGGTCCCTTGGTCGTTGGGATTCTAATTTTGAAAACTAATTACACTGTAGCATTCAATTTTCGGCCCGCCCAATATTAGCATTCGCGTGCCGTGTTTTGAAGCCAACACGATTTGTTGGGCGAAAGAGATAATCTTTGGCAATCCCAATCTGATGGTACCGCCGTCGGGGTCACCCGTCGGACCGAGAGCCCCGGTCCGGAAATAAACAGATAAACTTTGCCCGAAGTTATAGCCGGTGGCAAATAAATAAATACAAACCGGCTAGCTGGGCTGCTAATTAGTCTTCCGCCTGCGATTCCACCGGGGATTAAAACCGCCAATATTTTCAATCCTCGCGCTAAGCCCACCCGACCGCGTCTTACCGCGGGCCACGGAAATGCGAAGGAACTGGCGGGGGGTGGGGAAGGAATGAAAGGGGTGGTTGGAACTTAACTGCTCGCAGCATTTGCATCGGTTTACCATATTTAACTTTTCCAGCCAGCGGCCCGAATCAGCCCTAACTTTCGGCCCCCGTTTGGGGCTGACAGGTGGAAAGCAGGCTCAACGCCCTCCCGGAAGCCCACACAGCACACGCACACTCAGAGTTCCTGACAGGAAGCGGGGCTCATTGTGACGTGTCCGCCTACCGGAGGCAGCATCCTTGTCGGTACTCGGTTCCCGTAACCGAGAAGCCCGTAACTCAGGACTCAGGTCCCTGTCAGCGGGCGCGAGAGCGAGCCACGGGGCCCACTGTCGCTCCCCCATTTTAATCACATAAATACCGCCGGTTGTAAACTTTCCGGGGTGGGAAGGCTTAACGTGCCGCCCGGGGTCGGTCCTCCGCGAGGCACCGACGGAACGGTGCGTGAGTAATGAGGTGGAACGGTGGAAATCGGTGCTTCGGTCGCTGAAGTGTGCGCCGTCCCGTGCTGTGATGAGGTGGAACATTTTCACGAGAACGCCACCGTGAGCCATTTTCGGGTGCACGCCGTTCGAGCGGCACGGTTCAAATTAAACACACGCCCATAAACTGTGAGCACGGACTGAACGTTATTTCGTGTCTATAAAACAACTTCTTTTACGCCTTCTCGCGATCGCGATGGAACGAAGTGATCGACTCCGAACTACAGGGTGTTTCTTTTACAGTACGAAGTGTAGTACAAAGTTTTCGCTCGGAGGCAGCCAATTGAATGTTAGTTGATATGTGAAGGCACGCTCGCTGCTAGTTATTCGTGAGTTGGTAGGTACATAGTTCAAGTAATTAGTCGGAAAACTATCCCAGAACAAGTTGACAACTGTTTGTGTCAGAAACACAAACGGGTTTGACTGTTTGGAGAACTTTTCACGAGCAGCTTCTTTGATACAAAATGCAGCTAACAAATCGGATCGGGTTGCTTCAGATTACTTACCGCGTGGGCCATCGGAGGTGGAAGCACCGGGAAACCGTATATCTTTGACATTAGTTGTCAGATCGACAAATATCGTATCGCGTTCGGAGCGCCATTACAGTACACTTTTTGCCCCCGGAACAGTACACACCAGAAAGACGGGGGCATAAATAAAAAACATCGTTGGTTTCATGCAACCGAAAAGCATTAATTAACCTTTTCAAGCCAAAAGCCCTTTCAAGACAAAAAAGTTAATGTTTGCTCAAGGAGATGATGGAGTTACGGTAACACTGTTTGCTGGGTGACCGATGTCGTGAAATACCACCTTTGACTGTTGATTGTCAGATATTACACCAGCAGACTTTCAGTCTCAAATGTAGTGGTAAATAGAATAGTATAGAGTAAACAAAGTGCACCAAATAATCTAACATATTAATACAATGCAGTAAGCCATTTTGGAAATAAGCCTAACAATAACATTCAACGCTTTAACCTTTCCAACGTATTTAATTAGCAGTTTTGCACAACAACTACTTGCATAGTCTGTAGATAAAGTAATTCGACCAAACATCAAATAAAGCGATAGAACATTGAAACGATTAACACGTTTTCCAAATTTAAACTAATCCAAAAACGGTCCCTTTGTCCGGTGCAACAATTGGTAGCGAACGAATGCGCCAAAACCCTACCAACAATTCCCCGTTCGGAGCAAACTTAATTAAGATCATCATCCGGTCGAGTGATTGATTGTTGCCACCTGCTCGGCCCACGTTGGCGGTGGCTTGTCAAGCCGATCAAGTTTTCTCAACATTCAACCCTAATTGAACATTGCTCGTGACAGGAGCACCGGAGCGCCGTAGATTGATTAGATTTAGTGGTTTGCGAGCTGCGGTCGTAGAAGATTAAGCAACAGCGATAGGATAAAAGCATAAAAAACCGAACCGGAACGGAAGTGAAAAGCACAAAGGTCAGCCGGAAGAGGTCACAATCCGAGGTACGGAGCATCGTGAGCAGCAAAAGAAGTCGTGCAATTACCTGCCAGAAAACGGGATGAGATTAATTTTACCGTGCCGCGTTCAGGGTGTGTTATTAATTTTTCTTTTGCCTCTCATTTTCTATTAAAATTGTGTTTCGTTTTCCAAGCCCCCACGCACTGGTCAAGAGTCAGTGTAACCCACCTTCACCCGGTTCAACCCGGAGCCCGGTGTCGCTGGGTTGCGGATAAAGGTTAATCTCCGGTGACAAGGCGTACTGGGCCGAAAGCCGAAAGGCCGCTGCCGCCAACAATTAGTCTCACTAGACGGTGCCCCTCCACCGGGAGCCCAAAGTGGTTGCAGCACTCGCAATACAGAGGCCAGATGCCGGGATCTTCAAATGTGCACTTACAGTGATGACTCGGCCAGTTACGGTGCCGGCTGTGGACAGAGCAAACGAGGCATCGGGGCAAAAACAGCCAACAGCATTCATGTTTTGCCGGCAACGACGCACATCAAAGAAGTGCTCCTGGAGCCCGCCAGCCAAAGAGACTTACAAAAATCAACGGTAAACTGGGCCAACACATTAAAGAATCTCGACCGTGCCCGGAGCTGTTCGTGGAAGTGTCTTCAATTCGTTCTCGTCATTGGCATAATTTTTCCTTTTGAATCCATACGGCCATACGGGAAGGCGGTAGACTGTAAATATTAATACGGCTAAGCACTAAGCGGCCGCACTTCATTTGCGAGTAACATTACACATTTGCTTACATTCCGTGAACAGACAACTGACGTTTGGCATGCGTCTATTCAAAAGGGAATGGAAACCCTTCAAACCGGAAACAGGCAGCGTTCCGGAGGGGGACTTTTGATCCATTTGCATGACAGATTAATCTGTCGGCAATCAATCATGCGCCTTTTGCGGATAAAGCGCATCCTTCGTTGCCTGACCCGCCACAAACAGCGGGCAATAAACGTTCCGCTGCCGGATGGACGGGTGCCATAAGGAGAGCCACCGGCAAAGGACCTACGGGCGCGTGTGGTTTAAAGTAAATCGCAAATGCTCGAGCTCTGCTGCACACGACAAATGGACGTCGATTGATTGACTTCAACCGATTCCGGCATATTTTTGCATTTATGCTGAGCCCTTGTTTTGTTGCGAGATGTTGTTGGCATCTCCGTTTCCGAGGCCGCCTGTCGGAAAGTTGGGTGAAAAATCGTACCCAATGCGTGTCCCTGATTTGGTGCCATTTATCTTCCGATGCATGGGAAGTACACTTGAAGAACGTGAAGAGCTGCTCGAGAGGAAAAGTCATACGTAAATGTTAATCAGGTGTGATCAACGCCAAATGAAGGGCTGTCTCGAGAGAGAGAGAAAGAGAGAGAAGGACAGCGGATTGATCACGTACGGAATTTGATATACGATGTCGCATGTTCGCAGAAAAACCCCGACAAACACACATGGGACTCGGTTACGATTTTATGACATCGATTTCACGAGCGCTTCGAATGCAAAGTGGTCACGATGCGGGCGGAGGGCACCGAAAATGAGATACAGTTGCCGTTGGAAAAGCAAATTTTCTCACGATCCGGAGATACTCCGATACTAGGGGTCACATCGAGCCCCATTCGAGGAGCAGATCTGTTCCCCGGCAGCCATCCCGAGGTACGGTGTGCAGCTCAACAAGAAGTCAATTTATTCAACGGATGTGCTGCCAGCCTCAGTGACACTCCGTTCGCTCTGCCGTACCGGGCCGACTCGTTGGAAATAAAATGACTACGTGAACCGTTTCGTCGCCGGCAGCGACTTCGTTCCGTTAGTTTGTTTGAAATTGATTGACTTCTAAACAAACGCTCGCATACGTCTTCTGAAGCAACTGTGGATGGCTCTGGTTGGACGTACTCGTTCGGATCGGCGAGCGCCTAAGCAAAGAACTCTAAGCCATGCGAGCGGGTTTTCAGTCACTTTGAAACTTCAGGTGTTTTTGAAGCTGAAAACACGCTAAACATCTTTCCATGTGACTTCTAATCAAACATCTTGATATTTTTATTTAACATTTGGTTTGGAATTTTCCATTTTGATGAATATTTTTACGATTTTGCAGCACAATTTTCCTACAGAGTGGGCTGCAAGCTTGCCACCTACCTGACGTTCCCTCTACCCGCATTCCTTGGTGGGATAGCTCCCAGGGTAAGCTAATGAGTCGATGACGGAACGAAGCATGTTTCGCACATATTTTTTCCACCCACCGGTATTTGTCATTAGAAAAGGGCAACGGCAGAGGAAAAATATGGAACTTGGGCCGAAATTATCGCACCTGCTGTGCACCTTTCCATTATACCGTTGCACCCAGATGAAGCGATTTGAGGCGTGGTGAACCCGGCACGGAATTTAATTAAGCGTAGCGTAAGTCGATTAATGAGAAATTCAACCGGCACCACCAACATTTTGATCCCTCAGTTCCAATTGCTGTCCCCGGCAGGAATGCCGGCTGTCGTTGTTAAATGAGAATCTTGCGAACCCTTGGAAGTCAGACGAAAGAAAAATGCTGCTTCCCAATTAGAACACCTCTCGGCATATGAAGCTAGGGCCTGGAAAACTTCAACTCAGAATGCTTGGGTGCTTGGGGAAGGAAGAAATTTTCCCTTCACGCTTGATAGAGACGATTAATTCATCCGATCCGAAAAGTCGGTACTCCATTCTGCTGCCAATTCATCGTTCTTTGTAAGCTAATCTTTAATACCCGCAGTCGACTCCACTGATCACTAATGAATCCTGCAGCAGCAGATTAGACGGCAGGCGGGCTGCGTCTTCGCCGCTTGCCTTCTAAAGCGGATTAGTGCGCTGGCGAAGAATTTTAGAACTGACTGAAACGAAAAGAGTTTCGTTTGGGACGAAACCAAAGAAAGACAAAAAAAACCCACCCAGAACTCGCCACGTCTCGGGAAAACAGTGTTTAGTCTGCCGGTTGTGGATCCGCCACGCGGATCTCACGACGAACCGTGTCCGGTTCGTCACAGCGTCTTAGCGTCGACCGAATTAATTGACACGGCACGGCCCCGGCGGTCGTCGTTTCGTCATAACGTTCACCATCAACTCCCGTTTTGGATGAACTAATAACGAGTTGAAGTTGATAAGAGGATTAGCAAAAGTTCTGCCGAACCGAGCCATTGATCCGAGGGAGCGCCCGAGGCAAGTTTCGTTAACAGACTTTTGGAGGTTGGATTTTGCGATCGTTTCTGGCACTGACGCATCTGATAAGTAATCTGTTTTCCGAACTAACCATCCATCTTTATGAAAACACAAAGAAATCTCACAAATTTCGGAGCTTCTTTAACTTTGTCTTTAACACACTTTTTACCACTATTTTGAGTGATACTTTATGTGTTTAATATTTTAAGGACGAACTTTAATGTGAAACGAATAAATGATAGTTTCTTTCAGCGGTATGTAAAAACCGAGCCAATGATTGACCACTTGTCGGAGTCATATAAAGGGGACCGAAATATAAAATTAAAAAACTCTAATTAAAAATCAAATGTTAAAAAAGAATATATCTAGTGTAGAATGCGCACGTTGATTAGACAATTAAGGCCACTCCTGACGGCGGATATCAACAGCCTTCCGATTCAATCAAACGGAAAGTTTATCCACTCGTCTCTTCTGGGCTCACAAAAGGATTTTAATAGGCAAACTTCCTCGCGCATAGCTTTAAATAATGATTTCCACGGTCCTACGACACTGCACGTCGTGGCCTGTGGGACGCTGGTCGCTGGCACCGACCAAGCATACCGACGCATCCGGTGGCACTCTGCAGCTGCTGGACGCGCGGACTGGCCTGAGTTTACTCGCCATTAATTAATTCCCCTTTGCACTTTATTAACCACATCGCGGTTCCCGCCGAACCGTGCGGAGTTGGCAATCCATCGGAAAAGTTACTCGTCCGCCATCGTCGGAAGCGGCGGCGGCGCAGATCATCGCACCTCAACGACCGTGCCGTTGTCGTCGTCGTCGTCGACGTCGCGGTTATGCTGCAGATGACAAACTGAATTAAATTACCGGTCGCAGCTGTGGCGATGGTCCCAGTTCCAGGAGATAAATTCCAGCTTAAGCCCGCTCAGCAGGCTCGCAACCTTCAAACGCGGCCGACCGCTACCGCTGTCCGTAGCAAGCGCAAAAAAAATTGGAAAATTAATGAGGAAAGCAAACGACGGAGACAGCCTAAAGCAGAAAAACATGGACCATGGACCGGGGTCCCACCCCACCGGGGGGCCCGTGACCACCGTGACTTTAATTATGCATTCAACAAGACAACTTGCCAACATACTCACTCGCCGGCTGATTCGAAACGGAACGGCAGAAAAGAACGCTCGCTTGGGAAGATACAGAAACAATTCAAAGGAACGGAAGGAACATAAAAAACCGTCGCTGGGAGAATAAAACTTTGTCGTCCACTAGGTACGGTGCCAGCCAGCCAGCGGAAAAACCCGGTCAAGAAGTGTCGCCACTAGACGTTGCGGATGGAGCTCGTGGAAAGTTTTCCCCTTCCACGGGGCATCGGGCAGCCCGCCCGAATGGGTTGACCGAAGAACCAGGTAACGTGCCTCGGTTCGGTTCGTTACTGTCTGTCCACTTCGCTCTCGGCCGAAGGTTGATGATTTATGACGCCACACGGACGACGCCGGCCTTGTCGGTCTTGATCTGTATCAGTCGCAGTCCAGAAATAGAAGCTCACCATCGACAGATGAAAGGGACCGGGATGTTTCTCGTTTCCTGTTGTAAAGGGTGGCACTTTTTCCGTTTGATGCCACCGGCAAAGGCCAGGTGTTGACCTGTTTCGTTTCATGAAGTTGTCGATTCGTTTCGTTTTGTTCTACAATGGCTCGGCTGGCTTCCGGCTGACGTTAGAGTACCTACCTCGCGGAACGGCGTCTTTCGGAGCTGATTCGGAACTCGGGGACAAATAAAACAATCAAATGTATACAGTTTCTTGTGTATTTAGACAAGATGTAAGTGTAACCAACAGAATGTACAGTTTCGAGAGAGAGGTTTCGTTAATGTTCCCAGCCACAGTTTTGCTCCTTTTCTGATTCCTTCGCTGCCCGGCCCATTGCAGCGTTTCGTTGGGTTTTTTTCAAATTGTTTTTTGATCCTCCATAACTAATACCTGAATAAACATCCAAAAAGTAACGCCTTCGTACTGGTCTTGTCGAGAAATCCTTCGCAGTGTTCGCGGTTTGTACGCTCGGACATGTTTTAATCACCAAACTGACGATGATGATTTCAAATGATCTCGATATCTCACCGAACGCGGCCCTTTATATACACTACACGTTGTTTGTTTGGAGTGATGCATTCGGTAGAAAAACCTGACCGGACCGAATGAAGGGTTCCGCCAAGAGACACCGCCATCCTGGCATAACTTTTACTTTAGTATTGGAATTTAAATCACAAGCGGTGTGTTGGCACCTTCTTTCGATCGTTGTTTAACGGAGTTCCGTTCCGTACTCTTGATTGTGTGCACCTAGTCCTTTCGGGAAACTAAACAGCGAACGGAATGAATGAATTAAAGTTTGTCCTCACAATCCGACATAAAATACACTCCTCGAGTGATGCTTCTTCGTTCACCGGCCCGGCCATTCCCGTGCTGGCTGCATGTGTTCCCATAAGTGTTTCGTTCTGTCCCGTGCTCCTTGCGTTCGGCAAGTTGCCTAAAGTTTTGCACCGCTCGCTTTTTGTTCGCTCTTCCTAATTCTATGTCACCGGCGGTGACGGTAACTAACGTTTGCTCGTTTCCCTCGGAGCAGGGCAAGAGTTTTCGCCGGGTTTGCCCCCATTTTGATTTGCTTCTTTGCGCGCGTTTTTATAGTCCCGTTCCCGCCTCCTAATGATGTGATCGTCTCAATTATTTACCATCCCGAAGCTGGCCGAAAGATAATCAATTGTACGGGAAGAAAAATAAGGGCTGAAGTAACTAGTTTCCGGCCAGCGGTGGCCACTCGGTCTATCGGCCCTATTTGCTACCAATTGTCGCTGTACAACCCCAGACCGCCTACCGCCGTGCGCCCAGGAGTTCGGCTACGGTGTGGCGCTATGTACAGACAAACTCATTTGCGCCCGAAACTCCGTTCGGCAATTTCCATTTCGAGTCGAGGAGTTTGCGTTCCGGGTTTGTGCTTTTTTTCCTGTCGCCGTTATTATTTTCCCGGGATTCGAAAGTTATTTCTCGCGGAAGCGGAATTGCGAAAGATTTTATCGTACGCCCATCCTGTGGGCTAACGCCATCAGGAGCAGGAACAGCATCGTCAGCAGGGCGCAATTGCTGCGCGTTTGCCAGCCCCGCTGGATGGCGGCCGGGTGCTCACCTGACGATGATGATGATGATGATGATGACGATGAGGACGACGACAGCGAGGACGACAGCGACGTGTGCAGCGAGAAGCAGGTGGCGCACGGAGAACCGGTGCCAGCGGTGCAAAAGAGAGTGGAAAGTGAATAGAAAATTAATTTCATCGACATTCTTTGAGTCACATTCTGGAACGGTGGCATTTGGCGCCCGTTTAACGTGCAATGTTACTAATCAACAAACGCTCTTTCTAAAGGACTCGTTGCAGAAGTGGCAACCCGTTGTTTTAGCTGCACTTTACCTCTACCAATCGGACCGGAAATCTATTGTTTTTCCAAACGTTAAAGCTCGGTTAACCGAGTTCTCTGCAAGCTGCATAAAAAACGGGTTGCCACTTGTTCCGGAAACGAACCGACAAACTGGTTGGTTGGCAAACGAAGCCGAAAGAAAGGCCCAACACTACACTACCAACCACTACCGTGTGAACGTGAATCGAATTTGGCGCATGTTTGCGGTGCGTTTGGCGCGATAATCTCCAAAGGACAATCAGCGTGCGGGGCGATAACCGGCTCGCGGCATCGCGCCATCGCGATCACCATCAAACAAGCCGGCTGAACAAATTCACGAGTCACGGGATCTGTTGGAAGGCTGCGGGCAGGTTGGGTGGGGGGATGGCGATTCGCTTAGACACTTACCATTCAGCACGTGGACGTGCACGGTGATCGGGTTGGCGGTCGACGGCAGGCACGTGTACTTGCCGGTGTCGGACCCGCGGGCCCGCTGGATCAGCAGGTAGGAGGTCGTGATGTCGCCCTTCTCCGTTATCACCGACACGCCGCCCCGGGGCGAATCGTAATTAATTTCCTGTGCGTAATAAACGGCAAACATACAGCACAACAGCGCAGCGACCACGGTCAACACAGAGAAGCATCATCACACCACCACGGAACGGAACGGAACGAAGGATTTCCAACCGGCCCGGATACCGAACGGCGCTGCACTGATCACCGGATGAGATTGTGTTTCGGGCACTGCCGATTCGTGTGTGTGTGTGTGAAGGTGTTTAATTAAATTATCGATAAAAACCCACTCGAATTGAGTTTTATGTTCCCGTTTGGTCGTTTGAGAATTGTAAGCGACCAAAAATCCAGAATACCGGAAGGCACCCAGCATGGATTGAGCGGATCACGGGCCGGAGCCAAACTATCTTTACTTTAAACGTTTACATTTCTCCATCCAGCGGAAGGCTTTCAATGTGCCGGATACACTCAGATCCTCAGCAAGTTCTAAACTCTTTACCGTTTCACGCACTTCCCTCGGGGGATTGCGTCACGGGATGGCGCGTCTTGAAATGGCCCTCCCGGGAAAAGGGTCCCGTGGAAAAGTTTTAACCACATGACCGCATTTTCTTTTATTTGCCTTCAACAAGATTCGGTCCCTCTGTCTCGCTCTCGTAAGGCGTTCCTAATCGCAGGCACCACTTTAGCGAACGGGCCCTGTTTCGGGATGTGTCTTGGCAATTTATTCAAAACATAATCCGACACAAATTCGCGGTACCCTGTTTACCTGCTTTGCCACCAGTTTGGCTGGCAACGGTGCGGTGGCGCGTGCTCGGCGACAAATCCTTTGCCAACACCAAAACACGGCTCGCTTGCGGTGTCGCTGTTTGTAAATAAATTACGAATTTATAGGCTCGTGCGCTGGCTGGCCTTGATTGTGTAAACAACAGGTCCTTCCGTTCGTTAGGTGCTTAGGTCCGAAAACAACACCGAGCATACGGCAGATGTTGGGAGACAGAAGCGCCAGCAGAAGAAGTTGCCTTCAAGGCAATTTGCTGTCATCAGCAAATCCGTCAAAAGTCCTGCGTGTTTCTGTGTGGTGCGTGGTATTGTTAGTTTAATTTTAAACTTTAATCTGTGCTTTAATCTTCTCGAACGGTAACCGTCAGACATCGGAGAAGAACGCGTAACGCGTCAGGACCCCTTGGGGTGTTTAATTTTATTGCAATTTGTCAGTGAAGCCACGAGCTTAAAGTTAACAACTGCATGGCATGGCCATGCTGTATCGGCGAACCTGGGTCCTTTGGCACTACGTTTTTTTTTCGAAGCCAAATGAGCGAAAGTTGTGAAAGGATGTTGATTACGTTTTAAAAATGCAAAGCCCGCGCGAAACCGAACGAGGACCGAAAAAACACACACCACTTGGCCGCCATGGCTCCACGGTTGCAGGTGAAACTTTACATCACCAGGCATCTTTTTTTTATGGTGCGGCCCGAAACTTTAATTTGCACGACCGTTGTTGTTGTGGTCATCGGACGAGATTCAGGGTGCTTTCCCCTTTAACAGAGTTCAAGTGTGCTGAGATTAAATTTAAAGTAAATATAATAAAGTAGAACAAAACTGCACAAGCACACGGCTCGAGAGTTCTCTACGGGCCTGCTGTAGCTCAGCAGACGGTGAGCATCTATTTCCGAGCATTGGCACCGAGCATATTGAATCAGTGAACGCACAGGATCTGTTGATAAAGATAATCCGGAAGCCCTGAAGGAACTATGGCCAGAGCAAACAAGCTAAGATTGCATAACAACATAGGAGCGTCAACTCGATTTGATGATAAATAATATCCTATCTGATGCGCTCCTTTACCCTTTAGATAGAGGACCCTATGGCGTGTAGTGGCACAGTGGTCATGCAAATTAAATCTGGCAAACAGAAATTCCTTCAATCAATTGAATCGGAATCGATTTCTCCTTTTTAAGCACGGGTTCGGTGGGCCTGTGAACGGCAGGCCGCTTTTTCATATCCTGAATAATTTAATAATTACTGGTCTTGCCGCTTGTTTTGCTATTCACTGTTTTTATGATTTGACGTGCACCTTCATCCATCAGAAATTGGTTTTAAAGTGGGTGTCCTGTTTGCCCCAACGGCGATGCCAAAGAACAACGCGCTGAAGACTCACAGTGCCGTTACAGTGGCCACCTAAATCGATACTTTTTTGTTGAAGCCACTTTCTGTAAACATAAATAGATGTTCCATTCGATCAGCTACCTATAGTCCCGATGATCTATGTATAGCATCAAAAATGGTTCCCGAAGGCTCCATCAATGACTACGGCCATTTTAGACCCGCCACAGCATTCACCGGTTACCCCCGCCATACGCAAAAGAACCAACCACAGATACTAACAGTGCGCCCCTGCGGCACAATCGGGTCTCGTTTCGTCTCGTATCTCGTCCCCCCGAAGCCTTCTTGCGGTGCCTCCGACTCCGCAAGATTCGCAACATATTCGGCCGCTTGAATGGCAATTTTCTCGTCCCTTGCCCGCAACGATCGATTGCCTTCCGTTACATCGACGCATAAAAGCGGGCGCTCCGTTCTGTCCCGACCCGGAAGGGATGGGAGACGGGAGGCACGGGCACAGTGAAACAATATTTACCCACTTCCCGAAGTCCTGGCCCACACAAAAAGTCAACCTTTCCCGTGGGAGCGGTCGAAGCGGCCTGATGGCCGGAGGCGGACAGAAAGTTTCGATAAACAGCCTGGGGAAGCCGAGGAAAGCGTATGATTCACTTCGCCCGGTCCTTGGTCCTTCGCCCCCCAACCGATTTAATAAGATTGCTTTGCCTACCCATTATCCAGAGCAGGGACCGGAACCTTTCGGCACCTACCTCCGCACCTGCGGTTCCTCCTGGGCCTAATCGAAGGCAAACACGGGGACACTGGACATATGCTGAGTCACCGGTAACCGCTGAACCCTTTCGCTCACGGAACCCCGGTCATCGGTGATCGGGGGTGTCCCTATCGGCTATCGGCCCGGCACAGGATTATCGGCCTACGGATTCGAGCCGCTCCGTGTCCGTGTGTGTGTGTGTGTGTTTTATGCTTCTCCTCGTTTAACTTACCTCGCCGTTGTGGGTCCACTGGATCAGAGGCGGGGGTTCCGGGAGATGCTGCACGATGCAGGTCAGATTGACGGTCGAACCGGTGTCGATGTATAGGTCCGGTCCACCGACGATCGTTGTGAGGGGCTCTGCAAATGGAAGCGCACGGGCGACTGGGTGAGAAAATGGTGAAGCACTTTGATGGTGGTGAGGGGCTTCGGTCGTCCCGCGGCCTGGTCATGGCCCTTATTCTCTCGTATCCTTCCGGCCGTTCGCGCAACGTGAACCTAAGGGGAATATTTACTCCCGCGGCGTTTTGATAGCCCGGTGCTGGTGGAGGTCTCATTTACAAGCCACTCGAAAAATTGGTCCTTCTCAGCCTTTCGTAGCGCGTGAATCGCTTGGCTAACTTTTAGGGCAAAACTATTTCCAATGTCTTGATGAGAATTTCAATTAACCTCAAATAATCTTCTGTATATATAAAAGAAAGTCGTGTTAGTTACACTATTTATAACTCAAGAACGGCCAAACCTATTTGGCTGAAAAATTGGGGAAGAAGTAGCATAGAACCAAGACACGGACATAAACATTTCCCCATCCGGGTTCCCGTGAAATCACTATAAAACGTGGTATGACAAAACCGTGTCTGACATAGATTAACGGTGCACCGAAAACTGATTCTCGGAATTTGATCCCACCAAAATTGATCCCAGTAATCATAGACATTAACCAGAGACAGAATAACGTTTAGCTGTCATTTTTATAACTGGGAAAATTGAATTATGAATCATTCACAACGCCGCGTCCAAGACGATCGAATCCTTCCCAACAAAATCGAGCAGCGTTTTGATACGATTGCAACACTGATTACTGCTTGCTTCCTAATACAACAACGAAAAACACAACCAAATTTCCGACCAATCTTTTTTTTTTTTTCTTATTTCGTTTCTTTTTTCTCTCCCCAGTGGGCAAGGAGCGTTGAGCACGATGTCATACACGGGATTCTTTAAAGTCGAACACGCGACGACGAACAATTGAACAGGAGACGGTGGTGGCGGTGGCGGCGTGGGATTCCTATTGGTCAAAACTGTTAGCGTATAGTTTTTTAATGCTTTACTGGAAAACCTCAATATTGCTTCTTAAAAAGATTATTTTTAGTGAGTTTCCATGTCGTTACCGACCACGGGAAAAGCCTTCTAGAATTTCCCACCAACAAAATTCTTTCCGCAGAGTCCACCATCACCACGAACGCCACCTAAATGCCGCCGCACCAGACCAGTTATGAATAAATTCGCCCTTTCCCGAACGTTAGGGACACTAATTAATCCTTTCCTGTCATTGGCCCAACGACCAACCACCGATGGCCACCGATGGCCTGTCAGTGAGACGGTGTTTAATCATTTTACAGACATCCTGCATCCCTACCGACTGGTCGATGTGGCCCTAGGTTTTAGCCCCAGGCACCGGGAACAACAGCAACAGCAGGAAGCGATTAAAGAAGCCAGTAATCGACTTACGGTCGCCAAAGTGGGCCTGGGTTCCGGTTCTGGTCGCGTTACGGGCTGTCAAACGTCGCGTTACAGCGGAGCCCTCCACAGGTCGTTGTGACCGCGGAGAAGCCGCCCCACCCCTCCTCAACTGCCATCTGCCAGTTGACAGCTGGCAGCCCAGAAGTTAACATCATTCTCCAGCGGGGCAGGCAGGCACGGTGTGACCCAGTTTTGGTGGGTCGCGGGTTTAATTAAAAGCGAAGCGAAATATTTATCGCCACCCCGGGCGGGCGGGTGGACGACAAGAGGGCGCCCAGGTCAGCAAAACTGTCACCTGATAACGGAGGATACGTCGTGTCCGTTTTGCGTCTTCGCCGGGGTCGCTGTTTTTATTTTCCATTTTGCAAGCCGCGTTATTGGGACCCGGGTGGAAGGCCGGTAGAAAGGGCACGAAGTAAAGCACACGCGCGTAGGGGCCCTGGACCTGGGCCCCTCCTCCGCTTCCGGCGTTCCTGTAGATGGCGAGCTTATTGCGTGATTGCGTCCTCCAAAGGCATTAAGATTTATTACGGTAAGACAGCCAATCATGGAGCCCGGAGGCTGGCGACGGACGGACGGACCGACGGTGAATACATTATTTATTCAGAATCGCTCGCTCTCGCCGGAAGGCAGTATGGGAGCACCGGGCAGGAAGGTCCTTCTTCCCGGGTCGTAACCTTTCCGGGAGCGCTAGCAAACGAATCTGTCAGCTCACGGAGAGCAACTCGTGGGCGGGACCGTCCGGAGGAAGTGGGAGCACTGGACCCAACGGCACCGGTACGATCCGACCCGAACGCACCCGGTGCCACCGCGCTCGAGTGGGCGATTAAGTGGCGGGAAGATTGAAAATTTTGCGTAGCGCGGCCCCATGTTTTATGTAAACATTCGGGATGGCCATTCGCACCGGTGCGCGAATCCTTACGAAACTTCTTCCCGCCAATGGGGTGCCAATGAGCGATGAGCGATGAACGATGATGATGATGATGATGGGAGGCAAAAGTGCGTTCTAATGTTGCCGCTGCCGGCCCTTGTATTGAGTTCCCGTGATTCCCTATTGTTCCATTTCGCCCACACACAACCCGAGGCCCGGAACTGGAACTTCATTTTCGTCCCGGGCCCCGTTATCCTGCGGCGCTGTCGGATGGTTACGCGAACTCGATGGACTTCTTTTCTTCGGACTCTATTTATTTTGCCCTTTTTCTGGGGACGAGGCGAATAAATTGGACAAATGAAACCGGTACCATTGTCGAACCGGAATGAGCTTTCTGGGGTCGCCCCTATTGTTTCGCGTGTCGACAATTCCACCCTAAAAGGGAAGATAGCACGCCAAACAACGGCTAAGTCAATGGAGAATCGGAAGAACCGTGGAGAGAATCCCCAAATCATCGGGGTCGGGGTCTTGTCTTGCGCTAGTAAAGCCTTGTTTCGCCATCAACCAATATCCTTGTATCCTTGTCTTTGTACTTACCCACAACTGCCAGCGTCATCGAGTAGCCGACCGGGGGCGTCGTGGAGATTTGACACTCGTACACACCGGAGTCCCGCTGCTGAGGGTACAGCACCTGCGAATGGACGAGAAGCAAACACGGAAGCTCATGAAACGGATGGTTGCCATAAACACCGGGCGTCGATGTCAGCAGAGCGGGCCTCCGGCAGGTGATAACAGGGGCCGGGCGATAATAGAGTTGTAGCGTAGCGATTCGTTTCTTATGCTCGTCACCAGGCGACATTCCCCGGGACTCGAGCTTGAGGTTGTTGCTTGGCCACTACCCAATCAATTGCCAGCGCCGCCGGGAGCGCCACCAGGACTACGATGAGCCGATGGTATCAGCTGCCGATCAGCCCGCGCCTCCCTCGGGATAAACTCGGGAGTTCCCCCGGGGTTCGACCTTTTAGGTCGACCCCACATCTACACAGGCTGTTAGGAGGATATCCCGAAATGGCTTCCACATGCGTTGGAGTGAAACCGACGGACTGATCCTCCAGGCCAGACCGCGCCCTTCTGCAGCGATGCGGTGAGCTTTGACGACGTCTTCGACCTCCACGCGACCTACGGGATCGATTTGTTCCGATGGTAGATGTCCGTGGCTAGCCGACGAGCGCGAAAGTTTGAGGTTACCCTATCTTCACACCCAACTGATTCGGATAACATAACCAAGCCCCAGGGAATGACGCCCCCGAGGGGGGACCTAGTCCAGCACACGTGATACCATCTCGCCAGGGCCAGCAGGGTTGGGGACGACATTCGAGCGCTTCGGCGGCCATCGTCTCGCTTCGGGCCGAGCCTGTATCGGTTTTTATCTTTTCACTTTCGTGTCCATCTTTGCAGCGGCGGCGACCAGCGACCGAGACGGCCCATCGCCAGCCTTGCACTAATTACTAACCTCCGGCGGACGTGCCAGGCGGCCTCCGCTCGTTTCCGTTTCCGGCCGGCCGGCCCAGCCAGGCACGAAAAGGGCAAAAGGGCAATTAGCTAGATCGTCCCATCGATAAGGGACGATCAGTTTTGCCCACCGCACCGCACCGACCACAGGCAGCATCGACCGAGGGCAGGGAGCCGGGTGTTATTGGGTGGCTTATTCGGTATCGCTCAGCAGACTTCCACCCCGCCGCGGTCTAATAGGGGTTGGCGTCTTGCGGCATTCAGCCCGTTCACGCGAACGAGCACCGTAAATGAAAGGCCACGACGAATGATTTAATTCCACAAAATGTTGGACCAGTTTTTGAGGCGGAGCAGCAGCATCCAAACAATAAAAACCCTCCAGTATTTAGTGGGTCCAGCGGAGCGTGTTAGCAGGCGGCTCGGTTGTGCAATGGAACCCGTTGGCTACTGGAATTCGGATTCATTCGGGAAGTACTTGAAATCGACGTCAATCACTGTCACCAACATCGGAGTCAAATTATACGTCGAAATGCTAATACGCATTTGCGATACGGGTCCTTTTTTTGAGCAGTTAAATTCCATTAAGTTGTGTATGCGGAATTGAATATCTGTTGCGAAAAATGATGACGGCCAACATCAACTGATGAGCCACACATAATAAAAATCAAAGAATTGCTGCTCAAAAATCTTTGATAGACAATCGGAGATAATCCATTTTGAATCACCAATTGGAACTCAGAAAAGTGAAACGTCGATCAGTTCCAAACTACTTAATTCTTCTTAAACGATCCACACAAAGAATTATATTAAATGAATTGTTAATTTAAAATTTGTACAACTCTTTTAAGGTTTTATCCATTAAAATACAGAAACTTTCATAGTTCCGGACAAGCCTATCCTTCAGGTGACGATTCAACATTCATTAGCGTGCGCTTCGCTTCGTCCAATCAGATTCCAACAGCCAAACAGGATATCAACAATCTGCATCGTAGATTCCTTCCACATCCGGACGGTGTAAGGCCTGATTGGATTACTGGGTGAGTGATGAATAAAAGCATAATTTCGCCACCCATTTCGAGAGCTGCACCATGTGAGATCTTCGGCGGACGCTCAAGATAAGGTAACGCAAGGGGCCCGTCCCACGAACCGGGTCGCGCCCACGGTCGCTGACAAGATGGATTGATCGGAAGGACTCGGCAGCGTGGACTGAGCAGCTCATTTATCATCGACCCGGCCAAGGACCCTCCGGCCGCGTGGACCACTCGGTGTAATGTTTCCCTGTTTATAATAGTTTTATTGCACCCAAGATGAAGCCAACGGAGCGGTCCAGAGCTCTCCGGGCGCGTCTTGAGTCCGTTTCTTTCGAGAGCCCTTCCGCTGGCCCTGCCTGTGGTTACCACCCTATCCTGTGTGGGGCTGTGCGGAAGGTGGCAATTAAACTCTGGCTAAACGCAACCCATTAGTCACTTGGTGTAGTGATTAATACTGGCGTATTTGCTGTCGCACCCGGCCCTTGCCATCTCGGAAGCGTCGCTCACCATTTATCTCATCCGGACGAGCCCCGGAGTGTCCCTTCCGGGGGCTAACGCCAGCACTTTCGGGAGTTCCGGTGTTTTTCTGTCCCCCGGCCGTACGGCGATTAGCAAACACGAATTCCAAAGTGCGGCGTGGCTACACGGCGCGGGACGAGTTTTGATCCTTTACGTAAAACTTCAGACACTCAGCCAGACAGCCAGCCAGCCAGCCAGCCGTTCCATCACTTCCAGCCCATTTCCCGCAATCGGCCCCGGGAAACGCCCGAAGCAGATTGGTTCTTGTGGCTGTCGCGTGGCACTTCCCTCCGTGACTGTGTCTTAATATTTACCACTTGCCTCCATCTCTCTCTCTCATTTCGTTGCCTCTTGCGGAAGCGACTCCCACCAGTTCCAGGCGCTGTTGTCGCCATTTTGTGTGCCAATAAATTAATCGATAAGCATCTTAAGCCAAACTCCGGGCGACTGGAACGGGCCTACTGGAACGAAGTGGATTAGAAAATTGGCCAAGTAGCGAAGAAGAATTGCACGTCCCCGTGGAGTGCTGGCCATTAGTTATGTCGCTTGCGACCTTGTGGACCCGGCCCAGTGTGTCCGATGCTTTAAGACCGAATCCTAAAGAAAGGGCCGGTGCCTCGGAAACCCGCTTGGTACGATAATTAACGAACTTCGCCATTACGTGAAGCGAATAGGAAACTTCAATCTGCCCCAAATCCCGTGGCCTGGTCTATGACAGCGACCCCGAAGTCTATCGCCACTCCCAAAACCCCGCAAGTGGGCCACATACGATACATGAGCTATTAACCAGGACACTGTGGTGACGGCGCTGGTGGTTCCAATGAAAGAGATAGAGCAACCGGATAGCGATTTCCATTTAACTTTGTGACCTCCCCGGGGGGGAACCCAATACTACGCGGTGCCCAGTTACCTCCAGCCAGCACACATCGGATGTCAGTCCCTATCAGTCTCTTTCTATCTATCTATCTCTCCCGCTCACTAGTGCCGGCCCAAAAGGGGTCACATCGGAACCCTTCGTCGTCGTCGTCGTCGTCGTCGTCGGGCGGGTTAACGCGGGTTAATTTTCTGCCAGCTTAAATTCAATTTATTTTTATCGTTCCCATTATGCGCGGAAGGTCCAGAGCGTTGGGCCGACGCTGTAATTACCATGCGACAAGACCCTGCTCCCTGTTTCTTTTAACGGTGCGTAAACCGTCCATCCGGGGACGGGGACCGACACTCACCTTCAGCGACCAGTCGTCGAGCTGCGGATTGTGGACGCTCTGGTACCGCTGGTCGGAGGTGTAGGTTGCCTTCCCGACCGTCAGCAGGTGCAGATCGCGGTGCCGGATCCAGGAGACCTGTTGGCCCGGGAGCAGAAAGGGATCGTTCTTAATTAAATCATTCGCCGGGGCCTCGGCGATGGACAGCGCGGGAACTTACCGTCCGATTGCCCAGGTTCCGGACGCGACAGTTCAGGTAGGCCGTGTTTCCGACGAGGGCGGTGATGTTGCGCGAGGCCGAAATGTCAAAGTACGGGCCGCGGTCGAGCGGGTTCCGGGCGAGCGCTTCGTCGTCCAGCTCCGTCTCGTCGAACGAGGACGTCTGGAAGTAGTGCTTCGGTGGTGTGTACGTGTGCGGTTCATCGATGTCCATCGTGTACGAGCAGTGCAGGCGACCTTTCGGGGCGGATGGAGTTCAAATTAACAAGCATAATCCTTTTTTTGTTGTTTGCGGGTTGCGGGTTGCTTGCAGGACGGTTAAGCTTTGTGCCATTAAACACGCACCGGCGTCGCGGTTCAATTACGGCAGGCAGATTGAGTTTAAAAGTTGAGCTTTTGGAGACTTTGGGGCCACCATTTTATTTGCCGCGCACACGGGGTTGGCCAAGGGTTGTTGGGTCAGCAAAATGACGGGTGTTTCGGATTCCGATCGGTGGTGGTGGTGGTGGACAACCTTTTTGGGTGGTTAACTTTGTGCTCGACGTTACTTTCGGGTACTTGCAGTTGTACGTTACCTTCCACAAACCACGGTCCATTTGTGACCATTTTAGGGAGGCACGTTGTGTGTTCCGTATCCAATGACCGTTAAATTGAAACAAATCACTTAAAGCGAATATGTAGATCCATTGTCTTACTTTTCGCATTGGCATGCAATTTTTGCATATTATTTCAGTGTTCCGTCGATAAGCATAGCAACTTAGAAGCTTCGGCAACCATAGCTCAGTTCCATTTCCCGATTCGGCATACCCGATTTGCATAATAATGCCATTTCGTAACACGAACGATGAAACGCATCAACGGCATCGCCATTGTGCCGTCATTCCGTCAGAGTAATCTTGATTTGAGAAAGTACGATTTGAATCAAATTACCATTACCGTTTTCCATTCTGATGGCCGTGCTTCAGCTTTTGGGCTAATCTAAAATAGAAAATGGCACTCGCTGTGACCACCGCCACAGACGGGCAACTAAAAACAGCGTGGAAGGGTAATTCGGAATGCTCTTAAACTGCGCTCGAACGATGCGACCGGATTGTAGCCGGTGAGAAAACGTACGGTAATTCAATTCCACGTGGGTCCCTGCTGCACACGACTCAGCTGAGCGGATTGTTTTCACACATTATACACCGAGCACCAGGCGCCTCCATCGGGAATATGAATACAGTTTTCTGACAGAAAACCTTCCTCCTTCTAAAAGTATCCACCATCTTACAGACTAACATGGCACCGTGGGTAAGCGATTGCCCAAAGCATGCGGAAAAGAACGGAAACGGAACCGAAACGCTACGCAACGTCCAGGAACTCATCCGCGGCGGTGCGGATCGCTCGTTACGCAACGGGCGGAAGCGACCAGCGCCCAACGGAGACGAACGCTGAGCATGTCAGTGTTTCCGGTGAAAACCTTGTGGCTCGAAAACCACCACCAAGCCACCGGGGAGGGTCCCTAGTGGGCGGGAGCACGCTAGGAAATGGAAACGAAATTGCAGTGCGCTAGCAAAATAGTACAACTCGTGTACGCCACGCTCCATGCAACACTCCCTGCTACCCACCCCTGCCGGCCGTTCGATGGTCACATGGGCAAGACATCGCAGCAAGCTGCTGGCGGACAATACGGCTGGCGCCCGACCGGGCGCGGTTGGCAACTAGGGAAAACTTGTGAATTGCCCCCTACTTACCGTAATTTATGTTTAAAATAATCATCACCACCGCTAGCTGCCTCATGCTCATGCTGCTAGTTGGCCGACCGTTGGCATCATAGTCTGTGGGAGAGAGAGAGACAGAGAGAACCGGAAGGACAAGAGGAAAAAAAATCAGAGAATTTGTAGAACACAATGCACCATCACACTGTCGAGGGCCTGCAGTGGCTTATCAGATGGGTCGATTTGCAAAGTAAACCGCTCGTCGAGGCAAACCGGAATGTCCTCGCTGTGTTGCTGCCCGTGCAGGGCGCTCGTGCGGCTCGTGTTACGCAATTCGAGCAATGGGGCCGGCCACGGCCATATCGGACCACATACAAAGGCTCCCGGGCGCGGGCCGGACGAGAAAGCGAAAGCATTCCAAGAAATCTCATTCCGCCTTCGGAGCAACAAAGTTGCTCCTTCTGCGGGCCAGCGAGAATCGCCAGCACTGCTCAAGGCCAAGGACTTGGCAGAGTTTCACTTTAACGCTTTGCATAATGGAACTGTTTACTGCGAGCAGTGTGTGCACCGCACGGCTGGCCCAATCGGCCGGGAATCGGCAATCTTCAAGCACCGAAGCAGGAAGTTAGCGTCCGGCAGCGCGCCAACATGCGCGCCACGCCGTAATGCCCGTAATCTTTAGGTGGAATATTTCGGAAATCCCACGGCCCGGCATGGCCAGCCCGCCTCAGTGGTGTAGATTAAAATGGCTTCCATCAAGTGGTACAAGTTTTAAAAATGGTTCCACTCAAAGCCATACTTGCAACGCAATGCTGGGCAAAAAGTAGGTCTTCTGACGCAACTTCCGTGGCGACAGAACCCGGAAAGTCCTGTGGTTTGTCGTACACCGGCGGCGAGCCACACCACCGGGCACCGGTGTTGCCAGGATTATGGTCCTTTCGGTGTTGCAATTTTTGTGTGCTGGCATCCACAGCCAAAAAAGTAGACGTCTCGCCGGTGTGACCGACCGAAACCGCGCCCTTGGTGGGAGCTCATTTTTCATTAATGCTCTACCAAAGCCATGGGGACATGGCAACGTGCGAAAAGACACCGGCCGGCCCCCCCAAACAGAACGCAGCTGACGAAAGTATCCTTTGTGACGGCAACAACTTGTTTTTTTAACTTTCATCATTTCGGTTGCCGGCCTGCCTGGGCCCCCGTACCGGGCAGTGGTCCTTTTTTCGCTTACTGTGTCCCCAATCTATTCCACCCACTCGGGGGTGCCATTGGAGTGAAAAAGTTGGCCAAAAGTTGGCCAACATGATACCACAACTCGGCACGGCAGCCACGGCCAACTACGGTCCACCTCCGAAGTCGGCTACTAATTAGCACCCTTCGATGGTGAGCAAGGCGTTACCATTGAAGTAAGCCATGGCGATAGTTATTTTTTCAACCATGGCTGTCTCTTGTCCCGTGTGTCGTCATAGTTCAGCAACGCAGCCCAGTCTCAAGCGGGGTTCTCAGGGCCCTTCAGGGTCCGGTGTATCAGGTTGAGAAAAACTTTTCAGCAGAACTTCGGCGAGCTAATTGGTGGCAATTTGGTGGCACTCTCGAGGGGGGGTAGAAATGCCATTACAGGGCCGGGTGTTGCAAAACTCTCACCATACCATACCCACCGGGAAGGATCAAGGATTGAAGCGAAGACACTTGAAACACGTCAAGAGCACTCGATAGTTGCGAGGATTTGAATTAAGATCTACCGGATGAGCGGGAGCGAGTTGTTCCTGGTTCGCACCTACACTGACCGACACAAGGGCGAGCTTCGGGCGTCTTCAAGGTGTGACTGCTTTCAACTTGACAGAAAATGTATCCCACCGTTCGCCGGTCGGATTTGTGGCGAGCGTTGTCCACAATCTCGTTGGTTGGACTCGGGTGCAGAGACAGGATCCACGGCCACTGACCACTTGCCCATTCAATGTTGGCACGTGGTCGGTTCGTGCGAACACAGGACACAGGATTGCTGCTCAGAAGCATATAATGGTCAGACTTCCGCCGTGGCATTACTTCTACAGAGTAATTAGATTGTCATGCACGTTACGTATGACGGCCGGTGGTTAGTGATGCCCAGCACTCCTTCGATCAGGTTATCAAACCACGACAGAACCGAAGGTACGCAAGGGCAAGCTCTGCCATTTTCTGCCATCTTCTGCCGTTCGGTCTGGCAGAGGGCAGAAAACGACGGAGCAGATTACAGTGGGAAGTTTTCTCTTTCGTGCCAACGGAAGAACCCGACTAAGAGGCTTAATTAAGACGACAGCTGACAGTCCAAGGCAGCCGATGGTAGGACCCGATAGGAAGCTACCTGGAAGTGCGCTGTATCCGGTACGGTAGAGCTGACAAAAGCACATCGTAAACTGCTCAGCATAGATCAGCGACAGTATCGTTGCGTTACTTATCACAAGATAAAGCCATTACGAGGTACTCTCGATCTTTCCGTCGGTTATGAGCTCGGGCGGTACTGAGAAGAGGAAAAAAGGTTGAAATTCTTTGACGAAAGTTTTCGCCCGTAGTTGAAACACTTCCCTCAGGTGCAGCACTGCTCTTGATGGGTAAGTTTTGAAAAAGTGCATAAAGGTGCATAACTCGGAAGAGGGGTTTTTGTTTTTTATTTAAAAGTTGAAATGTTAAACGTTGCAAAGCAAGGGTGCGCTTGGTTTGTGCTGTGCGAAAGGTCAGTTGAAAAGTTGGTGCCTTCGTATAATTATTAGAAGGAATCCTTGTTTTCATATAAAGGTATTACATTCCGTCATAATCATCAAAACAACAGAAAATACGTTAAGTAAGATGGATGTAAATTAAACAAAATCATTTTTCAGTAAATTAAACTAGTTTTTCATCACAGTAAAGCATATTTTACAAAATTAAGCCTAAGCCTGCCGCCACAGCTGGGCGATAAATTCTAAGAAAATGCTAATTAATGACGGGTATTATTGTGAGTTATTTTTTACCTTCCGAACCATTCTATTCACCAGGTTGCCGGGGTCAAGAAAAAATACAATTTTTAGGCAAAAATGATAACAGACCATTAATTTTCCACACAATGAAACTGTGCATTAAAGCGCGACCAGAGCATTATGCGTGACCGTTTGGTGCCTTGTTGAGAACTTTACCGAAACGCAACTCGGTGATTAATGTTCGCGTGCTGCTGACCGGCCAGCCGTCCGTCTGTTAGTAACCCCAACGCAAAAACCGGCCACTTAATGTCGACGGTCAGTAAAGCGGACGGTATTTTCTAAACATTTAATGACCACAATTCATAATGAAACAATCCAAAGGTAATTTCGCTGGTCCGTGATGGTCACCAAACCGTGATGGTACACCGGCAGTCGATAGTGCGGTGCAGTAAACGTTCCGGGAAGGTTCTCACCACACTTGGCCCTCGATGGCACAAGTTAGCACCAGCGTTTATGTTTTCCGATGACACAATAATTGAATTAATTGTTCACAACATGTGCGATAATGAGTTTCATAATTTATGGTACACCATCGAACGTGACAAGCTGGTGTCCCGTCCGCTGCTTGGTTGGGGCACTTCAAAGTGCCCGGAAGCTCCGGGAAACCATCACTGTGGGTAAACGGCTGGTCATAAAGCAAGCCCCGGGTCGTACAGTCGTATAAATAATGAGCAAAACCCCTTGTCAGGCTGACAAAACTTTCACCGAACCAACCGAAGGGTCCAACATCGCGACCCAGTGTGGTCACCGTTGGGGGTGGGAAGGGAACACGGACGACACCTGCAACGCCACCGGGCGGTTTAACACAAATCGTGTTAGACGGCCGTGTTTATGGTTAATCCGCTTCGAAGTGTTTTAGTTGCTGACAATAATAATAATGATAAAAAGGACACCCAATTTCGCAGCAGCATGTTTTCATGATGCAGCTACCCCGCTGAGATTTGTTACCAGTCCGGGCCACTTTGGGGGGCACACAACTGAGCCATCCGAGGCTTTGGCAATTCCGTAATTAAACCGATGGCATTTTCATTGGTCACGTGAGAGAGTAACTTATGTGCGCAAAAACAAACGCCAAATGACAAACATAAGTTACCTTTTATTACTTTCAAACCCAAAATAGATCGCTTCTTTTAACCTGCCTCAATCAACTTTGCGTAGCTTCCTCTTGTTTCCAAATAACACAGTAACTGTTTAGTAATTCTGCGATCCTCCGTTCATAAAATTGCAATTTGAACAAGCTTACCGTCAAATGCAGCGCTTGCGAACGAACGATATCATTTTTACGGCTACGATAATAAACATTCATTCATTCAAAGTGTCAAAACTGACCATTCATTACGCTAACGACTCCCGTCGGAATTCATAATACAACTAGGCCCTTTTTCGGTCCAATTTTTTTCTCGTCATGTTCCACAATGCCGGCACACGATTAGTATTCGTCCTGGCTACATCCCGGTCTCCTTTCGGGCTGGGCCGGAAAATGAATCGTTTATAGTCTCATTACTATTCCGCTCGTAGATTCTAGCGATTTTACTGCCGAATCCAATCATCGGGATCACGCTGCCTCGATGACCCACAATTCACAAGTTAAGCTCTTTGTTTACTCACAATCAGTTGAGCGCGCGGCGTACGGAGAAAGTGGGACCGTGCCTCCCACTCAGAAGGTCCTTAGAGGAGGGGAAAACGAAACAGACAGAACGTGCCACCATCCGTTAGGAAATGGTTCAGCATACACATCGTCTGACCCTTGGACCCGTACGTGGTCGTCGTTAGCAATAAAGTTTCATGAATGTAAACTTTTCGTATGTTTAAATGTAGTCAGTTTTAAGTTAAAATTTCTTCGTCAGTTTTAAGTTGAAGCATAACATTAATACAAATAATTATCAAAATGAAACCATACTAACAAATGGTTCGATTTCTTAAAGATGTAACCTTTTGCAGCGTTCTTGAAGGCATGAATATCCTCGAAAAACGTTAGGATTGAAACCCACAAAACTGATTTCCCCGATGGGTGTGATCTGTTCGTTCATAATTGAAACCTTTTGCCAGGCGATAATGTGAAATCGATCAGGCTGTTTATCCGCGCGAGATGCGCCTCTTCCGTTTTCTTCTTTCTCTCTCTCTCTCTCTTTTTGTCTCTATATCTTCCACTCTCTCTCTTTCTGTGGTAACGTACCACGTTCAACGAAGTGGCCAGCTGGATACTGAAACGTTAGCAAATCCCTGAACGAACGACGTAGTGGTTCGCTGAAGCATTCATTTCCTAGAAAATTAATAGCAACTGCTGCCTGTTGGTGGGCGACCCCAGCGCACATTCTTGACGAATGATTGCAATTCAAAAGATTCATTGACCTTTCAACAATTCACCAGTAAGCTGGCTTTGCATGGCTCAATTCCGCCAGCGAATTGTTGCATAAACATGACATCGGCAAGCGGAATGTAAAATTATTCCGAAGCGAAGCATAAAAAACAGCCCAGCAAATTGCACGTATTGCTGTGCCGCTATGCCAGCCGGAAAACGACAACGATAATAAACGGAACGGAATCGCGACAATAAACAAATGAGTGTGACATAAATACGTCACTTGTTGAGGGCGCCATAAAAAGAAAGCCTTCCGAGCGGAACAGAGAGAGACAGAGAGAGAGAGAGAATCAGAGCAAATTGTTAACTGGCAGCAAACAAGCGACCCGATGGCAATCAATTCCGCAATCAATTTCGTCACCTGCGCCTCGCCGAAACCCACGGCCGACGGGGCTGATTGATGAAAAACTTCAAAGACTTTTCCACCGTTCCGTTTCGCGCGATTCCCGGGAAGCTGCGATTTATTCTTTTGCCCATCCAGCATCGAATTGAATGCCTGTCTCATTTGCCGAGGCTTAACTGGAAAGCTTTGGTGTATCGTCGCCCCACCGGTGGGCCGCTTCCGATGCAAACTCACTTTGGTCCGTGTTCTTTTCGGCTGCCAATGTTTGTTTGACTTTTGCCAGGGCCCACAAACGCCACGGCTGCGTTCCGCTACGTCCCGCGTCGTGTTTTTCTGCGTACAACAAATATTGCAACAATTTTCGAAGCCAAAAAACCCGGCCGATGATTTTCCAGTTTTCACCCCGTGTTGCGAGACCTATTGTGAGCGCCACCGGTTAGCAAACACAACCACTGACACCGGCCAAGGAAGCGGTAGCCTCGAACGGTAGGCAAACAAGGACTTCCCACAGGCAGACGAAGAAGAAAGAAAGCCAAAAAAGCTAACCCGAAGCGTGAAATACGTTTCTGTGGTTCAAACAGCCTCCGGTCGGTGGTCGTCCGAAAATTAACCGACCCCAGACGACGGTGGTTTCGAGTAAATTATCCTTTTCCAACGCCGGTAAAGTTGGGATAAAATTATGGTCCCGATGTGTGTGTGTGTGTGTATGGGGTGTCCTATGGGGAAGGGCAGAGAACGGATACCTTTATTGCGAAAAGTAGTCATTCATTTGTTCCAGCTTGACACTTGCGAACGGACGGGACCGGAACGTGTTTGTTTTATCCTTCCGAGCCCATTGTATTTCGATATCCTTGTTTTTGTTGCTGCTCCGTTTTGTTTCTTTTTCCGGCAGATGGGATTCAATTTTTTCTCCCTCGTTTTATTTTTGGTTGGTAAAATCACAGCCCCCAAAACGGGTCCACTTTGCACACCTAACGGCGGTTCACCTTCACTCCGACAGGCCGTAAAGGATTTTATAATCCATTGGTCACAGTAAGCAGGTCATGAATTGCGCCGTTTCATCTTCCACTTCCATGGTCACAGCACTTGGCCACTTCTATATGGGGGGATTCGATTTTTTGCTGCCCCCCCACTTTGCTATCTACACGAGTTAGGTCACACTTCCGGCGGGTATCACGGGGCTGCACACGTTAGCAACAAATCATTCGAAATTGGGTCAATTCCATTCGGGGAGAATAAACTTCACTTCGGCATCCACATCCACACACCCGTCCGGTAACGATTTGACGTAAATTTTTAGTGCCAATCGAAGGGACGAACAGGACGTCTGCGAAACGCGCGGTCAGGATCACGGCACTCGATTGACTGGACCGGCTTGTGAACCGTTTCGCCATCGAGCAGCCCGAAACTTCACGGCATCCTGCGCATTCACTCACGAGCTCACCACGTGAGAGCGCAGTTCACCCCAGTGAGCAAAATTGAGTGCCCCGAGCCGAAGCTTCACGAAGCAGTCGAAGAATTTTATAAGAACCTATATGATTTTTCCATGGACCGATTACTCAGGTTCCCCAAAAGTTTTTCGAATGGCGCATGGGCCGTTTTTCGACCAAAATTCTCTCGCGCGTGGCCCTTGTCTCTCTCCCTCTTTTCTATGTGTCCCCTCTCTTTCCTTCGTACTCTATTTTCTTTCTCCCCTATTCCTCTCTCAATTCGTACTCAAAATAAAAATACTCTCCCGCGTACGTTCGGATTCGGTTTATTGTCGGGTTTTTGTGTCTCTTTCGCTCGCTTGCCGACTCACTCTTCCCTACCTATATTCGTGCACTCCTAGCGCGATGCTGCGTTGGTGGGTGTGAAGTGCGTTGGTGAAGGGTAGTCGCATCGGTGACGTACACATTGTTTTTGTTGATTTGACATCGAATGTGCTCGATGGTTCCAGCCGGCTTTTTGTTCGATGCGTAGTTTGGTGCGTGCTTGGTGTGTATTCTTGGAAGCATTTCACTAGAGAAGAGAAGAAAGTATAAAGTTTTGTTAGAACTTTTGCATTTGCAATCCTTCTCAACAACAACATTATTGAATCAAGTTTTCAACATTAGTTTACTGTATCGCTAAAAGCTATCGTAAGTAGAATTGCTGTCGTCTGTTAGTCCAACAAACTTACCTCTATTCTGTCTATCAGGATCACGCATGATGGAACCCAATGTCGCCGAAAGGATTCTGCACGAGATCTATGAGATGAAGCAGACAATTCGTAACATTGAAAATAGACAAATGGCCACGGAAGCTAAAGTGGAGTTACTTACAATGAGTCACCAAAGCGTGTTTAGTCCAATTAGTACGGTTGAACAATTGGATGAATTTGAAGACAAGGCCAGTGATGAAAACTTTATCACTCAGTTCAAGTATAAAACCACACAATACAAACCGCTCACACAGGAAAACGGCCGAGATGTGTGTTTCCAAATAGTGGACCATTTTTTTACCAGGGAATTGCTTACACACTTTTCTTGGTCCGGCCGCGCTAACCGTGCGAATGAAAAGAAACCAGCATTTAAAAGATATAGAAGGACGGTACACCTATTTTACTGTTGTGTATGGCAGTATGATCCTTCTTTTACAATAAAGAAGACGGAAGATTTTTTTAGATCAGTTTTGGTTAGAGCTACAAAACGGGACATTTAATTAGTTCTGATTTCAATGCAGTATTAGGTTAAGTACGATAGATTAAGGTTTGAAATGTTCCTGAAACTTTATGATGCTTTGATTCATGTGATGATTTACTTACTTACTTACTTTATGATGATTTACTTTTCTTACATACGAATTTGAATTCTTACGTGCATTCGTAAAACCCCGCCTTGAACGACAGAGTGAGGCCTCCTTCTAAAAAGAATTAAAAAGAATAAAATGTTGAATATCTATGTATAAATCTATCTTCACTGTCACTTTCTTCACTTTCATTGTGAACGGTATCCTGCAACCGGGACACATCAATTAGATGTGGACGGTTGCTAGGACCCGGTGCACTTTCACTCTTTCACGCCGAACAGTTTTTTTTCGCAGTTCTTCGTAGCGCTTATTCACACGTCGCTTAAAACTGCCGCTCTTCCAACTGTATTTATTGGAGGATTCCACTATCACGATACACAGCACCAATTTTTGTTTAATAAACACAGGTTGACGATAGCAGCGTTAAAACCAAAGTAAATTTAAGCCCTGTTAGCGAAAACACAAACGACGCGCAGAATGGATGCGTTCATGTGTCAATTTTTCAAGTGTCATTTTTTCGCTACCCTGCCCTACCTACCTGACCATGCACTTGGACTTGTAAAAATTTCCGAATGCCCGGCGACACACACACACACGCTGTGTGTCGGGTCTGCCGGGTCTGTGTGTCGCTCTGTCTCTTTTTTTTCTATTCCTATTTCTTTCCCTCATCCGTTCGTCTTCCACTTGCTCGCGTTGCGCTTCGTCTCTCGGCCCTTCCGCCCTTCCCTCTCCGGGTAAATGAAACCAACAAGCTCGCGTTCGGCCCGTCTCGGCTCTTCCGCCCTTCCCTCTCCGGGTAATTCAAACCCACAAGCTCGCGCGTGGAACTCCCTCCTCTCGTGGTTTCCTCCGCTCTTTTCCGCCGCTGCCCACGAGCGGACCCTCACGAGCCCGCCTGCCCGTCTTTTCTCTTCCTCGTCGCAGGCAGAGGGGGTTCGGTTTCAGCCTTCCTCATCCCCTCCTCAGGCCGAGGGGTACCTCGGGCACTCAAAATTGTTCACTGGGACGCGAAGCTTTCTCACTCGCCTGGTGAACGGGTTCATCTCACTGCCTCGCCAAACGTTCATCCGTGTCTCGCGAGATGCTGCGCATGATCTCTCCACCGACCGGATGTGAGGTCACCGTTTGAAGTTTATGTTTTGCTGTCAACCAAACCGCTCCCCGCTACTAACCTTGATCACCCAGTGGGGCGGCTGGAGGGACTGTCCGTGCTGGCAGCACCGATAAAGTTGTGACCCGGCGGCCACAGCACGGCCCTGTGAGGCGAAGGTCGCGACTTATCGGCGATGTCCGCACGCGTTAATCTCCTTTTTTGTTTCGTTTGGATTTATTAGCAGGCCAGCTTCTGTGGGTGGGTGTGTGAAACGTGTGGCCACCGCGGAAATTAAAATTAGTTTCGAAAGGCTTATTAGCCCCAAAGAGCAAAAGCCAAAGACTAGACACGGCACTCACTTCGAGCAACGTTCCGATGCGGCACAGATTTTCCATTAAAACCGGTTGCCTCCTCAGCGCAATGGCAATAATTACACACACCCACACACACGCTCGTCCTAATCAGACAGGCTTCGACGGAATTGCTACGGATGATAGTACGTAGAATCAACCACGATCCGACGCTGCAGATAGATTATGCCCACGCTCTGGCAGCGAAGGCCATAAATAATGCTGCACGCCCCGGGTTGGCCAGATTTATGCACACAGGCACAAACCAACACCCTCACCACCAGCACCACCTGACGCAGCATCCGACCGCCGGGGATTCCGGGACGCGGTGGGCCAGGGTTTCGGGAATCGATGAATCAAATCTAAGCCACAAGCGACCGACCGACCGACCGACGGACTGATGCACCTTCAACCAGAGCGAGAGATGTAAATTCGTACCAATCCCATGTCGAACGGAGTACCATCGGGGAGGCTGCCGCTGCTGACGGTGGTGGATCTTATCGGGTGCGTCCTTGCACAAATCATGTTTTGATTTGCGAGATGCGAACGATAAACCAGTCACTAACCGGCCCCGAACGCTGCGGACGGTGCCTTTAAATTAACAGCTTCGGGTGGCGTCGGATTGGGTGATTGTTTTCGGATTCATTCAATTAAGGCTGCATAGTGTTACCGTTACGAACAGGATCACTTCGTGGGGAATCGGGATCGGAATTTGCAAATAGGATTAAAATTAGAACAAAGCTTAGTTGGTGAATCTATGTTCTGGCGCGAGCATTTTCGCAGTGTTCTAAACATAGGACAAAACATTGCATAAATCCACCAACTTCCGAGAAAAGAAAGCATTACTATCCATTCGTATTGGAGCTGCCGGGCAGAAAACTAATCACACTCACCGCTTCTCGCCACCTAATTGTCACATACGATCATGTCGGGTTCTCGTGAAGTGTATGAAGGTCCTCGAGTAGGTGCCATTTCAAGGACAACTTTGCGTCACGTTGACACACGTCAATGCGCCGTGACAGTGCTGTGCAGCCGGAGTATCTGGCACACCTGGCACCACCGACGATGGTGATCCATAACAACGCCCAGAGCACGGTGCTCGGTGTACCGCACCGATGTGGGTTGTCAACGGGGTTACTGTTACTGTTCCGTCACACACACGCACACACAAGCGGCCACGATTGACAATCCAGTAAAATGACATTATTCGCACCTGCGACCGGACGCGAAACCGAGTTATCTATTCGTAGGAATCGCGCGCGCTACTTCAGGCGGGTCCCGGGCCCGGGCTATCAGCGGCCGGATATGGCATGATTGATTTATGCGTGCCCCAAGCGCCTGGCCCCAGCTCATTACCGGATGCGCAATTTTGGTTCATAATTTTGAATTCGATCAAACAGCAACGCTTCAACTTCAACCCTGGACGGGAGCAAGTTCTGGGTAACAGCGATAGTGTGAAGTGCGTGCCACAATTAACAGTGACCAAACCAGCAAATTGCAATTGAATTCTAATCACGGGAGCCCGCACCGCACCGGGACAAAACGCTGCTTACAGGAGGTTAACCATACCCGGAACCCGAGCGAGCTGAGCTCGCTTATTCTAATCGAAACGTTCGTCGTCGAGATTGAGTTTTCATTTGAGACAAAATTTGAACGTGATCATGTGAGGTTTTCGGAGAATTTTATTCATTTTGGAATCGCTCTGATGCGTTCCAGGGCCGTTCCAGGATCGTGGTCCCCCTGGAACGGCATGACGGGAAAACATGTCCCAATTAATGTTCATGAAATTTTGATTTTGGTTTGTTTGCGTTTCAATCTATTGTTGCGCTGCGTGCGGACTAGTACTTCCCGGGAAGTACTATAAAAAATGTGCAGCCCGTAGCCCAATATGGAGTGGAAAGGATTACAAAATGTGTACCGGCCATTCCGGCCATTCCGGTGAAATCACATTTTTCGGTTGGTCTCCCTGGTGCTTCGCTGTCGAGGGGTTTTTTGCTTCCCACTTTAAAGCCACTTAGGTGAACGAGACCAGGAACCCGGCCTCGCTCGGTCCCGATGTTTGACAATAAGGTCCTCATAAAATATGGACCGTGTGTCCGGCAGCGGATAGGATGGATTGGGTACCGTCGTCATCGTCGAGGGCTGCAAACAGTTACCATCGCCTAATACTCTGTGACACTTTTATAGTCCCACACTCTCTTTCTCTCTCCCCCTCTGTTCTCTCTATCGCTCTCTCTCTCTCTCTCTCTCGAGTGAATAAAAAATGCCTTACCATTTATAGGAAAGCTTGCATCGCTCGCGTCAGTGTATGCAACATGCACCAGCGACCCTGATACGGTTACCGGACGGGAATGTGTGCGTACGGGTGCAGGTCCAAAGCATTGGAAGATACAGGATGACAACAAAATTGCTAATCACTGGAACCGGCCGGATTCCACATGGGACATGAACCGAGAGACGCTATGCTGCGCAAGTAAACCCACCCGGAATAGATTAGTGTGCTGGCGAGAATGCAGAATGGCCCGAATTGTGCCGGACCTGGTTGCAACCAAATGTTCGATTTTTCCATTCCATAGACCATCAGTACGATACAAACATACTACTCAAGTATGAAACTTTATAGCGTTGAATATTTAAAACAACTTTTACCATGCCTTCGCATGTTTCCTATCGTATGTTTAACTTAATTAGTTGTCTATCGTTAAAAAAGATCACACGTTTTATCTTACTCTCGATGACGGTAACAGTTGGTGACAGTTTGCTGCTGCGACTTCTAATCGCACTGATTCAACGTTATGTGTCCTTAATGGGTAATCATCTCCCGCTCTCGCCGAATGTCCCATTTCCTGGCCTTCGACGTGCCCGGTTGCACCGAAATGGTTGCTTTCAATTAGCCGTCTCGGTGTGTCCAATCGGTGCACTTCGTTTGCACTTCGGGCTGCACAGCGGGACACAGCTTTCCGAAACGGGGAGTCTAAGTTTGAAAATTCCACTAAAAGGCTGCCAAATATCCTCACGTCGAAGTTCGCTCTTCGCGCGAGTTCAGCCACCGGACGGACGGATGGCCGGGCCAGAAGCGCGAAATGGAACGGAAGCTGCCTTCTGACGTTGGCGTGCTTCAACTTCCGCTTTTAAAGCCACGGCCGACAGTTTTGATTCCCGCGGCCTCCGCGGTGCACCCAACCGACGGTCTCTATCATCATCATCATCATCATCCGGGGACCGAGACACCAGGCACCGGGTTTTGGGCGAGCTGTAGTGCCCACTCGAGGCCGGAGCGTTTGAAAAATAACGGAATCCGTGTTCCGTGCCTCACTTTTTTCAGTCACTCCCGGGGCACGGGCGAGTCCTTTACGATACAATGGCACGTGCTGCAGTTGGCGTCAGCAGATGGTGGTCCACCTCACCAAAAAAGTGCATACGTTGCCCCCCGAAAGGCAACGGAATAACGAAAGCCCGAACTGCAACTGCAACTAAAACGAAACACCGGAAGGCTGCGCAGTAAACGATACGGGACGATGGCGGTGTGGGCTGTTAAAGTTTCAAATTGAACTTATAAGTTTTGAACCCGGGTGGCACACTTTCAATGAATGGCGCGCCTGAATCTGCAGCGATCGTTGGAGGCGCTTCCGAAAGCGGTCCCGTGTGGCCAGCCAGCCAGCCGTGCCTAAAGTGAATCTCTGCACATCAGCACCGGAAGCTGCTTCCGGTGTGTGCTTCCGGTGAGCCACGGCTAGACACTGTTGGTGGCTGCTGGGCCAAAAGAAAGGGGGACGGGTCGATTGTTTAGCAACTTTCGGGCGGAGAGCCCGACGGCCAGAGTTCGAGCTCGATGGATGGATTAGCAGCCCGTGCGTCCGACGTTTAAGACGCTCCGGCAAAGGAGCAACTTTCGCGAAACGGAACTTTCGGGTCGCACTTCAGCGGACCCGATGCACAGGAATCGACGCCAACGAGGTATGAATGGGCACATGGCTTAGTGGTAGTGTGTGAGTGTGTGGGATGGGAGTTGTTTGGGTTGACCCTGAGCAACCACATGCTCCCAAAATCACGGCAAATAATTGGTCGATGCTTTGCGAAACGGTAGCTCTCGTTTTGCACTTCGTCTAGTGTAACATTGTTTGACCTTTGGGGCAATTTTGGCTAGCACATTAACCATGTTTTAATAGAGTTCTTCATAGAAACGGGGCCATCGAAAGTTGCCGTTGAATTCTGGTTTGCTAAATTGTTTGTTTGTTCACATGTAATGCAAGGTTAGCATAGAAAAGGATTTAATAATTACTTTAGCGACTCGCGGAGTGTTTGCGTATTTGCGAATTCGTAAATTGGTAGACCGTTCATGATGTATCTACATTGATCTTTTCAGTGTGATGAAACATTTCAACTTCTTTAGATGAAAATGATAAAAAATACTAAAAGGATTGAACAGCTCAAAGCAAATGCTTTCGTTTTGTTGCCTCTCTTTTAGTGGAATTCATCTGCTGTAAGTTAACATTTGTCATTCGATTGCCATCCGATTAGCTCGTCTCCGATCTGCGATGTGTATTTGATAATGTAGCCGGCAGTCATCGTAAAAATCTCAGCATCACTTTTATGGCAAATTTTATGACAATTTTAAGCTCAAAAACATTCCGGCCCACCGGGAGACAGCCGCTTCAAATTTCAAACCAGACCGGTTAGGGCGGAAAGGCAATATGTTTGCACGATTGGCCGAAATGGAATGGATAGCCTTCGCCTATAAATCGCTACGTTAAACACGTCGAAAACATCCGTGACATAAAACTATTCCGGCGTCTTCATGTTCCGAATTTAATACACTTCGCCCGGCGCACTGTTTGGGCGAGACAAACGTTCAAACATTTGCTCTCCGGCGTCTAATACCTATTGAGAAATTCCCGAGCGTCTGACGCCGTCGTTGAGGTGGTGGTCGTTTGCATTTCTCCGCCCGAAGCTTGGGTGGTGATCAAAATTTCCTTTCGTTCCTTTCCTTCTCGGTTCGTTCGGCTTTCGATTTTCCGCCCGTCAACGCCACCAGAACCGATGATGTCAGAGTAATGGTACGAATCGGACGAACGGGCGATCGTTTTCCATCGGACAGAAACGCTTGACGGTCACGCCATCCATAATGCTCTTCAAAATTGAGCAACGCTTGTTTCCACTGCCCCGACTGACGGACGGGCCTTTCGAGGATGCGGCGTGCAATAAAAGGACGAACCGTGTGCTGTGACAGCTCTCGGTCGCAAGCCGAAAGCAGACGGAGGACTCATTTCCGTCCGGCCCGGTCACCCGGCAAATATGGTCCCAAATGAAGCGTCCTAGGGAGCGCTGGTTTGGTTGTCCCTCGTCTTCGTGGAGTCCCTCGGACCAGGAGTCAGGTTCGTTACTTCCCGCTCCGGGTTCAGCGCTGACCCCGAAACGGAACCGAAACCGACATCGCAGAATGAAGGCAAACGAAACATTCATCAAATGAGCCTATTAACGGGGCCATTTGTTTGCTTTGGCGACCTTTTCGCTTCGGACTCCGGATTTTTTCCGTTGCTTTTCTTTTCTTCTTTGTTTTTGCACCACCTTTCGCTCCTGTTTTCTGCAAGTGGCGGGCCGATTTTCCACTCGATTTTCTTTCCCGGTGCCAACCCCACCTTTTGCGTCCAGCAGGGTCACGTAGGCCGTCCACGGTTTTACTGTTCAACACCTTTCCTTCGCGATCCCGATGACCTGGGGCGTGTCCTTGGTGCCCTTTTCTCGGGTTTTGGGGTTCATTTAGTCGTTTGTTTTCAGTATGCTCTCCGCCGGAACCGGAACTCCACTGTCGAGGTATGCCTGAGGACTTGCGAAACTCCTCAAATTCCTTGGGTTCCAAGCCGTTCCATCGAGAAAAAAGGGGGTCTCTCCTAAGACACGGCCGGGCCTAATGAATGTGCTGATAATTTTTCCCGGCCAGTGGCCTTGCTGGCAACTCCAGATGACCTGCCCCAGCAGGAAGCCAACGTGATGGCCAACGTGGCGATATATTAAATTTCGACCCCCGGTTCACGATCATCACCGCGATGCAATAATTCAGCTAACAGGCTTTTTTTAGTGCGCAAAATTATCCAAACACGCCTGGGGGAGTGCTTTTCGTGAAAAAAGGGTCCCATTTTCAGCTGCACCATTTCGCTCGGTTCGTCTCATCGGCCGAAAACCCGCAAAAAGCGCCCATTTTCGCGTCAAGCTGTGCCGCGCCCGGGCCCGAATTGATTTTCGGCCAGCTTCGGCCACGCCGCGGAAGGATAAAAACATGTTTTGGACCGTCGGAAAGGACGAAAACAAGACGCGCGCGCGTTGGCGTGTGCTGTCGGCGCACACACCAGCGAGAGTCAGCGCAAAAATCCATCCGTTCGGTGCAGGGGGAGAGAAAACCCGGAAACCACCACACGATATCAGCATAATTGAAGGTGGAAATCAATTTCGAGTCCCCGCCCCCGTGTGGGGGGGGGGGGGGGTGACCCACCTGTGCCGTTCCGTGCCGTTCGCATCGCCGCTGCCGGAAAAGCTCACTCACTCAGATATTTGAATATGTGGTTCGCCCGTGCCAAAGCGGTTTCAGCACAAATCTCAAAAGTCAGTCGTAAAACGTTTCCCACCCAAAAGGACACCTACCCATATGCGAAAAACGGGGGCCGGATGGGCGAGGTCTTTGCAGCGGCGGCAGCCTACAAAGTGAGTCCCGCGAGAATTGGAGATTGGAAACGAATAATAATTGGAAATTCTCAAGAACCACTAGCAGAGAGAGAAAAAAAAGCGGCAGATCTCAACGTGGGTTGCCAATAGGCAGACCGGCCTCGGTCTGCTTTGCATGGCAGCTCCTCCAGGGGACAGGAATGAACAGAAAAAAAACCCCGCCCAGAAACGGGAAAGAGAATCAAACAAACCCTGGGCGCCGGCGGCGGCAAAGAAGGAAAATCCAAGAAGATCAAGGTTTTTGCTCGGCAGTTGCTTATTTTTATCGTCAACGCCTCGAGGTTGCCTTTGGCCCAACCTTTTGGCGATGGCTTTGACGGTGGTGGTGCCCCACACACGCGGGGGTCTCTTTTCATTTCCGTCCAGTCCAGGCGCGTGCAATCCGAAAGTGTTTTTCTTACCACAGCCTTCGCAACCTTCGGGTCGACCCCCGGTGTAGGTTGCGCTTTCCTTGCCCGCCCCCGGGAAATGATCCTTGGCCAACCGGCCGGCGTTATTGAGAAATTTACTGGATCACTTTTAGATCGCAAGGCTCCGGGCGCTGTTCACTTTTCTTTGCAAGCATCGCCGGTGTTCGATGGAAGATTGATTGCAGGTGCGTGGGACTGTTCCCTGGGTTTCTGAAGCCACCTTTCTGGTGGCCACAAAATTTGATTTGTGATTGGGGTTATTACATTCAGCAGCACTGCCGAGGACCCTATCACTGCATCCGGCCAGCCCATTCGTCGTGCCTGATCTCGTGTTCGAGTCGGTTTTAATCTACCCGCTGTTTGAAAGGGCCTGTTGGGTAATCAAATAACAGGGGAGCATAACAAACTGGCTATTGGGTGGCACACGTGGCAGTCCATTAGTATAACAATATTTTATTTTAATAAAAAAAATTGTACCAAAAATAACCGGTTACGCAGTCCTTTCCTGTTCGGAATCGAACCCGTTTGCTTTATGTGTTAAATTTTATTCAATTGCTTTATAATCAGCTTTCAAATCGGACCTTTCACGTAAAGCTATCGAATGCTGAACGTGTGCTGAAATTAATGTATTTACTTGATAAAAAGTTGCCCATCAATCACCATCCCAACATTGTCTCGTCTTTAAAAGTTTAAAGCGCGTAAAGATTGATTGCCACGAGTGTTTGGCTTTCGAACAAGGATCCAGTTTCAGGCCAAACCGTGCCGGCCACAGTCAAGATAAACAGCGTGACACGCACTCAAACGGCCCATAACTCAAACAATGTTTTTTTCTGCTTTGCACTTAATACTCTCGAGAGAGAGAACACGAAAAAAAGAACCCAAAAACACGGTTTGCCTTCAGAAGCACCGTGGACCGCAGGCACATGGCAAAACTCTTCACGCAGGGAACACGCGTGGCCCAAAGTCCGAGGCTGCATACTTTGCTGAGTTTGCGGAGCACGGCTGAGGATAAATACTTCTAATGACGAAAAGAAGAAGCCACAAAACTACTCCCCCGTCGGAATGTTGACCGACCCTTCGTGAAGAGTGCTGGATGCCACGAGAAGTTTAATGAAATAAATGAAAGGCATGCGCTTCGGTTTTAATTCCATCTTTGCTGGGAAAAAGAACTTTGCGAAGCTTCTCGAAGGACTGCGCTTCAACCCGGGGGGAAAGTTATTTATGCTTTACACCTAACGACTGCGTATAGATTGCTTCGAAAAACTTATGAAATTCCTCGCAAGTTTATCATTCCGAAAGTTTTGGTTCAACAAACAGAATCCCAACGATGGTGCAGTTCCACAGGTAGCTTCATGCTGGTGCATGCAATATCCTTTCAAATTATGCTTCTAAACACCGATGAACGAAACGATGTTTCCCAAGCTCCAGTAACCCTATGGGGCAAGGCCTGCAAACTGCATCCCGAAGTGCCACCCGAAGCCTACGGAGCGTTACGGATCGTCGTTATGTAGATTATCACTTACATACTCACCGCCATCGCCCGATACCAGGTAATATCAGAGCCCCACCGTTCAACCGTGCCGGTCTGTGTTGTTACCAAAGTTTTCTCATTTAAATTTTCAATTACGCTACAAAATTATTATTCCTTTGTTGTGCAGCCTTTGCCCTTTGGTTGCCAGCCTGCTGCAGCTCCGCTCTGCACGACCGTTTGGGTCGCAGCCTTTTTTGGGAACCCATTTCTTGCTGTCTAAACATGTCTTCATATCTGTAGGAACACCACCAAAACACCCCAATCAGCCCGCCCAAAGGGTGGGCCGAAAAGTGGAAGACTTTCTTTCGTAAACTTTAATCGGCGAAGAAGTCGACACGCGGAGGGGTGGGTCTGTGAAAATACCCGTCGGTCTGATAAGACCGCCTTTTTCGGGCCATCGAACGAACTAGAAACCTTATGCGCGGGGTCGACCTTCGACATTGGCGCCGACAGGCACCGCGCCTATCGTACGCGTGCACCTTTTAACACGCGTCCATTTAGGCAATTGCCCTAATATGTGCCGAAAGTGTTTGGAAAATTACGAACATTATTTGCCTTCTCAAAGATCGAGCGTCCCAAGAATGCGAGTACCTTATCTGCTTGGCCGTGATCCTTTTTTGGGTGGATTTTTGTGGCAACTTCTTTCGACCAAAATAGAGTGGGCAAACACCAGTAGCTGGACCCACCGTGGGAATACATCGTCCGAATCTGCTGCAGTCAACAACAACAACATTATTGCCCTTGAGTTCTAAATCGTTCCGGTCGGCCAGTTTGTAACACTTGGTAAAAGAGTAACACAATCGTACGTTTGCTGACTTCGGCTGTACCAACTATTATTCCCCCATCAAGAGGCAATCCCCGGGAGGGAGAGTCGTTTCAGTTTACCCAGCAACCATCGGAAGTGCTGAACCGGAAGCCGGGAAAACTAAAGATACCGCTGCCCGCTCTGGAGCAACGCTCCCGAAACACTCCAAAGAGCGTGCCCCAAAGTCGTAGCCTGGCCGGCTGGCGCTGAAAATAATGAGCAAACTTGTAAAACTTCATCGAGTCCCCAATTTTACGCCACGTCAAGCAACGAACCAGTCTTCAAGAAAGCACCCAGCTCGCCCCTTCGCAGCCCGCAGCCCGGCCCTTTCCGAGCGCATGAGTCAGCGTGATAAGATTTGGCACTAATTGAAGCATCAGAACAACGATGCTTGGCGAGCGTGATTTTTGCCACCCGGTCCTTTGCAGCGTTGCAGCCGACCGACCGGAGCTTTACCGACCGTTTGTCGCCCGGCCAACGTTTTGCACAACTGCCCCGATTCGTTCGACGTGACGTGACTTTTCACGGGAAATGATTGCCCGAGAACTGACTGTCCGTGGCAAATGAGCACGGTGAAGTAGGACAACGGATTCGGAACGATGGTTTAATTTGCTTTTAAAAGCATTCACTCGAAATGGGCCATCGTCCGGAAGCCGGAGTTCGCTTTTGTAGCGACCATTTTATCATTTCATGCAACGCTCTCGAAAACAGGTTTCAAAATGTTCCAACAACGATTCAGTGCCCTGCGACGGCTTCCGTTCCTTAGACCTTCCGATGGCCGGGGCTTCCAAATTCCTCATAAAAGTGCGTTTCCTTTTTTAAGTACCTCCTGACGGTCGTGTTATCCCAAAAGTTTCATTTCCATTCCTGCTCGGTACTTCTTTGTGTGTATGTTACGCGCAAAATGTTACGTTCGGCCTTAAGCCGCAGATTAGTCCCAGCTCCTGGGACACTCTCGGTCAGCCGTGTGGGTCCTTTCGTCCAACCGGATCATGGGCTTCCTGCCGGTGTGCATCCATTATCCTGTTTCAGTGTAATTTGGTTTAACCGGGCTTTGGTCCACGTTCCGTCACTGTTGGAATGGGACACCCCGGACCGATTGGGGCGCATCCCGCGCTGTCAGTTTGAGGGACAGTGCACAGCGTGAAGAAACCCTCACCCGGGAGGTTCGCACATAGCAACGCTATCATTATCAATAATTTATGCTTCATCTGGAGCCGGAGCCTGATTCGTTGAAATTATGTTCGCGAATGGAGCGTACCGCGACACGCACTCGCGCTTGACAATGGGACCGGAATGTGACACGGAAGCGCAGTCCAAAACTGGCGGGATGGACCCGAAGTTAGGAAAAATAATTGCACCATTAAAGCCCGTGTCGCCGCGTTCCCAGACGCTGGCGTACGGCCTTAATTATCGCGAAAGGGAATTTATGCTCCGACACTGTGTCACCGAACGGAAATCGTGGCGGCCCACCGAGCCCGCAAGTGATTTGCGAGCATCGCGCGATAGCGACGCGTCCCGCGTGGACTATGATGGAGTTCCGGTTCGCGTCACGTAAGCGAAACGCAACTTCCTTATGGTTCCGGCGTGAGAAACGGGGACCCAGCAAAACAAAACTCGTTTCGAAGCTCGTCAAACTCGAACCGTTTCGTGGGCCGATGCGAATTAGATGAGCAAATAAATCAACCCGCTCGCGGTTCGGGCTTCAACGGAAAACAAAAAATACCTCACTCGCGGCCGGATAAGGGCCGAAGGTCATTTCTTAGAACGACACCTTGCCCCATATCTCGGCATAGGCTCGGCCGCTAGCTTGCGTGCCTACGAGGCCTGGAGGAGATCATTAGAAGCGGTTGTTTGTTGCGTGTGCGTGTGTTGTGAAATTGATAAAAAGACGTAAAATGCCGAACGGAAAAGAATAAATGGTGTAAATAAATTATCCCCACGTACGGGCCAGGTTTAAGAAACACCACCGAACCCACTACGGGCAACAAATGGTCGATGGCGTTGCCTGTGATCGTTTGCTTTATATCTGCAGTTTAAATCAAATTTATGTGATTGATGACACTCTCATCATTTACGTGTTTCGCAGCCAGCGACCGGCAGTCGGAGCAGTGGAAATGCGGCACCATTTCGGAGCCCGAGCCGCGATTGGCGATAAATTTTAAAAGAAGCACCCGCCAAGGTGCTATCGCGATGGCTTTTTGGCTTCCGCATCCTTCGGAGCCCGGGACAACGTGACAACAACAACAAGTGCGCCTGCCGATGGCTTCCGTTCTGATCGCTAGGAAGAGGGCAAATGTCAGTACCCATTTTATCAATTGCTTATCGGCATGATACGAGACATAAAAATTTCAACTCATCCTGAACGACGCCATCATGCGCCGGCCACAGGACCGAATCCCAACCGACCAGCAGTCACAGTGGGAAGAAGCGTAATGCGATTTTTTATTTTGTTTCTCTTCTCTACCTAAGGTATGTCCGTTTTGAGTCTACGTCGTATTATAATAAGATCAGTGAACAAATGAGACCGAAAATTACACATAGCTTAAACCAAATGCTTTGCCGAACTCCGCAAAAATTTCACAAAGTTTCACGAGGCAAATATTCGAATGAATCCTTAAAATACCAAAATTCTTCACCGGTATAGGTAGAACGCACGAAGCCGTTTGCAATGGTGAAATAGAAATGGGTAAAATCAAATTACTGAAATTGAGCCAACCACACGAGGTCAGTTGCATTCACAAGAGTTCCATGAATTTCCCAAAACATCAATCCATGCAAATGCGCCGAAATCTGATATCGAATTCCAAAATGGACAATGTTCCGAGTTGGCAGCGTTGTTTGTGAGCCACTTTGGAAAAGTTGTGCCAATCGTTTCCCTATTATTTGGATATACTATGTCGAGAGCACTCGAGTAACTTTTGCAAAAATTGATGACGCCCGCACTACGAGGGTTGCTCTCCGGGAACGCTGTCATCACACGTACAATGGCCGATAGGCCGCCGCAGTGCGTGGTTGTTGCCCTGGTAACTCAATAAATATGGCCCGTACCTACGCGGGCTGACTTCGAAAATTTGTTGAACAGGACAACCGAGCTCGGCGCAAGTACCCGTCAGTATTGCGTTAGACAGCCCACCGCAGGTCGGCCCCCAAACAAACACACACACACAAGTTATGAAATTGTGGAACACGAATTCAGTGACAGTGAGAGTGTGTGCGCACCCCGGCACCGAAAGCAGAAAATAATCATGTACAACTTGCTAAACAGCGCCCCAAAGTACCCCAAAGTCTGGTTCCGGAATCACGGAACCCATCTTTCGACGGCCCATCCCCTATCGCAAAACGGACGGGGAATGACGCCTGGGCGTCTGGGAGTCGGAAGTAGCGCTCCCGAAACGGAGGGTGAGCGTGAGTCGAGTGGATTAATATTAAACCGGATATCGGCTGCCGTCGTCGGCGGTCGCGTTTGCCGGGAAAGCTTACTACGATGGGCTCAGGCCGTCGCTGATGACTTTTCCACGTCCGATCGTTCGAGAATCGATCGCAGCAAACACTGGCGGCGTTCACAACGCCGGCACGTACTACGGCACCCCCTTCACAGTGCGCGACGGTCCCTGCCGTGGTGCTGCTGCTGCCGTGGTTATCATCGCCCCCATCGAGTGCTTCCGACGGCGCCTTTGTGTATGCAATTCGGGGCACACGAACCTTTTGAAAGTTAACAAGGAAACGGGAGCACAAGATGTCGATAATTTTTAATATTTTATCGGTAAACGGGCAGCGATGCCAAAGGGGGGGAACAATTTTTGTTTTGGTTTTTGGCGAGCTCGTTTGCGGGTGTGTGTCTAAGAGAATTTCCAAAGCCCCCGAACACCGAAAGAAAAAGGAACACACCACGTGCTAAGCCGCCCCAAAATGCCCAAACTGCCGACCCGCGTCACATTCCGCAAGCGGCGAGGATTCACGCAACGAAGGATATGGTATGCACGACAAGACACTTCACCGTGGAACCGGCGGCCCCGCCGGGGACAAAGAACCGGACCGATTTGTACCCGTGACAAAGATTTCCATCCCCGGCACGGTGTGGGAAAACTCGGATCACGGCCTACGGCAGGATGGAGGGGGGTGTGACGACCGCTCCCGAGAATGGGCCGAGTATCTGACAGAGCAGTGAAAACGGTTCGGACGCTTTCCGTTTGGCGCGATCCTTTCTTATCCGTGTCCGGATTTGCTCCATTTGCTCCGACCCCGTCGAGCCGGTGTATCTCGAGAAGAGCCAAACAGGATGCGTGACGGTTTTCCTGTTTTTTTTTGCTCCTGTAAGCTGTATGCCCCTGGCTTTTAAGGCCTACCATCGGTAGGGCTATTGAGCCGGAGACGGACTCGATCCTAATGGCGTCGCCAGGTAGCGAAATGAGCCGAAGCACATAATAGTATGATAAAATATTCACATATTTTGCCGCCGCCGACGCCGCCGCCGTCTCGCCGCAGGCGGCAGCACTACGCACGGTGCCGTCCGGAACAAACACAACCTGGTCTGCCTAGGCCTTCAGGGCATGCCGAGAAGGTACAGCCTTTCATTAGGTATCATCGCCCGTGTTCGAGACACGGCAGCCCTGGTTCCAGACACGCCATCGGCTCTTCACTTAACGCTCCGAAAGGCAACACACATCTTCTCGGATGTGAGCCCTCCGCGTCCCCTCTCTGCGGAGTGGCTTCCGAAAGTGCAGAAATTACCTATTCATCATCGAAGCTGCCGGATCGCCGCCGGAGTGTCCTTTCGCCCCGGTACCATCGTGCCGAGCGACGAGCGAGTCACGAGCAGCCCATTTACGGGCCCGGTAAATCTTGCGTCTGCTCGAGACGATTGAGACGACGCTGGCGGCTTCCTAAATCTTAACTATCTTTCTTGGTTTTCGAAAGTTGAAGCTACGGCCGAGCGGGAGTGGGCGTGGGCCGTGGCGGGTTTTTGTGAGGCTTCCGTTACGATAGTGCCACCCTTGCGAGTCTGCGAGTGTTTTCCGAAGTCAAATGGCTTACTTTAGCGACGGATGTGGCATGTTTGTCGTTGCTCGTCACGGTTGCTCGTCCGATGCCGATGCGGCCGACGGTGCCTACGGAACCACCGAGATTGACATCCATAATGTGCCTGCTGGAAGCGACGCCGAAGTCCTTGCCATCTGGGGTTGGTGGTCTGCTGGTATGCCGATAGCAGTGCGCCAGCTTCCTAATTTGAATAACAATCGTTCGCCGAAGAAGCGGGAAGCTGATCCGGCTCCGTGTTGGCTGATGAAAATGGACCATCTGTGGAGTTGATTGCGGGCGCTGGGTTAACGCTCCGAGAGGCGAAAATTTGCACTGAATTTGCTGAGTGCTATTCAACTATTCGAAATTTTCACCAGCCCAACCGACCAGAAGGATTCCATCTACGGCTATGCTTATTATCTTGGGTTAAGGATCTAGAATAAAAGTGACAAAATCATAAAGCATGATACCAAGCAAGAACGTATCGATGATGGAACGCCTGAATAAACCGAATGAAGTCGTGCTTAGCACAACTAGCTTTCATTATTTTCTTTCATTATAAAATCTACACAAAGAGCCGAGCGACCAGATCGACCTCGCGTATGAGCTGCGACGTAGAACTACAAACCGCCTATAGTCGGATGGCCTCGTATCTGATCATAATGCAGGCGATATTGACTTTTCATTCCAGATATGTGATAAACATCGCAAGCGCCACCCTGGTCCTATGTCGCACGAAACTTATGTAGGGATTATGGAAATTTACACCTTTTCTACGGCGACAATGATATTGGATTATTCTACACAATAGACTCCGTTCCATTGCAGATTGAGCTTGACGTCGCGTGAGCTTCACGTATTCACCGAAAACAGTGAGAAGTTGCTGGCGTTGTCTATTTAAATATTTAACCGTCACGGCCAACCCGAAGTTGGCAAGAAATGGGCCCGAAGAAATCCGTATCACTCAGCAGAAATAAATCTTTTATTCATATGCTAAACACTCGATCCCATTAGAGCTAATGCCGTTGAATCGGTCGGTCCGACGACGCAAACTGTCGGGTCGGCGGGGTCTAAATGGTTCAATTTGTCCGAAAGTGCAAGGCGACCTCTCGGCTTTCGCCGAACCTTTCCTAATTTCTTGAACCAGCCGACAGCCGGGCAGTCGACAACATTCCGGGGGTTCCGGGCTCGACTTGCTGCGCTCACTGGCACCGAGCCATTCCGTCCGTACGGACGGCGCGGCCAGTTGAACCGAACCGATCACCGAGAGGTTCGTGGTTCGGCGAGCGACCAGCAGGTCCAGCATGTAACAAATGGTAAACAGATTACCAAATCACTTCCGTTCCGTTTCATTAGACAGTTCAATTTTACATGAGTTTGCAACAAACTTGCCAGCGAAACGAACACAATCTTTCATCGTCCGCCGTGCCCGACAGTGTGTCTGATCGATCGGAAAGGTGTACTTGGCTGGCGTTTTCTGGGCGGAAAGGAGAAAAAAAGAAATGCGAAAAACACCCTCATAACCATCTGTCCTTCTGGCCGGGATCTGGCCGGTGCACGCCGGATCCGCATCGAACCGGGAACGGGAACGTTTGTGAATTTGCAATTTTTACCGTCCTGCCGGAAGCGAGCTGACCGAGGGTTTGTGGCCCCACAGGGGAGCGGGTGAGTGCGGGACCCGGGAATCGGTTCCGAAGCGACTGCCGAGAAGTCCTTGTTGGAGGGCTAAAAATATTTTCCATCCCGAAGTGCGGTAGTAGCATTTGGGATGAATTTTTTATGCCAGTTCATCCTATTTATGGCCAAAGTTGTCCGTTCGATTTTTCAAACATAAGCGCATTCGGAACCATCGGTGACAGGAGCCCAGCGGCACCGGGAATGCCTCGTTGCCTGGGTGCTCCGGAAGCTACCAGGTTTTTCGCTGGAAGCCGCCGTGGCTCGCTGGCTGGCTGGCTGGTTGGGTCGGCCCTGAGCTTGCTGAAGCCCCCGGAGCAAGAATGAATAATCGACCAGCAAGATACTGATTGTGGAACCTTTTTCGCCTTTGTCCGGTCCAAATATTGGTCCGGCGGTGGTTGATGCTTTTTTGCTAGCCCACACTTCCTGAGCTTACAAGCTTCGAGCTTCGTCGGGTACTCAGGTTACGATGCGCAGCGGAGACAATCAAGAGGAAGAGCGAGAGAGAGAAAGAGCGAGACAGAGAGGTAAAAGTTGAGCTATGCTCTCGGGTATGACTCGTGGCCCCCGGGGGGCGATATGGCAAACATGTTGCATTATTACCACCCGGTGAGTGCCTTTTATGTAGGAGGTTGTCGAGGTTGAGCAAACAGCTTGGTGCCTGGTGAGGCTGGTGCGATTGGTGATCGATCCATCGTCGATCGCAATTAAGCAACTAAATTCGTAGTTTGTTGAAAATGAGTACAAATATTTATTCGAACATTGTGTCTAATGACTTACTGCTGACAGGTTTTACAGGGTTTAGCAAAAAAAGTATGCGGTCTGATCCGAATTTAGTTTTATCGCAGTACACAGGACATTGCAGAGTTTATGGTACAGTAGGTTTAGTACACGTGTTACAAAAAAGTAAACATAGAACGAAATTTAAACTTTTTGCTGTGGTTTGATAGATTTCAAAAGAATCGCGATGTCTTGAAAGACGATGAAAGTCCTGAGCGTCCCCAAGACCGAAATCGTTCAGACTTGGAGGAAAACGTTCCTGAAAATATTACTGTGGATGGACATTTCACATTAGATGTTGGCTGAAGAATGTTTTACACAAGTAAAGAAACTATTTCTAAAATTTTAACTAAAAAAAATAAAATTTAACTTATATTTGAAAAACACAAAACTTTGTGCTCGTTTTGTGCCGCATGCATTAACAGACATTCGAAAGGCGTGATCAAAACCGCCAGAAAGGACAAGAACTCTCCGTATTTGCGTGATCTGCCATCATATCTTTATTTCCTATTTCTTAGGCTCAAATTGGCCATGAAAGGATACTTTTATGACGACATTCCAGCGATTCAAGCAGTTGAAACACATGTACTAAAGCTAATGAAACCTTAACGCATATAACTTTTTCATCTGTCGTTTGTATAAAATTGGATGCTTTTAAAAGAGGAAGAACGTACCTCGTAATATATTTTTAAAATAAGTTGAATTTGTCAGTAGACTCTACGACAGCTTGAATAGTACATTGCGCAATGCTGTGATCGGCCAAGCAAGTCCCAAACAGGCCAACGTCGTGCCAACAGAGAGTTGAATGCCGACTCTTTGACTTAAGTGCTAACGTGTCCGTCAATGATGACTCCTTTTTAACGAGCGTCTAGATTTAAGTTCTCTTTATTCCAGCATTGGCTCAACAGGATCTGTCTCTTGAATAAATAAATAAATTAAAGTTACGTTTACTACCAACCATTTCTTTCTATTCCGTGAAAGAATTAAAACGATGTTCTGTCGCCGGTTGATAGGACCGAAGTGTCCTTTTACTCCTTTCTAGGACCGTTATGTTGGGATACACCTTAGTTTTGAGCCGGACGATACAGGAGTTCTTGGTCGGCGGAGAACGTTGTCTTAGCAACGACACAATGTTGAGATAAAGCTGTTGAACGGTGATGACGAACGGTGAACGGTGGTGATGATGACGGTGATGGGCTGCTACCTTACTTAAACTGTAATTTAAACAAATGAATAGACAAATACACGTTATATTGTTTTTCACTTCCTAACGAAGTGGCACAATATGAAAACCAACCCCCAAAAACAATGGCAAAGTTCTAAACACATTTTATTCGGAGGCTCCGCCGAGCGTTGGTTTTCCTTAGACGGCTCAATTTCCACCATTTTCGCCATTTTCCGCCCTGAAAGTGGTGCCCGATGCGCTACGATTAGCATCCCGGGCCCGGAACAGGCCAGAATTTCAATTATTTTCCTATGGCATAAATATTCATCACAGTTCAAGTGTGGGCCTCTCAACCGGTCGGCCAGCCGAGCCGTTCACCACCAACATCCGTCGTCCTTGATTAAGTGCAAATAAAGATAAAAATTCATAAAACTCAATTACAGACCCCACTCACAGGCAGCGGTTTGCAGTGTTGTTCCGAAAAACAAATGGCAACAGAGAAAAAAACAGCAAACAGGCCCGGCTCACCGTATCAATGTCCTCGGCCTGAAGCACCTGTCCTCCACCGATGATAAAGGAAACAAATGTTTGGCTTAAAATTCATAAACGTAAACAAAATGTCCTGGCCGGGCCCACGAGCAGAAGGAAAGCCCACAAAGAAAACATCCCGCTTCCCGTCGCACGGAAAGAAACACGCTCTCTGTCTCCGTCTGGAAGTCATGAAAAGTTGTTTACCGAATCCTGCGTAGCACACAAGTGCCGGCTCGGTAGTTTCCGGTTCGACTCATGCCGCCCACTGGCCCATCAATCTTCAGCCTCCGGAGCCTCGGAAGGCATGTGGAATTCAAATTCATTAGTTTATGGGATTATTTATGCGCCCTTACGGTGGGCGGCCGTACGTACGTACCCTCCAACCCACCCAGGAGACGCCGTGAGGGAAGCTGAACTTCTTTTTCGTTCCGCAATCAGAGGACGAAACCACCGTCCGGGATGCCATAAACCGCTGGCACTGCAGATTGTAGTAAATTTACATCAAACGATGGCGAGAGATTGTCCTCGACCGATGGCGACCGATAAATATGGGTTCAACTGCTGCTCTGCTGGCTGGCTGGCAGCACCGCGAGCGCATTAAGCATTAATTTGCATTAATTTAGCCGCCCATGGGAAGGGATTCGGGGCCCCATAGTTGGCGCCCGAAACCGGGCGCGGGACCCAACTTAAATGATCTTGGCACTTGGGCGCTTCCGGGTGCCCTCAGTATCGGTCGCTCGAAGGAAGGAATTAACTCCGATAGGGCACCAATAGCGGAGGTGGTCAGCGGTTTGCTAATGTTGACGGCCCTTTTCTTCGTGTCGCCTTCAAAACGCAAACTGGCGAATATTTTACACTTCGCTGAGTCCGAATCCATCGAGAACCTTTCCATGCGGTCCGCCGAAACTGAAGGACACCACCGTTGACCCGCTCGCCTGGGCAAGTATTCGGTCGATTTCGTCCCCCATTTCCGTCCCGGAGTGCCCGTAATGTCGGGCATATTTTGTAGCACTTTATCGATGGACGCACAATATTGCTTCTCATTACTCTTCCGTCCCGGCTTTGGCCTCGGGCAAGATGAGCCCCCGATTGTCTCGATTCCGAACCCCGTTCTTGCCACCGATTTGGGGTACGTTTTCACCCGAAGATCGAAACGGCTCTGAAGCACACTACGCCGCCGTTCGCCGACCAAATAAACCTCACAATTGAGAGGGTCCCTTCTTTCACGGCGGCGGCGGCGGCGGCCACAACGATCAAAGCTTTCCGGGCGACGATGCTTCGTTATCCTTTCCCAGGCCCCCGCCGGCAAATGGCCATCGATGAACTGATGTTACGTGGCGAGCGAGCAAGGGATAGATAGATTTTTCTTTCAATTATCAATTATTCGTTTCCCGTGCCCAGCGCGTGTCATACGCGGTCCTGCAGTAGCGACCGGCATGGGTCGATTTTTTTGCGTTTTTATGGTGGCCCCCATCCGAAACTCCAACGGAATCGACCTGCAGCGAGTCGATCCGAGACAGTTCCGAGCGGACCAGGGCTGGGAAACATTGTACGATCCTTTCCGGTCCTGGCCCGGGTGTATGAATTATGCAGACACCCGTTGGATGGTGGATCGAATCGACGTGCAACGCGAAGAGCTGCTTATCGGTTTCGTGTAGCCGGCTCAAGGGAATCCCCCTCGCCCCGCCGTTTCCGGCGTTTTGTGCATAACGCATTCGAATGCAAAAAGGGAGCGCAAACTAAAATGGAAAATCCCGGGAAAGCAAAAATGTGGCCCGACCTGGGCCCTGGACGTCTGGATGCATATGCAGGGCGCCCGGTGAGGCTGACAGAATCCTGTTACAGTCCAGTCCAGCCACCGCTTTCCGTCCAGACGTACGGACCACCAGCTGTACCAGCAGCTTTTGGCTTTCAATTTATGATTTCTATGCCATGAATTTTGAATTTTTCCACCCAGTCCAGTCGGGCGGTCAGTTTTTGTAGCACCCGAAAGGAACGGCCGAAAGAAAACCCGAGCTACGTTTGGCTCGGCGAAGTCCAAAGTCCTTCGCGGAAGGGATCCTTGGTGCAGCGGTGAGGTATTGCGAAGCGTAGACGAAAAACACACCTACAAACATAAATCTGACACAATGACCCTCGCGAGGATATGCGAAGCATCCGCTGCGCCTGGGCGAACTGCGACAGTCACACGGTTGGCCACGGGGGATGAAAACACGGAGCAGCGTAAAATAATCCTCGCCACAATTCGATATCCTATCCGAGCTCACGTCACGGTGCAAAAACCCGGAATGCCTCCCGGTGCCACATATTTTTGGGACGGCAATTTTCCACCTCAAAAAACCTTGCAGAGAAACTTATGTTTCAATTGGGACACTCGCAGGGCCCGGTCGGAAGGATGAGCAAATTTAACTGGACCTTTAAACTCACAAGTTTTCAAGCAAATTGCATATTGTGGCACGAGTCAGCGTTTTGTACCGTTTACCGGAATAGTCAATAATAAATGTAATTTACTGAGTGCCTGCCATTGTTGACTGTTGGCCACTGTTACGAAAGTCAGAAAGTCCTCACGTTTAATTTGCATAATTGCAGTGCATTTTCCCAGAAGAAAGCGGCCACAGTTTATAATTAAAACATAAAACTGGACACAACTAATTGCCCCCAGCATTCTATTACTTCGAATTCGTTCCGGTCCCAATTAATATGGCTCTCACGGTGAAAATGGATGTCACTTGGCCGTATGTAACCCCCATTTGCATGGTAAGTACGCCTAATCGAAACCACCAAACCTTTACCTTGGCTGCAGGCTCTCTCTTTCTCTCTTTCTCTTTCTCTCTCAGTCTCTCTCTCGCTCTAGCACTCTCCCTCTGGCGCCATTTTTGGTGGATGATTAAAAGTTTCGGGACTTTTATTCGAATGAATTATTGCCCGCTATCATTACCGATACGTGACTTTGACTCCCCGAAGATGGTACCGCCATGGCAGGAGCGACCAAGTGGTGAGTGGGTCCCTGAATTCTTCGGCGTGCCCGGCTCTGCGGTTACCGTGGTACCGGTGCTGCCACTTGCGGACGGGAAAGTGTGATAAAAAATGAACTGACCCAACTTCGTTCGACACATTCCTGTCCGTTTCAGTGCCGGTGGTACCGGTCGGTGGCCAAAAGCACGCGGTGCCACAAACTGACGCCGCCGTGAATATTAATGATCCTCCGGCGACCGGCCCGACGGTGGTCACGTGGGAACCGTGGGTTTGCCCTGAAAACCGAGGAAAACTGTCTAATCGAAGTCACGGAATCGAACGGGAAGGCGGCGCAAAAAAAATACAAAGACGAACGTCTTCGGCAGACGAAAGTGATGATGATGCTGAAAGCTGATCAGCCTTATCGTTGGCCAAGGTGCCACTGGGGCAGTATTTTCCCGGAGGGACGAAATTATGCAAATGGATGCCGTCGTTGGCGTTCACGGTCGGGGAGGGGATTTTTTTTTTTCGTTTGCGAAAACAATTGTAAAGCCCGAGGGACTGTTACGAAATGATGCCGAGAAACCCCGAATCAAAGCTCAACGGCAAGTTGGGGGATTTAAAAAGACATTGTGAGGCGAATGGTAACAATAGAGCGAGAGTGCTCGAAAGTAAATTGTAAATCAGAAGCAAATCAAATTACCCCTCTATAAAACATCGCAAAGCCATCGGGGATTTGGCCGGTTGAAATCATATTCGATCATATTGTAACAACAAAGGTAAAAGGAAATCTTACATTTAAAAGCTTTAAGCGCTAGCCAAGTTCCAGCAACAAGCGGATTGGTGAAAGTCAACTAAGGCACTTGTTCATGCAAAAAAGAATGCCACAAGCAACTTGTGCTCAGTTACTAAAGTTAACTCTTCGTCCTTTATCACTCCTGTTGCCTTTCTGTTTGTTCAACGTCGAATGAACGACTTGTTAAAGAACAACACGTAATCCGGAAAACGACCAAACCACCTCGTGCTCGTGTATGCGGCTCGAGCACTTGGTGACATACCGTGGCCATTTGCCTTCACCCATAATAAAAAGGGATCATTTGGTTTCACATTTTTCGGTGAAAATCAATTTTAACTTTTCCGCCACCGCCCGGGTGGGGGGGCCTTCCGCGTAAACGCAAAGGATGATGATTGAACATTCCTCGGGAACCGCGCATCCGGCACCCGGTTCTCGACAGCCCGCCCGCCCGCTTGCCCGCAATTAATCAACCCGGAATCAATCATTGCCAGAGACTAAGCGAAATCTCATTACCATATTTCATATCGGCAGCTGCCACGCACGGGCACCACGCGCACGCCGGAACACAAATCACGCGGAATGGTTTCCGAGCGCACGCCATGTCAGCGCCAGCTTTGCGCCGAGCACATCGGGCTGAAAGATGTCAGCGAGAGAGAGAGCGGACGAAAATGAGGAAATATGTTCCGATTGATGCTGAGCTGGGTGCGTGCCCCCTTTCCGGTGCCAGTGGATGATGATGAGCGGTGCTGACGAAGAGGATGATGCGTGGCTTCGGTTCCGCCGTGCTACGTGAGTCGAAAACGAAGCATGCCAAGAATGAGCGATCACATGTCGCTCCGTCGTGTGGAGTGAAGTGCTCGTATGCAGCAGCGCCCTTTGGTGGGCTGTGATGATGCATCGAAAGTAATGGACCGGAAGCGACTGTTTGTGACAACCGGGACCTCGGCCACAGACGGGACCCACGGGACCATTCCAGCTCCCCGAAGCAAAGTTCAACTGTGCCACAAATGGATCCGCTGCAAATGTGTGTCCGCGGCCTGCCAGCGAATTTTAAACCGCTTACTAAACACATTTAGTAAGCCTCAAGCAAGTAAAGCGTCGGTTTTGGTGAACGGCAATTGCACGAATAATGCCGAATTCCAATCGGTTCATCGTAGCAAACATCGCCAGGTGACACTGTGAACACATTAAGATTTGTCACAAATTATTTTCTTTAATTGCTTCTTGTCAGAAATGATGGTTTTACCTCTTTGCAAGTTAGTTCTATCAGAAGCATGCTTTAAACTGAGTAAGGATGCGATTGAGAACTGTGAAAACCACGTTTACCAACGTTCGATTCCATTTAAATAGAAGATGCTATGCGGATAAGCTAATTGATTTTATCACCGTACTCGTGTCCGAATGATGCCGTAATCACTTTATCAAATTATGTAAACCACCGGCAACACCCGATACCGCCCGTTGGGCATGTAACAATTTGCTGGCTCAGCCTCGCCCCGGCCAATCGAAAGGCCATAAACCATTGCCTCAAGTGGTGTTTTATGGCCACCAAACCACCGCGCGATTGCTCCCAGCGGCCTTTAAATCGGTCCCTCCACCGTCCCGGGGCACACCGTTGGTTAAGTTCAATTTTAAGGACACGGAAAGTGAAACAAAAACCCCGAACGTTCGAACGTATTGATAGGCCACCGGTGTAGCGCCCGCAAAGTTGCGGTTTGTCGCCCGCCCAGGTCCACGATCATCGGCCACTTATCACACGAATCGAGAAGTGCTTTGGCAGCGAAACGCGCCGCGTGGCCGAAGGTGCTTTCTCCTTTGCACGCTGGGATCCTTCGCGCCAGATCCTTGGAAGTAAGCCTCGGGTGCCGAATGTCCCTTCGCAAAGGGTCATAAATCGTACCGTCATCGTCCATCGGGCCTTACCAGCAATTTCTTCCGGGGTGGCAAAGGCCTCGCCAAACATTGCGTTACAGCGAGGACAGGTTCGCGCCAAAAGTGTCGAGGCCCAGATAAATCAACCAGCCGCTCCGCCCCCCCTGGGAACCTTCGTTGTCCTTCGGTCCGTTGGTAAAATCTAGTGGAAAATCTCTGCCCCCCCAATCCTGGGCCCCCGCGACACGCGGAAGTGGGAGGACACCCTTCGGGTCGGGTGGTTGGTCGCAAAATTGAAATTACCATTATAAACTTAAATTTATAGTGAAGTCAGCATAGTTGGCTTACTGTGTAATTTCCACGTGCCTGCACCGAACGGCCGAGGGCCGAACCCGAAGGAGTCCATTTTCCCTTTTCGGTTGGCCGACCCCGGACGAACCGGGCACTTTATGTCCTTGAGCTGGCGAGTAATCTTAACGAGTGACCAGAGTGTCCTTGGGAGACCGCCGATCTCTTGAGTAAACATTCGCACACCAGTGCCGCTTTTTAACGGCAATCGTCACGGGCTGGGTGCGTAATTTCGGTTCGGTGTGTGTGTGTGTGCGAAACCTTAAGGACGTGTCCGGCCGCTCGCGGGGCCTCTCTCTGTTTTGGGAACCACTTACATTGGCCACCAATCGGGTCGGGTTTTAGGGTTCACATTTTCTTCCGTCGCACAGCGTCAGCCCGACAATCGTAGGACCGTCATCTCCGTTATCTCCCGGCCGAAGCGCCGAACATTAGGCAGCGTGGAAATATTAGTCATTAGCTTTATCCTTATTGCGGCCACGAAGAATTTATTGGGTAGCAGCAATGGGTACAGGCGGACGTAGAAACACACCAAGCGAAGCTGATATGCTTTTCCGTTGGCAGTTGGCGGCCCGAGAGTGTCGACCGCGCATAAAATGATATTTCTTTTGCGCCCGAATGCGACCATAATCTTTATGCTGATCCCGCTCGTAAAGCGGCCAGCCTAGGGCATCGGCGGCCAGGCGACAAGACGACCTCGAAGACACATCGAACTTGCCGCTCGTTTTCAGTTATCATTTTAATTAGCTTAATTTGCAACCGACCGGCGAGAGGCTTGCCGAAAGCTATTGATGAAAAATCGTTTGATTTTCTAATTACGCGCTTCGCAAGCTCTCGTCGCAAAGACGCTCTTTAAAGCGTACCACGGCTGAAACATTGAAACGAACCGGGGTTAGGTTTTGCCCGCAAAATAAATTAATTGGTTAACTGCATTATTCATAAATGCTTCGTGGCAATTGAAATTCAATTCCTAGAAGAAAGCCCCATTGGGAAGTGTGTAGTGTCAATATCACTCAATAATATCAGCTGGTTAAATGATTTAATTGTTGATGTTTCTTCTTTTATGAAACAATTTGTAACAAAAATTTTTGTTACAAATTGTACCATCTGCGGGAGATTTTCCATGAACCAACATGCTTCAAACCTGTACATGAACTCATACTCTTCCGAAAATACTATTGAAACGCTGATTCAAATCGAATGGTTCGAAGAAGCCTCACCAAACCAATCGCCTGATGAGAATGGCTATTCTGCTATGCTCGACAGTTCTTCACGACTTGCGACAGAGCCCCGGCGTTCGATGGTTCAGGGAGTCGCATCGTTCCCGAACGGGGCTGGTGAATGTGACGTCGACACCGTCTCTTTGATCGCACAATCGGGCTTAATCGGATTACAATTTAATGGTTCGTTTTCGGTCCCAAACGAAGATGACACACGGACGCCGGGCTAAGGCCGCCGCCGGCCACAGGCAGCCTTTTCCTGGGGCTGGATGCGCAATTCGTTGGCACTGCCCTGTCCACGTTCGTTAGCGATTTGGACGAACCTTTGATGGTCTCGGAGAATAGTTTCACTTCCCGGATTCGATTCAGACCTTGGTCCGGGACGCAAAGATGTCTCGCGCAGATCTAGCCTAGTAATCAATTAAAGCGCGAAGAAATGGAAGGCTCTAGTGCTTGCTAGTGAGCTCATCGACATGCTCGTTGAATCGAACAATCGAACTGTCCTGACAACCGAAGCCGAAGCTAATCGCATCTATCAAACATCGGTGGCCGTCGAGGCGGAAACCACACACACGGATCGCATTATAATCGAATAAAACGTACCCCAATCGGTGGGTGTCACCGAAGAAACTGAGAAGGATTTACCCGGAAGGATACATCGTTGGGACGCTGGACAGTCGGAAGCAAAAGAAATCCAACAAACCGTCCGGCCGAGTCCAAGAAATCCCACGGACACGGAATGTCTTAGCATCGAGATTTATTACGGTCAGCGTGCCGGCATTCGAGCGATAAATCGAAGGTGCTTCCCGGTTTGATGGGCTGAATTAGTGGCCGGCGTGTTTCGCCTGTGTGTTCCGCTCCCGGTTGTGGTTGTACTTTTTCCGATCGGCCATGATGAATGGTTCAATTTTAAATTTGTCACTCAGCAGAGAGAGAAAAAACTCGATAAACTATATCCACCACCGGAGCGTCTTAAGCCTTTGGCCAAATGGTTTTAAATCTATTTCCCGTCCCGTGAGCCAACAGATAACGGCCCAAAAGAGGGATTCGCCTGGCCTGCAACTGTGCACGTGCACGGGTGGACATTCTGTGTCTGTGTGTGTGTGTGTGCGAGAGAAATGGGTGCCATTCAGCCGTAACCATAAAAGTCCCATTTCTGCAATCGAAAATCATAAATCATCAAACTAATTCCCTTATCAAGTGCCTTGACCACAAGGCGGACCCCTTTAGGGGGAAACTCCAATCAGAAGGCAAAACCCGACCGCACCCGGGCACACTCCCCCCTCCCCCCAAGGTTCAAGGACTCTTCAAGCCGATTGCAATCCCGACGCACGAAGCAGTGCCCCAGAGCCCGGCTGACGTTGATGACAGAGAGTCGACCTACTTCATCGGAGCCGCCTTTTCTTTTCTGGACAGCAGAGCAGCAAAACAAACTGCTGGTGGCCAAGCACGACACCCCAAAAACATTTGCGCTACGAAAGTCCCATCCGCTTCACCGATCGATACGAAATAAAATGCAGATGTAATGCAGTAATCATCGGAACACGGCCCATCACTTAAGGGCCGTCGGAACTGAACCTGCCCGGTCGGTCAGATTTAAAGTGCCCTTTAATACCTTCGCCCGCTATTCGGAGTTAATCTGACAGGGAATCCCACCAGTCAGGAGTCATGCTCGACTCCGGGGCTTAATAAAAGTGAACAGTTTCTGGAAGGCACAGCAAAGCACCGTGGCCGATGGGCGACACATTGCGAGCGGCACCATTGTTGACTTCACCACCAGCGTCCAGCGATGCCTTGTTTCCAAGAAGGACCATTGTTGTCCACATTCGTTTTGCTGTTTCCATCTCCATTGTTTGCCGAATGCGGTGCGGCCAGTAGAAAGGCTCGGCTGGTATTAATCATACGACGGATACGTTCGGCACAGTATATGGTACGTACGTCGAAAAGCGACTTACTTGACTAGCGAAAATGTTTACTTTCGCCATTGATTGGAATTCCGGCAACTGGTTCATCGGCCACGGCGCATTGTGTGTTGGGGTTACCTCTTCAATTTATTACAGATTCCTAGAAAACGGGTAGAAACATTGTAGTATCCCAACCACCGAAAAGGGTTTTCCCGCACGGGAGCTTTTCAGGTCGGCCGGGCGGCTGGAACACATCGAGGCAGCCGGTTTCCGGTGTCTGGGCTTTTTTGTGGTTTCACTTTCTTTGCTCCAATTACCGGCCGAAGTCCTAGAAAGGTACGAACAGAAACCATGGAATGGAGTCGATGACCACAGAATTATGTTCGCAACCGAATGTTCGATTCCACTGAACTCCATTTGTCCAGGCTTTTGTCTCCGTTCCGTTTCTAATGCTCCAAACGGGGCTGAATTGCTGGCTGCTATTGGTTTGAGCGGGCCTAAGTGACCCGAAAACGCTTTCAGCATTCACTCATATTTTATGGCAAACTTAACCCTCAGTTCGCCTGTCCGTCCGACTGTCTTTAAGTGGGCTCTTTTAAACGCAAGGACACCGTGGGTGGTCGATTTTCCTAGTCACACACGCCACGCCACCTAAAAGCGGCTGCTCTCTACGCATTACGCGTCCGGTTTTGAGGAGGAAAAAAGTTACTTCCCCATTTACGCTCCCGTCCAGAGTGATGCTCGCAACACTTGCACAATGGCCCCTAAATTGACTCCTTTCCTCTGGCTGTGTCTGTGTGTGTGTGGTCAGCCCGCTCGGCGCCCATCAGCCCGCCCGACCCGCACGGCCGATTCGGTTTCCGGTCGTTTTGCGTGCGTGCGATACCTCGCGCTGATGTACGGGGGCATGCTTATTTGATGACCGAGTGTGCCAGTGTGTGCCAGTGTGTGATTGTGAAAAAGCAACTGTTCCGAAGCCGGATAGGAGTCGGCGTGCCGTCCCGCGGCATCCAACCCCCGGCGAGGCCGATGAGAATCACTTCCTGCGGTTGCCGTCGTGCGAAAATAGTTTGAATCCAACCCCGGGCCGAAGCATGGGGTGCCGGGCCGGACGGAGTTGATAAACTAGACCACTCGAATGACTTAATTTAGTTTTGACACGAAACCATTTGCCATCAGCGCTCTGTGTACGTCATCCGGTGTATGGGGCGGGCTCCTGCGGGGAGCATAACCGGCGCCGGTTATGCAAATCGGAGGAAAATTACGCCGAAAGTTTCGGGAAGCAGTTTGTGGAATTTGCTCATTTTTTTCGTTGCCATCACAAATCATTTCTAGGTTATTCGTCATAATTTCGGCGCGTTTTGTGCGCGTCCCTTATCGTGTAGAGAAGATTTCGAACGTGGAACACCTTTATAAAGATTTGTCCCTCAAACCAAAATCCCTTATTGAAAACCAATTTAACGATGACAGCAAAGATTTCGTTATAACAAGAATGGCCTTTGAGTATTTGGAATTGGTTAGTTAACCTAATAGTTAAAATGTAAAACCCCCAAGTTGTGTTCAGTACCACGTTATCATTAAAAAGGACTGCGTAAAATCTGCTCTCACACATTCTACAGACAATCCACCTTCAACTCTTTCGTTTGAACGATTTAGAATGGGCTATGTCGTCGTTTCGATGCGTTTCGTGAGCAAAGTCTGATTTCATTTTTTATTTCGTCATTTGCGTTTTCATTCAAGCGACCGGAGTTGATGTGGACAGCTTTAATGCCCCTTCGGTACCTTGGGGGAGCATTAGGGGAAAAACATAATCTGCGTCTTACCCGTGATGGTGAGCTTCGTGGCCAGTTGTGTTTCCCTAGACTTTGGCCACTCTACTCATCAATCACAATCAAAAGCGCGTCAATAGTTTTGATGACCAAAGGCTAGGAGAAGTTGATTTGGAATGCAAAAAGAAGAAAAAAGGTCCCCAATACCCGTCACTCAAATTTGCTTATTTAAACTTGGATCAATCATCAAAGTACAATCAGCTGGCTATAAGGCCCGCAACCGACACGATACCGGTTTCCTTCCCCAAAATGTTACTTTCACCGTTGCTGCCTGTGACACGGGCGTCCCAAGAACCCGGGGATAGAATGCCTTCTAGTGGCAACCAGAGGATCGTACGCGGGAAAGTAAATCTTCCCGCCACGGAGATGATGATAATCGGAAAGTAAAAAAACGGAACAAATAGCGAAAAGAGTGTAGCAAAACAACAGCTACAACGGTGGCACCCAAGAACCACCGTCAGGGCGTTGGCATTTTCCGATAAGTGGCAAACCCGCGCCGCTTGACAAGTGGAACAATTTATGGTGTCGATTTATTTCATAAATATGTAAACACTTTTTGTCGGCGCAACCGTCGGCAGCGGCGTCGTTGCGAAGGAAACCGAAGGTCCACCGGCTGGTTGGTCGCAGGTGAGGGTGACCATATTCTTTTCCGCTCCTGCTCCGGGACAAACCGGGCCCACTTTGGCGTTTGGCCTGACATGATCTACTATAGCCACGCTGATTTATTATGCTTGGCTCGAGGGAGGATCGTGAGCGCTGGCCTACCTCACCAAGACAGACGATATTATTTGTATAAAATATCGCACGGCACAGTGCGGGGACATATTTACCCGCCCCGTGTGGCACTGATTGGAGGGCATTACCGTACCGTGCCCTGTATCAGGGAGGCGATACTTTACGAGTTGATTCCGCGCTTTTGTTTTTGTTCGCTACCCTTTTTCTTCGCATCCAATTTGGTGAAGCGTTGAATGATTTACATACTATTTCGCAACACAAACACCGTTCGCTGCAGCATGCAAAGTTCAAGACCCATTTCTAATTCACGTTAGAAAAGGGTTCAGCCCTGAGCGATTCGAACAGCCGACAAACTTGGCCCACTTGGTTCGGGTGAAGATCGCTCCCCTTATCGGGTCTCTTGGCAAATACCCGAAATGACGATATTCGAAACCTTTGACTCGAACTGAGCCTTTATAATCCAGCGGAACCTCGAAAATAAACACAATCAGTCGCCTTAAGTTTGTTCTTAAACTTCCCTCATTGGACGGAAAATAGAGGAGAGCCGGTGCCGCCTGCATGTTGATGATCGCGATGCCCTGTTTTCCAATAAACCTTTGTACCAGCGGACCTTTCCACCGCTTTGTCCTTTTTCCATCTTTTGTTCTAAGTGCAACCATATGTCGATTCACTTTTGTATCTTTCCTGCCTTTCGACTTTTTTCCCTTAATGGGGGTTTCAAGAACAGACCGATTTCTTTTCCGATATCCTTCATCGCATACCCTTTAAACGCAAACAGATGCATTTGTTGAGTGCGTAGCTTTTCATTATTATCGCCTAAGCCTTTTCGTCATTAACTGAATTAACTAATTTCGCCTTTCCCTGTACGGAGCTGTTTGCTTTTCTTGTTAAGACCGATCGTAGGAGGCACTTTTCTGCGACTCGTTAATCATCGCCCAAGAACTAAGTGAAAATGGAATGGCTGGGTGGGGGGAAGTCCATTGAAACTAACTGCCCCATTTTCTTTACACAAGCACCCTTTCCAACGTCGCCGGCACTATAACCGCCGGCAGCCACTTTTGTTTCAAAGGACGTACTCACGCAACTTGGCCGTGCGGCCATTTTCCTATAATGCAAATGTTGGAACCAAGCGCAAAAGGAATTGAAATGTTAAATCCAAAGTCAACACAGCACGCGACCGAAGGCGTGGAAAAGTATGGAAGTCCGGAATTATGCATGCGTGGCCATGCTTGCCGCGGTGGCGCCAAACCCGCCGCACAGAAATGCGGAAAAAGCTCCGGGCCTTCGACGCCTGCAATCCCGCGGGCAAACACGGTTCCTCCTCCGCCGAACCTTTGCGTTGCGCGATCTAATCGTTGTAATTAAATCATAAATCACGCTGAAAATGTAAAGTCGCACATGTGGCGTGTGTGCCCTGTGCGAAGCCCCTTCTAAGGATGCGTCAAACCGACAGGGCAGGAACCGCGTGTGAGCGAGCAGCACGGTGGCGAAGGTGGCCCGTGGACTTTAATCCGCTGCTCGTACCGGGAGCGCTGCTCGGCTCACTGCAACTCGTCTGCCGACGCTGTCGGCGGACACGGTTTCATTTCCACCCGTTGACGGCGGGGTACGGCGCCACCGCGGCACTGTCTTTCGTCCCTGCGATTGAGCATAAAATATGCTCGTGTGCGATAAATCCACCGTAAACCCGGGGCCTGCGCGGGCACGGATGATGACGAACAGAGCCTTTACGCCCGGCACCGGAAACCACAACGGGTACGCAGTGTAGTCCTCGGCGTACTGAGCGTCGTCCGCCCGGTTCGGGTCGGCCCGGCGTGTGGTCCCTAATGCTAACGAGCAGCCATCATCTTCGCGCGGTCTCAGGTTGGCCCGGGCTGAACCTTGGCATCCATCATCGCGAGCCGGATCTGGTTCTGGTTCCGGGTCCTGGTCCGGGTCCATCGCCGACGAAGGCATGAAGCACTGCCCGTCGGATGATGATGCTTGCTGGTCTAATTTCTTTTGCGCGGTTACTGGGGGGCGCAGGGCCCAGTTCCGGATTGAAGGATAGCATTTATTTCCCCGCCGGCGTCCACACCGGCTGGGTTTGCCGCAGCAGAGCATATTTGTATCCCGGGCGCTAATTGTGTCTGCCAACAACGGGCAAAACCCACGGCGCAAACACTTGAAGCTCCTGAAGATTGGAGTGGCCCCCGAAACAGGTGTGCGTCGGCTCGTTGGCTGTTGTTTTCCGGCTTTTTCTTCTCTCTTCTTTTCCTTGAATATTTCATAAGACCAGCCCACCCGTCGCTTGAGAGGGCAAAACAATCCCCAACCCTATGGCCTCGGCCGGCGGCTTGCGAGGCTGTTTACCTATGCACCACGATGGATAAGGTGCCCGAGGCTATACAGATATTTAAACCGACATTAAACGCCAACGTGTGCGGCCCGGCGTGGGCTAAGCAGTTGGGTTCAAGTTTGCTACCTTCTCCGATTCATCAGGAACTGTTTGTTGAGCCACTTGTTTGTTTGAAGCTTGCTCACTGTCGGCGAGGGATGGAGATTCATTTTCCCGGCGAGTTCTCAAATTTCCCCGTCAGCGTAGATTATTCGCTCCCGGCCACTGCCACCCAATTGGATGAGTTTGTACTTATATCATCCGGGTATGATAAATTTACCCACCATGCAGGGCCCGAAAGCTGGGCAGATGTTTTCGATGGCCCGAAATAAATTCTCGCTCGTCATCGCTGGCTCACGTGGACCGGCCATGCTTCCGAATCCATTTACCTTGGCTCACTGCAGAATGCGGACACGGTGGTGGGCTCAGCTGGTGTGTCTTAAGAAATGATGCCAATTTAGTCGCCCGGTCACGTTCCTTTGCTGGCATTTTTTCGATTTTCGAACCAAGCCAAACCGACAGAGCCGCTGCGGGCGGTCCTGTCCGTACCGGGTGAGCCTCGTACATTGCTTCATCCGCCGGGCTCGATGTAAACAAAAATATTTGCTCACCAGCGCGCTGCTGGTTCGAAGCGACTTTTCTCTTCCTTTCAACAATTTTCGTCGGACCGGGCTGATCACGGAAATCTGCTCTCGGAACGGAAGCGCGCAGCACACGAGAATTATCGATTGGCGCGCCAAGCGGATATGCTACATCCGAGATACGCTCTACCGATACGCGCGTTCAGCGGAACTTTCAAAGTCTCAATAAATTACTAATGAGGACGAACGCATCCCACCGTCGCTAGGGCCGCCCAGCTTTAATCCCAACGAAAGCGCGAATCAATAAATCAAAACCCCGCCGGTTTGTGCACCCAAAGCCCGCGGGCCAACGCTAAACAGCGCGCTAATGGCGGTGTTATGTCATTCGCGAATAAATCAATCTCTGTTGGGTCGCGGACGCGCCGGTTGCAGCTAAATTAAAAAAACTCGCCCATAAACAAACCATAAATGGTAACGGCATCGACCGAAGGACCCTAATGTTGCCGTCACCGCAAAAACCGAATCGACGACAATCGGGGCACAACCGGCAGCAACCGGGCCGGGTTGGCGTAAATGAAGTTAAAAGAACAACCCAATAAAGAGTGATCATAACCACCCGGAACCCCGGCGGATTATGTTTAATCAAACTTGTATGCCACATCACAACCGAGACACACACACACTGGGTTCGGACACCGACCGGGCCATTAATTCGCGTGTTTGGGATCACTCTGCCGGTGCAAACAAAAAATCCCGCTCAATGTTTCACGCGTGTGGCGGTACATAATTTGCACCTTTGCGCAACCGACCACCGACATTTACCGGTACCGGCGATCCCTTAGCATCCCCTCGGTGGCCGGTGGTGGGTGGTCGCTACTAATTGGTTTTGCCTGCTTCCGGAACAACCGGTCGAGTGGTGTGGCCCCGACTGTGGGTCGAAGGGTTTTGTGTTGCCAGCATAATGAGCATAAATGACGATAAGCATTCCCATCGAGCGGCGATGCACCTCAGGCACCTTTTCGCCAATCTTCGACGTGCCAACAAGCGTAAGGACCTGACCAAGAGTTTAATTAGAGCATCAAGGGCCGAGTACGTTGCGCAAAGGTCCGTTACTATGGGTTAGGTACTTTTATGACCGAAATAGCCTTTTTAAAATGACCCGAACTTAGGGTTATAAAAGTCGTGTGGAGGCGAACGTTGCTACAGCATCGAACTAAGAAGCTCTTTGATGATCGCCTCAACAATGGCTAGTTTATGTGCCGGTAGTATTTATAATAGCGTTGCGCAAACCAAAGCTTCTAGTCTAACATTGGTGCTAATAATGAATTCCACGGAGACACCGAGCTGGTTTGTGCCTGTTTTTCTTCTCGATATGTTCGTTTGGTATGGTAATCGGGACATTTTGTTGGCGGCCTTCTCCCGGAGCCGCGAGATAAGTCGGTTTCGTTGATTAGGAGAAGTTGATTTGGAATGCAAAAAGAAGAAAAAAGGTCCCCAATACCCGTCACTCAAATTTGCTTATTTAAACTTGGATCAATCATCAAAGTACAATCAGCTGGCTATAAGGCCCGCAACCGACACGATACCGGTTTCCTTCCCCAAAATGTTACTTTCACCGTTGCTGCCTGTGACACGGGCGTCCCAAGAACCCGGGGATAGAATGCCTTCTAGTGGCAACCAGAGGATCGTACGCGGGAAAGTAAATCTTCCCGCCACGGAGATGATGATAATCGGAAAGTAAAAAAACGGAACAAATAGCGAAAAGAGTGTAGCAAAACAACAGCTACAACGGTGGCACCCAAGAACCACCGTCAGGGCGTTGGCATTTTCCGATAAGTGGCAAACCCGCGCCGCTTGACAAGTGGAACAATTTATGGTGTCGATTTATTTCATAAATATGTAAACACTTTTTGTCGGCGCAACCGTCGGCAGCGGCGTCGTTGCGAAGGAAACCGAAGGTCCACCGGCTGGTTGGTCGCAGGTGAGGGTGACCATATTCTTTTCCGCTCCTGCTCCGGGACAAACCGGGCCCACTTTGGCGTTTGGCCTGACATGATCTACTATAGCCACGCTGATTTATTATGCTTGGCTCGAGGGAGGATCGTGAGCGCTGGCCTACCTCACCAAGACAGACGATATTATTTGTATAAAATATCGCACGGCACAGTGCGGGGACATATTTACCCGCCCCGTGTGGCACTGATTGGAGGGCATTACCGTACCGTGCCCTGTATCAGGGAGGCGATACTTTACGAGTTGATTCCGCGCTTTTGTTTTTGTTCGCTACCCTTTTTCTTCGCATCCAATTTGGTGAAGCGTTGAATGATTTACATACTATTTCGCAACACAAACACCGTTCGCTGCAGCATGCAAAGTTCAAGACCCATTTCTAATTCACGTTAGAAAAGGGTTCAGCCCTGAGCGATTCGAACAGCCGACAAACTTGGCCCACTTGGTTCGGGTGAAGATCGCTCCCCTTATCGGGTCTCTTGGCAAATACCCGAAATGACGATATTCGAAACCTTTGACTCGAACTGAGCCTTTATAATCCAGCGGAACCTCGAAAATAAACACAATCAGTCGCCTTAAGTTTGTTCTTAAACTTCCCTCATTGGACGGAAAATAGAGGAGAGCCGGTGCCGCCTGCATGTTGATGATCGCGATGCCCTGTTTTCCAATAAACCTTTGTACCAGCGGACCTTTCCACCGCTTTGTCCTTTTTCCATCTTTTGTTCTAAGTGCAACCATATGTCGATTCACTTTTGTATCTTTCCTGCCTTTCGACTTTTTTCCCTTAATGGGGGTTTCAAGAACAGACCGATTTCTTTTCCGATATCCTTCATCGCATACCCTTTAAACGCAAACAGATGCATTTGTTGAGTGCGTAGCTTTTCATTATTATCGCCTAAGCCTTTTCGTCATTAACTGAATTAACTAATTTCGCCTTTCCCTGTACGGAGCTGTTTGCTTTTCTTGTTAAGACCGATCGTAGGAGGCACTTTTCTGCGACTCGTTAATCATCGCCCAAGAACTAAGTGAAAATGGAATGGCTGGGTGGGGGGAAGTCCATTGAAACTAACTGCCCCATTTTCTTTACACAAGCACCCTTTCCAACGTCGCCGGCACTATAACCGCCGGCAGCCACTTTTGTTTCAAAGGACGTACTCACGCAACTTGGCCGTGCGGCCATTTTCCTATAATGCAAATGTTGGAACCAAGCGCAAAAGGAATTGAAATGTTAAATCCAAAGTCAACACAGCACGCGACCGAAGGCGTGGAAAAGTATGGAAGTCCGGAATTATGCATGCGTGGCCATGCTTGCCGCGGTGGCGCCAAACCCGCCGCACAGAAATGCGGAAAAAGCTCCGGGCCTTCGACGCCTGCAATCCCGCGGGCAAACACGGTTCCTCCTCCGCCGAACCTTTGCGTTGCGCGATCTAATCGTTGTAATTAAATCATAAATCACGCTGAAAATGTAAAGTCGCACATGTGGCGTGTGTGCCCTGTGCGAAGCCCCTTCTAAGGATGCGTCAAACCGACAGGGCAGGAACCGCGTGTGAGCGAGCAGCACGGTGGCGAAGGTGGCCCGTGGACTTTAATCCGCTGCTCGTACCGGGAGCGCTGCTCGGCTCACTGCAACTCGTCTGCCGACGCTGTCGGCGGACACGGTTTCATTTCCACCCGTTGACGGCGGGGTACGGCGCCACCGCGGCACTGTCTTTCGTCCCTGCGATTGAGCATAAAATATGCTCGTGTGCGATAAATCCACCGTAAACCCGGGGCCTGCGCGGGCACGGATGATGACGAACAGAGCCTTTACGCCCGGCACCGGAAACCACAACGGGTACGCAGTGTAGTCCTCGGCGTACTGAGCGTCGTCCGCCCGGTTCGGGTCGGCCCGGCGTGTGGTCCCTAATGCTAACGAGCAGCCATCATCTTCGCGCGGTCTCAGGTTGGCCCGGGCTGAACCTTGGCATCCATCATCGCGAGCCGGATCTGGTTCTGGTTCCGGGTCCTGGTCCGGGTCCATCGCCGACGAAGGCATGAAGCACTGCCCGTCGGATGATGATGCTTGCTGGTCTAATTTCTTTTGCGCGGTTACTGGGGGGCGCAGGGCCCAGTTCCGGATTGAAGGATAGCATTTATTTCCCCGCCGGCGTCCACACCGGCTGGGTTTGCCGCAGCAGAGCATATTTGTATCCCGGGCGCTAATTGTGTCTGCCAACAACGGGCAAAACCCACGGCGCAAACACTTGAAGCTCCTGAAGATTGGAGTGGCCCCCGAAACAGGTGTGCGTCGGCTCGTTGGCTGTTGTTTTCCGGCTTTTTCTTCTCTCTTCTTTTCCTTGAATATTTCATAAGACCAGCCCACCCGTCGCTTGAGAGGGCAAAACAATCCCCAACCCTATGGCCTCGGCCGGCGGCTTGCGAGGCTGTTTACCTATGCACCACGATGGATAAGGTGCCCGAGGCTATACAGATATTTAAACCGACATTAAACGCCAACGTGTGCGGCCCGGCGTGGGCTAAGCAGTTGGGTTCAAGTTTGCTACCTTCTCCGATTCATCAGGAACTGTTTGTTGAGCCACTTGTTTGTTTGAAGCTTGCTCACTGTCGGCGAGGGATGGAGATTCATTTTCCCGGCGAGTTCTCAAATTTCCCCGTCAGCGTAGATTATTCGCTCCCGGCCACTGCCACCCAATTGGATGAGTTTGTACTTATATCATCCGGGTATGATAAATTTACCCACCATGCAGGGCCCGAAAGCTGGGCAGATGTTTTCGATGGCCCGAAATAAATTCTCGCTCGTCATCGCTGGCTCACGTGGACCGGCCATGCTTCCGAATCCATTTACCTTGGCTCACTGCAGAATGCGGACACGGTGGTGGGCTCAGCTGGTGTGTCTTAAGAAATGATGCCAATTTAGTCGCCCGGTCACGTTCCTTTGCTGGCATTTTTTCGATTTTCGAACCAAGCCAAACCGACAGAGCCGCTGCGGGCGGTCCTGTCCGTACCGGGTGAGCCTCGTACATTGCTTCATCCGCCGGGCTCGATGTAAACAAAAATATTTGCTCACCAGCGCGCTGCTGGTTCGAAGCGACTTTTCTCTTCCTTTCAACAATTTTCGTCGGACCGGGCTGATCACGGAAATCTGCTCTCGGAACGGAAGCGCGCAGCACACGAGAATTATCGATTGGCGCGCCAAGCGGATATGCTACATCCGAGATACGCTCTACCGATACGCGCGTTCAGCGGAACTTTCAAAGTCTCAATAAATTACTAATGAGGACGAACGCATCCCACCGTCGCTAGGGCCGCCCAGCTTTAATCCCAACGAAAGCGCGAATCAATAAATCAAAACCCCGCCGGTTTGTGCACCCAAAGCCCGCGGGCCAACGCTAAACAGCGCGCTAATGGCGGTGTTATGTCATTCGCGAATAAATCAATCTCTGTTGGGTCGCGGACGCGCCGGTTGCAGCTAAATTAAAAAAAACTCGCCCATAAACAAACCATAAATGGTAACGGCATCGACCGAAGGACCCTAATGTTGCCGTCACCGCAAAAACCGAATCGACGACAATCGGGGCACAACCGGCAGCAACCGGGCCGGGTTGGCGTAAATGAAGTTAAAAGAACAACCCAATAAAGAGTGATCATAACCACCCGGAACCCCGGCGGATTATGTTTAATCAAACTTGTATGCCACATCACAACCGAGACACACACACACTGGGTTCGGACACCGACCGGGCCATTAATTCGCGTGTTTGGGATCACTCTGCCGGTGCAAACAAAAAATCCCGCTCAATGTTTCACGCGTGTGGCGGTACATAATTTGCACCTTTGCGCAACCGACCACCGACATTTACCGGTACCGGCGATCCCTTAGCATCCCCTCGGTGGCCGGTGGTGGGTGGTCGCTACTAATTGGTTTTGCCTGCTTCCGGAACAACCGGTCGAGTGGTGTGGCCCCGACTGTGGGTCGAAGGGTTTTGTGTTGCCAGCATAATGAGCATAAATGACGATAAGCATTCCCATCGAGCGGCGATGCACCTCAGGCACCTTTTCGCCAATCTTCGACGTGCCAACAAGCGTAAGGACCTGACCAAGAGTTTAATTAGAGCATCAAGGGCCGAGTACGTTGCGCAAAGGTCCGTTACTATGGGTTAGGTACTTTTATGACCGAAATAGCCTTTTTAAAATGACCCGAACTTAGGGTTATAAAAGTCGTGTGGAGGCGAACGTTGCTACAGCATCGAACTAAGAAGCTCTTTGATGATCGCCTCAACAATGGCTAGTTTATGTGCCGGTAGTATTTATAATAGCGTTGCGCAAACCAAAGCTTCTAGTCTAACATTGGTGCTAATAATGAATTCCACGGAGACACCGAGCTGGTTTGTGCCTGTTTTTCTTCTCGATATGTTCGTTTGGTATGGTAATCGGGACATTTTGTTGGCGGCCTTCTCCCGGAGCCGCGAGATAAGTCGGTTTCGTTGATTTGCATTTTTATCTTCTCCATCATTTGATGGATTAACTATTTTCGGGGTTTTCGTGTGTCTCCGTACTATAATGATCTTCATCTTCAGTTTATTTGTGTCTGGACAAGACTGATTAGGACTGATTCATATTCACGGTTCTCCATTATCGTGGCCTTGAATTAAATGTCTGTTACGAGTCTTGATTTTATGACCATTCTGTTCGCTCTTCCGGGTTATTTGGTTCAAACGTGGATTGGACTAGTTCATGTTCACGCTTCTCTATTTCATGATCTTGGACTAAGACTAGTGAATTTTCACACTTCGTTGATTTTTATGACCCAAGGCGACTCTTGGTCAGGTGTTTTGAAAAGACTTAGTTTTGAAAAGTTACATATCCTTCGTTCTAAAAATATTTCCAATTTAATAACCATTACTTCAAGATTTGCTACAGATGGGGCCAAAGTCACAAATGTGAGTCCAAGTCCTGCGGGACTCTTCAATTGAGAGAAGCTCGCATGTAAAGCTCCAGGTATTAGAGCCTTGCAGCCATTTATCAATGACGCCAGCTTCAATGCATTTGTGGACATAAAAATGGAATAAATTTATAGTCTGTGCAGTTTGATGACGGACCAGAGACACAGCACAAAATAAGCTTAATATGCAAAACTGTGATCCGTTGGATGCCTCACTTAGTATCTGCTTGCCCCTTTGCGGTAACCTTTGCCACCCGCAGAAAGGAGGAGAATTGGATTTTACAAACAACTTAAATGTAATCAACCAGAATCAGCTCGAAAGGGCCAGTTCAAGCTCTTTATATTCCGGCTTTCGTCAATGAACTCGTTGGACGTCGTGCAGTTCGATGCAACTCACCGAAAGTACGTAATTACTCCACATCCGATTTCCCTGGCCGACGATCAAATATTGGTTGAGACCGTTCTTCCACCAACTCAGACCACCGCCGTTCGGGCAAACCGGTGCGGTGCAGGTAAATTGTGTCGCATAAAGAGCTAGGGCGCGCGGCTAGGTGAAAATATTCCGGAACCGGAAATATGCCCAAATTATGCGGACAATTTTGACGGCGAAGTTGATTACACACGCGGTATGGCCGGGAATTTTGGGGTAGAGGTAAATTTTTGGTTTGGCAAATTACGTTAGCCGCGAGTCAATGTTCGGTCAAATTGTACGTTTCGTGCCCGCCAGAGATGGGTCGCCCATTGGGACGACCGGAAGTGGGTGAAAATTCCATATTCCACGTACACTAATGTGCAACATTATTTCGAGAGCCCACAGCAGAGCGTGGTAATGAGTGTGCGGGTGTGGAGTTATTGGTGCTGGCCGTTTTTCGCTAATAAACTGGAAAACCTTTGAAAGATGGAATGTTTACGCTGCGGCCGTGAGCACCATTCAGGGAGGCTCTCGTTCGCTGGTTTAATGCAATCAATTTTACGAGTCTCGCATCCACCAATTATTTAATTTGATAAATAAACAATCGATCAAACACTACATTGCGGAACGCCGAGCCGAAATTTCTCGGTATCGCCTCGCCGGTTGCGGCCGACGGCTCTACAGGGAGAACGGGCAAATACAAATTTGTATTCCGAATGATGACCAAGCCAAGTGCGTGCATTGCCGACACTTTGCTGGGGTTGCTTCCGGTCCTCCATCGACCGGCGAATCCTAGCCGACCACTGTTAGTGCTCCAGAATGCGCGGCTCGCAGCTTTGTGCAAATTATGAAGGATTTGTGTAATGTACAACCCACGGCCGTAATCTTCTGAGCTAGGCGGTCGCCCGCTGTGTGCTCGGTAGTTGGAAGGATGTGAATTATTCACAATCGGCGGTAAACTTCCGCTACCGCACGGTGCACTATAGAAATGCATTGCAGCCGACCGTTCGAATGATTCATTCGCTTTAGCAAACTACATTAGGAAAATATAAATTTAATTACAGAGGGCTATCGGCCCCCTCGAAACGTGGATCGAAGAATTGGCAATAATAATTAGCGTATCCTTTGCAGAGCGTATCTTTTCGCTATCCTGCGTGCCTCTAATTAAAAGCGTCCTCCGGGGGCGGATTTAGGCGGATGTAATGATCCCTCTTGCAGCGACGGGCGCCGATATGCAATTACCGTGGGTCATAAACAAATAAATCACCGCTCGTCATTTAACCACATCGCCGTTAATCAGATTACCCTCCGATCGATCGGTGCATATTAATTGCAGAGCGATGAGCTTTATTGCTTCATCGGCGTCACACAGTGGCCCGCAATCTGCATTTAGAATTAGTTACACGATGGACATAAAAACCGACCGGCCGATAGATGGCAGTTTTGGTCTACCAAAATCCCACTCATCAGATAGCCCACCTCCGTGTTGCAAAACTGCGATCCAATTTCCAAATGGACCGCGCTGACAGGTGACTTCCTAAAAAAAACAAAGTATAGTTTCGTCACATGTAACCCGCTCAACAACATGGCACACACATTTAATCTAATGTACCAGTTGGCAGTCGAATTGCAGTCCAACTTGTAACGTAACAAAGAGAGGAAACTGCCGCCAAAAAACGGGAATCCCATTTGGGGTCCATTAGGGGAATCGGCTGCATCGTTCCCGTATATCGTCGATCTCCGTTTCCGTCGATCATAAAACGCAAAGCTCGACTCAGTGGTGCGGAAAAATCGACCTCGTCCACAGCTGAGCGATTCACGATTGGGAACATCCGCGGTTTGTTTTTTTATGTTTCGATTCTATGAACTGTGTTCAATCCTTTCGAAGGTGCATCCCCTTTTCGGTAAATAAAGAGAGAGAGAGAGAGAGAGAAAGAGAGAGCGAGAGAGAGAGAAAGCATTATTATAATGCCGCCCGCCGAAAACTCCATCGGGAAATCTCGCAATTGAATTTGATGTGATGGATACGTTTGCGAAATGAGGAAAAGCAATCTCCATCTCAGGTGTCGTCGTCGACGTCGGGTAGATAGAATGTGAACTCGTCCCGAGTTGCACGGAGCGGATCGAAAAGGTGCCCTCCACCCCCCGGGGAGTGGAGTCTTCCGCTGTTGCCCTTCCTGTTGACCACCTTCGACGACCGCCGCTTGGCCGTCAAATGTGGCCAACCGGAAGCCACCCGTGCTTCGGCAATATCTTTGAGAGTCTCTTTCCGGGGCAAACCACGAAATATGAGTGCGGAAAGAATTTCAATTTTATGGAAATGAGGGACACCGCCCGGTAACGGATCCGTCTCCGTACGCAACGTGCGCGGATGTACTACATTATTGCCGGCGCCACTTCCGGTTCCGGTTTTATTTGTCTTCCTCGAAGGGCGACAGCCGTGATGCGGAACTCGTCTTTGATTTGCTTGTTTCTGTGGCGCGCTCCGAGACGAAACGCTCGTCCTGGGGGCGAAGTATGGAAATCACGGGGACATTGTGGTAATTTTTCATGACGCTTACGCGTGACACTTTGGGCTCCGGGATTGGTGTGCGTTTTGATCAATGTACATTTGAAATGAAGCAGAATACATCATCGGTTTGCAGCGCGTTTGATGTCTTCACGTTGGGAAACAGGTTTTTCGCTCCGCTGTAGGATCCAATACCGTGGGGGAAAGACAACATGCAACCCATTCAGCGCGTCTTGCTTTCGGTTCCTTTAAAGGCAGTACCAGCGCTCGCAGCGCCCTATTGTCATTGAAACGTTTCATCGTATTAAATCCAGCAATATTAATTCAATATCTGCATTCAAACCTATTCTATGTAGTTAGATTGTTAACACACCCGCTGTGTGAAATGATAGATCAGCCATAATCATGTAATTCAAAGGAAGCAGTCTCTAATGTTGTTGAATGCCAATCACAATGTAATTACGGAATGTAATGGAATGGTAATGGTAATGTAATGGATCAATGAAGGCAAATACAATATCTTATATTTAATTAAGTGGAAAAATAAATCAGGAAAACTGTTAGAACGTGCATGTGAAGCACACGCATGATACTTTCGCATTCGCATAATCATCGCAAACACAATAGAACCACAACATATGACAGATTGAGGGGAAAAGGGTTGGTATTCTACACATTCGATTACTTTTTGTTGGCTTTGATCTGATTGTCTTCTGCAAAATTCTGTTCACACGCAAAACTGTGGACCAACAATGGAATGGAATTACCAACAATGCTCGACGAGGTGAGAGACCCTTCGTTCCTGTTGAAAATGATGCAAAACACGTGCGAGGATTTGATCGATGCTTAAATCATCATTATCGTCATAAATGCACTAGAAAGGGCGAGTGTATGCAGCATACGCCGGGACCCTAAACACGACAGCAATCATTACCGAAGAGGAACTATTTTCAACCGATTCCTATTTCCTTTATGTTGCTCTCTCGCTCTTGCTCTTTATGCTCCACACATTTTTACTCCCCGTTGTGTTTGAAACCCACCCCAACGAGCCGGAGGTGTTGAAGAGGATAAAATCGAACAGAAGACTGCGTGGCCCCCAAAAAACCAGAACTCAAAAGTGGATGAAACCCTTCGTGGCGGGAACGTTGGAAAAGTAAAAGAAAATCCATGTGACAGTTGAGAGCTCTCGCGCCATGAGTCGCTTACGGCTTGGCGGTGTTAACGAGCGAAGCAAGCTGCCGTTCTTACGAAAAACAAATTCCGTATGTTTTGCCAACGTGTCCCCAGCCGACGCTGGTGAATTGGGGAAAAACTTCACCACACGCACACACACACACAAACACACACACGAAAAGCGAATGACGACACACGGTGAAAAAAGCCCGACCGACGACGGCGTAGTCAGTGATCCAGGACGCCCCCTCCCACTGGCAGCTTCGAATGGAAAGTTCAACCAGACAGTATTCAGCCACCATTCGGCCAGCTGTGTGAAAGATGGCGGCGGCAGAGCTTGGCCTACTAGAAAACAAGAAAACAAATGGTAACGGGCGACAAAATAGTGAAACAAACAAAGGCGGAAAAAGAGGCAAAGGCGGAAGAAAAGCGATGCTGCCATGATCAGCAAAAATAAAAGTGTCAATCAACTCACCGCTCCTGCCCTGTGCCCTGCGTGTGCCCTGCCGGCTTTGTGTCCTCCCACGGCCAGGTCCTCTCCTGCAAGATGTCTGCCGCGGCACACGCTGAATGGCCGCCTGCTCCCTGACACGGAACAAACCCGCCCCGTTTGCCGCTCGCACGCACACAACCAACCGAAGATGATCTGGATTCATGTCTTTCTTCACGGTTTACTTGGTTTTGTTGGTCTTTTCGCCTTTCGAGTCATTTTTCCCGATGCGATGAACGGCAACGGCACCAAACGCCGTACGCACGTCGCACACATTTTCGATCGCAGCGTTTAGCAGTTCGCCGTACGCCAGGCTCACGGCGGAAGTATCAATCCCCCGGCCGACCCGATTCCTGATTCTCCTTTTTGGCTTTTTTCTCTTCTCGCCGGTGTGTGGGGTCACGTGGCCCGATGAGGATTTGACGCTTCCGTTTCGGCACCTCCAGTACGTGAGCTCGGTACACGGGGCTCGTACCGCGTCAGCAGAAGATTAAAACTTGACGACTGCCGCACTACGTGCGCCCGGGGTTCCTGGTGTCGGGTGTCGGAAGCCCACGGGAATCCGGTGTCGACAGTCGGAGACAAGGTTCCCGGGCCGGCCCGATAGGGTAGATTATTAGTGTCCTAGCCCCGCTCATCGCGCCGCAAAAAAGCCACGCACCGGGTGCGGCTGAAAACTTTTGACGAAACATTATGCCGCAGAAATTCGGGACCGATTTCTGTTTTCCGCACACTGAGACGAACGGAACATTTGATTATTATGGCCGACGGCTGACGGGTCGGGACGCGGGTTCGTTAACAGTTTGGGAATATTTTTCTTGGGTTGCTGTCATAAAGAACACACTCGCAGGGACGATTGAACATGTTGCATGAAGAACATAAACACGCCAGCATTACTGTTTCGGGGTTTTTACCGAAGAAACGAGCGAAACCTGACTACAAATTGTAAGCTTAAATCATGGAAAATTGGTCTTACTGGCAAGATGTAACTTGTAGCAATTGTGCATTGAATGATTGTCGGATAATCTTAAACATAATCTCTCAAAAATACGCCGGCTTGCCGAATGCGGGTGCAAGATCACAGGATAATCCTTGACGGTAGTACCGAAAGTGGCAAAACGGCACAGTAGTCAACTTGGTCAGTAAAGTGGTCAAGTGGTCAGTAAAGCCAATACGAGAAATACTAAACACATCGCAACGCTCCTTAAGAACCCTGGCATCCTTCTGTTCACTCTGTTAGTTCCTCGTAATTCCCGGAGTTCCTAAATAAAGCATGGTTAAATTTGAAATTCAAAAAAGGCCATATGATGCTTCTTCTTATCATTCGATCAAATTCAGAGTTCCTCGAACCGTCCATAGCTCCGCTTTGGTTCAATCGACGTATGCAGAGAAACGACTGTGAGTAAATACGGATCGTCCAACTGTGGGTCAATGGCTCGCTATTCCGGCCTTCGGATAGTGCCGTCCAAAGCACCGAAACTCCTTCGCTCACGAATCGTTCGTCTAGACATCGTCATCGACCAACAAGTGCTCTTCGTACTCCGGATCCCTATGATCCTACTCTCGCTGCGTAAGATGCGATGGTGGAAGATTGCAACCAGCGGTGAGTAGTCATTACAACGTCGGAAATTCCTCTCTCTGCGTCCTGTGTTTAAAATTTTTTTTATTTATTCGGTTTACAAAGCAAGTTAGTGAAGAGTGTACATGTAGGATCAATAGATTAGCCTATTTCCAGAGTTACCTATTTTACAATGTTCATCATTAAAGTAGCCCCACAGAATGGCTTGCCGAAGGTGCGATAGAGTAATTCTCTATAATTTCCGAGAGACGTCAAGCAGCAAATGATCCGCCACGCAAAATTCCTTCAAGCGCATAGCTCCTTAACACGCTCCAGCCTTAAGTGCAGCTTGACTTTGTTGTTCCTTGCGCTGATGGTGATTAAACATTACAATAATTACAGGACAGCACCTCGGTTCGCCACTCATTAGCGGGTCGCCTCCGACGCGCCAAAGTTCATGCGTCCTTGAAAGTGGCTCTTGACATCCCCATCATTGCGCGCGTTGAGTTCGCACTGGTCGCTACTTCGAGGACTTGGCACGTACCGAAGTCACAGTGGCGGTGATGTGTTGATCCCTGTGCCCCTGATTGCGAACCGCATCATCGGCATCATCTTAATGTAAGCAATTAATACTAACGAGCACCGAAATAGAATATGGCTCCGAGAACAGCAGCATCGCACAAGCCCTCGGCCAGAAATGCCAGTGCCAGGGACCCCCCAGGATTAAACTCTTGAAATTATGCAGCGTTTTTCTTTTTTGTCAAAACGGAATAAAGTGTCATTTAATTTAAACACCGATTAGCAGCCGTTCCCTGACGATGGACCATCGTGAGCTCCCCTCGGTGTTGTCGACACCGTCCGCAAGAGGCCGCAAGCACAGGTGCGGCGCTTGGTCCTCACCGATTACACCAATTAAACATTGGCCGAACGTGAGCCCGCAAGCAGATCGACGTGATTGCTCAAAATCCGGGGCACGAACTCGTCTGCAGCTCGTTCGCTGCGGATCCCCCTTAAAAAACCCTCAACATGCAAAGCGCTCCAAAAACGGAAGCCAATGCAACGGAACTCCGTGGGGGTGATCCGATAATGGATGCAAATATTCACTTTTCCGTCTCATCAGGCTCTCGGTTGCCGGCTCGGTACGTACGCCCGTGCCTTGAGATACGCGAGATGGGGTCGAGATCGACCCGGTGAAGCATATTTTCTTTCAAGTGAAACGCGATCCTTTCGCGAGCTGCACGTCCCGGCCATGGTTCTTTAATGAAGCGACGCTGCCGCGGTCGCTGCGACGGTGAAGACTTGGTAGACGTAACGAACCAAACCATGAACCAGAGAGACAGAGAGATAGAATTACAGAGAGAGAGAAAGAGAGAGAGAAAGCGAGGGAGCGAAATGAAAAATGAACACAAACATGCTGCAGTTCTATGCCAAGCCCGATGCTTTCGTGAGGACTCGTCAGCGTCCGGTGCCCAAGAAGGATGATTTGTTAGGGGTTAGAGCTGAGCTGTTGGCTTTCAGAAGAATCGGAAGCCCACCTGGCGGCTCGCGGTGCTCCTTTCGCCCTATCTCCCCATCACCCCGAGCTAAACCAACCACGGACATTCATGGGCGCTGCAGACGCCATGAATAAATGTGTCCATCGTTTGCACCATAAAAAGTGCTGGCTGAATGTGATGAAGATTTTTTACATACTTCTATGCACTCGGCCACGGCCATGAGGCGGGCGACCCCCTCCGGTTGCAACGAAAATATGCTGCCACATGCGCCACGTTATCTCGAGCTTCATTGGCTCAGTTTGTTGCGTTAAACGCCGGTGTGAAGCGGGTCTCGAGTGGTGCCGGGGCACTTGCAGATTTCCATTTATTATACGCCAACAATTAGGTGTCCCGCCGGGCTACACGGCAGTTAACTTGACTCCATTGCATTTTTTTGTGCCGGCGCGTGTAAGGGGCGCTTCCTTTGAAAAGCTTGCTCGTCTGTTGACTGAAGCAAATTTAACATTTAAACGGCCAGTGAAATGTTACATGCGGCACAACATCGCAACATCTTCTGGCACTTCAGCAAGTTTGTTAGTTCTATTTCGCCGCGTTGATTACGTTTGCTGTATTTTTTCAATCCCCAAATGAAGTGTTGTAAGACAATTGAAACATTTTGAATGAAAGTAAAAATAACACCATGATGTAAGTAATTGTTTCAATTGTGAATTAAATGTTGAACGAAAATACATAATGGTCCGAAGTTTATCCGGGGTTTCCCCTTTATTTGGAACCCCGAACCTCGAGTCAGCTTACGAAACAGGTGCATGATGTACAACGTAAGATGATTTAAAAAAGACAATGATAAAATCTACCCTTGAACTAAACCAATAATGTAACAACTAAAATATGCTTATCGCTTTTTTCACTCACAATCTCGCATCAAATAGCACATTGATCATTAATCATCTTATGCAATACAGGCTGTGCATGAGAGAAACGATACAAAATCGAACATTTATCATATTAATTAACTTTTTAATGATGAAAACCAAAGTAATGTTCTTGAGTGCTCGGGACAACGATATCGGAAACAGGCGCCCGCACTGGTATGGCACGACACAGTATGGATTCCATTTATCGCGCCGAAATAACTAACGACTGGGTCGCAATTCAATATCGAAACCGATTTTCATGCCACCCGAAAATGCCTTTCTTTCGCAAATGGGGAAATGAAAAACCGAAGCGAGCCCACTCCGAACTGCAGCAATACATCAAATACCCGGCCGGTGCTCATACTGTGCATTCCGTTCGTTTTAAATTTCTGTTACAAGCCCATCATCGCGGGAAGGTGGAATAAACCGGTTCCGGGGTTTTGGCCAGATTTTTCCTTTCCATTCGGGTTTTTTTTTTCTTGTTTTCGGCTTCTCATTGGAAAACCAACCCCTTTCACCCAACGTCGAATCGACGTTTTTCAAGCGGCGCTTTCGTCCGGCGTAGTAATTTGCAATCCGATTGCGCTCCAATCGAAGCTTGTAGCTCATTTTCTCCCGGCCCGGCGCGCGCCATACGCGATGGATTTTGTAATTTCCAATTTCCGCATTCGATCCCCGAGGGCGGGGGGGAGAGGTCCAAAGTTCTCGGCACGCGGGAAAGGAGAATCCGGCCGGCCCCGAGTTCCAATATGCTAATGCTTTGCGCCATTCTCTACAACGGCGCCAGGCCGTTATATGGTCGAATGATGTGGAAACTTTTCGCCCACTTCTTTTCCATTCGCCCACTGGGGTGATGCCAACTTGAAATCAGTCAATTACGGAAAGCCCGGAATCCGGTTGGTCATTTCCGGTGCGATCGGTGAATGGTTTTATGTTTCCTTCCGCCGTCGGTGGCTCCAGCAGCTCGCCGTTGCAGCGAGCTGCATAGTTTCCATTGACTCCTGTTTTATGCACAGCACGCCCGCCCCGCCGTGATTCCGAACCCGGGCTCTGTTCGGCGACAGACTCGCTGTAGTAACGGTTCAGCGTTCTCCGCTGTACCGCGATGGTGCAATTCGCTGTCGATGTCCTCATGGCCATTCTCAAAGTGAGAATGGCACAAAATGGCAAACCTAACGACAGGATTGGAGTTATAACAAGCATTAGTACGGCGCGCTTGCGGCGGAACGGAAAATGCCACCATTTTTCCAGCCTTTTACAGAAATTAATCTTTTCTGCACGCTGAACAGCTCACTCGTTAGGCGGGATCGTTCCGGAGCTACGAACGATCTCACCAAGCGAAGTGCAATTACATTTTTGACCATCAAGCCAATCGCGTCCTCGAACAAGCAACACATTGCAGCCGGCCAAAAACTCACGCCGCGCGATCGGATAAGGGAGCTAAAATTAAATCACGTCACGATTGACTCGCCCATTCACCGGCTTCTAACCGAACGCTGCTCCATCCGCCGCGTGGAAGCATAAATAAATGATGAACCCCCTTGCCAGGAGGGGGGGTCGCAATGGCCCTGCGAACCGTCGGAAGTTGGAAGAAAAATGGCTCGTAAATCTTTTATGCTCGAAGGGCCGAGGCACACAGAAAGGATTGCGATTGGTGCCCGAATCGATCGAATCGGCCAACGAAGCGAACAGGTTTCCAGATGGCCATTCCGACGGCGCGGCCAGATTAACTCTTGGCCAGGGCATCTTATCCACCGGAGGGGCGCACTGGCACCAGCCAGCACACCTGATGAAACATTCAACAATTGCTGACAGGGCGTTTAAGGGCGCCCGAGACAGCCCTGGGCTGGGGCGAACTTTCAAGCAAACGGCCCACCCATACCGGAAACCAATCAATTCGCCATCCGATGGCACCGGCCATGACGGGTGGAGCCATTGGCCTCTCGGTAAGTGAGTGAACATCAATTTGCAATTAAATCGGAGGTCCATTCCCGTAGCTGTTGTTTTTTGTTCACCTACGGTTTGGGTTTCTACTACCAGCAAAAGCACTCAATATTAACCGATTCCGACGGAGAAAAATTACCATAAACTCCGCTTAAAGCTGCCCGCTGCGAAAAGGACGTGCCTAAAATTTAGAGAAATTTGCAAAAATTAATTTACTGACCAGCGGGCTAATTAGGGGCGGGCGTAATGAAAAATCCGCAATGTTTTGTTTCGCAGCCCCAACTTTCGGAGCGCTTTCGAAACGGAACAAATGGACCTTCTATTCCCCCGGGCACGGGACCCCGCCTTTTTCTTGCACCCTTGCAGAAGTGTCCGAAACTAAGTTACGCCCAAACTTGACACAAAACACTGCGGCGACCTCTATTCGGTGGATATCCAATTAGTGAAGGGACCATTAATTGATCCGCGGGATAATGGGTCGTTGTTAACTCCGGTTTTGCATAGACGACCCCCGACCCCGGTTTTGCATAGACGACCACCAGGAGTCCTTTCGTTGAGATCTCACTTTTTGGGTTGGCAAAGTATCCTTGCCCGGCGGAGTCCCTTGCTCCAGAACAGAAGCACCCGCCGCAGCACCAGGAGCAGCAACCGCTAACACGCCGTGCTTGTCGCTGAAGGATTGCAACGATAATCCGCGATAATCCCGTTTTCCCGCCGAGGGGCGGAGCGAAATAATCCTTTATCATCTCAACGGCCGGGAATTACAGCGGGGTGAACATAAAAGAAATCCTCAAGGATTACGTCTTGCCGAGCAGGTGCTGCCTTGTTGTGTTGAACAAGCGGCCGTTCTGTGGCACGGGTGTGTTTCGGCCCAGGACCCCGGGGCACACAAACGATTGGATGGACCGAGCTGAGGAGCTAATGATTTTTTGAAGCACCAACAATGAGTACGACTTTCTTTGGGCCACCATTAACCCTATTGTGCCGTTAATGTACCGGACTCTTTGTCGTGTTCCGTAGCCAGCCGGTGGTTTGCATGTTTTGTGGATTATCGGTTACCACAGGCACAGGTGAGGCTCGCTCCTGTTGAGGGCGTCTGTCTTGGACGTTGGCGAAACCACCGTAATCATCAACGCTGCTCGAACATCCTTTCCTCGGACCGATTCGTCGAAGTCGCGAACCGACCGTCCGAGAGCGAAGCGCTGCTCTGATGTCTGATAAAACACCGTTTTCCATCAAAGGCGGCTGAGAAAAAACCAAGGATCACGCCGTAACGAAGCCGTGCGCTGTAAGGATCAGGTCGCTCTGAGCTGGCCCCGAAGTAGAAAGAAAATACCCGTGATGCACCCTCAAAACCAGGAATGGGCCACTGTGGGTTGCTGACGTCAAGCTCGGAGAGACAAACACTCCAAGGAGCATCGGCCAGGAAGAGCAACACACCGCTGATGATGAGCGGGCAAATCAGAAGCAATCAAAGGATGCCCGTGTCCGTGGCATTTCCGTTCCGTCACGGAAGCTACGCAGGGCGCCCGATGTACGCAATTACCTTCCGATGGCAGAATGACGAGCGTGTTGTTGCCCACCGCATATAAAACCTGCCGCGAGTACGTTTATTGTGCCGCAACGGTACTTACCGTGGTGGTGGTGGTGGTGGTCGCAGTGTGCGGCGAACGTCACATCATCAGGAAGGCGCGCGTTGCTAACGAACGCCAACACGGACACATTAAGGGAGTCGCCCGGGAGACGATCAAACTTTATTCACATGTTCGGTTTTTTATCCCCGAACCGGTCCGCAGCGCACTCTGCCCGTGGTCACCGGTTCCGTTCCGATCCGGAAGGTTCACAGAATTAATTTAAAATGCTTTTTTGCTTTTACGTTACTTTAGTGTTCGTCCCTTTCTTCTTTTTGCGCCACGCCACGGCTGTGCTGGGCACACTCGACGACGAGGACGATGGCCGAAAGCCGGCCCCGGCTCACTCACCTACCTATTGTTCCCTCAGCTATGCTGGCCCCCGGGCTGCTATCTGTCCATATTTTGTTTCCTGTCCGTCCGGAAAACAATCCAACTTCTGACGTTGAATCTCGATTGTTTGTGTGTGTGTGTGTAGGATTTTCTATTTAGATACTCTCTTGGCTCTCTCTCCATTCGTCCCGACGGGTGACCGTCCTGCTCGATTCCTTAACGTTTGGTTGAATTTCCCGACTTTTCACCGCCTGCCGATGGCTGCCAGCCAACGGGGAACGGGGTTTTATGTACACACAACGTAGCGGTGCTACAGAATTACGGAATAGTTTCTTACAGGCTAACCTCCTGTTACGACACTGTCTCTTGACGGATTTATACAATTATCATTATCTAGCGGTTCTGCCACAATAACCGTACAGCATTTTCCTCGTACAACTGAGAGTTCATCAGAAAGGGGTCCGAACTTAGGGGTCCGAAAAAAGGAAACCTACCTGGTACTCGGGATATTATGACCTGTGATGCTTCCTCAACGACAATCGCTGTCCACTAGAGATGATCCCCTCGCGAAAGCCAGCCCGATGCATCAAATCGCGTCGAAGATCCGGGCACTAAATTTGTCACCCGACGAGCGGCGAGCCCGAAACCAAACTGGACGCGAGCGTCGCACTTGATTGGCGGCGGATAAACTCCCCCCGGTGCCGGGATGGCGCAGGCAATGGTAAAACAAAACCCGCCACCGAAATGCGGAATTCATTTGGCAACGTAATTTATCTTCGGGCAGCCCTGAAGTAGCAGCCCTTTCGGGGAACCGCTTCCTGACCGCCGCGTGCCGCGCGCCGGTTGATAAATTATTTTATTTTATTCTCCATCGCTCCGGAGCCGGAGAGTCGGTGAAGCGTTCGTAAGCCCCGGAGCGCGGAGACACTGGGTTTATGCTGCAGCCACACACCCACCGACGGGGCCGCCGGCGTTATCCTGTCAAAGATGAACGAACCTCATCTGTCTTGGTCCGCGGCCGGGGCTTCGGTGTAAGGAACGTAGACGGCAGCAGACCGACAGGCAGCTCTCGTTGAGCAGCATGATGAATGTGTGTATGGCGGGCAAGGCGGCCCGCCCGACCGAAGGCGGATCGGACCGCTGACGATGCATCATGAATCAGGATCAGGGACAGCGTTTTTTGTGCCCCGGCTGCACTACAAACGGGGCCATTGGTTCGAACGTAAGATCAACAAACTGTGCGGTGTGGTGGGTTTGGCAATCGAAACGGAAGTCCATCTACTCGCGTCCTCTCTCTCTCTCTGTCTCTCTCTGTGGTTCCCTCTCCTGTCTCGCGTCGGCTCAACGTGATTTGTTGAGCGAGTCCTTACGTGTAATTTTCCATTAGCTACAGCTCTCGGTTTCACGTCTCGCGAGCACACGTCCAATATTTACACTCGACCGGAAGCGCAGGGGTCCTGGCTGACTCACGCTACGCCTTACTATTATTTACGTCAATTAGCATCACTGTATTTTACATCTAATCGAATGTAAACTCTCGGTGTGACTGGTGGCGGGCGTAACGCAACCGTAAGTCGCACTCGGCCTCGGCGGTCCGGATGTGCCCGTGGCTCGTCCTCCTGCGTTACTGCTACTTCTCCGAAGAGCTTACCGCACCGCGCCGTTACCGGAAACGCGGGTCACCGCCCGGGAAAGGAGCGCCAGTGCCAGCGCCAGGACGATGGGAAGGATCACGTTGGCTCGCTGCCGTCCGCTGCCCTGTATCGCCGCAGGGTGTTCGCCTGGTTTTGGAGTTCGATTTCCGTTGTTGATGATGGCCCAGAAGGATCCAACGGGACCGGCAAACATTCCGCATCGGGACGCGGAAAATAAGGAAGGTGATTTAAATCAAGTAAATTTCATTTACCTTCCACCCGGACCCGGCCGATACCTACCGTTGAGCACGTGGACGTGCACCGTCATCGGGTTGGCGGTCGACGGCAGGCACGTGTACTTGCCGGAGTCGGACGAGCGGGCCCGCTGGATCAGCAGGTAGGAGGTCGTGATGTCGCCCTTCTCCGTGATCACCGACACGCCGCCCCGGGGCGAATCGTAGTTGATTTCCTGCGAAAGGTGACGAAAAATGGCGAATCCTTAGCCGTCGGTTTTTTGCCCTGTTGCTGTCGGTTCCTCGTGTGACAAAACAATTGTAAACTGATGGTGGTGGTGATGGTGATGGAGCTCAGTAGAAGCATACTTCTAGGTGGAAATCGATATCCCGGCAGACGAGGCGTATGGAAAGAAGCTCCGGTGGAGCGTGAAATTAGTTTACGCCCCATCGAGCATCGGAGCCACCCGAGGGCCTTCGGAGGCCTTCGGAGACCCTCGGTCCGGCAAACAAAGTCCGGAGAAGTCCACACTACAGCTCCTGGACTGGCGGCACCATCCTAGGAACCGATCGATCCGCAAGCGGAACTCATTAAGACGTTTACCTTCGCAGAGACCGCTTCACGGAACCAACATGGCCGCCGAACCCGGGGATGACAGGGTTAATGGCTTTATTTGTCAAACGATTCAATAACCCTCCGTTACACGGATGAACACTTTTCAGGGCCCTGAAGTGTCGGCTTCCAGGAAGTGAACTATCGATATCAAACACTCTTCCCATCCGTCGGCCCAACATTTAGATCCCCTGGTGGCCCAGCCATCAACCCGTCAACAAGTGGCCCAACGACAGGACCTTCGCATCGGGGCCTGTGCGCGGCCCGGTGCGAATGTAATTGGATCGAGAGCACCGAACTAATGACAAAACCCGCGGTTTCCGCCGCGGCTGATGGGATGCTGATGACGGGCACCGGCACTCCAACGCCGCCAACGATGGACCCGTCAATTAGTGTACTTTCGTGGCTTTTTGGTTAAATTGTACGGAAATCGGTCTCATTTGGAGCGTCGATTTCGGTCCGGACGTCAACGATGGGATGGAACGGGATGATTTTTGTGTGGCATTAATCGGTAATTGGTGTGAATTACCGTAACGACGGGATGGTCATTACATTGTGACGGGACCCGCTTTGTAACTCGATCCGGAGATTCATTCGAAGGCCGCTTTGTGGCCGGCCATAATGGCCGTGGCTGACGCTTTTTTGTATTTCCCACAATCAACACAGTACAGAATGTGGATTCCAACAACGGAATGTGGAAAAAGTCGAGCCAATCAGGGCCGCATATAAAGCTTTGCTTGCGCGACATCACTCAGCTTACCTCGCCGTTGTGGGTCCACTGTATCAGCGGCGGTGGCTCGGGAAGATGTTTCACGATGCAGGTCAGGTTGACGGTCGACCCGGTGTCGATGTAAAGGTCCGGTCCCCCGACGACCGTCGTTATGGGTTCTGCAACGAGAAGCGTTAAGGGTGTAAGGGTCTACATGCTTTACATTCTCCGCAATGCAAACACAGTGCAGGCGTCCCTGGGCCGCTCTATAATGTGCGTAACCAAACAGAGCCCTGCGATGAAGACGGTGACGGTGTGATTAAATTGTGAAGCGCACCGGGAAGCGACACACTTGGGCAAACTACACAAATTATCTATCGACTACCGAGCACGACCGAAGACGTGGTGCCGACGAGAGATTACAGCCAAGATTACGCCTGGAAGGTGTTTATTAATTTCTCAACACACGTCAGCCGGCTCCGGAGACGCCCGAGGCCTAGAGTCCTTCAGTTTGGTGGGCACGGGTGGGCTGCGACCAGCGCACTCGCAGTAAATATCTTTTCCCAAAGCCCAGCGTCTTGTCCGGCCAGTCGGTCGGTCGAGCATGCGATGGAATAATACATCTCCTTGACGGCCTCTCATGCCGCGTCCGACGACGTTGCTGGTGATGGTGATCCCAAGGTGCTAGTTGAACTCCTCGTGGGCACGATGATGTATGATGCGAGCGTCCGGGATTCGTCCGGGGCAAACAAGATGATCTCCGCTAAGCCCCGCTGAATCCGCGACCTCTCGAAACGATGCGTGCGCTCTGCGTCAGCCCTCCCGGGAATGTCGCACGAGGATTGTTTCAGTAATGAAATTCCTCCGAATCCATCGGCTGCATCGGCGACATCGGGGACGACTCCACGAACTCATCAAACACCAGCGCCACATGATGGATGGTAATGGCTCTGATTTCCGCCGGGGAAACGCTTAACGCTTTTTTGGGCAACGACCCCACGAGTGACCGCGCTGACACGGGGACCTGGAGTTAATTCGTCTGAACATAACTATGTTCACTATGTTGACGCACTGAGCCATTGAGTTGAGTAATATTCCGAGTGGATTCTCCCATAGTGTCCACTAGATCCACAAAACCAATGAACGGTGCCAAGCTCCGTTCCGTCAGACCATATAAGGCCAGTAGATAAGAATTGAGAAACGTCTAATTTAGCAATGATCGTGCGTCGAGTTGGATCTCGGCTAGGGCTATCACTTCCGGACGTCGACGTCTAAGACGTTAGTCGCCCTCAGGACAACATTTCGTAGACCAACCCGTTTCAGGAGGGTCCTGAAGACACCAAACAAAGCAATCGCTCCGCTAGCCGATCGGTGACGGCTCCAGTAACTTCCGCTCCGCCTGGAAATGCGTCATCTGCGGCCCCACTCGAGTATCGAGTGACGAAACCCACCCGTGGGGCCCAGCCGGTTGATGCTCCAACTTTGTCGGTAAACAACTTACCCACAACTGCCAGCGTCATCGAGTAGCCGACCGGGGGCGTCGTGGAGATTTGACACTCGTACACACCCGAGTCCCGCTGCTGCGGGTACAGGACCTACGGGAAAAAAACGGTGGGTGGGTGAAAGTAAACGAAAACAAGCGAAACAAACAGCACGTGAGTGTGTCGTGAGGGCGGCGCGCAACATACAGCAAACACCGGGCCAAATGGACCCCGGGATCCTGGTCCGACACCACCACAACAGTAACGGGCCGCACGCCGCGATAAGGCATCAAGATCAGCACCGGAACACGATAGAGGAAGCGATGGGTTTTGGGATTGGATTTCGGTTTTATCGGTTACGATGGGTCCCTGGCCGCTGGTCCCAGGCTGCTGGTGGTGAAGAGCACACCCGGATAATTGAGTTGCTGGTGGTGTGTGGTTTCCCAAAAGTACATTCCAAAACTTCATCCCTTTTCGGGGGCCTCGAGCCAGTGCAGGAAGAGAAGGAATTCCACCGACGGCGGACCGACGGAAGGCGGAGAAAAGTTCACACCCGCGCGCCGAGGCGATAAGATTGGAAACTTGTTATGCTATCGATACACTCCGCGTCCCCTCGGGGAGCATCCGGAAAGGGGCTTCAGTCAAGCGTGCCGGTTCCTGGTGGCCGTCCGATTGAATTTCCAATTGAAAGACCCCGTAGACTGCGCGTGATGGGATCGATTCTGTGAACGATTGTTTGCTTACACACGACACACACGATGCTTTGCGTGTGTTTGCGGACCGGAATTTTGGCGTGAAACCATTAAGCCTTACGGGACCGGCAGACACGGGACGGACTTGCGCATTCCGTTCCGTAGGGTTAAGTCCGAAGGCGGCGGCCACTCGTGGGCCAACTCTGACAAGGTGCCCGAATCGACCATTTTGACATAACCTCAAACAAACCTTCAAACCCCAGCTTCTGTTGGCTGGCTTCTAATGTTACATCTGGCAGGCGCCAGATTCCCAGTAACCTTCATAAACTACCGAGTTAAGACCCCGTTTTTTTCTCCACCGGGGTGCTCATGTTCGACCTCACGTATGTGCGCCCCACACCCACACGCCCCCAGCTTGTATTACGAGGGAGACATTAAAAGAGATTGTTTTCCATAAAGTCGTCCGGGGACGCCTCGCAAACCAACCGGCCAGCAGACACCAATTACGGGGATTTGGCACATCGACTACACACCGGAGCTGAATCCGTGCGACTGATCGGATTTAATCGGATTGTCAGTTCGGTGCGATAAAACACATGGCCGATGGTAGCTGGCCGATTACCAGTTAATGAAATTCTTAGTCCGGACAGCGCCCGGGTTCCCTCGAGAGACCACTTTTATGGACCACGGTGTCAGGTAAGTTATCGCGCCCATTATCGTGAATAGTAATGAGCGTTGTGGCGGCGTCAGGATCCGGCGGTTCGGACACTTACCTTCAGCGACCAGTCGTCCAGCTGGGGATTGTGCACGCTCTGGTACCGCTGGTCGGAGGTGTAGGTTGCCTTCCCGACCGTCAGCAGGTGCAGATCGCGGTGCCGGATCCAGGAAACCTGCCCCGTAAGAAGTCCCGTAATTAAATCAACCATCAAGACCGGAATCGGTCGGTCACATCTTACCGTGCGGTTGCCAAGGTTACGCACGCGACAGTTCAGGTAGGCCGTGTTGCCAACCAGCGCCGTCACGTTCCGCGAGGCGGAAATGTCAAAGTACGGGCCGCGGTCGAGCGGATTTTTCGCCACGTCCGTCGACTCGTCGTCCAGCTCGGCCTCGTCGAACGACGACGTCTGGAAGTAGTGCCTCGGTGGTGTGTACGTGTGCGGCTCGTCGATGTCGACCGACTGCGAGCGCGTGAACTGACCTGCGGGAAAAGGATTTACGGAGAAAGAGACCAACACTTAGGCGTCCACCTGTGGATTCCACGCTTTTGGGGCAATAAAGCGTCCTGTTGGACTAGACCCACCAGAGGGTCTCGCTCTGGTTGGATGATTTGAATTTAAATACGTACCATAGCTGATGTTGAGAAGAATCATCACAACCGCAATTTGCTTCATAGTTCTCGTGTGTCGAAACGATCCATATTCTGCGCAAGCGGATGAGGAGAGAATAATGGTCAAGATGATTAAAACACACCCCAACACCCAGCGAAACCGAAATTAAAACACACGGCCAGACAGACATTACACAAATGGCGTCAATTAAAACACTCTCGAGCGCCAGGGTCTCGCACCGGAGGGCGACACTTTGCGAGGCTCATTAGCGAGCGCGAAGTTCCGCGGTCCGTGTTGTTTTCAGCTCGAAATTTATCGCCGACCATTGCCGGTATAAAATACGGCTCCATGCGATGGTGCCCATTTTTCAGTCGGCGCTCGTTCAACACTTTCAGCAGCAGCAGCAGAAAGAATGCGCCGGAAACACCCTACTTAGCAACGGGGAGACTTCCTGGGAAGGAGTCTGGGTGCCATCGGCAGCCATGGCAACGCTGAGCAGTAAACAGCGCAACGCGAAACCAGCAACCGAACCGGGGAAGCTGCGGCAGGTACCTGCGTGACGCCCACTTGAGACGTGAGGCCGTGAGGGTTTTGGGAGGTTCTGTCACGGCGCACCTTCGAGGTGACACCACAGGCATCAGACCGTGGCCGGGCCGTGGCGCAAGGGATACGCTTTGTAATACCCCACCCATAAAACCCCGGCCGCCCGTTCTGATGGTGCAAAATAAAAACAAAACCTCCGGAGGAACCGGAAAAACTGAAGAAAATTTTCTCAACTTTCCCACGGAGCAGGGGGGAGGGGCGTTAGGCGGGTGTTTTTCTTTCATTTCCACCCGACCCGACCTGGCCCGACGGTTGAACGGCTTATCGCAAGGCCCCGCGAGGAATTTGCGGTAACAGTCATCGTTATGTCTTGCGCGAATTTTCACGCAGATGCAGCCGAATGGCAGGCTGCCTGCCAGGAATCCGGGGTTCGGTGGGGCATGCCTGGAATGCTGAATTCTGTCCGCACCTCGCCTGAGCCGAACGGGAGCCCGGAGCTTGGAGCCGTAGGATGCTAACAACGCACCGCGCGATGGGCGCCCGTAAATGAAAATGAACCAAACAGTGATGCCCCGAATGCCTCGCAGAAAATGCCCGTTCCACAATCGTTATGTAATCAGCCTAACCCTCCCAGGAGGGGGACGGTGAGTGGGTGGCGTGCGAGGTCGCCCCGCCCAAGCCATCACTGGCCGGAGTGCCGCAAGGCGTCAACGTGAGCCATCCCGGGACCGAAGGCACCGTAAGGATGTGACGTTTGGTGAGTTGTTGGCACCGCTGCTGCTGCTGTCGCTGTTTGAGCTGAAACTTTTTTATTTCTTACCCCTGAGCGGTGTGCATTTGTTTCGGTTTTGTGTGTGACAGTTGTTTGTTTGGCTCGTTCCTTTTTTCTTTGCCCCGTTCGCTTTGTGTCGCCATCGCGCCATTCTATGCGCCATTCTTGGCGCAACTTTTGCCGTTTTCCCTCGATTTCTTAAAACAAAATCGCGGAAATTCAGTTGGGAGGGAAGGGTGGGGGTTGGTTTGGGGACAAAGAAATCGCCACCCGCCCCGCCGGTGCCCAATTCATTGCTCGGCCGCAGTTGTTGTTTCGATGTTTGCGTCTCGTCGTAGGGAAAACGCGCCATTGTGTTGCTAAGGAAGCGACGGACCGCAACTAGCAGCACGACGATCGCGGCACAGCCTCCTACGAGGAGCTTGGCGTGTGTACAGGAGTTTATTTCAAATTTTAAACAGCGAACAACCGGCGCAAGGAAATGGCAACGGCACCCGGGGCGCGGTGTGCTCCGAAAACTCGATCCATCTAGGGGCAAATCGGATTACCCGACAAGCCGGTCGGCCGGTGCGTAGCCATGGTGGCAGCCCGGCCAGATAATCTTATTACACTCATCGACAGTGAGCCAGCGATTGCTGACAACATAAGACGGATGTGTTGTGAGTTTTCCGGAATAACAATGTACGCCAGTCAAACCAATAAGGAGCGAGAAAAATAGGCTATCTTTCTATTCCTAAGTCCATTTTAAAGGCTGTGCTTGGAAACGTGAAATCTTTGCTTAGCGAGCAGCCCCCAATGAAGAGTTTCTATAAATACGATTTGTGCTCGTTCTTTCTGTTTTAAGGATATAGCTACACAACTTATTTGACGCACGTGTCAATTAGTGTAGTCCAATTAAAAGTACCAAAACATCATCATCTTGCATCAGTACCCATTACAGTATGGATCCGGCTCCAGCACCTCTAACATGCTCAATAGGCAATGTACTAGGCTGCTCATTAAGTTCTGAGCTTTTTCAACAGAGGGTACTGCTACGAGGCTGATTTTTTTTTATCATATTGGTACACTATTCAAATGAACGTATGTGAAGTTTCATTTCAATCGGTCACTTAATTTTTTTTTTACAAGTCATTTAGTATCGACATGTCACAGTATTTTTCACAATGGAAAAAATCAAGTATCGTGCAGTGATTGAATGTTTATTTTTGGAAGTTTAAAAGCAAAGTGAACGAATGAAAGCAATGAACGAATGTTGAAAGTGTATAAGGACTCTTTACCTTTAATTAGGTGGGTAAAAGGAGCAGTTATGAGTTTAGACGTGGTCGTAATAGCCTTCAAGACGATCCATGTCAAAAACGTCAAAAAACAGACACAACATCGGAAATCATAAAACAATACAGGATATCGTTTTTGAAAATCGTCCAATCACTGATAGAAATTAAGTACAAGACCTAGCCAACTCATTGAGCAGTATAACCAATATTTTGACTGAAGTTTTGGGTTCGAGAAAGCTGTTTGCAAAATGGCTGCCGCATTTGCTACAAACGCATTCGAATGCATCTTTCTTGACAACATTTAAAGCGGTTTCGATAGGATAAAGTGGATTTTGTGCATTGAATCATCACTAGGAATGAGACATAGCTCTATCATCATGATCCTGAATCAAAACAAGAGTCTAAGGAGTGGCGTGAACCTTTTTCTTCGGTTCCGAAACGAGTTCGTCCAGAAATGGCCAAAAAAGATGTTAGCATCAGTTTCGTGGGATGCGAATGGAATTTTGCTAGCGGATTACTAGCAAATTGATAAAACAATACATTTTGATTATTTTTGTAACATTTTAGAGCAACTGAAAGCGAAAATTCGTGAAAGAAAAACCCGGTTTGCAGAAGACAGACAACCTCTTTTATCAGGGCAACGCACCCTGTCAGAAGGGCATTTCGAAAATGGCAAAAATCCATGAAATAAAGTTCGAATTGTTGAAATATCCACCCTATTCACCAGATTTGGCCACTAACGACTTCCATCTGTTTTCAAACCTAAAAAAAATCCTGCGCGGAATGCGTTTTTCATCAAATGATAACGTCATAGCAGCTGTAAAGCATACTGTGACGTGACAAAAATACTGTCGATGCTAAAAGGCTTGTAAAATAAAAAGTAAGTGACCGATTGAAATGGAACTTTCCATACGTTCATTTGAATAGTGTACCAATATGACAAAAAAAATCAGGCTCGTAGCAGCCCCCTCTGTTGTAAAAGCTCAGAACTTAATGAGCAGCCTAGTAGAATGGATCAGCAGTAGGCCAACAATAGAACACATAAACACTACAACACAATACAAAAACGAAACATGAACAAAAAAAACAACGGCATAAACATCCGGCATCTCGGCATCTTCCATTATTCTTAGCGTTAAGTTTTTTATGTAGATAGAATTAAGAAATAGGATTGATAAATGCGGCACAATAAATAATGAGAGTCCATTGAAAGGCCATACATGTGCCTAAATGATCTCGATATACACTTATTTTCACGGCTCTCGAGAGATTTATTTTTCCATTCATCAATCATTTGAAAGCTGTTCAATAAAAGACTTTACACGGAGCATGTTTTATGGAAATTCCTTTCAGCATGTTCCGGGGGAAATTGCTAAACTTTTCCACATTTTAATTACTCCACAGATCGACAGGTTCCAATATGGTTCAATGAACGGTTTTCCTTTGTTTTCCATCATTCGCCATTCCTTGCTCCTTATCGAAGTTATGCTGCGGCCCAGCTTAATCCAATAAACAATTTCGCCAAACAATGTGATGTAAAAAACAGCAACGGAACCACAAATAAGAACACGGAAACAATTCCACAAACAACAAGGGCCACTCTCTGCCCCGAGTTCCGCCGTCGTTCCTTTCCACTACTTCGTAAACAATCGCCCCACGGCCCCAAAACAAAACCCGGTGCTGTTGGAAAATAAATGAGTTAACTTTTTGCCACACACGCCGCGGCCTGGCGGTTGGCTGGCTGGCGAGCGGTTGGAAAGTTTTCCGCCGGCCACCACCACAACAATTTCCCACCCTATCCCGCTCCCCATGCAGGGAAAAGCCCAAAAAAAATGAAGCCATCCATTACGTAATCGATCGGTGAACATATTCGCATCCTCCCGCGGTGCGTGCGTGGCCGGGGCCACCGGAAAGCCGGCGGCCGACCGGCGTGCGATGATTAATGACACCGTAGTATCGGCTCGACTGCGCTGGTGGTGGTTAGGACGAGCAAGTTAAGATGCCACCGGACACTATCGGGAAAACTATCCATCGAAAGCACCTCGAGCAACCGGAACCGAACACACACAGTTAATGAGTGCGGCAAAACAAATGCTACCGCAGTGTATCGAGGAAGTGAATGTCTGCGGCTGGCAGCGGGATTCAATTTTATTAAAAGGAAAGGCACAACCGCAGCGTGTTTGTGGGTGCCACACGCTTAACCCAGCGTTATGAATCCACGCCCGGCGGCCACCAACACCCGCGGGGGTCATCAAACAAACCGGAAGGCCAGCACCGGGCCGTGCGTGCGAAACTCACACCCGACGCCTCCAGGCCTATCCCTAAGCTCGAGAGAGGTCCTGTTCGGAGAACACCTTTCCGCCGAACTTTTCCAACAAGTGTATTTTCGTCGAGCAACATCAAAGCGGCCGAGGAACTCTCACCCACCACAACAAACACGAGCGAAAACAATACCCACACATCCGGGGGAGACCGGGTTCGGTTCGGGAGGCACAAAATACGTATCTCGCAGCCAAATGCCAAAACAACCCGCGGGGTGCGTGAACAGTTTTCCGGGAAAGACTCTCACCCCCAACCGGAGGCCGCAGGATGCGCGAAAGGTGGTTCCCTCCGTCCGTCGAAGCATAATTCATCCCGACATCTGGCCCAACGTGTGCGTGTGTGTGCGTGCGTTCCATTTACGTGAGATATTTTCCACGCTCCTTTTTCCGTGCGGCCGACCACAGGATGGCGTTGGCGTTGTTGTTGTACGAACGGCTTCAACAAATTACCGCCGGCCAGAACTGTCCGCCGTGGGGCACGTGGCTGCCAATGATGGGCTCGCGGGTCCTGTTCGGCTCGGCGGGATTCTTTGACAGATTATTTGGCGCCCCAGCGTTTGGCGCGGTGCGTTTGACGCGACCCGACGCCCTTTGAAGCCGATGGGTCGGGGTTATGCCGATGTGCCCCGAGCTTCGGGAAGCTCGTGCCCTAATCAGAAGCATACATCTTGCATCGAACGGCTGGCTGGCGGTGGCGTTTGGGGAAAATTGTTTGCATAAAAATACGACATCATTTATCTCTTTGGGGGCCACAGTTCGAGGAACTCTAAGCAAGGAGTTCGCAAATGGGATATTAAAACATATATATAGATACATTTATCAGCAACACACGCGCCGGGCATAATGTGATTTTGATGTTCGTAGGCCTTATTCCGCCGGTGCCCCGTCCCAATCCCTGCTTGGGATCCAACGCTTACGCATTATTTTCCCGTCTGATTCAATTTTAAAGCAATTTGGCAGTGCTGAAAAATTAAGCACCACACGCGTGGCTCCTAAAGCCCAGGAAGCGGCCTAGGAGCCGGGTCCCGCCCAAACTTTTCCCCCGGGCGCCCTCATATGGGGACCCCCGGGACGCATCCATTTATCATCCGGAAGACGGCCGACAGATGGGGCCCGACCGGATGCCGGGTGGGTCGGGAAACAATCATCTTACGTGACACGTGAGGGACAGCGCCTCAAATAAGACAACTGGGAGCGAGTTCGGGGCTTTCTCTGTGTGTGTTACTAAAACAGCGACAATCCACCGAGCGCCATGACCACGGCTAATCGAAAATCTGATCAACTCATTACGCCACAAGACCGGAGCGACGTCCCATGGCCCACATCTTTTAATCACTTCTGACACAACAACCAACCTCGCGGCATAATCGCGGAACTCCTTCTCCCCCCAGGTCCAGGCCCGCGCCGTTCCGGATGATAAATGTGGTGCCAACGGCCTTCGCTTTGACCTTCGCCCAAGATTTACAACCAACAGCAAGGCGAACGGAGCCCGTTCGGTTTTGGTCATCGACATCCGCTTTTCGATTTCTGCTTCACGACGCGATTCATGTAACTCTTTATTGGTGGTGACATTCGCAAACACACCACCCGACCCGACCGGGAACGGAAGCGACCGAAAATGAGCCCGACCAAGGCTCCTGGGTTGGCAGAGTGTAATTACAGACGGCGGGCGCCAAGCAAGCTCGAAGCGATCAAGAAGCAACCGACAGCCGCCATCATCGCTCCGGTGGCGGCGACGGGGACGGGTCCTTAAACTCGCATTAGGGCACGCCGCCACCGCCGTTTGGTGGTGCCTTAAAGCTCGACGAGGCTTCTCTCGACGTGCCGTGCCTTGGTTTGGCTGGCTGGAAGTTAATTAAACGCTGCGCGGCGCCACTTCAAACGGCACAGCTGGCCGACCGGCCGCGGGAAGATGATTTGAATTTTAAATACTCGCATTAGCAATTGCTGCGCCCGGAAGAGCGTTAGGTTTTTGGGTAGATTGAGTGCAAAATGATGGATGGAGTGGAGAAAAATGAGAAGCAACCAAAAAGGAAGACCCGAAAGATTCCTCGCCGGAAGCCGAGGCGCCCAGCTTCGGGGGGAGCTTTTCCGGAACTCCGGGGGCGCCCGGAACTGGTCGGAGGAAATCTGATTAAAACGAAACATTTTTGTGCTCCGGCCCGTACAGGAAATTTAATCCGGGCCCCGGCCGAAAGCAAATCGGCCAGCGCCGGCTGAATGTTGATGAACCTGGCACACCGTACACTGCACTGCAGGGAAGCTCATCAGCACGCCGCAGTAGCAGTAGAGCAGAAAACAAAAACAAGTGCCTAAGGACGTCCAAGCCGCCTCCCGAGGGGCGCTCTTATTAAGGGTCTCTCCTTATCAAGGGTCTTTCAATCACCCGCGGGGGTTTGTTCGATCACGAAGGCAAAAAAAACGAAACGATCCAACTGACTTGGTACGATAAAGATTTTGGTGGCCACCACCACCGCAAGCGCCACAACAAAAACAACCACCAGCGAGGGTGCTCGATGCAAATGCGGCACCCGGCGTCCCGGCGTTGGTCATCGCAAAGCTCATTAATATATCATCAAACTGCCAGCGCACCGCGAGAGCGATTAAAAGGCTGCCAGCGAACGATGGGCGGAGAAAGAAGTGCCCACGGAACCGGGCCCCGGGCGCGGGACTCACCCATGGACCGAGGGATTGAGGTTTTGCATAAACATAAGCCCACCAAAGTTACCCGAAATGGATTAGTGGCTGTGACTCGAGCCGGCTGCCCGTTTTTTGTCCACCGGCCTTTGTTGTGGCCGGGCCGCATTTTGTGTTTAGTTTGGCCACCCAATCCTTCGAACGGTCGATGGCGATCCGAGAAACACAAGGAATCCGAGGCATCTAAGGCGGCCCGGAGACATTGTAGTCAAGCCAGAAGCGTTACCCAAAACGCTGCCGAGAAGCATAAATTTATGTTTTTATAAGCGTCACCCGAAACCTTCTGCTTCCCGTCCGGCCACGGACGATAAAGCCTTTAACTGGGGCTTTAATTCGGAAGAAAGGCAGCTCGTAAACTGTGGAACGCGCCAACGTTCGCGTTGCCTAATTGACAAAGACAGGGACCAGGGTCCGGGGCCGTGCAGGCCACCTGATGTTACGTACCTTTTAAAAAATCTTCATCCTAAACCTCGGTCCCCGATGCTAAACGACCAGCCGTTGCGCCTACAGGGAGCACTTAATCCACGCGCCAACCATTATTGTTATCCTGCCGTTGTCCACCGGACGGCGGCCGGCCACACACACACACACACACACACTTTCTTGACGCCACTTAACACCGAAACCGTTTGACAATTTACACCTTTTCTTGCTTCCGTTTCCGGTTTCGTAGCCCTTGCCCTTTAAGGGGCCACCGAGCACCGAGGGGTTCGGGGACCGAATCTCACTTCGAGCGTAAAGCGTGCGGACCGAGTAAACACCGACGGACGGTGGCCGGAATCATCGTCACCTTTCCGTGCCCCAATTAGTTTGATGCTTTCCGGTGGGCGGTCCCGCGAAGGAAGATACGCCAACACTTTTCACCAGCCGGCCAGCTAGGAAGCCCACGAAAACGATGTAAATTTATGGACACCCTCGCCTTGCTGGGGGGTGGTAAATCCAATATTTGCGCCCTCCTTTTTCAGGTGGAACGGAACGGAACGGTGGGAGGAAAAACGCACGCACGACACTCGATTAGGCCGCTGATGATGGCCGATGGTCGATTGAGAATGCCGATGGAGGCGCCAGGTGCGCGGTGAATGTGACTAACTTTGTTGTCACCGTTTTTCTTCACGGTACGCCCAGCTTTTTGCGTCTACTTCACGAGCGGTGACACTTTCACAACGGCCACGGCCTAAAGGTGCCGTAGGCAAACTCAATCAGCACGCGCCCGACGCAGATGTAAGCAATTTTCTATTTTCGTCCTCCGTGCGCGAAGGACACCGCCTGTATCTGTGACGTATCTCCGTTCACTCCGTTCGACTCTCGAGTCTGCTGTCCCGCTTGCACGTTTTTTTTTTGCCGGAACAGGCACCGCACCCACTTACGAAAGAGGCCCCACACACACACGAGAGACACTTTCACGCGGCCACGAAGAAATCTGTGTGCTGGAAATCACGATCGATCAGCTGGGAAATCGAATTTTCCCACCACGCGAACGCAGCTCACGTAATGGCCCTTTTTGGCTCGACAGCCTCTCGTGCCTGTCGACGACTTTTCACTTCTTGCTTCGCTGCGTGCTTCCGTTTTGGAGGCCCCGTTCACCCGGAAGCGGTGCGCAAGGATATGCCGTCGTACGGCGGACGTCGCTAGACACAACACGCGGGCACTGGAAACACTGCACTGGCGGCTGCGACCTGACAGACTGACAGGCTGGTGGCGTCGGCCCAGCATCGGCCCGCGGCTCAACTGGCAGGAGTTCACGCTCGACTCTCTCTCTCTCTCTCGCACAGCTCACCGGGTGAACGCGGTCCACGGTGAGACAGGTCAGCACACGGCGTGGTGAGATGCACCGTGGCGAACGCAACACAGTCAGCGAGTGGCGAGTCCTTGCTCTCGCCATCCCGACCGCTCGTCAGTGGCTCGAAGGCGCATGCTCACCGTCTTCGCTGACACTTTGACGCCCGAACGCCGCTGTTTACAGTCGGATCGCCCGCGGCACTCTGGTGGAAAATTTACAAACTACGGACGCGATGAGACCTTTCCCAACCAAGACACGGCAGCACGGCTGACTTGATGCTGCACTGGATTGACGTGCACGCGCGGAAGAGGCCATGAAGGCCATGACCTATTCGTCGCTAAATAGCCGCTCCTATTTAATGTACCCCCAGCAGGCCTCTTTAATTTGACCCAAAAGTACCTCCCTCCAGTAGCGGCCAGTGTGAGGTCCTTCGGTCTTCAAGTCCGCCGGCATCATTATCTAGGTTTATAAATTGCCCCGTAAGCGTTATCGGCCAAATGAAGTTATCAGGCGGTGACCACGGCGTGTCATAAATCGAACCCAACTCCCTGCCACTCCCTGGCCGGACTCATAATCACCGATGATAAACTGTGACATTAAATTGGAGGTCGGCTTTGATCCAATTATTCGACCGAAGCAATCATGGGCCGTGCGGACTCCCACGGGAGAACTCCCGCCGCCGCAGCGGTGGGGCCGTCCTTGATTAGGTTCTTGGCGCTCGCGGAAATTGCGTGAGACGCGTCCTCACCACTCGCACACACACACAAGCGCGCACTGGAAACCGGAAACCACACGGCGGTGGGCCGTTGCGGTTCCAAGCGCCAAGCGCCGTCGGGGGCATTGATTGTTGAGCTTGGTTGAGGTTTTCGACGTTAATTGAGATCTTCAAATAATGGCACGCCGTCGGGCCGGAGCGTCTTCTGGGCGAGCTGCTTGGAATTGCAATCCCTGTGCATGCCATGACAATTCAGCTCGGACACCGACTATCGACAGGGGGTCATTAGATTGTCATGGCATAGCCGTCCCGGACCGTGTGGAATGTTATCATTGTGTGTGTCGTGGGCAATGCATGTCAGTGCATGTAAACAATGGTGGAAAATTAATCGAAAAAACAATAGAAAAAAGGAACGCTTAAGCGAAGTGCTTCAAAAGCGCTCAGCAGCTCATTCACATCACTCGACGCTGTTCTTTTGCAGCTTCGCGCGCAAATAATGGCGGAAGATGAAGTAATGGCACCTCGTGATGAGCGGGACACCAATTAGCGAGAGTTGTTTAAACACAAAACGAAAGCCAAACAACAGCGGAGGAACAACACAGCAATTACGGTGCTTTACGGTGTAAGAACACTACGACGGTGGCAATTCTTGGCGCAAAACAAGCTTGCACTATTGGCGCTCCCGTTTGTCATTACCTTAATGAGCACGAACCAACACACTCGGACCCGTCCGAACGTCCTACACTCTCCCGGCTCGTTGGCTGGTAATAAGTTTACACTGCCCCGTCCGTCCGTCCGTCCGTCCGCCGGTGGTCCTGATGGGGGGCTGATTAGCCGGACGGCCGCGTGCATCATGAGTGAAAGTTAATTTATGTTTATGCAATTAGTGCAAATCCAGGAAAATTAGTTCACTTTTCTCCGCCATTCTTTCTTTGTGCGCTCTCCCGCGGGATCCTGTGATGGCCGAGAGACAGCTGAATTCGTGAGCTGGGAACGCAAACACGGGACCCGATCGTCAGCCCGTCGCCGTCGGCCCGATGGATAGCGGCGGCTTAAGTGCAGATCAACACCTCATTTGCCATTCTACCGACGGACCGCCCGGCGGTCGGCAGCATATTTCGCTCGGCGAACAAGCAAAAGCCGTGTCTGGGCAAAAGAACGAAGAAAAAACACCAACGGTGCCAACCGGGGCAGAACTTTCGTCCGGAACATGCTTCATTTTCATGCGCATTTCGAAAGATGTGCCAGGATCCGTGGTGGAGCCGGGAATTAATATCCGAACCAATGTCGGCTGCTCGGACCAAACCATCCACCATCGAAGAGCTTATTTCACGCGGCGTCCGTCCGAGGGTCGACCGGTGGACAGTTGGCCCCGGACTGGTCCCCGAACGGCCAGCCAACCCGCCTGCCGTGTGACCACTAATTCCAATAATCCGACCGATAATTGCATTAAAAGGGCGCCCTGGAATGGGCCCTACGGAGCTGCGAAACGGGGTCTGTCGAAAACCGGTAAAATGGTTCCACCGGACCAGGCTGGAAGGCGAAAGAAAACCGGCGGGGCTTAAGAACGAAATTCCGAATCGCTCCGAATTCCGCTTCGCGATCGGTGGTTTTGAAAAGCCATTTTCTTTTTACCGCGGGCGAAAGAAAGGCGATTTTTAATTACATTAATTACGACACACGTCCGGCGGCCGGCCGGCCAGTGTTTAGGGGAGGAGCTGTTTTAAATGGTGTCGCCGGTCCGGTGGTTCGGTGCTTTTCCCGGCGCTGATTTCGTCGCGATTTTAATTAAGAAAGTGGGTGGCTGCCCACATAATGGCAGGCGGATGCCATTTTCGGCGTAAAATCGATCGGAAACAATTGAAACGCAGAAAACCGACCGCCACCGCTTACCTAATCAAGCCGATCTCCCGGGGCTTGGGGCCCGGAAAGCTCGTAAGTAACTTGCAGCCGAAAGCCAAGTCCGGTGGGCAGTAAATATGCCGACCCCTTTCGGGCGGTGGGCTCTTATGAAACCACCATTATGATAATCATTGGTATAAATCAACAAATTAAGACTTTTATCTTCACTCGTGGGCCGCGGCCCCCAGGAGCCACCCAGGGCAACACGGGCTACTCAGTCCCGGACCCGCTTTTTCTCCGTTGTTTGCCTGTCCGGCCGGTTCCAGCTGGCCAACAGATACGCCATTCGCCAGCAGAGACCATTCGCGGGGAAATATTGCTGACCCAAGGCCAACGACGGAACGGACGAGCTCTCGGGCCGCTGCGCACCAGGCGTTTGTGCGAAATAAAAAGCCAAAGGAACCGAGGCCAGCATAAAGCGGCCCGAATCCCATTCGCGAACGGCTCTTCAAGTAGAACGGCAAACAAACAAATAATCGCACGCAACGGCAATGGAGGCTGAAGGCAGGGCAGAACGACGGCAAAAAGAACCCAAAAACGCTGGCCCTCTCACTGAAGCAAGTCTCGGTGGCCAAGTGCCACGCCAGAAATCCCCGAATCCTGACGCGTATCCTTCGAGGCGGACCGAGCGAACCCGGGCACGGCTTCGACTACTTATCTGCTGCCAGACGTGCTAGGGGCCCGGCCACCCGTACCCGGCCACCCGTGCCCGGCCACGCTGTATTTTATGCTCCTCTTGTCGGGTTTTATCTGTTTTCTCTCGCTCTTTCTCGCCCGCCCGCTTTCTCTGTCGAACACGCTTCGACAAATGAGTGAAATGACAACCCAACGTTCAACGGTCCGGCTCCGTTCTTCCGAATCCGGCGAACGGCAAATGGGAGCCACTTTTCTGGCCCGCTTCCGGCCTGGACCCGACGCCGCCGCCGCCGCGTTGTTTTTGACTCATTCGCCCGGTCAGGATAAAGGCTCCGTTTGGGATGTTTGTGTGTGTGTGTGTTTGTGCATTTGTTTGCCATTCGGAGCTCGCGGCAATAAATGTATTGTCAGAACGTAACCCACGTAAAGTCGGGCGAATGGAGCGAAGGATTCGGCCCACCTTTTCTTCGGCATCGGCACGGACACGAAAGGAAACAGCGACGGAAACAGAAATACATCTTATCACGGTGCCACTTATCAACCGTATCCCAACACACTGTCCCCGTGCGTGTGGGACGGCTGTTGTCTGTGTTTACGCGAAAAACAAGAAATATTACGGCACAGGACTTTCCGCTTCTAGCCATCCACTCCGAAAGGATCGTTCCGGGTGCTCCTAGAAATCCTTTATAGGGTTCTCTTTCGGCCCGGGATAGGTACATGATAAAAAAAAGCCTGGCATGACCCGAAATAAAATTAAACGTCTTCGGCGAATGGAGCCACCCGTTTCCTGTATCGAAATACGCACCTCGGAAAGAGGTCAATTGAGCTGTCGGGAGTGAACCCGACCCGTCTGCTGCTCTTTGATGATCGCTCTCTTTCTCTCTCGATGAAACTTTCTCACGGTTCCGACGGTTTCGATTCAAGTTACATCCGGTAATTGGTTTGTGTACCATTTCACAGAACCGTCCGTTGTCGAAACGCATCAATGTGGGATTTGATAACATTATTATAGAGTTGAAGAGTATCATATTGTTGAGGGCCCTTTATCGAGCACTCAAACAACACTTCATAGAAAGAAGAGCTGCGTAAACAAGGGTAATATTACAGAAAAAAGCATCCACAGACGGCTATTTCAGAGAAAAGGTTGTTCTTCTGATGGTCTACAAAAATGCAGTTCCTTTAGATTTACCAATCAAACACCACAAAAGCAAACCAATTAAACAACACAAAGATTTCATTCTATTAATGATTTCTTCAACTCCGTCACAAAAGGACAACACTTGGCTTGGCGAGCTGTCGTAGATTACCAAAACAACAAAACATTTACAACCGATCACCACAAAAACGTGATAGGCATATGCGTTTTACAACTAACCAAACATCCAATCCAAACGCCTTTTTTTAATTCTTCTTCTCTTCTTAAACAAAACCTAAAAAAACAATGAACTTTGCTTTATGTATTTGTGAGGCACTGTACATTTCAATTCTATTGAATAGGAGAGCCTTATGCATCTCTCTTGCCCTGTACGGCGGTAGCTTCTGCAATCAAAAAAGCTCACCACCCCGTTTGCAACCTTTGCCCAACTAAATAACATTTTCAATAATGTAACCTTCATCAACAGTGCAACTATTGTGCAATCCAAACTGTGGCCTTTCTCTGCTTGACAATTTCCAAACATAGTCACTGTCCATGGGCCACCGGCGAGCTGCAGTTGCAGTTGCGTGCTGTCCCCTGAACCGACAGCAGCAGAGGCCAAAGCCGTGATTCCAAGGGCCGCCCCCGGGGGACTGTGAAACGAGCGAAACTTTACGATGGTGATCATGGCACACCGGGCCATTTTTCGGTTCCCCTTGCCCGCCAGGCAGAGACCCGAGCAGATAGAGAGAGATCGGTTCGAGGTCTGCAGTTTAATTAAACACCTTCGATAATGATTGTAATTCACGGCAACGGGGACCAGCATCCGCAATGGAGGGCAGGGCCGAAGCGAACCATTTTATGACACTGCTTCCCCGCACACCATCCCCCGCCACGGGGATACCGGGTCCCCACGGGCACCGGGACCGCCATTAGGATCAAACGATCGAGAAAAGCCACAATCGCCCCGGGCTGCCGGCTACCGGTGACTGGACATCTCGGACCGGACCCGGCCGGCACGGAACCGACCTCCACGACCTCAATGGGGTGTTAATTGTTTCGATTTCGACGCCATCCAGTGCTATCGTTCGAAATTATCGTTATCTCGCGTGGGACCCACGCCAGAGTGTCCTTCGCGCTCTTTCGAAAACCGTCGTTGACGCGGACGGACCGGAGACGGTAGGGGTGGCCGATTTAAAGCCGATACCCCGATCCATCTTGCGTCAAGGATTATTACATGCATTTTGTATGAGCCCCGGTGGGGCACGTCGACGGTGACGCTAATCTGTGCCATTCAGCGTACCGCTTCGCGGAAAACGCGCGCGATACTTTCCTCGGCCAGGGCATGCCCTGGCCAACTTCCTTTTAGGCCACCGTTCCGCTGCTTAAGATTCAAATGGCCACAAAACGCGAGCCTCGAAGTCGGGTCGGATGCGACAGCGAAAGGGCAGCGAAACATTTTTCGTTGCCCTTCACTTCACCAACGGAGCAGTCCCGGATTATGGCACGGGCCGGAAAGGTGCCAAAAGGGGGCCCGGGACCTCGCAGGGAGCAGTACGGTGGGAGGTGGTTTATTCAAATTTGCAAATGTATGCAAATCCGAGACTTTGTAAAACAGGACGCCCCCGGGTGCCGCGGCCCGGATTTTCGGGTGCGCTTTCATCTGCCGGAGAGCCGGAGGAAAGCCGGAACCGTTCCGCTTATCAATCAATTTTCATTCATTGAAGCGATTCCTGGCCAGTGAACCGTGTTCCGGGTTAGTTTCGTTCTTTTTTTTACCTATTGCTTCACCTCAATAGACTGCGATGGAAGTTTTCACCGAGCCAGTTGGCCGTGGGAGAAGATTAAAATATAAGCTCAGACCGGTAGGAGCGCCGGCTCGATAATAGAAACTGGACTGAACAGCGGAACTCCCGGAATTTGGCCCCGAGCCCCGGGCGGACCGGGGGGCTGAGCCATGATTCATCTGCCCACGAATCGATGGAGATTTGGGGAAAGTAACGAGCAATTTCTCAGGAACGGGATTGAAAAACGCCCGCGCCCGATAGAGTGGCCGCTGGCCATTTCTTGGAACGATTTATGCCATTCCCGTGCCACGCCCGTGGAGTCGAAAAAATAAGTTTCAGCTTCAGGGCGAACCTTCCGCTGGAGGTACATTTTTTGCCCACAAATTGTTGATCCTCGCGTAAACCCCGCAAGCCAATCCGGGCTTGATGCTTTAGGCTCGTCGCAAACATGGCGCAAACTGGAACAGGCTGCGGTGACAAATATTCGTGCATAAAAACGGACCCAGCCGGGCTTCACATTTTCACGGTCCTTTTTGCATGCGCCGAGCGGCCGAGCATTCCGAGCGTCTTGTTTCCGTCCCGTTCCCACGAGTACTGCGGGCGCTGAATTATTCATCATTCTCCCGGGAGCCGGCGGGATGATGAATTAAATTGCACACCTAATGTATGTCCTTCCGGTTCCGGTACCAACCGCGGGTTCTTTCGGCTGCTGCTTCTGCTTTGCCTCTGCACGGAGCCACCAGTGCACCGTTGAGATGCACTTTACGCTATTAAAGCCTCCCCGTGTTCTCTCTGGTTTGTCCCCCCGGGCAGGCGAACCTTGTCAGGCTTGCGGTGCATACCAACGGGTGTGCTGTTGTAACGCAACACGAGGAAATGAAATTACTTTGTGCCATACGCACAAGCGCGCTAAATTAAATCGGTGTCTCCGAACCAGATGCCGCACCGTCACACGTGGTTGCTCGGTGGCGTCGAAAATATCGTAAAACTGAGTGTGAAAATATGGAATATTGAATGTAGAAGGCGCCACATTACAACATTTCTGAAAGCATTTTAGCATCTGAAGCATTTTAATCTGAAAATTTTGCTTTAACAACTCAAGAATTGGAACTTATTTTCTTCTTCGTTTCTGTTGACTAGTCAACCCAAGACTCAGGAACGTAAAGCATTTTTAACTCCGAAAAGCCTTTTAGGGTTTAACCCCTGGTGTTATAAGTGCTGAATTCCGTTTTAATGGACTTACCGCCCTGCTAGCAGAGAATTAGCTTAACTGCTTATTAACCAACCACCCAACGTTCCATTATCCACACTACGCATAAACAGATGGTAAATCAAAATCCTTTACTTGCAAGCTGGCACCTTCTAGGCTGCCAGCATTCAGAGCACCAGTAAGGGCCTCCTGGTTGCTCCTAACGAAACCCTTGGCAAACTAAAGCTTCAAGCAGGTGCTTCGTAAAAATAATACATACCAAAACGGTATCGTCAACCCGTCCGACAGTGCTTGGTTATTCATATTTTACCACCGGCCCGGCCAAAGCAGAAGGCATCGTCTTGGCACTCAATTTATGCTGTCGGTTGCTGCTGTCGGTCGGGCCGGAATGATGAAACTTTCGAGCCAGCAAACGGCACTGTGCACTAGCCAGGTGTTCGGGTGGCCCCTCCAGCCCGATTGTGGCCAACAATTTTGTTCCACAAACTTCCCAACTCTACTCTCTGCACACAGCTGGGGGGGACAGTGTTTGCGTCGGAATAGCGAAGCGAAATAAGTCGACTTCTGTGCGAGAAGTGTCATCTCGACACACGGCGCAGGACGCCAATCCAGCGCCAGTGAAGGGCCGTTTCTTGAGCACTTCCAAGAGCCTGAGCCTCTGCCTCTGGTGCACACGCGCTTCCAAGTGTCAGCGTTCGGGGACTTTGCAAACTCCAACCCACCTCCAAAAGGGTTTCTAATAAATCCGAACCGGGGTTCCGGTAATCCCTTTCGCCATTTTGTGGAAAACCACAGCCAAGAGCCAGCGCTTATGTCACCAGGGGTTCGATTTTAAGCCACAAATCACGTCCCGTGCGTCTGGACCGGAACCCTCATTAGGGGTCAGCTACATTTCCGATCGAACCGGGATACGAACGCAAAACTCGGCCACTTCCGAGCGGAGCAGTGATTTGAATTCCTCAAACATTTCCAACCGTTACGCATCATTAATTATCCAATGACGAATGGACCGGCGGACCGTCGGTCTTGCAGCATCTCTGGCATCTCTGGTCCGTGCCATCACGATGGACACAGTTTTTGTGTCCGACCTACCGGGCCCGTTTACTAGCAGCTTGTATGGCCTAAGCCCCGCAAGTCCTGAATCCCACCGAGTCTGAGTCGGTGGAGAATAAACATTATTTCTACGATGAATCGTTTATCTTCCCTAATCTTCGAGTCCCTAACCAGCGCCACCGGTGCGGCCAAACGGGCAAAGCTGCGTGTCGTTGTCGGCGGCGGCGGCCCGGCAGCTTTTTTCGATTATCCTTCCCCCGATGCGGAAGGTGGCAAGGACCGTCGGAAGGACCTTGCCGGTGCCGGCAGTGTAGTTATATTAATGGAGTCTTATCACTCGGGTAGAGTGTGGCCCATCGTTGGTCACTGTGGCCGATGGCCGAGATTGATTCCGATGATGGACACTCCAACAGCAGCGACGGGGCGTCGGCTAAGGGATAAACTAAATCGCCATTACTCAACACTTCGGGAGCCTATCATCGTTTCCGGCCCGTATCCGGCACGTGAGACACGCGATACGAGAATGGGAAAATAATCCCCTCGATCCCTCCCGTGATGGGCCGTAATGGTTTTATTTCATTTGAATCGTGTACCGTTCGCTGCTAATTATAAGACTCATCAAGTATCGCTGGGTTAGATTTAATCAACTTTCCCCTTTCACCGAAAGCAATTGTTTAATTTAACAAAGCTGCGCCAGGAACGCTGTGAGCTGCCATTAATCCGTTCAATTTAGAACTATTTATTAGGTAAGTGATGGCACCAAAAATGTACATCTATCCCCAGATCGATGTCGGTTTGCCGGAATTCGGAATCTCGCCCCTTTCGGCGCCCCGGGTCCGGTTCCAGACGATTTGGGAATGGTTTTACATTGTAAACTCAATTCAATCGGCCACAGCTCACAACACCCGAAGGGGAACTGGGCTCACTCCGGCCAGTCTCCGGACTGCGACAACTTCACTTTTATTGATACTGTCACCGTAATCAGTAAGCGGAATGACAGCCGTCCGGTGCCCGGCCCGTTCTAAACTAAACTTTCCACTTTGCGAAACACCAACCCTCCGCACCAGGATACGATCTCCGCACCATGGACTCCGGCTGGCCGGCCGGCCGGCGTCTCAGTTGCGCACCCGGGCTGTCTGTGCTTAGAGTGGAAATCAAATGTTTCCAGTTTGTTGGCTGTATGGTTCGAAGGGTTTTTTTTTTCGCCCGCTCCATAAGATTTCCATCGCTACTGGCACCGTGTGCAGTCGGCGAGCATAGCTGTCAACTGTTTGGGCGTTTGGCAGTTTTGGGGCTGCCGCCGGCGAGGCAAGGCGAGATGGGGAGCAATAATGAATAAGCAATGGCCCTCGCAGCTGGACAAAGCGTGTTTATGCTTCTCGGCCAGACTTCTGCTGCATCTGCGCTCGCCAGGCACCGAATCCATCCGAGTCGCTGCTGAGTTGTCTGAGCTGAGGGCCTGCAACATAGTCGTCACGGTAGGGCCACTGCGAATGGCCGTAACGCAGTTTGGCACCGAAACTTCCGATGGAACCACGGCCCGATGGCCCATTGGGTGCGCTGAACCGTGCTGCTCTGGATTGCAGTTTTGGAAATAGAATGTTTCTTTTAACGGTCCAGAAAAGTGGATCCCTTTCGGCGGTGAAGTGATCCGAACGCTGAAACTTGCGACCTTCGTATTTGGCAAATCACTTTTCCAATTACTGGGCCCTGATGCTGCCAACCAATAAGCGTAGCGATATTCATTTGCTGTCTACTTTTGGCAAAAATTGAAAAATAAATCTGACTTGTTTCTTGTTCTGAAAGTTTCTCGTGCTCTAATTAATTTAAGTGTTAACAAAAAGTTTTTATCAGCAAGTTACATTAAAAGAATGTAACGTAATCTAAAGTATAGCCTCATCTGAATCTCTGAACAGCGAACGCCTCAAAAACACGTCCTGTAACGAATCACGTCTCACAACTAGACCGATCTTTCCTACCTCAGAAAATAGGGTCCCAAATAGAAGCCAGTTGGTTGGAAAGTCTGATGGATACCAGCAATGAGTCCGTTCAGATGATTCAAACAACATGGCCACCCATTTTTGCCGTCCAGCTCACGTCCAGTGATAAACGAATCAATCTCCGGTCGGACGCGTGAGCCATGAGGATCGAAACTTAAATCAAGGTTCTGAAACCGCACGCACCGATTGACAGATGCACCTTCCCTCTGTCCACGAAGTTATGGCCGGTTGTAGGACATGTCCTGCCCGGTTCATAGTCGTAATGTCTTGAACGTGTCTTCACCTAACGAACGAATCTACAGCATCAGATAGTATTCATGCCTTCTCTGAACACGATTTTTAGACAGGTTGGCAACCTAACCGACCCGATAGTGAAGACCCCAAAACATCGATTTGTGTAAATTACTAACTCCTAAGCGCATCAATCACGCCTGGACGAAGCAGTGCCCTAGACAGTGAACCAAAAGCTAGCCCGAGAGGAACCGTGAGGATGCGTGGGAAATTGATACTGCTTTTAGCTGTCGGGTAGTGAACGAATACCTTCCCCTGGTGGCTTTCAGCTCGTTCAGCAAAGGGTTTACCTTCGGCTAGTTGGCACGTTGTTTGGAAACCGGCAACCCGGAGCGTGGCCGAATGGTTTTTTCCGTCAATGGGTCCGAAAAAGTTGGGTCTACTCTAGTCCTACACATTCCACGTAGCCACGGTAGCAAAATACGCACTTTCGGGTGCTCTCATTCTCGGAACCGGAAACTATTTTCAGAGCAACAATTCACCTCGGATGTGGGCGCCTCGTGTGGTGGAACGTAGCAAGTTCACGTACTCCCGGCCGTAAGCTCGTTGGGCTGTCCATTTTGGGATGTTCTTGCTGTGGAGCTCCCTGAATCCGGATGCGGTACGGAATGCCGGAAAACATGGCCAATATATGCGCCACTGGAAGCGTTTTTAAATTCCACACACTTCGACCGTGGTTGGATTTGTAACAAAGGCAGCAGTATCTTCTGCTATGTCTCGTTTGACTAATCTACCCGTGGCCATTCTCAAATCCAGTAGTTGAATTAGGCTGGAAATTATTTACTACTGCAAGGCGGACAGTACGGAAGAGGAAATGCTCCCGTAATGGCCTGGCTAATAAACTAGCAGAATGGCAAGGCAACTGATTTAAAGTGCTCTAATGCCACCCATAATCGTTCGCATTCCCGCAGCTCAGCGACAAGATCTGTCTCCAGTGACGGATCTCCTTGTCAGCATAACTTTTGCCATCGTGCATCGATTTTACAGCAGCATATGCTGTGGCTGCGCGACATTCCCACCAACAGACCCGCCAACCGCAAGAGCTTCGGTACGTTTACGGTTAAGCGGAAAATCGTGTTCCATCAGCGGGTACATCTCTGACAAATTTCTGGCCGTGTCACTCCGAACACGCGGTTCATCCTGCTGATGAACCCGACGTGCCGCTGGATGTGCGGGAACCATGTTTTTCGGTGGCATTAAGGTGAATGCTGCCGATGATTGAATTTAATAGTTTGTACTAGGATTCGAACGGAGATTCAAATTGTTGCCCTGCTGAACCACTTTTTGCATGATAAATCCGACAAAAGCCAAGGTCCTTTGAAACTGTAACGACACCTCCTAAGCAGAAATCCCATTTCCTGTGACCTCGGTCGCTGGCAAGCGTCTTTCACAAAGACACATTGCTGCACGAACCGCCACAACCGCAAACAAATCGCACTCGGCGCAAGGATGGTGCCGTGGCCACCCGTAAACCGGTTTCCCACCAGCTGGCCGACACTAATTTAAATGTTACTGCTTCCGACAGCATGTTTGTCTTCATTATCACGGCCACGGCGCAGGGTACGGCCGGTGGGCCGGAGTACACATCCATAATTAAGAAATTAAGTGTAGCATATGCTGCGGGCACGTTGCCGACGTGCCGTTGTGTGTAGAAGAGTTTCCCACCGACCTCAGCTCACCCGCTTGAAGGACGAGCCGCTCGACCGACCCGCTCCGACAGTAACACGTTTTCGAAGGCCGTCCCGGAAAGCTGACGGTCTGAATGTGACAGATGTGCCTCCGCCGGAACAAACCAGACGGACCGTGCGCTGAGCCACGCCGAGCTCGAGATTAATTCTTGAGCAACCGGCCACCGGACTCGGCGGCCACCTAGAGACAGCATCTCGAGATGGTCTCAGCCTCAGCGGTCTCATACGTGCGGTTCCGACACACGACCACCACTCTTGTTCGGGAAGGAGAGCGAAAATGGATCGCTCAAGAACAACTCCAGCGATAAATTACACTCGGGGATTAAAACATAATAATGTTGTTTGCTTCACGTGCCGGTGAGGTCCTCATCGGAGCTGGTCAATTTCTTTGAAGTTGCCTCGCCTTCTCAAAACCCCATTCATTCAAGCTCACGTCAAGCTGCTCACGGAAATAAACACCACGGCTGGCGATTGTGGTTGGCATTAAACTTTCTATTTGATTGTTTTTTGAACATTTAAGCACAACTCCTTGATTCTCAGAATATGAATATTGTCTTCTTGTTTAAGAAAGCAAAAACCCTCAGCAACGCGCACTTCCGTTTGAAGACTCACTCGTTCGATGATACCGATATCCCAGTTAAACAACGTGCAAAGCGTCACCACAAACTCAACAAAAAAGAAGCTCCAGACACAAATTCTCATTTTGTGTGTGTGTGTGTGTGTTCCGTGGCCAGACGCCACAAAACCGCAAGGGTACGTCCAGCAACCAGCATCGATTCACCAATCCGTGAACCGAAAACTAAAACAGAAAACTCGGCGAGGGCCAAAAATTAGTTTCTATTGTTTTGACTTTTGCTTCGCCGAGCAAAAACCGAACACTCTGGGCTGGGATGGGGCGTGGACACCCCGGAATCAACCTGCAGCTGCACAGGCGACGTTTTCACTCGGGACCGGAACGATGGTACGGCATGGCGAATCCTCACACGCTGGAGAAGCACCACAGCGAAACCACCGAGGACAATCATTGAAATTCATTACGCAATAATTTTCCAAATTTTACTGCGATGCTCGCAACCGGGGACGCGCGAGGAGACTCGAGCACAACATGGCCCGGCGCCCATGGCTGGCTGCCGCAAGTTCTATTCCGGAACCAGTGCTCTCGGCGTAACTCCGGCTCGACTCGAGAATTCTCTAGTCTAGGGTGGTCGAAAAATTTAGGGAGTCGAAAAGAGCTATAATGGTTTAATTTACGATCTTCTATTTGCCAGCCCTTCGACTCGGTGGCGTAAGCTGAGCTTACATTCCTCGTGGCCTCGGCAGCCGGCGAACGCGCCCGCACCAAGCCGGGCATTCACAATTCTATTATTTCGACAAAAGGATTTGGAACTTTCTTCGAGCACCGAGCGCGCAGGGCAAGTTTAATTTGCATCGACAACCGAGAAGGGCCGTCTTTTTGTGGCGTCTTGGGTGCCCGGGTACGCCCGGAACGCCCGGAGCCAACGCAGCTAAGCGGAGAACATTCGTACAAGCTGGCCCGGCTCGGCCCGGCACAAGCACATTAGGGATATTAATTGAATTCGCCGATTGCGATTTATTCCCCCATCGATGGGAACTAATGTCTTGAAAGGGTTCGTAAATTAGCCAAACTCGATTCATTAGGACCCGGCAAGGACACAAGGTTCCGACAGGAGCGCGCTTTGCGTGAATGTAACACGCTCGCCGAAACCCTTGTCGCCGTGTGGCCACTGAGAACGGGTGCAAATGAACCTGGAAGCTGGTTCCAGCTTGGTATGAATAATTTCCACGTCGTCGAGCTCGCTTGTCGACTTGCCTCTGACCCGACCAGCAAGCGACCGTTTAGTGATCGAAACTGCATTTTCCCTATCTTATGTGGCGATAGAGCTTCACTTGTGTGATTACTTCTTTCGAAAATAGTGTTTCGACCGCACGGCACCGCATTTCAATCAATTTGACAAAACAACAATCACGAGTAGGTGGCGACATGTTCGTTCGGCTATCGGTTCCATTTAATCACTTCAAACCGACGTGGCCATCCATTTCATTATGCTCTCTTTTTCTGTTCATGCTGCCCATCATGTGTATCTCAACACTTGATCTACGCTTTGATCTTCAAACTTCAACCGGATGGCAATCAAAGTGAAGCATAGAAGTAAGTACGCACCTCCTTGCAATCACCCACCGCGGGGGAGACCCGTAGCTGGCCAAACACGAGACAAAAAACAGGCCAACAGGGAACATCTCGGGGCATTATACAAATTGATTTTTCCTGTCACTGTCAGGCGGTGACAGGATCAACCAGGCACCATCAATATAAATCAATCTTCAATCAGGCCCTTGACGAGGGCCTCATGACAAAATCATTTATTATGTGCGCACCCAGTTCCCTCTCTCTTTCTCTCTCTTTCTCTCTCTCTCTCGTGTGCGTGTGTGTTTGCATATTTTGGGGCACACTTTGGTTGTTTATGTTGTTGGGCTTTTGAAAAGCAATAACTCTGATTGGTTTTCAACTTCCCGTGTTATGTCGTGTGCCCCTCGGAGAGGAACGGGTCACAACAAAGCCCGCAATTAAACTTGCTGCAAAGTGAAACAAGTTTAGATGAACTGTAGCGCATCGTCTCTAGTTGGAGGGCTGGCTGATATGATCTAGTAACCCAAGAGTGACAGACAAAGTGGCTACAACCCAAACAACCACCGACGCCAAGTGAATCGGTTATTTTACACTCGAATTGGTTTTTTTTTTATACAAAGTACATAGAACGTGGGTCAATAAGTCCGAAAGATCCGTTAGATGCCGTCATAAAACTTACATCATTTGCAAAAAGTGACAACCCTTAAACGTACTCTCCGGATTTGATCCTCAACGACTGTTGGATGTTCTCGAACCTAACCAAGATGCTGCTGTGTAAAAGCTCTGCTCAACGGACATTGAAGCTGACTAAAGAATTTTGAAAAAGGTGCAAAAACAAATTCAAAATACTGTCGAAATAGGAAAACTCAAATGAATGGTTTAAAACGGAGAGAGTAGCCCCCGTTAATAGTCAGTAACCGGATGTTAATAGTCAGTAACCGGCCGGAAGAAAAGAAGAATAATTTGTAACGACAAAGGGCCCCATATAGAAGAGAGAAAAGGTTCAAAACAGAAGCTCAGAATCGAAACAGATTCGTTTTTGCAAAGGTTAACCAAATACTCTTCAGCCAGTCAGAGAAAGGACGAACACCGAGATCAAATGAATACCATTTGATTGGTAAACTGTAAATAGTTTAACTTGAAGTTCTAAGTTCAATTCGTAATTCAAAATTAAATTAGTTTTTAAATAAGGTAGCATCGATTCCTGCACATTTTTCTTGACTAAATTTTGTCAAGCCACGTTTAGTACAATTACGTTTTACTTTCTTTGTTTAGTTACAATTCCGATTTTTTTATTGTTTTTAGATACCAACTAATCAACCAACTACGTTTATTACTACTGCGACTACCCCTAAATCGATTAACCTATTGCGCTCTCTGCCCCCTGTAATCGATCCAGTTCGAACAAACACAAGCGACCATGAACGGGGTGCACAACAAATTGACTGATCCTTCCGACGACCATGACAGTAGCATTGGCGGCCAACCGTTTAACATGATGTTTGCATAGCCTGCGACATTTCGCCAAACACATTCAGCACGTGCGGTTGATGCGAAACCGGCACTTTAATGATGACGCCCATTAAACGGCTATCAAGGCGCACGCCGAATGTGTCGTCCTCGCAGAGGTGTTGGTGTGCTTATGACACCGATGGGGCCGGCGGGTCATGTTGTATCGCGTAGCAAATCGCAATGGCCTTACATGTTATGGCTTCACCATGGCCCAACATGGTGTGACTTCAAAATTTGAACCGTAATCCGGATCTCTGGCTTCTCCTTTCTGCCAATGCTCTCAGAATTGCGTTTCCCTATAATTTAACACCAATCAGCTTCATCCAGCGACACTTCAACCTCCGCTTTAAGTCGTAAAACATGCGCCGGCTACGACAACAGAAGTCAGTCAAATGGGCGGACGTACATAAGAGCAAATAAACGTGAGCCATGCCGGCCCGAACCGGGACCGAACGTGACACGCTCGTGCAGCACCATATTTAATAAGATGTTGCAAAATGTCCTCCAGTGTCGGACGTGGCCGGCCAACACCGTCCGGCAGTCGCAAAATATGCCGTATCATTTCCCCGCTCATAAATCATCCAATTAAGACGTTTATCGTGACCGGGGCCGCGCATTCCGGCGGCACTGCGAGATATGGCCTTATTATTTTTTTCAACCTTTCCTTTTCGTTCGCCACGTCCTGCGGCTGTGACAGAAGTTCTACGTGGCAATAAACAATTTTCCATCCACTTTCTTCGCAACGGCCGCCGGTGGTCGCAAGACACACTGATAACGCCATCAAGTCCAGCGGGTCCCCATCAACGGTGTGACGGACTGACGATATCCAGGCCATAATCATTTCCGGAAATATTGCCCGCTCATGGTGGGCCTCGGCCCATTCTGACCGGCGGACCGAGTGCTGGCCCAAATAAATACGACGAAACCGGGTGTCGGGCCCTCCCAGAAACGGTGTCCACTTTACGATGGGAGCAGACCAAAATAATCCTTATCTGGGCCATCCTTCCGCTCTCGAGAGATTGTCCCACTTGGTCGGCACTTTATGGGGGCTTTCGTTCTTGCTGGGGCTCGGGCGAGTGTCCTGTCCGAAAAATGGATGACGGTTTGCTGGGAGCGAGTGGATCGAACGCATTGGCTAATCTTTTCTGAGCAGAAAAATCCTAAGCAAACAAAGCGCGACAAGGATGTTGGCCGAAGGAGGGCAAGCGTAATCCAAAATTTATGCTCCTTGTTTCATCAGCTTACGACCTTGGGAAGTGTGTCCATCGGAGAACTGTACATAATCATGCGGACAGCCGCTTTATGCTACACTACAGATAGTTGTAAACATTATTTAACCAAATGGAATTCGATGTTTGTGTGAGTGATCGAGGTGATAACTTATTGGCAGAAACGCTGAAGACGCCATTTTAATTAACCCCAATCCCTTACCGGGCGGATCCGCTTGGTTACGAAACCCTTGTTATTCAACTGCGGCCCAGATATGGCCGGGATAATGTGCGGCCCCTATCTATCTCGTGTGCGTCACTCCGGTTTAACAACCACCATAAAAACCACATCCACGAGGTGAGCCGCGGGCGTCACAGTGTGGTTCTTACGCAACGCATTTCCGTTGCGCTCCGGGCGAACCGGAAGCGGGTGGCCATTTTCATTTTCCCCCAAACCCAACCCACGGCGTGGGCGGCGGAAGTAAAGATGGTGAAAACTGCTCGCGTGCCTCGCCAACGTGGTCAGCGCCGAAGCCCTTGATGAAGTGCTCATGGGCTCGGCGTACGGCCAACAAATGGAACGAAACGGTTACGTCGCGTGGGTCGTTGCACCGATGCTCGTGACGGATTTCGGTCCGAGCCAACTGACCCTTCAACCATGCAGCCCAAAAAACGTCACGAATGTCAAATGGGTTCTCCCCCGCAGGGTGGCTCCCGATTGATGGCGGACAACTTCACGCACTGGCTCGCTGCCATCAACGCGCTGAACTGCTGATAGTGCACACTGCAGATGCACTGCATTAAGGGGCCCGAACAGGGGGCCCGGGAGCCTTTTCATGGTTCTCGGGGATGGACGGTGTCATGGAAAGTATTTGGTTCCTCCCGTCGGTCCTACGATCGTCCCATGTTGACGCGCCGCGGCGTTGGCAGGAGCATAAATCAATCAGTCACATGCTTGGGTATAATTTATGTTACTACTGCAATGATTTTCCACGCGTTTGGCTGTGCATCGTCATCGGCGGCCGGTGAGGTGACGAGGGATTACATTCCTCAACATGTTTTATCTCGTTGCATTCATTAAAAATGGGTCCGAAATGCATTTTTCAGCACCTGCCGGTAGTGGGTTTCGAGAAGTGCTGAAACTCAGCTAAACATGACACCGCCGACTGAAGGGTCCATTTTCATTCAGCAGTGGAAATGTTGGCCCATCCTTACTCGGATTCCCCATGGACCGTGTAGACGGTATTATAAAACTATAATAAAATGTTTATGGTACTGTAAATGGGTCTCTCAACTAGATGTTATGTTATTAAATTGGTTTAAAGATGGTTCTTATACAAAATTCCACAACAAGCCTTTATACTAGAAACGCAAAAAGGTTTACAAAAAAAAAACAAATTCAAGTTGAAGTGTGATCATAATTTCATCTTGTTTCACAAACCTTGTCTTGTTAAACCAGCAGAACAATATCCGTTACCCATGTTGGTGTCAATTAAACTCCAGCAGGTTACCCACCTAATGCTCAATGAGTCTCAATGAGTTATACCTTTCAATTGTTGCTCTCCACATCGCAGTTCAAGACACAATGGAATTTATCATGAACGAGATACCAGGAATTCTATTCGTGTTCTAACCGCAGCTGAACGTTAGAGATGAGAGTTTCCATCGGTTCCAGTCACAATAAGTCACATGGTCCGAATGTATTCTGTGCAACGGCCCTTGTCATCGGGCCCTGGGCGATCGAAACAATAGATGCCAACCTGCTAACATCAAACTTCATGCAACGAGCCGGTCGGAAGCGTAATGACGTGAACTTGCATCACCCTTTACGATTCGCGCCTCACAACCGTTCCCGACAAGCTGTGGCTTGGTTTTTAGGCTTCAAAAGAATCTGACTCGTTCGACAAACGGTAGAGTGCTCAGCGCCAAAGGGGTACCCGTTGCGAAAGTCAACGAACATTCGAGGAATGCCGTCCGTTAAAACCTGAACCACGATTTCCACACGGATACGCGGAACCTCGTCTAGTTCCTGAAACGGTCAGAATCGCTCATCGTTGAGAGCAGCATGGCCGTTTGCCTTCCAGTTGCGTAGGCTTCTACAGTGCGAGCTACTTGCCGGTTGAAATTCATCATTTAGCCAAACAAAGGGTGGAGAAAGGGCTTCGTCGGTAGAGTTCTCGAATTCCCAACCACAGATTGGATGGATTAAACGTGCCCATTTAGGAGCAGATACTCATACACCATCCGTTGCTAAAAGCTTCGCGAAAATTAAAACCAACACAAGCTAGAGAGCTTAGAGAGCTTAAATATTGATTCATTCTTTCAACGAAAAATTTAAATTTCAAACACCATTTCAGCATTGGCGAATGATTGCCAAATCGAAACTGTATTAGCTATTAAAGGAAATATTTTTAGTGAACGATTTATTTCAACTTATTATAAGCTTTCACGATTTGTTAGAAGTTAGCATTTGCAAAATGTCATTTCTTTAACCAGTTTGTACCTATAAAACCTTTATCAGTCATTTTGTGTTAACAACGCTATGTTTCACGAGCACGCAAAATGCCCTGGCTTCCTACCCGGTTTCCACTGGGTTCCAAGGGTCATGCATTATCGTAATGTGGTAGCGTTCGCGTAATTATCCTTATGTCATCCACACATTTAATTACATCCAGCGCGACCGTCACCGAAACTTCCGAGGCTTGGCCGTCTGGTCTGGCACTCTGGATGTTTGCCAGGTCAGTCAGTTCGTGACCCGTTTTCTGGACACGTACTGCATGGTACGCTCGCAGCATTACTATCGGGACTTCCCGATCAGACCTCACCAGAGCCAATCTGGGCCGGTTGATGAAGTCCGTCTGGAGCTACCAAATTTACGTCGGAGTTGGACATCGGACCGGCTTACGCTATACGATTTACCGGACACATCCCGGGCCCCAGCGTAGTATGATAAACAACAGATATGTTTACTTCATTATGGAAATTATGATCCAACCGGCTCGTACACTAGTGTTTGCGCTCGATAGGGGTGCCCTACATACCCGACCTCCGCGCATTGTTTTCTGGCGCCAGAAAATGGAGAGATTGGTTTACGCAACTTCAAGCTTCCAGAGGCTTCTCAGGATCCACCGCGGAACTGGATTGACCACGCACTGAAGCCGACCCGAAAAACCTTCAAGATCAAATAAAAACCGAAAAGTTACGCTCCTGAAGGACAGAAAGCCGACGGCAAGTAGGCCTGTGATGAGATAAATTCAATCATTTAATTGAATTTGCTGCATGATAATGTCGGACCGTTTACTTCGCATAGGGCATCGTTAGGTTTTGGACAGTGAGCCTCAATTTTTTTGGCCAACATAAGCTAATGGGCCTGATTGGATTAGGCTAAGCCCAGGCAGGATGAGCATAGTTACGTTTCAGTTATCTCTCAATCGCAGTCTGTTCAATCATTCGTGAAGCAGTAGTGCTCAAGACGAATGTCAGACCTTGTAACCCCGTGTGGTATCGCTACACTTACCATTGCAAATACTTAAGGCCTGAGGGAACTATGAAGTACTATAAAAAAAACTTCTCACGAGGATACGCCATCGGCATCGAATCTAAAATAATATAAAGAATTTGAGAGGGACCGGAGTTAACTATGCCGGCCGGACCGTGTTAGGTAGCAAAAAGTTTCATTCAAGTATTTCCCATTACCGGGGACTTCAAACTTGCCGTCGTCGGGCCAACACTTGAGTTCATACATGAAAGGCTGTCCGTAAGTAAAACATGTCACAATGTAGTACAAAAAATAAGACATAAATAAGACTGCCATGCCCTTCGTAAAACTTGCTCAATTCTGTGCAAACCTAAGACAAAATCGATAGAATGTGTTTACTTGGTGTTTCCCCGAAACCCGGTTCATGATAATGTCCCGTTTACTAACTAATCCTTGGCGCGTTCAATGATCGGTTTACGGTTACCCGGTTGGCGTAAGCTCGGCATCTTGCACTTCTAAGCCGAGCTCAGCACATCCGAGCACGAGCCACGGAAAGAAGACGAAGTTTTGCCGGCCTCAAAGTTTCCTGACCAGCCCACCCTGACCGACTGGCTGCAACTTCCATTGTGCCGGGCCGGGTAGCGGCGGCCGATGCTGATGGCAAGAAAATGAGTTGTTCGTTGGAAGATAAAAACCAGATGTCCACTGGATTATGCATTCGATGATAAGGTCTGCCCATGGTTCTCTTAATTCACCGTCGTCGTCGCCGTCGTCGTACTGCTGGCCAGAATGCTAACCAGTTGGCCATTTTCTCGATGGCTAGCGGCGGGATCGTTTGGCTGCCGAGTGCAGGAACTGGTAAGGACCGTTCCGGAAGGGCTCTTCGAAATCATCACTGCAAACTCCATTAAACAAAGTGAATTACCAATACAAAGACGAGTACGTTGCGCCGGAATTATGGCCAGCAAGGCGTCCCACGACCCGACAGTCATTACGCCGGCCGCCGATGGTTTATGGGGCATGTCACCACGATGAGCCCGGCGGGAGTTGCAAAACGCGTCCCTGTTGGGGCCATGTTGGTGCCAGAACGCCCCTCACAACAGATTAGAAACCCGCGGGGGCCAGACAGCCGGAATTCATTCCCGTCCGCAAATGGTGGGAACATTGAAAAGCGCGCGGCTGCACGGCACGAAATGCTGGCAATTTTACACCATCTTTTACGGCCAACCATTACGGGCGCCCGGAAGCTCCAATCGAACCGGTGGTGCCGAAACCGCGACCGGAAGTCACGGCCGGATCCATCACGCCGTGTGCCTGTGCATGTGCGGGTCCAGAACAATCCAGCCGTCGTTAGCCAGCGTCAAATAATATGACACTCGGTAAGTGTGGTGATAAATTTTTCAATTTGTAACATTTTTCAGGCCGCCTATGGTTCGCGTGCTTCGTCGGCCGTGGAGCCTTTTATGGGATGGCCTTTCGGATTGTTCACGAGACCAAGCGGGGGCGAAGGCCCAATCTTTGACACAATCTGGTTGTGGCACTGCCTTCTTTTTAAAAGTTTTAATCATCATTAACACCGGAATGGTCGGACATAACAAGTACATAAAGCGCAGTACATCTCGCAGGGTCGTAGCAGAGGTCCGAACCTACGGACTGGTGGTTTCCACGCTGATGGGCAGCTTGGAGTGTGTAAAATACACAAATCACACGCATAAAACGGACGATGGTTCGCAGAAGGAACTAATTTAACAGCCCATAATCGAGCTAGTGACAGACGGTGGACCTTCAGGCAGCTGCTCATTATCAGCGGTAGGCCACTATTGTCCTTACGGAACTGATGACTACTTCATTACGGATGTAAGCGGAACTCGCGGATCAAAACCATCGGAAGCAGCCATTGCCACATCCGTTGCTACTTTCAATCATTCGCATTTATTTTGTGTTCTTCTCCTTCAGATGCCTTCTGCCTATTGTAACTTTTCCGCTCTCAACTTTGGATTCTCATTTTCCGGCACTCCGGTGGCGGCGGCAATGAAAACTTCTACGAACCGGAATTTAATTCCCGCCCCGGGTTCCCGGAAACATTGGAGCGCGTTACATAATCTCGAGCACCTTGCCGCTGAGAAGGCAAAGAGAGCAACTTCCGGGCCCAGGTTTTTGCTCTTTGGAATCCCGAAACTTATCCCGGTTGCAAGCAACGGAACGGGGATGCTCCAGCATCGGCCAGCTTTTCTCTCCGATATCACGAAACCGCCCGAAAAGTATAGTTCCCAAACAAAGCCACCGTAACAAGCTTAACAGCAATAAACTATCTGGCTTTGGAAACGAGATAACCAACATCGCACCGGCGCTCTGCCGGTGCAACGCGTAATCTTGCGTCTTTATTGTGTCTCGGTGAGGTAGGTTTAAAATTATGGTGCTCCCAAAACACGTTGCCATCCTGTGGCTGAAATTAAATAGGTCACAGCAGAGCTGTAATTAAATTAACCTCACGCACGTGCCCCTGCTGTGTTGTGCTGATGATAAACGCCACCCAAAAAAAACACCAACGACCAACAGTGGTCTCAGTGCTCAGTTTCACTCGATTGACTCGGTGGGTGGGTTAGCACCATCGAGCGTCAAATTGTGCAGCATGATCGCTTTCGGCTGTTGTTAACATTACGGGCTAATGAGGTGTGAAGGTAGTTCTCGTTTTGCTGGGACACGGTCACCGACACACCCGACTATCGATGTTTTGTGCCACAACATAGCTGCAAAAGGCGGCCTGTCGTTTTCCAGAAATTATCCTATTCCACCCATATAACATTTCCAAATCGGCAAATGAGTGTCGATTTTGCCAACGCCGGTTTTTTTCCCGTTCCGTAGTGTGCATGACGTCCAATAGTATCACCGGTAAACATTCCTTGCAATTGATATCAAAGCTTATCTCAGTCGTTGATTAGAGCGCAAAGAGTTGTAAAAATTGGTCTGCTCAAACAAGCAATAAATTTTCGTAACACCCAAGCCGTCGCAAGTCATCGCATCGCGTGTCTGAAAAGAAAACAATTCGTAAACATTCGATTATATTGCGTCATTAATGCTCACCGCATGAAGTTGCCGGTTGTTTCGTTCACCTAGAAATCGAGTTGTAGCTTCCCCTAACTTACACAGCTAGCGTACCGTCTATGGCCAAATATTTAAAGATAACCGGGTCCAATCGTAATCCCCGGAGCGCGATGAGTCGACGGAATGAATTGTGCCGCGCCAGATAGAACGGCCCACGGCACCAACACCAGCGGACCGAATCGCGGATGGCAAGAAGCCAATCAGCCACTCCGACAGTTATCTTACAGTTGGGTAATCGGGGCGTCGCTCGCGCAGCTGTTAGCAGCTTCAGCCGCGTGTGAAACGGGAACGCCGACACAGACACAGTCGCATCCAACGAGCGTTCATAGTGCCGGCTCCGAAACCGGTTCCGTACAGAACGCTCCCGCAAGTGGTCATCACTGGCTGGTGCGCTGCGCAGTTGATGCTGCGTAAACAAACCGGGACGGGTCAGAAACGGGGCAAGTCACAATGGAACCGCTTACGACGGCACTCGTGTTGCTGGTGCTCGTGGCCCCGGTGTTGCAGTGGCTCGTTGGACGCTACCGGTTATCGCAAATCTACGACAAAATTCCTGGACCCCGGGCGTATCCATTCATCGGTACGCTGTACCTGATATTAGGTAAAACACCCGAAGGTACGTAGCGCCGCTTGACACTTCTGCCGCCGAACGCACTCTAACCGAACACCGGCACCGGCACAGAGATATTCCAGGTGATCACTGAGCGCACCCGGCGGTACGATGGGATCCACCGGATCTGGGTGGGGATGACACCCGAGGTGCGGCTCAGCAAAGCCGAGTACGTCGAGAAGGTCATCAGCTCCAGCAAACACATCGAGAAGGCAAATCTGTACCGCTTCCTGGGCGACTGGCTCGGGGAGGGACTGCTGACGGCCAAAGGCGAACGCTGGTTCCAGCACCGGAAGCTCATTACACCGACCTTCCACTTCACCATGCTCGACGGCTTCTGCGAGGTGTTCGCCGAGAACGCGTCCATCCTGGTGAACCAACTGCGACCGCACGCCGGCACCGGCAAACCGGTCAACATCTATCCGTTCATTACGACGGCCGCGCTGGACATAATCTGTGGTATGGTTCCGTAGGGCAAACGCGTCCACTCCCGAACGGTACCGAACGCTTTCTACACACACATGTTTCCACAGAAACGGCCATGGGTGTGAAGGTCCACGCGCAGACCTCGGACGTGGAGGAAAATGCTTACGTAAATGCGGTCTATCGGTAAGCCGCAGGGGGCGCTTCGAGATTCATCATGAAAACACCTTAACTTACCCTCACCTTACTTCCCAGACTAAGTGCTCTGTTTATGGACCGACTTGTCCGTCCGTGGCTGCACCCGGATTGGGTATTCAAGCGATCCGCTCTCGGACGCAAGCAACACGAGCTACTGCAGATTCTGCATGGCTACACACGGAAGGTTAGGGAGCCCCCCCCTTGTTTGGCAACCCCACAACACTCACAGTAATGACGGTTGTGTCCTTGCAGGTGATCCAGGAAAGAAAGAGCGCCCTCCGGGCAAGCGAGACGGACGGTTCGGCCCGTGCGACGGACGGCGATTCCGTCGGGCGCCGGAAGCGACTTGCGTTTCTCGATCTGCTGCTACAGAGCTCCACCGAGACGGACACGACACTCACCGACGAGGATGTGCGGGAGGAGGTGGACACGTTCATGTTTGAGGTATGCAGCGGCCCGGGGAACACGATGGGGCGTCGTTAATCGAACCGTAATCGATTGCACTTACTTTACCCCGCAGGGACACGATACGACGACCGCGGGCATGAGCTGGGCGCTGTTTCTGCTCGCCCTGCACCCCGAGATCCAGGAGCAGGTGCATCAGGAGATTGATTCCATCTTCGGCGACAGTGATCGGCCGGCCACGATGCACGATCTGAACGAGATGAAGCTGCTGGAACGGTGCCTGAAGGAAACGCTCCGCCTGTACCCATCGGTGGCGTTCTTCGGCCGGACACTCAGCGAAGACATCGAACTGGGAGGCTATAACGTGCCGGCGAGGACCATTATCGGCATTCACTCGTACAATGTGCATCGCGATGAACGGTACGTCAGTTCGTCAACGTCCTTCGCGCCCTCGAGGCCACCCTAACCAGCCTGTGTCTCTCTGTGTCACCGCCAGGTTCTTCCCCGACGCGGAAACCTTCGATCCGGATCGCTTCTTGCCGGAAAACTGCGAGCACCGCCACCCGTACGCGTACATACCGTTCAGTGCCGGACCGCGGAACTGCATCGGGCAGCGGTTCGCGATGCTCGAGGAGAAAAGCCTTGTGTCGTCCGTCCTGCGCCACTACCGGATTCGCTCGGAGCGCACCCGCGAACAGCAGCTGATGGTGAACGAGTTGATTACGCGCCCGAAGGACGGTGTGTTGCTCTACCTAGAGGCTCGCCGGTAGCCGGTAAAGTCCCAGTGTCCCGGCCAACCGTTCCAGGCCACCATCGACAGTCGCGAACGTCCGACCAAAGATAGAAGCAAATAATATATTCACCACCACCCGCCACCGGTCGGCAAAGTTAATTATTTCCCATTTTCCGGCCCCGCGGAGTATCGATTGGCTAAGGGTCGGACTGTTGATTAAAACCTTGAGTTTGCAATCGGCGCAGGACGCGTGGTGTGGTCGTCGGGGCGTCAGCTGAGAACCAGCGTCACCAGGGAAAACAAACTGGTCGAATGGAGAGGAAGCGCATTGTGCAGGGCGGCCACCGTAAGATATATGAGGAAGCTCATCAGCATAGTTTCAATACAGCCGATGGCAGGTGGTGGGAGTTTAAAGTGAGATTTTACGCTAATGATTCGGTGTTCCATCGGGGCGAAGCTTCACGCATAAGTGTTTGCTTGAAGCTGCCCGAAATGGAAGCACCATTGATTTACTTAATCAATATACTTTGGTTCCGGTTCAGAATACATTAACCTTCGAGACTGAGCGTTTCTTTTTTCGAGACCATCACACACAAAATGTGAACAAAAACAGAACATACCACGGAGGGTGGATTCTGCCATACGGTCTTCAACAGCTTCGAATCGAATCTTTTGAAACGAGTTATTTGGAAAAATAGCAAAATGCCCTTTCAAAAATTTCTTCGAATTCATGTAGCTCTCGGCATCAAGTCGCATTTCAATACGAAAGAGTCCTCAACAAGCACCCACATGTTGTGACCCTTGGTGCCCCTGTCGTGTTGAGAAATGTTCCAGCCAACGGGACAGGGACATTTGTTAACTCGGTTCGGCGTATCCGTAGGAAGCTGTCGGTATCGGCGCGAGTGTTATTACTGTTGTGTGATCCAAAATAATGATGAAGCAAAACAGCGTACGATGAAATTTCCTTAATTGGGGTTTAATTCCCAACAAGGCTTTGGTTTCGCGTGTCGTTTGTGAGCGGCTTCGATTCTGACAAAATTCTGACATTTAAAACAAGCCAAGAATACGCCGAATGGGATAATCATGATGTGCCGTTAGCAATCCTCCGTTAGCGTATCAAACTGTGTTTCAAGGGAAATTATTATATATTTCCAGAAATCCTGCCATCCTCGGTTTGGCTCGGAAAAACAACCCCTCAAACGCATCGGCAATGTCGGTGGCCGCTGGCAAAACAATCTACTTGAACCGCACTGTTGGCCGCCCCCTTCCCGGGGGTAGCTCCCAGCACAAATTCCACAAATACGATTATCCGACTCAACACTTGATCTAGCCAAGTCGTTCCGTGCCATAATCAGATATCAGAGGCCCTCACACGCACGCACACGAAGAATCAATTAGATTTGCTCGAACATGCACGACAATTTAATTATTTCTAGCTGTGTTCCGCCTTATCCCACCCAATCCCTGGTGTTGGTTCGGAACGCACGGCAGGACCCGGACCCGGTTTCAGCAACTTCTGGAAAAGGACGCTCCCTCGCCACGGACGCCATTGAATGTCACGAACGAGACGAAGGTTGTTTGTGGAGATGTTTTAATTATTTTGGACTTGGCAATGTGCAGAAGATACGGGGCAATCGGAAAGAGGCCCTGCCGTGGCCTTGATGATGGGCGCCATATAGATGTCCGACACTCCGTCTCAAGGATGTCACGGTCACATTGCGGGCGAATCGAAGGCGACGACGAAAACTGAAGGACCGTTACTGTCACGTGAACAAAGCGCGCCCTTCTTCTTCAACCTTTCTGGGGCGGTCTTGTTGGCGAACAATCCTTTTCGAGGTTCGAAGCTGGCGGTTCAAGAAGCCACTTCTTCCTTGGAAGTAGGTTCCCTGATGCGACTTCTCCCCAAGACACCCGGTGTTGATGTTGTGTTGACAGGTTTACTGTTCAGCGACGTCAAGATGGCGCAGCTTCGTTTTCTGAAGCGAGCGATAAACACGGTGTCACTTCATTATAAAATGATAATTTTCGCCCTTATTTTCTATAACGGCCAACATTTTCGTAGGCCTACGGCAGTGTTGCCCACTTCAAAGACAGTTCGCGAAACCGTTGGCAGACAAATTGTTTGCGCCACGTTAATGATGCGTTCGATGAATGGCTGATCCGGCTTGTTCCGGCTCGTTTTGAAAGTGGCCTGTCGGAAATCATTTCACCGCTCCGCAACAACGTCTCGAACAACTACTATTATTTGGCAAAACCTCGGAAAACAAAATGGAACTGCCCGACTTTGGGACTTTTTTCGACCATTCAAACAGTTCTCGGCTTCGGCCGGCCTCAGTTGGTTAGAGTTAATGAACTGAACCGGAATTAATTAACTGTAACCCCGGGCCCGAACCGGATGGTTAGAAAACTCGGTGCGGAAAATACTCACTTTTCCGAACCACTACTTACCGATCTTAGTTTGGCACCGGGTGCTGTGTATCGAATGTGTATTAACATCATTGGAACCACACGACTACCAGTTGGTGACGGACGGGTTATAAGACCCGAACGGCAGCACTTCCGTCAGCTCACCACCGCGCAGTTTCGGTCGAAGTCGGCAGCGTCTTCCGGAGCGCTCGACGAGCGGCAAGATTATGGAAGCGCCGAGCCCGAGTCGAAGGCGGCAATTAATTACGCTGGCTGACGAAAAGTTTCGCTATGAAAAGTAAACCCAATTTTCCAAAAACCCGGGCCCGAGGAAATGAGTTTTGCAAATGCAATGACACTCGGAGTCGGCACGGATTCGACGGCGCACGGTGAAGAAAAATTGTTTTGTATTCCAAGCGCCGGGACGGGACCCTAACGAGATTTGGCCCGCCACCGGAAGCGGGACGACATTTTCGCGTCACTGTCGCGAAAACTTCAAATAACGTTTAGCGTAATTGGGCCGCCACGCCAGTGTTCGCGTAAGTTGCAAATTTAAATGAACGCAATCGGCGGAATCGAGTTGCCAATCGGGGGGAGGTGCTGCTGCTGCTAGACACCGAAGAAAAATCCTTGCAGTTCCATGTTCGCCGTCGTGGCTCCTGCTTTGCATATCAGCACACACGGCCGCACCAACCACTTTCAGCCCCGGGCAGCACTGTTTCTCGCTTCATTATGGAGACAAAAAGCCCCCCACCCGGCGCCCCGGCCGCACTGAGGCCCGCTGCTGGTGGGCGCGTTTTGCATATCGCTCTCTATCCCTTCGACATCCGGTTTCGGATTCGTTAGCATACGGGCGCGCACCGACCGCACCGCACATAATAAAACATGGAAACACACACATAAGTAATTAAGAATGTTCGCGCTGTCTGTCGCCTCGCCGAGGAGCCGGGCAGGGCAGGGCATTTCAAATGGCACCGTACCGCGAACGGAACGAAAGGCATCACTTGACTCGGCGCACACTAGCGTACCGTGGCCGACACGCTCGGTTTGGGCCCCGAGCCACCGCATACTTGGCGCGGAAAATGCCGTGAAAACGCTCTCACCTCCTGCACGCCCTAAGACTCCCGGACTGCCTTGAGGATTAGGAATCTTCGGCCCGCCAACTGTCACTCGAGAGGGCCTTCGCAGGAATCATTTTTATTACCTCTCGAAACCACTTAACATGGCACCTCGTTCAACCGGTAATCCGTGTTTGGTCGTGCTCGTGTTTGGACTAATCCTTTCAACCGGAAGCGGAACGCAGACAGTAAAAGGACTGTCGCGAACGTCCGACTTCAATCGAATTAATTGATGAGAAAAACTCCAGGCCCCCGAGCACGGCTTAGTTGGGTGAACATGACAGTTACATCGTTTCCCGGATTGACCCAACCCCAAGCCGTTCCGTAGTGTAACTTCTAGCAATTGGCTTAAAGTTGCGGAAATCGTTCGCTTCCCGGGCAACGGATGGATTTCAATTTTCCCGCCTCATCGGTGAACTGCGCCGTGTCACAAATCGGTGTGCCCGTGTGCCGTTGTGCCCGACTGCATTTGCCCTCTAATGCCCACCATTAATCTCGTCTGGCAAACTTCTCCGTGTCGGTCCAGTGACGACGGCCCGGGCGGCCCGAAATAGCATTCAACTGGCAAACACGATTACGAAATCACTTCCTTTCCATTTCATTAGCCTAATCAATATTACATGAACCGTTGGGTGGCCCAAGGGAGAGAGAGAGAGAGCAAAAAAATACACTTCGCACGCACTTCCGGTTTCGCGTATACAGACGGAAGGTTAGCCGTGGTCTACGACCATTGCAGTGTGCCTCTGAAGCCACGCAAAAGGTTCACCTGCGCATCGTTCGGGAAGAATCGTTCGAAAGCTTAACTTCCAACTCGTTTGCACGTTTCCTTGGCCGCGCACGTGCCGTGGCTAACTTTTCCCATATCGGACCGAAAATTATGCACCCATTCATGCAAACTTCTCGCCATCTTCAATCACTCTCTCGCTCGGTCTCTCGGTTGAGCGAGAGAAAGGACAACGAACCGGCAAATCGAGATCGCCCATTACGATCGGGGATTTTTCGGGCTCCTTTTGCCTGCCTGGCCAAACTTTGTAATGGTGGCGTCCTTTTACGATCGACTTCGACTTATCGGGCGAAAGTTTAAGGGGGCCCGGCACGTCCCGACGCTCGCCTCGATAGTGATCATGTCTTAATCCGAATCCTTCCCGGTCTTTCGGGAACGGGAAAACTTAAAACAACCGAACGTTGATTAAATAAATCGCACACACACACACACACATTACGGTGGGTGGACCTGAGCGCCTTACTTTACGATTGGCCATTATAAACCCGTTAAACTTTATGCGATGCGATGGGACCACTAATAGCATCATCGCGACGGACCGCGACACCGCGAACCCAGGTGTATTATTATTTCGCTATTTCGCTGGTAGAGATTTACAGAATCGCACAGAACGCTTTATGGGCGCCCAGCCCATAACTTGAGTCTGTCCCCGGCCAAAAAAGTGAGACACGGCTCTTCCATCAACCGGCGGCGTCACGTACCGATAAGAAGCTTGAAGCGCCAGAAGTTTGTCACTCACTTTACGATCCGGCATCCTAGCGGCGGTGCGAGGTGGGGCCGCAGCATAAAAAAGTTCGCATTATGCGCTCGCCGAAGCGCAAAACTATCACCTGGCCGGCTATGCCGGGGTGGCTGGGAGCGCATTGATTAATTCCCAAAACGGAGATGACACGATGCTTTTAATACACTCAGCGAGGCGGCCATCAATTTGTGGCACTACTCATCACATCATTTTCACCCCGACCCAGCCAGACACGAACCGACGTCATCGTCACCGCACCGCACCGCACCGCACGGGGCATTAATCAGTCCGATGCCGCCTGTCCGTCGTCGTTTTATGTACATTCTTTGGACTTTTCGCCAAATCACCCAAGTTAATCAAACATGTCACCGAAGGAGGGCCGGCGGCCGAACCGGTGGGACAAATTCTCATCACACTTTTACGATCGGCTGCGCCTTCGAGAGGTACGAGAGTCCGGAACAGGGCACTCTCCGGGGTGGACCCCGGATCCTTAAACCCATAAATAAATATTACTCAAGAGTAGCAGCCAGCCAGGGTTCCAGCGTCCTCTGCAGATACCGAGCGCCCGTTCCCGTGCGAACAAAACAGGCTAAAAGGTATCCTTTTTCCCACACAGCATCTCTCTCTCTCTCACTTTGTCTCTCTGTTTTGCTGTATGGACGGGTAAAAGTACCACAATTGTTCCGACCGCGGGCAGTCGAGCAGTGAACCCACCCGACACCCACCCATAAAGGACCCAAATTGACAATCCGTTCTCCGTTCGCTTCGCTCGCTCGTCATAGAAAAAAGGGCGCCCCGTCCCGAGTCGATGTGCGCGACATTTGACGATACCTCGACGACGTCATTCGAAGAAGATGAACGACCGGCCAACGACGGTACATACATCGTCTTCAGGAGACGCTTCAGGACGGACCATAAACCGTCAGATTCAAAAGATGTAACTGGTACTTCGGAGCCGTCGATCCCGGCGGAGCTCGACGACAAGCGATAAACGCGAACGCAGGGAAGTGGCATAAAATGAAGAAAGGACATATCGTAAGGATAACGTAATGGGGCCGCGCAGCAAACGCAGCGACGAGCGCGCGCGCTCTCCGCGGCTCAAGATCCTTTCTTTCTTCCCAAAACCGTAACGGTTTACAATTTTGCTTTTGTCCCGCGTAGGTCCTTCTTGCGCGGGGAGCTTTAGAGTCAACAGCCAGCCCGCAAGAGTTAAGCGGCCGGGAAACCAAAGCCTTCGCTTGTCCGGGCCAGATATGAAGTGTGTGCCACTCGTTACGAAGGCTTGGGCCACCGACGGCTCGGGCCCGGAGCTTCGTCTACTGGGAACTGTAATATCTTGTTACTCTCGGTCTTCCGCCGGATCTCGGATCGTTACCCATCGCCTGCCGAAGGCTGCCAGCGACGGCGGCAACCGTGGCAGTGGCAGCGGCGTATGCAAGTTTACGTCCTCGCGACCTCTCGAGGGTTCCATGCCGACCGGCGCCCATTCCGGTTACTGGTAACCGACCCCGGCCGGTTTGGTGCCCGTTCTCCTGCTGGCCTTCCGGGCTCAAAACCGGGCCCTCGGGGTTCGTTTCATGCCCGGAAGCGCTGCGATACATGTTATTTGCATAGCATCGCTCGAATGAGCTGTCGGGGCTGGGGCATTTTCATTCTTTTCTCTAATATTTTTGCCCACTCTGCACTCATTGGCTCATTCCAGCGTTCGGTCCTGGTTACGGTTTATGGACGGGATTCTCACTAGGGAACGTTTCGCCGTATGTGCTTAACCACGGTCCGCTGACGTTTATGGCCCAGCTCCCGCTTTGTTTCTTATAACCTACTCCCGATCGGGAGAAAGCTGAAGCCATTTGAGAAAACTTCTTCCCGGATGTCAGAAGCCAGCCAGCACTCGCCGCCTTTAAACACATTCTACTGCCAAGCGGTGCTTTCTACTGCGCTTTACAACACTCATCACGGTTCATGGCCATTGGTTATTGGGCTGGATGTGATTTCCAACATTGTTCTGTCGGACCATGACTGAACTAGCCGTAAGAATACACATACAGTTTCTGTGTTATTTCTATAATTTCGGTTGAACGGCGAATTAAAGAGTTAAAATAGTTCCTTTTTGACATTAGTGCTTCAGATTTGAAGTTTGTCATTTATCGCTAGGCATGCTACGATTAAGAATTTGAAATTGAAAGTCATTCAGATCATTTTCCTAATACAGCCAGACCTATGCTCAATAACGAAACAGTTCGGCTGATTTATAAATAATCCACAAGATGGCATAAATGTCGTGACATTCTACAGTAGTACACTGCGTAACACGTAATACAAGTTACTACTGTGGTCGAAAAATATCGGCTTATAACTAAAAAAATCATCCTTTATTCTTCAAAACCTATGTCATAATCTTTAAAATAATCCATACTCTATGCAATACATCTATGTCTTCATTTGTTACAATTTTCGAAACGGTCCGAGTTCTTCGTTTAAGGAATATCCTTCACCACATTCTTCGTATCGGCTTCTATCTCAACTATTGACTGTAAAAGGTGTCCTCGGAGCGGTCTCTTGAGTTTAGTGAATGGCCCAAAGCAACTTGATGCTAAGTTAGACGAATACGGAGGTTGCGAACCGTTATTGGTCAAGTTTTCATCGTACGTCGAACATCACGAGGAAGTTGAACCAAAAAACTCTCCACAAATCTGGTCTTAAGCGTCAAGCATGGATATACAGCTGCATTGTTCTACAGAGACACATTAATCTTCAAACATCGTATAGAAAGGTGTACAAACACATAAACCGTATGGTTTCTTATGTAGAAAAAATAAACAAGGCTGTTCTTTTGTACGCGCGCATGCTGAATAAGCAACTCACTGACTGTTTACCCTCCCTGACTGTTTACCTATAAATTAAAACACGATAACCAAAGCGTTAGAATTGAAAACATTGTGAGCGAAAGCGAATGGCAAACAAAAGAACACCATAAAAACATTGCTTTCCGGCGCTAATGTTGCCCTTTACATCCCCACGCAAACCCATGTTTGCCGTTGAAGTGGGCGCCGTTGTTGAAGCGGAGCGTCTGAATCTGACTTCAAAAATACAATTTTCCATTTTTTCGCCCACCACCTAATTCATTGTTCACTGCCCGTACTCACATGGCGATCGGCGACCACCACAATGAGTCGCTTCTGGCAAGAACAACAACAACAAAAAAACGGGAAACCCGTTCCGAGTTGTGGTTTACCGTTGCGAGCAGCCAACACCCAGCCGCCCGAAGTGCTGTCAGTTCCGCAACAGGTATGAACCGTCACCTGGCGCCGGTATGTAGCATGTATTGTTTTCCCAGTAAGCCCGTGCTTTCCACACGTCGTCGTCGTCGTCAGCGTCTGGTGGGTACAGAAATAAGCCCAATGTGGAGAACGTCTGCGTCGTAGTGAGCATAACACTTGATGGCACTTCGTTGGTTTTTTTTTTCACTCCATCGCTGATGCGGGGTGGCTTGGGACCGACCTCACAAATCACGCCCACCCACCCGTGGCAGCCCGGTCCCTTGCGCCGGTGTTTCCGGAGTGGAGCACACTTCAATCAGCGTTAAACATGGTCGTATTTTCCAGTTTTCTCTGGGAAATTGCGATCCAACACACACACACACCACGCGCCGTTAGTGCGGGTTCTGGGAAAGTTGCTTCTATTGTTCTGCGTCGACAAGGCAACCGTGAACGGTAGACACACAGACACATATACACGCGGCAGTGCACAAATAGTGTCGCTGGCGCAGAGAAGGTTAAATGCGCACCACCGACACGGGGTCCTGACGCGAAAGTAGCAGAACGAAATGAAAAACCACACGCCGGAATCAATCCTTCCAGTCGTACCGTGCGTGCACCAAGACGACAAACCGACAAACAGCTGTCATCCGTCGCTCAATTACTGCCACGAACATCCGCGCGAACAGTTAATTACTTGGCCGCCGTAAGCGAACCGGAGGGATTTTATTTTAATTCGGTTCACCGCTCGGGCAAAAAATCGGGCACAACGGCCACGACGAGGCCCGTGGAGGGCTCACGGAGTTTTCGCCTGGGAACGCTGGTCACTCGCTTTAAAATGGCCACCAATCACATTTGCAAATTTCCACCCGATTAGCATAAAAAGGACCGTTCGCTCCCAGCCGGAGTGAGCGCTCCGGGCGTTCCGGATTTTCTCTCTCTGTCTCTATCTCTCTGTACGGGATTTTATGTTTCGTTTTGCTGGTCGACTCCGTTCCCCAGTTCCCGGGGCCGGGTAGATGAGTGCATAAAATTTGTGAAAGCTGATCAAGTATTTAAAATGTTGCTTTCAGGGTTCGTCCCCGGGCCTCCGCTGGGGTCCAGCCGCATAAGAGCAGTGGCAAGGTAATGGAAAAACAAACAAAGTAACTTGCCCCAGTTAGCGGATAAGTAAAAGTTTCGTTCCACTCACCCAAAACAGCGCCAAAGTTTGCGCGGATGCCAAACTGTTTGCCCGTGGTTTTAGGGTTGGAGTTGAAATTAATTTACAAAATAAAACCTGCCGCTTCTAACTACATAACGCTATGCTATTTACTTTTAAACAGCAAATACAAACATGTTCTACCGGCCGGTAACGTTCCTGGGCAATGTAACAGCAGTAATAAAGCACACACAGTTTGCAGTCCAACAACTTAGATGCCCTTCGCAGCACAACACGAATATTTAATGCATGATCGACACACACACAAACACACAGATACATGTGTCCATTTCGGTTATCTTAGGTTCACGACTCCCACCCGGGGAAAAGGTCCCGTGGCTCATTTGCATGGCATCAGGAGCCAACCGTACATCAAAAGCAGCATTATCAAAAGGGGGCCCACCGGCCAAAACCCGATTAATGCTCCCGTCCTCACGTACTTCATTAAAGCGATCGCTCGCCCTTTGTCCGCTCGCGCGTGCATGCGTGTGTGTGTTGCATGCAGTGCGACAGGTTTTATGACATAGTATTAATGTCATCCTAACTCACCGACAACCCAATATCCCCTCCGTTGCTTCCGCATGGGAATGTCGGATGGTCGGACCAAGGGCAACACCGTAAAAGCTACAGCCCAAGGAGCAGCAGGACCACAATCATCCGTTTGGGACGGATGCTGTCACGTAGGACGCATGCAAGGCCAACCACCCCCCTCGGGGCGGGTAGTCGGGCACATAAAACGCATCGCTGACCCTTTTCAGCGCCGGGACCGCCGCCGCCGGTCCCGGCGTGTGTCATGTACAAGCTTGTCCATTTAATTCGCCGCACACCAACCGGCCCGTCTAATCTAGCTATTTGGGAGGATTGCCGCTTTCGGGATAATTCCTGGTTTTCTTTTCTGTTGGCATGATGACGAGAGGCAGCTTAAATACCATCCCCCTAACGCGCCGCGACACCTCCCACTGGCGCCGGTCGTGGGTTGCGTACGCCTAAGCTTACGGGTTACATGCGCCAGTGGTATGCTGTGGACATAAATATCCCAGTAACTGTGGTAAGCTGTACAATTCAATCTTTCGAATTCCTGTTAACGTTAACAAATACATTTATTAGCATTAAGCTTCAACTTTGTTCAATGTTTCAAACAACTTAGTGTAATATTGAATTACAATACCTGGGTGACCTGATAAGTTTCCGACCTCAACATGATGATGACAGCACTAGAAAACGAAATTTAGTTAATTTGGTTATCATTCTTTTGACAGTTACTCATCACAACTTCAACCAGTTTGGACGGGCAGTAACCATTGTTTGAGTGAGTAGTGCTTTTTCTCATCCCGAACCCGTTCATCATTTCCCAAGCTCTGAGTAATTAAATTTAGCTGGCGAAAGTCTCATAATTGCAATTGATGGTGCAGTGAGTCCTCATGCACAGTACCCAACTCATCTTTGATTTGCGTTGACGTATTGCCTTTGAAAAACAATATTCAACGACACTGCGATCCTCCATATTGTCCATTTTCACAAAAACACTGACGTCAACTCACTCTAACGATTGTTACACGAAAACTGTTCGCCCAAACTTGCTGAAATGGTGGTGAGTAACTGTCAGAAGATTGACAACCAACAGGAGGCTACTATTTTCATCATTTGCAAGAAAATTAAAAAAACAAGAATATTTGAAAATAGAGGAAACAAAGAATTCAAATAACACTTTATGATACATTCTTTACATCAATTCCGTTCCATTTATATTCGATCATTTTGCATTCAATAGGGTTGCTTATCTCTTTCACAGCCCGACTACGGCGCATAACCGTGCCCATATGGATGTGAGAATATAAATGCTCCCCGCCCGGAAACCATAGACAAATGCATCGCTTTCAATTCACCGATCCTCGCGAATGTGGCTGACGGCGGCTGAAGTTCAATTAGATTCCAGGGGGTTCGGCGGCTGTGGATGGCGCATCCCGATCGATGCTCACTCGCGAAAACGGTTCCATTATCACACTCACGCATTACCGCGCTACCCCGCAATGTCCCCGAGTCCCCGCAATGCAGCAGTTAGCCGGAATCCTCTTAAGAGAACTGCCGGAGCTCGCTAACGAACTAGGCAAAATTTTAATTAAAAGCAGACACCGCCAGCGCCATCGCTTCCAAAACCGGTTCAAACGGGAATTCATATTCCCGGAATACCCGGGTGTGAGGGGAGGCCGACCAAAGTTTATCAGAACCCTGGGATGCGCCAAGGGTGGCAAATTAATGGCACCATACACCATCGAGCATGCACCTTCCAAGGACTGCCACTGCCGGGTGTGTTGGAACCGTGGTGAATGTTTTGGCTGCCAGTGGCTGAGCATTACTCTGTTGCAGCGTTCAGTAGCATCCCTTTTTTCTCAGCCAGTTTCTACCGCGCCGAGAAACACCATAAACGCACAAACCAACAAACAAAAACGCATTACGCAAAATAATTACGGATCGGACACACTTTCGTTTGATCTCTTTGGGCGCCCAAACGGCACTAGAGCCTCCGTTTGTGAAAGCTCCTCCTGGATTTTCCTGAAAATTGTTTTGCATCGAATATGTTTTGATTGCAGTGATGTGCATTGCAAACACGTACACAGTATTTCCATCGTTCAAAGAGGGAATCAGCGTACATCCGTTTGCTTGTGACCTTGCGTGACAAATTGACATCTTTCAAAAGTCTCATTACGCATTACGCCTTTAATCATCAGCCCTGGGAGTGAAGTTCAGTTCACCAACCCGAAGGACGGGAGGAAACACGGAGAACGGAGTGCCTTTAGGGGGCGCTACGACAACGCCGAAATGCAATTATATTTAATCCTCCAGCCCTTTCACTCCTCCGCCATTCAGGCCATAAAGTGTGGCCATCGATTCGCCATTGTGCCCCCTCCTTCATTAGGCGGAAAAGCGGCCCCATTTCCTGCCATCCTCCCGGCTGATAAGATTATAACTCACGGACCACGGCGAACTCTGGGGAGACCCGGTTGAAAGTGTAAATGGAACGTTCGTAATCAGTTCCGGGGTTGCTCAAGTCCCAGCAGCGCGTGGAAAGGTAAAACGACCGGAAAAGTGCTGTCCAAAACCCTTCCGGCAGGAGCACCCCAAAACGGACCCATTTTCCTCTGCACAGGCACGGGCTATATTCGGCGGGGAAGTGATTTAACTGAGAACGGGAGAGGGTGTAGAAAGCGTACGCGACGTCCGCGTGCTTTTGGGTGCGCAGCATTTCGGTTCGCTCTTTCGCGTGTTCCGTGTCTCATCAGCGAAAAGACAAGAGAAGGAGTGCCCACCGTAAATTAAACCTTTAAAATAGCACGCCATTCGAAGCAGCCGGCTCGTGTCTAGTGTACCGCTCAGCAGTTTTGGCCCTCATTATCGGTAAGGCACACATACACCCAGAGGCACTGCCCGGAAGTGTGCCTAAACGGCGTACAATATTTTCTTATAACGCACCAGGCGCCTCCATCGCGCACTTTCAACGCATTAATTGAACCTGTAAGGCCGCACTGGGTTACGTGAATGTAGAGTATCCCCACACTGCCGATGGCCGGGTGGTTGTTGTAAAACTGCTTAAATTATTACCCATCGAATGCCTCGTTGAATGTTTTACCGGAAAATAAGCCAACCTTCGGTGGGTCCTTTTTTTGTTCGTGCCAGCTCGCGATGCGCGTGTGAACTCAACCGTGCGTAGCAGTTACGCGGATGGCTTGCCTCATGAGTGTTTGCCATGAGCGTCGGCGCGAACTATCTGCACGCACGAGACAGGAGACAATGTTATCCGGACTCCTGCTCGGGTGCACGATATTTTACCCTCTGTTTACACGCCAAATAACGCGACGGAACGATCGACGGAAGCAAAACATTTGCCGCACCACTTCACCGATGGGAGGCGGCGGTGGCAAAAGTTTGGCGACCTCGCCGGTGCGACCGGAAGAACGCACTCTCGCAACCCAAGGTGAGTGGATGCTACGGATGCCATTTTCCATCCGGCGCCGGTAACCCGGGCCGGGGTAAATTTTAAACAAGGCAGGAAGAAGCTTTACGCCCAATCGAACGACTGCACCAGCGGCCAGCGGTGTGTTTGGATTTATTGCTTTATTTTCTAATTGTTTAGTGTTTAACTTTTACTTCACACACACACACATACACACAAAAGAAGCTGCTTTCGTGGCCGCCAAGTTTGGCTACACTTTTTTTCATCTGCCAGTCCATTGTTTTCTCCTCCGCACACACACACAGTCAGGTGCGCCGTATGGAAAACTTTTTCCCGGCCCGCTTTCAATTTTCTTCCGGGCATGTAAACTAGCACACACACGCGAACCGGGAACCGGGCCTCCGATGGGCACCATAAAAGCCCCATAAAACCCGGAGAGAGCCCGCTCCAGGCGCCAGCGGCAGCTTTGTGTTTGTGGACGAACCAGCAAAGTATTTTGTTTGCTTCCGGTTCCGGACTTCCGTCTGGTGGCGGAAAGCCAACACAATGCACCGTTGAAGACGAATAAATAGAAACGGGAAAGAAAACAGGGGCGATGACGTGTGCTCCCCTCCGCGATGCTCATTTCACCGGACTAGAAATCATTTACCGGCAATTGGGGGAAAATAGTGGTGGCCACGGTGGTAGACGCTGGCCGCGACGATGGTGCTGCGTGGCGCGAAAGAAGAAAAACGGCCCGACGGAAAAGGATGTTTATGTTGTGCGATGTGCGAAAACAGCCAACAACCGGGGCCGGGTCCCCGTCGGACGGACCACCACAGACCGACATTGTTCCGAAAAGTAAAGGTAAAACTCACCTCAATCGAGCGCAATCAAGTGCGGAGAAGTTGCAACCGCACGAAAGTGGGTTTTATGTGGTCACATAACTCAACACTTGCTTTGAATGCTATGTCTTGGCATCTTAATGCTTCTTTAAGCGTGAATTTGAATCAAGTGAAACTAGATATTATTTAAGACTTATGCTTAAGAGTATTTAAGGGCAGCAGACTTGGTTTTGTTTGTCTCTTGCGCATGGGATAAATAAACATTTTTGGTTAATAAAATACACTACAAAACATAGTATAATCTATTTAAGAGCCAAACGTTTACAATGAGCCGCGGTACAAGACACCTTCTCACAGTATCGCATAGTTCTCAAGCCCACCGAGGCGTACCTTGGACCCCAACCTTTACCAACCTGATCCGGGTAATCGGAGCTTAAAGGTGAGAAAACAGTTAAGCTTCGCCATCCGTTATGGCCCACGCTCGCCCACGATGGTGAACCCAAGCCATCACTTCTGCGAAGATTTGTGAACTACGAAGGTCCATGTCTGGAGCCCACAGGACCCCAGCGGCTGGCTGGCTGGCTGTGCTAAAGTTCACCACAAACTGCACACTCTTTCGGCTCCCTTCCCTACCCGCCAACAGCCTCGGTCGCAAGGCGAGCGTTGTAAAGTATTTGGAGATTTATGTAGTTCGTAGCTCGGCCGTACCTGGTGCACTGATCTTTGGCAATATTTCACTCATATCCTGGCCAACCCTTGTCTCGGTGCTAATGCATTTTTGTGGCCCCACACTCACGCGCACCGCTTTCTCCGCCACACTCGGTCATGTTCCCTGTTGCACGTGGCCTGGCCGACGGACGAGACGGGCGCGCGCATAATGGAGCATGGCAAACATGATAAAAAGGCTGATAGCTTGGCTTCGCCTCGTGCCAAGTGATATTAGCTGTCTCGCTGTGTGGTTCGGAGAGCGTCGAAGACCCAGGTGCCCCGGGTGCCATTTCGGCTTGCGGTTTCGTGCCATCGAAAGGATATCATGAATAATATCGGGTCCACCCGGTGCGCGGCCAGCAGGCGAAGGAATCTCATTAATCGCGTCCCCACAACGCCACTCGGCCGTGGTCGGGCTAGTGTTTTGGTGAGCGACACCTATCACCCGTCAACCTGGGCCGCAGGACCCCTAGGACAGCGGGTGGGTGGCAGCGTCACATACGGGTAGAATGAATATTTCAGCCCTAGCTTAAGTCCATTATGGTGCAAGGTAAACGAGCTGTACATTATACGGTGCGCCGAGCACAGCATTCCTCGTTCGTAGTAAATCAACCACCCCGTTCGTCGTCAAGATGCCGGACGAAAACATAAAACATGTTCAGCATGTTCTTTGTGTCACAATGTTTTATTAATTCTGCTGCCAACCACTGACACATGTTGTATGTTGCATTTAACTATCGTTGCTTAAGCGGAAAGCTTTAATGAGATCGTTTCCTAAAACGAAAACTAAAGCCCGCTTTTATTTCTTCACGAACGAATTTTCTCCCCATTCACAACCGAATTCTGACCGAAATCCACAGGATACTTTCGTCATACTCGCATAAAATCGGACCTCGTATTGGAGCAAAAATTGGACCGATGGCACCGATCATATGCTCCGGGCAAGCGGAAGCGGAAAGCGAACCGAGCCCCGTATGGTGTGCATAAAAATGTACGCTGTAAATGCAGCCCGCGCGTGAAAATGGTGTGGAAATTTATGAATATTGCCGTGTGTGTAAAAATAAATTCGAAGCGAACCCCCCCGCCGGAGCTGGTGAACATTGAATGTGGTTTGTGGAGTCCTGGTCCCTGGGTCCCTGGCGCGCTGGACGCGCAGTGCCAATTTATCACCCCACGGTGACATCGACCCGTTGCTGGGCTCCCGCTGATTGAGTTATGCTGCAGAAACAATTTCATAACGAGCGATTAAATTTGCTTCAATCGCTTGCATTTTGTTAAAGGCATTCGATTCGCTGTTTGCAGACGGGCCCCGGAAGTGTACTCACAGCATAGGGTGACAAGTTTGACGTCAAACAATGTTTTCACACTGCATCACATTATTAAGCGCTTCAGCGACCGAAATACCGCTTCATCCACTCGGGCACCGGAATGTATCGAATAATATCATTCATTTTGCGGAAGCTTCGAATCTCCCAACCAAATTGGCTGTCATGTCGTAGCTTCCTTACAGAATCACTTTACCATAGAACCGACGCACGCCGTGTGTCCTCCGCGACATCCAATGTCTCGCTTCTTGCTAATTGATTTCCTTTCATCCGGCATCGAACGTAATCCATAGTCTTCGAAAAGAGAGCGTACAATTACTCGCCGAACATCGGACCATTACTGACACAGACAGGTCGTAGCTTGAAGTACAAAATTAATTTGAAGTTGTACAATTTGCTTCGCAAATCATGCGGATCAAAGCGCCGGCGAAGAAGTTTTTGCATTGAAAAGTACAGCGTCAGAGCAAAGAAAACTAGATCCGGTTTGTTGAGTTTGCAGTTTCGAGTGATGAAGGGAGCAAAGAACTAGAAGTGAGAGCTTAATTTAAAACCCATCAAAAAGCCAACCTGCAATAGGCCAAACGATGGTGGCAATGAAGGAAAACTGTTTTATGTAAATGAATATGTTGTATATCACACACACCAAACAGCAAGGATAGCGAAAACAAGAAATTTAAACGGAAAAACAAACGCTACAACGGCGCTATACATTAACCTGCAGCCTTCGTCTTCATCTTCACTATAATTAAAACCCAACAGAAACGTTATCCCGAAAAAGGAGTGCCTGCACGAGGTCGTCCCTCGGTGCTGTGGGAATCGTAAATATGAAGCAGAGTGACTGCTAATCCGCTTGCTAATGGTTGGCGCGGCAACGTTCTTAGTTTGCCATCGTTTCAATGCCAGCTACCTAAATCCTGCTTCTCCCAGGAAAGTCCGGCTCGCACCTGAAGAGAAAAGGAAAACAATCATTAAAGACCCTGTATTTTTTTAGCAATTAGCAACACTGTTGCCTCTGGAAAAATGGCGCCTTAACGGAAAGGGAATAAAAAGGTGCTATTCTCACCGTCCAGCGCGTCTGTCTAGAAGTGCTTGCCGATTGCTGGTGAGTACGAGCTGCCGATAGGTATCGTGTGCCCAGCAAGCAGCTGCCGCAGCAGCGGCGCTATGGAAGCGCTAACGGTGCAGAAAGAGGTACTTTTGCAGTTTCCGCACTTCGTGCCTACTGCGACGCAGTTGGAACAATTACTCAACGTAACGTAGCGAACGATCACGTAAGAATCAATTACAGCAAACTACGGGTTGCAGTCCAGTCAGCGCTCCGCCGCCAATGACGGCCAATTAACGTTTTGGTTCATTTAAAAAGCAGCCTTACCATTTTTACAACGGACTGGCATGATAAACGTAGATTTGCAAAGTAAGAAAAACGCCGATTGACCGATTGTTTTAATTATTTAGAATTCTTCCGCAATGAATATTTTATAATTAAAACCTGTCTTAAGCCTTCGTCATCATAGGAATGCAGCTCGATCAAGTATGTAACGTAGCCATTATTGCGAGCAATGTGAGGTGAGTTACCGGGAATGAAGTGAGACGAGTGAGATGAGTTTTCTCACAAAGCACAGAAAAATTGCTATCTTAACAAAAACTTAACTTTTTTGCACGAGACCTTGTTTTGCATTGTTAAGAAATCATATAATCCACTGTTATTTTTTTCTGTCAGCTTAAAGCACAAGCAATCCGACAACAGACGTCGCCCAATCCATTCAGAGAACAAACAAGACAGCCATAACCCAATCAAAAGCCAGTAAACCTCCCATAATGTGGCCTCCATGCCGTGTGGATCAATTTGTTTTCCGTTCTAAATCATCATGCGCTAGGGACGAACAAAAAACAACACCACCTCAATACAGTTTCGTTTTGCTTCTCTCTACCGAGGCCACGAATTGGAGTCAGAACTCGCTCCCGGGAGAGTTTCCCGGTTGACGTCTTCTTCTGGTTCACCGATCCCGTTTATGTTGAGTAATGATATTTTAGTCACTAGATTAACACATACCAACCATCGTTGGACCGCCGGGACGTGGCCCGAAAAACCAACCCGCTGCACGCAACGCTCCCGGGTCGCGCGATAAGACGTCGATGATAAATGATTTCTCCTCCGGAGCGGGAAAAATTATTAGACAAACCACGGCTCCGGCCGGCCGTCGGTCGGTGCTCGCGCCCGCGAAATTTGAATTGATGGTTGCGGTAGGTTTCCTGCTCGCCAACCCGATTGCCAACCGGGCCAGTCGTCGCTCATCACCAGCCATAACGGGTGGCTTGGAATGCACTTTCCACCGGTCAGCGCACCGGACCGGTGAAACCCGGTGCCATGGTTCGGGCACGCGGATCGATAGCAAAAGCATACAAATTATGCTCCCCGTGGGAAAAAGGGCGCCGCAACGGCTAACGCAGCGGCCACCAGGGTTTCGCGTTTCGCGAGCACCGACCACACCGGGCCGGAAGTGGTGCCCATCATTTAGAGGGCGCATGATGTCCATGCTAAGCTTCCGGACAACGCTGGTCCGCCGGATGAAATATGGTGCTGGGCCAAGCGTCCGGGCTCGAACCGGTTGGAAATTGAGCGATGCGCCAGGGTGCGCGTAAACCAAGCGAAAGCGTGGTCCGTGGCTTGTGTCCTGGCACACATTTATCGAGCACCACCACGGGACCGGTTTTAACGTACAAAAGCCATAAAAACGGGAAACGGAATGCAACCCGCGCAGGGAGAAAATAGTTGGACAAGCAAGTGATTAAAATTCATCCAATGCTGCGTACCGAGTTCTCCGTTTTTTTTGCGAATTCTCATGTTTTCTACGTTTAAATGTAAAACGAAGCCCGATTCGTTCGAAAAGCCACAACTTTTCCTGCTCAGCTCGAAACTGAGCCCCAAGGGATGATCATTCTATCGCGTCGGAATGTAAGCATTTGTTCAGCTCTCTTCATTTCACAACCTACAGAAGAAAGAAAAGAATGATCAAAAATTATGTTTTTTCATCGCTTGGTAAAAGCTAATGAAATGGCTGTAAGTCAACAAGAAAACAAAAGAGTACTGAAAACAAACGAGAGAAAGCCAGGGATTTGCTGAGTAGAATTTGTAAAATGTTACATAAAACCATTTTGTGTCATGCTATAAGTTGATAACAATAAAAAAAAGATACTGCAAAGAGAGCTTTATAGTGAACATAATTGGAGATAAAACGTCAACAGGGGAATAAAGTCTCAGTTACGGCAATTAATCGCAACAACTAAATTACCCATCTGAAACCCAACCCCAAATGACTGGCGCACACAATCGAATCGAACAATCGAAGTTGAGCCCGACTCGTTCGGCCACAAATAAGGGACCTCTTACTTGACATTCGATCCATTTTTATGATGACTGATAGCTCTTCCGTTGCGCGCGTTAATTAAGCGACTCCCAAAACGGCCAGCAAGGAAGGAAACGCGTCATCGTGCGCCATAATTCCGATAAATAAAATACGCTCGTGCGCCCCATTTCCGTGATTGGTGTCGGACAAAATTCGATTCCCGCACAGTACATTAACCGAAACCCTTTCGGCCGACCACCGGCCCGGGGGCCAGCTCGAAAAAGGGGGCGCATTCCGTGGTAGGGAATGAAATTAATTAGCGAAACCCGGCGGGATTTGGCTCCCGGGGGCTGGTAAAATGATGTCGACCATAAAAACCGGAAATCAAATCACTGACAACGCGCCACCGCCCGGCAGTGGTGGTGGTGGGCCGCATGGCTCCATCGGGCGTCGCCATTTGCTTCTAAACCAACCCGATTGCAACGATTTATTTGCCCACGGTCCAGTGACGAGCGAGGTCACAGCGCGGGGGCCGGGGACGGGATCCCGATATTCCGCCACGCCACCAAGTGGCGGTGTGAAAATGTGGCACGTTTCCGAACGGTGTTGCGGTGGTTTGCCGACGGCGATTGACACGCACTTAATCGGGGATCGAACTCGGTGGCTCTGGTGGTAAGCACTTCTCGAGGTCGATTGGGGTATCCATCACAATTACTGCACACACACACCGGAAGCACGGCCGGAAACGGAAGTAAAGATCGGACGACAAATAAACCCAAGGCCATGCCTCGCGTCGTACCCGAAAATTGGGCCAAACCCACCAGCGACCGGTAATGGACACGCTTGGTCAAGTGCTTGGTTTGGGTTCCGAAATGATGGCCAGCATCATTACCGGCAAGCCGCCGAGTTCAACCACCGACCAGTGACCGACCGGACCATTTTCCGATCCGGTGATCGATCACCGCGTAATAGGAAAGCAGTTTACCAGAGCAGGCAATAAATTGCGCCCCGATCGTGTTTCCTAACCCGAAGTGTACCAGTGCCACCGCTCGGCCGGGTTTCTTAAAGTGCCGGCCAATTGGGAGGATGAGTTCCGGTGCCGGCGAACCATAACCGTACGGTTTTTATTGCCAGCCATCAATGCGATGCGGCACGGGTGGCAGTAACGTGTTCTGGAAACGGGAACTAAATCACCATAAATGACAAAATAAACTCAACCTCTTCGGGTTCGGGCGGCTTCGCTTGTTTTCTAATTTACTTCCCCCCCCTTTTGAAGATGTAAAAAGGGCGCGTCTGGTGCGTGGTCGGTGATGCTACTTTCAGCTGCTCAGCAATGTCGACGCCATCGTGTGCACTTGTCGCAAGTTTGCTGCGTAGCATAAACGGTCAAAGTGCAGGCTGCATAGGATCATCGTTTGGCCAACCGGTGCTAGGGCCCCCACCGACGTCATAATCTCAGATTACAGATTCAAGATTAAACAGACAATCTGCTAAATTGTCAAAAAATAATTCGGATGCATCGTAAAATTGTCATAACTTTGGTTAATTTATTGACCCCGTATAATAGGGACACCCTTTATCCTGCGTTCGCTATCCTTTGGGCAGTATAGCGCGCGAACGATCCACCCGAGTGCATCGTTGGCAAACGAAGCCAGGATCAGTTAAGGCGAAGACGAAATCAATTTACCCACCCACCGGGCCCTGTGGGCAGGAGCTCTCTGAAACAAGACCTTGAAGGTCCCGGGTTTGCCCCGAAAACTAACCCCGACTCCACACCGCACGCTGGCGTTCCGGTGGCTCACGTTCACGGGAGTTCATCAAAAACCCAACCGAAAGCCACCACCCTTTGGGCGTGTTCATATCGCTTGGCCTCGTAGCGATGGCTTGAATGCCACGAACCACACTCCCCTGAGGCTGGCCCATCTGGACACCCGGCTGGCGGAGCACGGCGGCTAGAAAATAGCATGCATACAGATTTGTCTTTCCACTTTATGAACAACCGTCCGATAAAGTGCACCCGTAAAGTTGATGAGCTGCGCGAAGAAGGAGAAGCCGCGCCGGCGTGCGATGTAAACGGAATCCCTGGGGGACTGACCACCGAGCTCGCTGCTGCTGGCGAATTTCATAACGATTCAACGCTGGCGGCTGCCGGTGCAGGGCTGGTAATGTTTACGATCGCTAAACTGGTGTCGATACAGTGCACAGACATCGGACACTCGGGCGTTGGCGAAAAATAATCTCCCAAAACACGGACCCAGCGCTAAGTAAAGTCTAAAGTTTAGTGTGGAAAACTTCTCATTTCGGCACTATTTGCATCTGCTGTTAAAGTGGTGGCTCTCAGTTTTTGGTTTTAACTCTTTCCAAAATTAGGTCGCTCATCGGATGGACGCGGCGTGCGACGTTAGAGCTCTAAGTGCCGAGGGTCAGGTTTTATGGTCACACTTTCATCATAGTTCACGCTGCAATAACTTGCCCCAAGCGAGACTGCTTACTAAAAGCCGATCTTTGGTGTCATTTCCCAACGCTTTCTTTTTAAATTGAACTCGAGCGAATCAAAGGAGGCGTTAGTTGAGTGTTGAGAAAATGATGAGTGATAATTAGCCACTCTCACGGGTGCAATGGAACTGAAGGCTGAACTCACTATGCAATAAATTAGAATATTTGTGAATAAGCTTACATAAAATGATCCGTGAATAAGCAGTGAATGATCCAACCGAGTTTCTTAACTTGCTTGATTTACCAGGACTGCCTCGACATATGTATTTTGAAGTTGAAGGATGGAGGTTGGATTATTCTTTTGAGAAATGTCAATCCGTCGAAACTTTGTAATACTAATCGTCTCACCATATGAAAGTTTATGAACAAAATCATCGGATGCACCACTTTACGAAACACAAAATATAGTGAGGAAGACGTATTACTATTCAGAATTCTGATATTAATAAATGGTATGATTTTCCTAATGAACTTTCATGTTCAATGGAATCAAAACTAAATACCAAATTTTATTATTTTATCAGATCTCTCAAAACGTAATTTAAAATTCCTTCAGTAGTAATAAAACTAACGGAAATTGAAAGAAAAAACACCTTAAAAAGCGTTGCTCCGCCCCAAACACATCAGACTTTGCCTTGTGAGCCACACGACAGGAAAGAATGCAACAGAAACTCAGCCAAGAGAACCTTCTTATCGGAGCATGAAAATCAAAACCACTCAGAGGCTGGCGCAAAGCGAAACATTTGCATGTCACCGGAACCGCACCGGAAACAGACAGGCCAACCGATCAAACGACCATCAGAACATGCTTCTTTCCGGACGTGCCGCCGAACCCGGGTCGCACCCGTCGCCACACGCTTGCCGGTGCATCGGAACGGAAAACTTTCGGTAAGTGACCAATAAAAATAAATGTTACCTCAGCGAGCCCGGAAGGACCCAAACTTCGACGAGAAATGGAAATGACAATTATTGCATGACAAATTGTATAATTTGCCTGTAATTATGTCGGTTGGTGTTGAATCAGCAAGCGGACCGACCGACGGGCGCACTCTCCTCTCGGAACGGGTGCGTCGGAACATTGTTCGGACAAAGATCCCGGCATCCGGCCCGACCGACGAAAGAAATTGTGTTACATAAGTTGTTGGGTTTTTTCAAGGCACAAGGGGCCCCGGACCTGGCAGATTGAGGTTCCGGTCTCCGGGACTGGAGACCGGAGCTGGCCGTTTAATTGGCTGCACAATTGGGAGAAACCGGAAGAGACAGACTAAGGCAGACGTGTGCGACAGAGAAATAAAAACAAAAACAGGAAAGAAAGGTACACTGTCGGAGTACAAATCTTTATGCTGGAGCCCCTCAGGACCACTACGCCGTCGTGAGGGGCCGATCGAACTATTCCGGTGGCGGGAGGGGGGCAAAAGTGGAGAGGAGCCAGTTTCAGGGACTTTAGAGAGCGAGAGAGAGAGAAAGTCAACTGGCAACAAAACTAATCAGCAAACTTCTGAACCATTTCGTCACGCTCCAGATAGGATGAGGATGTTGCCGGCAGCGGTCCAGACACGCAACGACGGTTGCAAGAAAACCGATGCCATCCGCTGCTTGGGGACACTTGGGCGCTGACTTTTCTGGCAAAAACTTTCACGACCCTCGGTCGCCGTGGGTCGGTCGGTCAGGGCCGGCGGGGAATTTTCCACAAATTATGTTGCTTGCTGTGCATGCAGAAGCCGTATGCGCCTCTCCGGAGCGTGTACGATGTTCACATAAAAATGATTTACACAACCAATGGCTCACATCAACCAGCCCGGAGCGACCGGCCTAACGGCGACTTCGGTTCTCGCTGGTTTTATGATTTCATTTTTCCCCTGGCGACATCCCCGTCGCGTCTGCGGGCGTGGAGACAACGACAAGGCTTTTCCCGCATCCGCAGCGTCTTCTTATGTCATCAACCGGAGCTTTCCGATTCCGGAAAACTATTTTAAGGAACCCTCCCCACTGTCCCGCACCCCGATGCCGGCACGCGGCAACGAAATTGAACACGCCCCAATGGAACACGTTCCGCGCGGGCCGCGTCCTTCCCGACCGGCCGAACCGGTTCGCCGGCTCATCTGTCATGTTTGGCGAGCTACTTGGCGTTTCAGCAATCTCAGCTTTCCCCAAGGCAAGGAGGACCGAACTTTCGACGGCCGAGCGAAACGTCACGTTTGCTGCAACCAGAAACGTGTAATTTTCCGACTCGCTTTCCATTGCACCAAGTCACCGAGAAAGTTTTCCCTCATTATCGACCCCGAATGCGGCCACCGGTCGTCATACACCGGGGGTCGGGGTTTTGGTGCCACCGTTACTTCGCTTCGCTCGTAGTGGCATCAAAATAATCGAAAACACTTCGAATCACGACCCCCTCCAGCCCCACGATTCCCTCCTGCCCCTCCGGAGATCGGCACGTTCTTCGGTGCAGCAAAACGGCCGCGTCGAACCGCGGTGCATAAACGGGCCATTTATGCGGCAACTTGCGGTATGCAGCGTGGCGCGCTGACAACCACCAGCAAACGGAAACGTGTTCGATCCGATCCGAAGCGTTCCGGAACGGGGCCGGAAAACAGGCTTCGCTCCGGGCCGCTGGCGGAAATAAAGAAAACCCCTTCTCTTCACACCAACGGTGGAACGTTTTGTGTTTTAACGCTACAGCGACCACTTTAAGGAGAACCGCCACAAACCTGGTGCGCGCTGGCTAATTTAAATCGCCTCACTTTACACCACGGCCCATGGCTTTGATTTGCATACTCGTCAGACAAAAACGAACCTCACACCTCAAACGCTCCGGATAACCGGAGTGTGGCCTCAAATGCGCGTAATGGTAAATGTTTATCTCCGTTTATCTGGCGGTGTTTATCTTGCATTTATCGCTCGGCGATCGGTCTGGGCCAATAAACAGCATAAAATCTCCGGCCCCGAACACGCGTACGGGTGTGATGGAATAAAAAACTCATTTGACTCAGTTGACTCGCGGCCTGGAGTCACGTGGCGATAGTGTTTTATGCGTGAATTACACACCGAACCGAATGGCTACTGGGGACAGACCGTTTAAAGGAAAATCACACGATTGATGTTGGTTTGCTTCACGGCCTGGACGGAATCACCCATTCAATGGCAACGGATTTTTTTTTGCTGCGACAGCGACTGGCGTTGAGAAGGTTGCACATAACGTGGCGGAGGAACGTTTAATTGCGCACCGTTAAAGGGAAAATCAATCTTTATTACGTTTTTGGTTTGTGTTACTTTCATCCTTCTCTTTTTGGCTTTGACTTTTAATCAACGCTTTCTATCATCCTTTTAGCATTGAAGCGGTAAGATGGCAATGCAATTTGCAAATGAGTTACGTGTGAAATGCTGCAGATCATTTGTCTGTACCGATTGATCGGTCCCTTTGCGAAGGAAAAGGTCAGGGAAAGCGAGGCACTTTCAGGGTTCGAACTGGTGTCATTCGCTTGGAAACCGGATGAATCGGTGTAGCGAGACGGACAAGCCACTTCTCATATAGGCAGACAGAAAAAAAATACCTGTGCATTATACACATGTGTAAACTTTATACATGTTGAGAATGTTTCGTTTTTATGTCACCTTCGAATGTCCCTGGATTGAAATATCAAATTTAACTCAAACCAAACTTTTAAGGTCGAAGAATTCAAATTAGTACAACATCCAATTTTTCCATAAATATTTTTGAACCTAATGTGTAGAACGAATAATAAAGTTTCATGGGCATAACATTTATTTTTATGTTACCCATTAAGTACCCTTGTGGGACATTAGAACCCAGACTACGCGAAATTAGGCCTTTGTCATCGGCCGCCCTACACAGAAGCCGCTCAACCCTCGCACATTCACCACAAACCCAAAAAGCGCCACGTGGCACGGTGTTAAACTCCGTGTATCGGCGGCTTCCCGCGGTAACTGCCCGCCCCAGAGATCCCGCACGATTCTCATTATTGTTCGCGCCATTGTTTACAACAGTTTGAAGGTTTTTCTGATACTGCCCGCCCCACTGGCGTTCATCCATGAGACCGTGAGCATCGAGCGCTTTTTTCTTATTTTGTGCCACGTGTCGTTGCGCCTTCCATCGCAGGCACAACATGCGCAAACATGACGCACGAGCTGTATAGTAATAAAATTCTAAATATTTTCTCAAGTGTCAAAGCCACCGCCACCGACCCGCTCGCGTTCGTTCGCGCATTGTCGAGGGTGTGCGAGGGCAGATTAAATTAGGTATAAAATTACGCACGTCACGATTGGCTGGCAATTTCGAGGGGTGCCGGCTTCCGGGTTTTACGAGACCGCCACCACTCCGTGCTCCGAGGAGAATACCAAAACCGCAAGGTTCTGCCCCGAATTCCCGGTGCGTCCCGACTAGATACTTCTTGCAACCCAATCGCTACCTGGGATGCATCCAAGGAAAGCGAGCGGAAAAGACAACCATCGCTAGACCAATTAACCAAAAACCCCTTTTCTGGAGCAAATTTCCGTCGTTTTTTTTGTTTATGTTGGCGGATTTTTATTAATATTTATGCCGACCTCTTACTCCGTCGGGCTCGCCCGCTCGGCCCAAATCTCGGTCGGTTCTTCGGAAAAGCCATTAGGCGATGAAAATAATGGATGCAAACGGATGGAGCAAAGATGCGGCCGAAGAAAGCAACGTTGTAGCGCACCGGAAGTATCCTCCACCACCACGTTCTACTCACGAGCAACACACCGGTCCCGGTGCCACTCGCCCACAGGAACGGCTTACAGGATAGGCAAGGCGGACGGAATGGAAAAAGAGAAAATATATTTTCATTTCAATTTCCCATTTTGTTCCTGCTGCTTAATCCTGGCTCTCATTTTTAATTTCGGATTGGCATTCATTATTTAGATTGCCCTCCTGTTCACCGGGCGCACCGGCCGTGAATTTGCGTCCGGTGTGCCCTCCCCGTCGGGCCGCCGGACGATCGCCGGAAGGAGTCGGTCGTCCTGCTGAAATCCGAGCCGGAGCCGGTAGAACTCGGATGTTGAATGGCGTCGTCCCAGTCAGTCAGGAAAATAACGAAAATAAATAAAGTTCCTCAGAAGGGTAGAGAGAAAGACAGAGATCGCGCGAGAGAGAGAGAAAGAGGAAGGTATCCACCTTCCTGGAACTTTCTTTCCGATCGGTGACAGTGTGTAACCGTGTCGTAAATCTTCTCCTGCATCCGTCCCGTACCGATCGCCCGCCCAACGGGTCCCGACCCACCGGTGGGCTGGGTGATGACAAACACAATATTTTTGTTTTCCGAATGGGTCATGGTTAATTAAACCTAGATTAATCGTTGGCAGCATTGCACACTTGTTTTTGCGCCTCAAAAAAGGGTGATTTTCCTTACCAGCGTTGACAGCCCGATCGCCTTTAAGAAAGTATTTTTCTGTGGCAAGATTGAAGCTGACAGTTTCCGGCTCAAGCGTGCATGATGGCCCAATCTGTTGAACGAAACACATGGTTTTTCCATTTCCAACTATTGGAACCATTTGTCCTGAACGCAACATTTACCTGCTCGAGGTTCAACACGTCCAGCGCCAAGGTAAATACCCTATCGGAGACCCATAAAATCGTCGAATTGAATTATCGCTTCTCCGAAAACCGACCGCCCGACGGCACCGTAGAGCCACGTCCCGCGGGATGCGCGATTAACGGATTCGATTAGTGCAATCAGCGAGTGCAAATGGTACATTCGCATTGCATAATTTAATTTCTCTCTCTCTCACTCTGTCTCTCTGTCTGACTAGCCAGTGAATATAGGGCTCGCCACGGCCAAAACCGAAGGTTGGGCGGTTCGGGCAGGTAGTGGGCCGCGGGATAACAGCATTGACGCTTGATCAACGCGACAACGGCGTGATCGCATTCGGCGAACTCGAATTCCCTAGCCGAAAGTTATAATGCAGTCCGATCGCACGGAAAACCGCTCCCTCGATACGGTCAACGCTATCTGCCCTTTGTGCGATGGGAATAACAGCTCTACTTAGCAGGAATACATTATAATCATATCAAAGTGCTGTGGATAGGTGTGAAAAATGTTGTTCAATCAACCATTTTTGACTCCAAAGCTGAATAGGGTGTCAGAAAGTTCATTTTACACAAAGCACCACCCCATAATCTTGCGCTTTAATCTTAAATGAATGGTTCTTCGTGATGGTCGTCCTCATTGCCAAGCCGTTAAAAAATCGCACTCTAAAGTCCGGCGGCTAGGAGCCGAAGCCGACATCATCCATTTATGAAATGGGAACGACTCTCCCAGAAGACGGAGCGCTGAAAGCAAAGCACAAGCGAACGTCTATTTTCGGGCCGATAAACTAGGTATTTTCACTCCAATCCGTTTCCGTATTCCCGCCAGAAGTTATTATCTTGATTTGCGCTGCGCAACTATTGGCCAAGTGGGCGTCGATAGAGCCCCTAGTCCTTGGCTCACACCTTGGCCGAGCCGCGACTGTTTTTACCGTCCGCGAGCTCGGGAAAAACAGAAACTTTCCGGGTAAGAAAGGAAAAACAAACGGCTGTCCCCCGATTTCAGCCATTCGCTTTGTTTGTTTCGCGAGAAATTGGCCCATTTATAATCAGATTCGCTTCCACGGTGCGATCCCGGTGAAAGATTCTGGCCGCACTCCCCCGGCGATAGTTCTTACACACCAACCCACACACACACACAGATCTGGCATCAGGGCCGTCACCGGTTGAAGGCCGACCCACCGACGGCAGGTCTGCTCATAAATTATTCAAATTAAAATATTCGTCTTCTCTGCAGCCGACTTACCAACTTTCCGCGGATAACATTCCCGCCGGTGCCGGTTTCCGCGCCAAAAATAATACCAACTCCGAAGGTATCCTTCTGGGTCCCTGTCCCCGGTGCGTTTCGTTGTGCGCCCCCTCGTACTCGTGTCAGGTACAGACGCAGAAAAAGATGTTGATTTTTCCTTGGTCTTTCGTTGAATTTCTTTTCCTGTTTTCGTTCGCCGGCCTCGCCAACGGTAGGGTAATTGAAGTTCCGGCGACGGTGAATGAATAGTTCCTTCTCTCCCTCTCTCTCTCTCTCTGCCTCGCTTTCCTATGGAAGGCGTTTTCTTGTCGCAACTTGCTGTGCGTTCCATTTCCGTGGAAAACCGATCCCGTGGGCGATAAAGTGGCGTACTTTAGGAACCGGCCACCGGGCTCCGGGCTCGATTGAGCCATCAACTCGTGGTGCGTTAGAGTAATGCGCTGGGCTATGAATATGGAAGGAGGTGAGCAAGGGACTCGTCAAAATTAAAATGTAGCACGTTTTGGGCGTTGTTTCACTTAGCAACAACCATCTATAAATATGGCCCGGTCCGTTATTCTAAAATTAAAAAGAAAACAAAAACAACCATCCGTTGTACCTTCAATGGTTCGACACTACCGTTTGATGAACTAATTTGTTCAAAGAGTTATATGAACACGAGTGATTCAATTTTGTCTGACTTTATATTAAAAGTTGTTTAAATAGGGAACCACGGTCTACGATGGTCACTAGATCTATGCGTTACCAAGGAATTTAGCGAATCCACCAAAACCCAAATGAAACCTAGATCGATTCGCCACACTGTTTATCGTCGGTCGAAAGGAACATGAAATACAGCTTAAAACTTATGTTTAAACATCAGCCTCGTTGAGCATAAATAAAATGAAGATTTTGGAACACTCGGCCCTATCTCTCGACCGACAGCTGGCTTTTGTTTTACTTTATCAAAATATGGGTCAAACAGCAAAGAACGGCTTTAATTTTCGCAAACCCACCGGTCTGCCGGTTGCCACCACGCAGACCCACGGAACCCCCAGTCGATCGGAGATTACGTTCATTTCCGTGTCCACAACTGACGAAAATTACCATGTACAAGCATATTTACCTTTGGGGTTGGGTTTCACCGTGCTCATCTCTCTTTGACCACTTTTATTAAGAGAAACCCTGCCGCCCTGCTTTGAACTTGCTCCGCTGCAAAGGATTGCCAAGTCATACCATAATCTCGGCCTCGGAAAACTTTATCACCAAACGGGTCGGCGGCAAAAGTTAACTGTCCATTGACTGGTGTTTGTTTTTTTTTTTTTATTTAAAATGGAGTGTTTGGCAACAGCTGGAAGTGAATGGGGTGGCAGAAACATGAAGCGACGCAACATTTGCTGATAATGAATTCCCAGTAAACACGTAACGGGACGCGAAACGTGACTTTTCGCTTCCACGGTCCACGGCCGGGTCGGGACGGGCCATGTTTTCCACCCCGCAACCCGGTCCCCATTCCTGCATCCGAAGGACACGAGGTTTCCTCGTTTACGATCGAAACGCCTGGATTTTTTTCCTGCCATGGCTCGAAAACGGCCTGTACGCTGATCCCCTCACCCTGGGGCGGGTGATTAAATTATTAACGTTCCACAAACGCTTTACGATTTTTCACACCGATTTTTTGCACACACGCAATCCGTTTGGCAACGGTCCTGAAGAAAAGATTCATGCGATGTTCGATAAAACGGTGAAACATTTTCGCTTGCCATGTCCCACATTTTTTCAAAAGTGTTTCGATCTCAAAGCATATCAGATGCGTATTATTTATTCAATCACCCTTTGGTCGAACAATGCGGCCGCCGACATTGTTTCGGAGTGTGTGTTTTACTGGCCCAAAATTGCTTCATTTAATGCTTAAAATTTGTCTCTTGCAACCTACAGCTATCCAGCGTGGACGTGAAGAGCGATACCAGTTACATTTGGAGCTGCTAACATTGTCTGATCTAGCCGCAAGCCCCCAGAGCTAGGGCAAATTTCTATGGTATTTTCTTAGTACTTCCCCGGAACCCTCGCAACCATCGCAGAAGTAGCCACAAACCCCTTTAGAGAATGCAAATTCATCTACGAAGCGGTCTGTTCAAGGCCTAATTGTGCTAGCTTCCGCACCCGAGCAAGATGTTGAAGATTTTCAATTATATGCCCAGCACGTGTCGGAATGGTTTAGGAAGAACATTAAGCACACGGACGGGCACTCTCGGCCAATGGAGGCGCATGGTGGGCCACGGCGTTGGGTTGAAATTACACAAAACGGAAGCAATCGATTTCCGTATCCTTCCTTAAGGTTGGCGGTTCCGGCGGTCGGAGTATTGCCTCGCTGAGCTTCATTGCCTTCGTCGGAAGGTCATTCAACCGGATGGAAAGACATCGCGCCCATAGACGCTTGCTGGCGGCGCCTTCACAAGATTACCATGACCGCAGAGCAGATAATAATTAATTTCCGCACGATGTTACGAGCCGCAGTTGTAGCGTTTCGGGCCAAGCTATGCGAACATTACGGGATTATCGTTGAATAATAAATAGAGCTCAATATACGCTACGATCTGCGCTGGGTCTGGCTCTGCTCCTATTTTTGTGTGAATAAATCTGCAGAAGCTATTTTGAGCATCTAGCAAAACCACGTTTATTTCAATATAACTACAAAATCAAACACAACCACATGATGTCCGTAAGTCCGTGCCCCAGGCATTCTGTTCGTGTGCCCTAATGTCGCGTCTTGCATTTGAATTTTAATCAACCATAAATCAAAGACGGATTCCCCTTGGGCGAATCTAATATTCATGCAGTCCCGGCCAGCGGCACACGTGTTCCCGGAGCTTAACGGACGAAGGATGCGTTCCTTGCTCTTTCCAGATGGCTTACAGCCGTTATCTGGCGTTGGTTGGTGGCACACAAAAAACTGGCACACACACCCTCGTCCGGGCAAAACCACTGTAAAGTGTCGTAGCCATAATCTAGCTTCACAATCTATTTCGCTGCCACTCGCCATAAGCTTTCACCTGGTTCGGTTCGGGAACCTCCGGCCATCTGCCCCTGCTGCGCATCCTGCGCATCGAAACGGGTGCGAATGAGAGGGTATGCACCCTCACCGTCTAAGACATTTGTCTGAAGCACAATTTACGGAATGTAATGAATTTTTTACATCACCACCATCGCTACCCCGGTCTCTGTGTCGGCAAAGTGCATCTGTAAGGCGTAGGGCGTCGTTGTAATGCTGGCGAAAGGAATGGTTCCAACAAAGAAACGATTCCCACCCCGAAAAGCTCAGTGGCTTCCAACTTCCAACACCTGACAACTGCATAGCTTTTCCTTGTGCTAGGCCCGAGCAGGGTGCCCGCAGAGTGCCGCGGGGAAATGGCACCTCCCAGTGGCAGCGGGCGCTGCTCCGTTCGGAGACATAAATTTACATTTCATTGGCTTTTTTCGCATGGCCCAAGAAGGTGCGAAAAGCGATTTCAGCGAGTCTTATTTTCTTTTCTTTTGAAGCATGCAAACACGGCCCGGTTCTGTCACGTGATGATAAGCTTCCATTTGAACCATTCTTTGGCAGTATAAGTGACTCGGAGTAAGTGACCACGGACAAACTATTGTTGATGACTGTGAGTAACGGCAAACACTCCATCAATTGGTGACCAAGCTTCTAATTTATGTATGTTTAAGGAGCTGTAAATTTCTTTCCCATTAACTGTCTTGCTAATGTACTTTTTGGAACCTTTCAGAGGATATTTATGTATTTGTGTATTTATTTATTTTATTTTTTTTTATACCCCTTTCGTCAAACAAACTCAATCCATTCGCTGTCTCATTGATAAAGATTTTGAAACACTGCTTTAGGACTCTTTAGGACAATGTTTTGTCTCTTTTAGCACCTTCCAAACTATTTGTTGGTTTCAACAACATTTGTTGTAGTTTTAATTCTTTTTATTCGACACTACTATGAGTTTTCTTTCATTTTCATTATTCACCAGTTTATGGTTCCATTTTGCACATCATACCGTACAACGGTTCGTTCAGTTTATTTCTTAATTTACTTCCTTGCCATTAAAAGTACAATTGCAAAATGGGGTGATAACGTGCCACGATCACATTATTTTCAGTTCACTGTTTAGCGTGTGTCATTTAAATGCAAATTCATGCCTCGCAAAATGCGTCAACTAACAAGCTCCTACCTTTGTTTGGCCTGCAGCTCGTGCAACCAAAACGCAATGTCATAAATTTTCAATTAAAAACCCACTGCCTGGTGGTGCGCTGACTCATGGCAGCGAGAGGTCAAAGTAACGAAAATTACACAAAAAAGGAGACCTTAAAACTCGCTCACCAACGATTTTCCGACCACCATCAGAAGCTCGTACAGCCCGGGGCCTGGGGGAAAGAAATTTGCTTCATTTCGTTTCATTTCGTTTATGTATGGTTTTATGTGCCCGTCGACTTGGAGTCGATTTTTTCGGCCCGGCCCGGCCACCAGGGCACCACATCAAACCACTTGAAGCCAGCTGAGCTCAGAGTCGTCACCGGGGAGGGCTCAGTCAGCAGCATGTGGAACGCAACACTGAAACACTGGCACCGCCCGCCATTTCGAGTGCCAACAAATTCATTTACTTTTAATTCACTTTTTATAGCTGTGGAAGCAATTTTCCGGCGCCCAGGAACCGAGTGCCGAGGGTTTTCAACAGTCGCCACTGGCTGCCGGTGCTTGGTGTGCTTTCGGAATTCGTTTGTTGCGGTTGAAACGTTGAAAAGCAGCATAACTTCGTAGTCACGAACCGCCCGCCCAGGCCCTCCCGTTGCCATTCCAGCCGGAAGTGCATTCCCTGCCGGCGGTGCATGTGCAAAACGGACCTCGGTGGCCGACAGTCGACAATCAGCACGATCCAGGTTGACGCGCTAACTACTATCGTGGCCCGAGTGCTCGCGGTTGCTTATGCCATTATGCTTTCCGCTCCGGTGGAGCCAGCGTGGAGCAGGACTTCGGCTTCGGGCAGCGTAAATAAATAATAAAACCGCAATAAGAATTCACCATTCTCGCCAACGGCGGCGTCGACGACAATGAAATGGCGCTGGCGCTGACCGTATTGTTTCAGCTGCTTTGCAGCAACGTCTGCGAGACCCCCCGTTTTCAGCGGCCTCAAGCGACAAAAGGACACAGCGCCGAAGGAGCCGAAACTGTTCTGGCGCGGTGCATCGGGGGAATTATGTTTCGGTTGTGTTTTGCCGTCACCAAAAGCAGCCACCAAGCAGCATAAAATCGGTCAGCCGGCCTTTGAATGATCGAACAGCCACCGAAAGATGCCGGTGGCCCCGTCGCGTGTTTCTTTGCGAAGGCAACTGGCAGCGGTTGCAACTAAAATGCATGCACCGCATCATACGGCGAATGGCTGGGAAGAGGACACCTGATATGCAAATCTGATAAAGAAATATGCACCCGTTTGATTGTGCCTTTGTTTGCGCAAGTATCGCTCACGAAGACTTCGTGCGCGCCAAACTTCGTTTATTGATAACGTTTCCGGCAAAAAGTTGTGAGAATTATTCTGGCGATTGTTCTTAATGCAAATTTCTTATCAATTTTATGCTTCTCTATTGTGCTGGAACGTTCCAGCGTTTCAGTGATGGCAGTTAAAGTTTTTAGTTGAATACGTAAATTGCAGCATTTCTTTTTCTTTGCTAAACATTAAACTATAAAGTTTATAGATAAACTAAACGCCCCACCAACGTCTGTGCTCAATCCGTGACTAAATCGGGGACATTTCTATAAAGCGACATAAATTCGTATACGGGACACTCTTTGCGCATTATGCCCCTCGAGTTCCGCAAGCCGAAACGCTGAAACCAATCAACAACAATTGCGCGCTTCGAAATTCTGCTTTCGAACCAATTGTGGCGCATAAAACAAAACCTCCTAAAAAGCAATCGGCAGTAGCGGTCCGTTCGGCGAGAGTCCCGTTCCCCAAACGACCACTTTCGCAATTGACAATTATCGTTTCGACACTGCGGCCCCCCACAGACAGTGGCCGGATCAAAGGCCACTTCTTTTTCTTTCCGTTTCACTCTCTTCATCTCTCTCACTCTCTGTCTCTCTCTCTCTTCTGTCCCTGTCACGGCGCTGGCGAACATAACACAACCAAAAAAGCCGGGCGACTTTTTTAATCATGTTCTGTCGACGTTCCGGTCCTGTAACGACCTTCGGGCGGATATGTTGTAAGGTCACAGGCAGCCTCCCGGCGCTTGGCAGTAATGCTTAAGCCCAGCATCGCTTTCACAACACAAACCCCCCTTTTACGCCACACGATAACAAAACAAGGCCACCATCATCGAAAGGGATTGTTTGAGAGTTGTCGGCGTTCATTTCGTGTGTTTCGTTGCTTCTAAGATCCGCTCCACTTGCGTTCGGCCGTGGCGTCCCGAAAAGCTGTGCCTTTGGTCAACACTCCGTAGCTCAGCGAATGTGGCACGACGAGACGCTCGAAAAACGGGAAAGGATGGCCGTGCGAGAGAAGAAAAAAACGGGGGAATTTTGAACGATTCCAATCAGACGGGAAACGCTGGCACCAGACCCGTGCCGTGCCAGTGGTGCATCGCTTGCTTGCGTTCTGCCGTTGTCTAGTCGGGAAAAACCGCCCGCCGCTGAGTGAAAATGGTTTCAAAATTGGCAGCCCTCGAGGCACCACGATAGAGCAACACTTGGCGTCAATGAAACCGAATTCCGGGGAAGAGGTTGTAAAACTGGGAAACCAAACGTCTGTCCCTGGAGTCTTCGATCAAAGGCAAAGCGGTGGAATCAGAAGTAAATTGAAGTGAAAGGGAACAGCGTGAAATGGGTTGGTGTCACAGAGAAACAGTGACTTTCCACGCAAAATGTCATTTAGGCGAAGCAGACACACACTGGACACAGTACACGGCCAATGGGCTTTGTTCCTGAATAGTGTTCTGAGGAATGAAATTCATTTACGCAAACGCTCCAAAATTATGCGAAACAAATGCATAAGCTTATGCATAAAATAACAACTCGAACCCGGACGCCAACCGTCGCTGTCCGAAACGAGGTTCCAAAAATAAACCCCAAACCATTTCGTTATAAAAGCTCGTTTATGTCTACATCATCAGATACCATTTAAAGGCAGTTCGGCGTAGCACTGGAAAATTAAAAGCTACGGGAAAGTATCCCGTTTTTTGGGTGAAAACTGCACACAGGCTCTTCGTGGAACTCGTTGGCCGTCAGGCAAACCTCCACGGATTGTGAATGACGTTGATCGCAGCTCGTGGAGTAATGTATTTGGCGATTGCCCATCATTTGCATCCCAATCTGCCCATTTGCCTGAACTAATGGCCCTCGACCTGACTTGATGCAGAGCCGATGGCCGCAGAGCATTATCATTGTTTGCGAGCGATCCTGTTCGGGGAACGTCAGATAATTATGCCATCGGGTGGCCGGACATTCGAATCGGCATTCGGCGAATCGGGAGAATTCAGCCGATAGGGAACCGGAATTACATTCACGTTGGCTACTTATGTGTGGCAAATCAAAGCGACTATCCATCCCATCGACATTTTATTTCATCAGGCAGTGTTCATCTAAAGCTGACCTTATTCAAGCAATAGCACAGAAAGCTGATCCGTGAGGAACGCGATGAATGACGATAAGTTACTGGGTCGCCCGATGAGTGCGATGTAGTACATGGTCGAAAAAAACAAACGCTTTTAGGTCAATTGCGTTGTGAAACTACCCCCGCCGGGGGTTAAAGTCTTTACCAGCGGCCTCAGAAAATCTCCAAACACGATGCTCGAGACGGATGAAACGGATTATGTGAAAAGATGACGGACACTAACCGGTGCCATCGTCCATTTACATTTTCATCACAAGTTATTTTGACCCTATTTCCAGTTTATCTTTCCCATTATGAAAACGGCACATTCTCTCGTACAAACACACCGCCACCTGGCGGTGAGTAGTGCAATCTAAAACCATGTGACTAAATTCAAATTAAATTGAAATTAAATTAACAAACTTAGGGAAAATACGAGAAATACTAAAAAAAAATACTATGTTGAAATTTCGGAAACCAAGAAACCCGATGGAGGTGCCTGGTGGCTTTCGGGCCAAAGACGCTTCACACCCCAAACTGCGACGTCTGATTGGTTTCTATCGGTGCCGTTATTATGCTGATTGAATTTGCTTTAGCCTCAAACTGGCACCAAACGTAAATTCGTATCGGTCAATTAAGGGCCCAAATTAGACCTGGGCACACAAGAATCGGTCGATGTTGTTCCTTATATTCCCCAATCTAATTTATGCACCAGCACCACCAGCTATTATCTGGACGATTGGAAGTGGTACCGAGCGCACGAAATTCCAACTGCACGCCGTTCCCTGCAGTGCCCTGCGATGGCCGTACATAATAATATGATTGGCCCCCTTCCCGGTAACGGTTCCATTGCGTCGTTCCGTCGGGGGCTCCCGAAAGGACCGGCTCAAAAGAAGATGCAGCAATGTGTCGTCGCCGAAACCCCAAGCAATGCAAATTGCAGTGCATCACCGAGGTGACCGGAGTGTCGGTTTCGTTTACATATTCTCGTGCCGTGCTCGCCGGAACGGAACGCTTCGTTTCGAAGCGTCCCGTTTCCGGTTCTGCGGTGTTCCAGCGCAGGGCCAGAGCACCGAGCACCATTCCACATGCAAACAACGTAGTAACAACAATCTCATGTTCATTTTATGCCACCAAAAGCAAACAATTCCGAGAATCTTTTATTGCATGCACAGATTGTCCGGCACCCAACAGACCGGCCCAGGACTGAACGAGGAACTGAAGGTTTTTGCCGATTTAAATCGCGTTTAAGTTCATCTTGAGAAATGTGGGAAACATTCTGTTATGTTGTAAATAATTAAATTTTCTTGTTTTTTTAACACGAAGTACCTTAACACTTTCATAGGCTGTACATATAAAATTATACGAAATGATGTTCCACTATAGAAAAGCTTTTACAGAAAGTTCGAAGGAGTATTCAGTTCGAAAGAGTATTGGAAATAATTACAATTGCTTTTGTAAAGATTTCCATTTAAATTCAACGATTTGCTGCACGAAAGTAAATATTACTTAATAGTGCACTACTTCAATCTCTGCCAAGATTAAAATCTGAAACCAAGACCTGTGGGCCATATTTACTTTAATAATGAAGCTTTAGGCGATACTATATAAGGACAAAATCGCGCACCTCACGTACGAAGCAGTCCTTCCTATCACAATCTTGTCAATCTCAACTTTGTCACTTAAAAAAATGCATTACATCGTGATTTGGAGGCCATTTGGACTATTGCTTTACTATAGGGTATGACTATAGGGTGTGAATACATTTGGTTTTACTTTGAACATAGCTTTGTTTAATGTAAATTTCTAATATTATCTTAAACATTTAACTGGTTTCGGACACGGTCAGAGGGTTTAACAGTCACAACAACTGTTTCAAATTCGAATCTCAATCCCATTGTTCCGACAGCACCATAGTCCGACAACCCGATCAGGAAAATTGTATTTCCGCATCGTATGCAACAAAAAATGCAAAATGTTCGATTCCTAACCACTTTCTGTAGACAATAGACGTACAATAGAATAGAACAATTTCGGCAGGCAGCAAATTACTTTCTCGGAGGAAATCGACAGAAACAATTACAAATGACGCGCCGTTTTCAAGGACTGAAATTATTTGAGATCATCGTTCATCTTAAACCACTTGCAGCTATTTATAACTAATTGTTTTAGGTGCGGTAAATTGTTAGTAAAGTTGTAGATAGAATTTTTGTATCTACAAAGTAATACGAGGTAAACTTAAGGGACTAATTTTATTAAATTTAGCATTATTAGTTTTATAATAAGTTTATACTTACCGAACACTGTACTATTTTCATACAATTCAACGCGAGCGTGGGTGAAACATACGATATTAAAATAGCTTTTTGACAATTTGTTTAAATTGTTCAGTTGATCCAAAGCAGCAATTCACTTAAACGTTATGTGGCGAAACCTGCACCCTTTTGTATAGTGTCTGGCGGTTAACGCAAGGCTAAAGCTAAAGTGGGTTATTTTTCTGAAACAAAAAAAAACCAAATCTATACATTTAAACAAAGCAACTCTATTGGCGGTATCACTGAAACAGTTACTCATCTCGACCGTCGTCAACCACAAGTAATTACATCAACAAAGTAATCGACCACAGAGAATAAGTAACCACATTCGACACAATCCACAATCAACATTCGACAAACCCGGTAAGCCTGCGACACGGCCCTGTGGCTAGCATCAATATTCAACAAAACAACGACCAGAATTCAAATAAAATTCGTACACGATACGAATTTGACTGATTTTAAAAAGGACAGTAACTCAGCTTTCAAACACATTTCTTGTACGAGCAAAAACTTACCATTTAACATTTTCTCAACAAATGGTCTTTTTCAAATTCAAAATTCAGTTACAGTATGCATCAAAAGTTGTCGAATGTATACAAACGTCAGTTTTGTGACGTTTGGCGCAGGCGTACTCAAAACTGGCGAGCTGGCTGTCAAAATTGATTGAAGAAATTAGAATCAGTCATTAGAAAATTTTCACTCTCGAAAGCAAAAATATCGCGGATCGTGCTCGGACGGTACTGGATAACTGGATACTAGATACTAGATACTAGACGGTTACTCTCGTGAAATTGTCCAACTTACAGGCCCAATAGATAGTTAGAAAACGGGACACAGGAGAACCCGTGCGCGGTTGGTGGAGAACGGAGCGTGTGGTGGCACAAAAATTTTCGTGCCACCACCACCAACGAGTTTCCTTGCGAGCCTCTGGCCATCGTTTCCATCACTAAACGTTATCGGAAGAGTCTTTTCCCCAGAAAGCCTGTGCCCGTTCCGTTCCGTGGTGCGAAAGGATACGGGGCTTCGTGGTGACACTTTTCGTAGCACGAATAGCGTAACAGTGGCTTAGAGTGTGACACGAAGGAGGTGAAACTCCGCTCGAGGCGCATACTTGGATTACGAAAACTTCAGCAATGAGAGGATCTTCTCCACGGAAGGAGCAGTGTGTCCTTCGGAACGAGTGGAAAGAACTTATCAGCGAGCACTAAGAGGCACAGCATCAACGGGCGCTACAATCTAATCTTTACAGCAAACATTGCAGTGCTCTCGAACTGCGGCTGGAATCTACGTGCCATCGGCCAGCAGCGCTGTGGTGCATTGCAGAAAAGTCACACAAAGCTAACACACACGCCAACAGCGTGTGTGATAAGCTAGTTCCGTGCGTCTGTTATCACGGGATGTGCGCCAGCTAGTCATCGGCCGTAAATGACAGTCCCATTAGCGCGGAGGGAGGGTGATTAACGACCACCAACCAGCCGTTACTGGCGCGAACGGGATTGTAAATAGCGAATGCGTTTCAGCGGATGGTCGGGGTCTGGTGCCAGCGGGGTCATCATCAAAGGAACATCATCATCATCATCGTCAAGCTTGGGGACCGACCGTTCATTACCTGGCGAGCGCACGAGAGCGAGCTGACAAGCGAGTGAATCGAAGCACTCGCCGCCAGTCGAACGTTGACTTCGTCGAAGTCGTGTTGTGTGTTGGTGTGTAGTTCCGCTTTAGTTTTTCGGTTCTCTCCTTTTTGGCAGCGACGACGGCACGTTACGACGGCCCTCGAGTAAGTGCAGGTGGCCAAGGACCCACCGTGTTTGTGCGTGGATTAGCAATCGATCGGCCCCGGGAACCCCAGACTGCGTTGACATTCTTCGGCCGTGCGTTGCATTGTGATGCTCGTTCGTCATCGCAAGGGTTTCGCTCTGGCTTCGCTGGCGAGACTGGCCAAGGCCAAAATCGATAATAGTCGGGCTTTTGTACGATTGTTTCTCGCGTGTGGGCTAGCGTGTGCCCGTGTGTGTTGTTCGCGAATCTTTGGGTGTATAAGTGCGTGTGTGTAGCGAGGAAGAAAGAAAAAGTAATATTTATGTGACGGTCGGGTCGTGAGTGAACGTCACACGCCAAATGAACCATCGGGCGAAATGAAGCCTCTCACGGGTCTCGTGAACTGCTGATTACGGTTGCTTTTGGACCCGAACAGGAAGACGAGTGGGCAATTTGGACTGAAATTGGTCCATTTCCCAGCATTTAATGCCTCTTCTTCGGTGATTAACGATCAAATCAATAGTTCGCTATTTTGGGAGAACACTCACAAAGTGTTGTGTGCTCTCTCTGTTCGCCGTGCACCGCCACGTTCCTTTGTCCACGAATTTTCTGAACATAAAGTTTGGATAGCTGTCGCTGAACACTGAATTGGTCCCCGTTTTTGTGCTTGGTTGATTCACATGAACAATCATCATGCTTCATCGGCAGCATGCACTCACGTGACGGAGCGAACACTGTGGGGCGAAATAGAGCCGCTCACCTGAGCGCCTTCATCTGACAGCTCCGTGGTATAGTGGGCCTGAGTGTGCGAATGTCGGCTAAAATCGGCACCAAATCAAGAACCTAGAAGGAACCTGAAACCGATCGAAACTTTCTCCCGTTCGTGGTATTACACAACCTGCCGTGACCGAACCTGGTATTCACTCGGACCGTGGGCCTTCAATAATTAGTGAAAAGGAAACGGGTGTGATTAGTTTGTGTAGGCTTTTCACAAACCCGCATCCTGTGCTCTCTCTGTGTTCCTAGCTGCCGAAGGATTCCGAAAGGATCCGGATTGAAATCCGCGGTCGAACCAACCGACCGGCCGATGTTTTCTTTCGATTCCGAATCCTTTGCCAATCGCAGAGAAAAAACTACGTAATTCTATGGTCGGCCGTGCGAAAGGACAACATATTTATGCAGAAACGTGTTGGGCCGCAGGCCTTTGCTCTGTGCGTAAAAAAGATTTTCTCTTTTCGATCGTTTTCTTTATGCCAAGACAATGCTGGTTTCATTGCCCATTTCATTACACAACCACCCCCGGGGACGATTGGGGACGTCAACTATCAGCAACCGCCGAGTGAGTCATCGGAATTGTCGCGTGCTGAACGCCTACATAACGCAAGGGTTCGTCCAGCATTTGGATCCATAAATGAGGCGAAATGTTTCGATGGTTTTCCCGGGGAAATGGTTGAAAAGAACCTCACAGTGAGACATGCACGAATGATTTTCAGGGATTGTAAATCTAGGGGTCCCAAAGCACGCGCTAATGTTTCTGTTTTCTGATTTTCAATCTTTGTAGTTTCCGAGTTGTTTGTTGCGCGTGAGTTTTCTGCGGAAACGTGCGAAACGCAACACCACGCAACCTGGTGTGTCCGACGGCGCGCGCGCGTGTGAGTGTTGCCGCCCGAAGTGTGCGTGAATTTCTCCCGCACCACCCTGCAGTGCCGCTGCAGTGCTGCAGGATCCTCGGCCCGAGCCGACCACGATTGATCGTCGATTTTTTTCGGTGTGTTCGGTGTCCCACTTGCGATCGAGAGTGTGCACGCGTGTGTGTGTTCGTCGTGTGTTGTTTCCGTTGTTGTGTTTTTGTTGTGCGTTGTCGACGGCGTTGGGCAGTTCAAGTGTTGGCGATCGGTCGGGTATTTGCCACCCATTCGCCGAGCAGAGCAATAGCGTAGAGCGCAAGAGCCGAAAGATCGGGTGTGTGCCGACAAGTGCCGGAAGCGATCGGAGTGCGCGTATGTGGCCATCACCGGTGCACGGATCACCGTCTTCGTCGTCCAGCAGCAGCAGCAGCAGCGGAAGCGGCAACCGCCACCGATCGTCGTCCGCCCGGTAATCCCGAGTCTCGGCAGCGCAACGGAAGGGCTAAGGCCACCGACCAACGCGTGCAGCAGCAGCAGCAGCGCTTCGTCGCCGTCTGGCCCCGCGGACGGTTTCTTCTTGCGGCTTCACTTTCAACGACGAACTGCTCGACGCCCCCGTGTACGACGGTAGCAGGAGCCATCCTCTTCGCAGCCGCTCACCACAATCACCAGCAGCACCACCACCACCAACAGCTTCCAGCCGGGAGAAACCAGCCCCCCAGTGAGCCGGGCAAGAAAAAGGGGATTTCCGTAAGATCCGATCGGATTACGGATCGATTACGACGACGGCACTAGTAGCAGCAGGAGCAGGAGCAGCGTAAAAGGCGATGATGGATTGCAAACGGATTTCGAGCTACGCGGCGCTAGTCGTGCTGTTTTTAGTCACCCTAGTTAATGCACAAAACTCAGGTATTTCGACGCTCTTGCGCTACTTTTACTACTTTTCATATATTCGAAATAGATCCTTTCTATCAACCACACACACTATCACTATGCCTTACCGTACCTCTTCTTATCAAATTTTCACCTCCCCTCTTGATTGCCACTCGTTCTACAGGCCAAACTCTGGGTTCATAGTGTGTTGTAGATGTGTTGTTGGATTGTGTTCCTTCTTTATTGTTTTTATTTTATCAACTATCCTCTCCGTATCTTTTGTGTGTTCCTTTCGACCATACTACGATTGTGTTGTGGGAATGGCGGGTTTGTTTTGGAAAGGAAAAAAAAACATCGTTTCCTTTTGGAGTGCGTTGCATTCTGAGGCTATTATTTATTCACATTCTCCTGTAACATATATACGCGTGTAAAATTGGATTGTTAAAACGTAGACAGATAATAGCAGTGTGGAATGCATCGCGGAGAATAGTTCGTCCCGATTCTGGTTGCGCCGTTGTACTTCGCAAGTACCAATGGAACCAGAACCTGGCGTTACGTTTACGTTGTCCTTTGATTTTCTTTTTTATTTGTACGCTCAATGTACCGGATCATTCCACATCATTCATCTCTGCCAATCCGGATGTTGAGAGGGAGCTGCGACGGCGCGGTGGCCAAAGCGAAACCGCCAAAAGCGTGTACCATAAATCATTCGCGTCGGGAAAATGTTCTCATTTCGTTTCGCTTATCGCTGGATTCGTTTCGGATCGTGTAGAGCAGACGATCGATTCCAAAAGCATTGCACCGGCTCGTCGTCCTTACCCCTTTTTCCCGGTGTCACGTTTAGCAGCGTAGCAGATAAAGCGGAAACCCTCACGGAACCATTAATGCAGAGACCGGTTTTCGTACCGCATATTAGCTCGGTTTTCTTTCATTATCCATTTCCATCACACTTTGCGTTCCCCGTTCGCGTTAGTGTGCAGTAGAAGTATTATTTGCGTGCGCATAATATCCCCCGTGGTCGTGTGCGTATCATATTGTTTCTCGGGAATGGCCACCAACGTGTGACACTCGATACGGGGGTGCCATTTGCGTTTAATCGATTTGTGGGAACATAAATGGCCAACCGGCGCTCCGTGGCGTTGGCGTGGCTCGCTCGCTTAAAGTACTCTCCGAAGGATCTTTAACCTTTATCAGGAGATACTCCAAACGGTACCTCTGTGCGTAAAGAAGTATCTTTCGAAAGATGGAAGCCAATGGTGTCCTGTGGACGGTGTCGATGTTACGACCCCCGGGGCCGCGGTAGATATAAATACATCTTCCATCATTCTCGTGGGTCCCTTTTTTGTGCTCTGTTCGAGCGTTCCTCGGGAAAGAAGCTTCCTCGTATCACCTCTACGCATGTTCCACCGTGTTCGGGCCGTGTCCCTTTGCCGCCACCGACCATCGTTATCCTTTTTAGCAACACACCAGATGCCTTTTCTTTTTAGCAACACAGATTTCTTTGAACCCCAAAAAACAACGACCCAACCTGGGTCGCGCCCGTGTTTGACGAAGAAAGGTCGCTCCCTGACCCTGAAAGGAGTCTTTTTTGCTCTCGTGTGTACTTTTCTCGCTCACTGTCCTCGCGCCCACGACCACCCCGGTGGCCGCGGTCAACGTCAAAGCTGTGTAACCGAAGGAGCTGGTAGAGGAAACGCGTGTTAATGCTTTTTTGTTCGCAAAAAGGATTTTTCTGCTGAAACACATGGCCTTTGGGCGGACCCGCTGTCCCCGTTTGTGGTCCGCTTAATGGATGCTCGGTGTTCCTTCGCACCGATTAAAGACGCCTTATGTTTCCGCGGCGCTGAGCTGCTTAGCGTTCTCGTTGACTGTGTCGATGAGTAATGGCGTTCCTGGGCGAGGGTTGCCACTGACTGACGCCATCGTGAATGGAAAGTTTCACCTCGGTCCCCAGTTCAGCAATATAAGTTTCAATGACCGGCCACCGGAAGGAGTGTTCCGACTTGTGCCGTGTTTTAATTCGCGCGACCACGAGGGTGTTCCACGTTGATTGGAGTGTGTTATGCAATGGCACTAGAGTCCACCCCTGGGCTTTAAAGTGACCATAAAATTACATTGAAGCGCATGTTGGGACTGCCAATAATGATTATGAACGATGCTTGTAGATGTTAATCCCTTTCAGGCTAATCATGTTAGTAAAGTTTATTTGAAATGCTTTTTGACTGGGTTTAGAAGTTAACAAAAACATCCAAATGTCATCACCGAGTGACTCAACGTTCGGGTTTCGACGGAGTTACGTTCGGAAGGAATAGCTGCACCCACTCTGCGCAACTCTATACGCAAAGCAATTACGGATGCAATCATCGAACGCTCTCCGTCGTGGATCGCTGGTCGTTAGTCATCAGCGACTCGCGCCAACGATGGGCCTTCGAATGCTTGCCATCAACGGCATCGTCCCACGGAATTGACCACCATTTTTGCCGCTTTGGCGACAGCACTGATCCAGTGGTTCGGATGAGGCCACCAACGGACGATGGCTTCGAGCCGATTTGCAAATGAAGCAACGTTCGATGCGTTAATGTGGGCCACACACAAAAAATGTCGTCCAATCAAACGCGATTCTACATTGATTTGGGGAAAAAAATCGGGAGAATCGAATTAAACCTCGAACGTTTCAGATTGTGACCGCATTATCCGAAACGGTTCGCGAGTACCAACCACAACGAGGTTGGGCTCAAACTTAAAAGGAACTTCTTCTAACCACAAATTTGGTTATTACCGGACAGCGGCACACCTTAATAATGGCACATCACCCCTGGAAGGGCTGTCGGGTTGTTGTTGCCGTGCCGTGCCGTAACATTTGCTCCGGGTTATTTACTCTTCCCGATAACTTTCTTGCGTGCCGCGGGCTTTCCACACACTTTTGTTGGATTAATTTCCTAAACAGAAAAGGAACGCTCTCGTCGGCACCAAGAAGAAGCAGCATGATGCTGAGAAGCATAACGGGGTACCAAGCCACCCGGGCCGTCCAGGTTGGGTGCCGCTTTTGATCGATTCGCATGAGTTAATTGAAATGGGCCGGAATAAGGGTTCGCCAGGGCGCTGGCCCCCCGGCCCCGGTGTTCGGGGGCGATTGAGAGAGCAGCTTTATGAATTGGTTCCGATTGCTCGGGGGCGCTGTTGTCGCTTCGGCCTTCGATTGGTTGCGCTAGTGTTGGTGCTATGCTCATCGCATAGCCGCACGCCGGCATAGCCGGTTAAATCCGGTGAAGTCCGTATCACAATCCGGCCGACGGGGATACGAAAATCACTGACACGAATACGAGTTCGCCGCCGTGCCGCGCTTCACGGTCGTTAGCGCACGGCGAGAATATCCTCCTCGTTTTTTTTTCGATCAATCGATCGACATTCGACGCCCCCTTTATCAATTGGTTTATTATTGTTCGCTTTATGCCTGAAATCGATTGCTGACTTGTGGCGGCCGCCAGTCCCTCCCGGCTGGGTTGCTTTTTGTCCTCGTTGAGACCTTGAAATAGGTTCATGCGAGGAGGACCCCCTTTGGCATAAGGTTAGAATTTTATTATTCATTTACCTTACAAGACAACTTTTGAAACGTTCCATAATCTCGACAGCCATCGAGAAAACTAAAAAACTAAGAAACTAAACGAGTCACGAAATGGCAACATTTGTCTCTCAAACGTGCAAATAAGCGCGCGCCGAGTACTCTGCGGTAAGGTCAACCCGCGTTCTCTGTGGCCGCGTAGATTAAAACCGCAGCTTGCGTCTGCAATTAATATCATAAATTTGTGCGCGCAGCGTAGCAGCAATGCGGTTAGTAATTGCCCAGACGGACACGGAGCTGTCATCATCCACATGACCACGTGCTAATAGACAACCAATCGTTGTCGCGACGAGATCCGTCCGCAACGCCGCAGTGTGATTCCAACGGCCGTGTGTCCGTGCGGAGAGGCTGCAGACGTTAGAGAAGTTAATATTGACTTACAAATTATGACCGCAATCTGCCTCGGTGCGCGACGTCTTTCAGCGCTCGGTGGCCGTGTCGTGCCACGTTGGCCACGTTTTAATAACTCACTTCGCACCTATCGCTTTCCGTTTTACTATCACCGATGTCGCCATGGGCCCTCACGTCCCCGGTTGTCCTCTGGTCTCGGTGACATTGTGGTTCCGAGGCGGAGCTGTGCGCATCACCCAGCAGATAAGAACTAACTGTTATTGTAGCGGAACTGGATTGGATGCCCGCTGGCTGGTAGGTTGTAAATTCTTGTCAAAATGTCGGTCCGGGAAAGCCTATAACTAACCGGCCGTAAGGATATCACCACCGCAACAGCTCGCTGGCCCGGAACTCGCTAACAACTATCCATCTTCACCGCAGCGCATTGTGGAGCTCCACATTGTTGTTGATCCACGCGAACCAACCGCTTTTGGAACGCAGCAACAACCGACCTGGTGTGCTGATTGCTGTTGTCGGTCGTGCCGTCGTGGTCAGTTGGGGTCGGGATGTTTACACGATGGCACGATTATTTACAAAAATAATCCCTCGACTGTGTGGTGTTGGTTGCTTCCTACCGCAAGCCGCGCGCGCAGTACGATCGCGAGGTCGAAGGATGTGCTAAAACTACCGGTGTGGACTTCCTTTGGGCGTCTTGGGTGATCGCACGCAACCGATAAAAATTCGATCCGACCCGTGGCGGGGTTTGATGTGGTTTTGAAGATTGGCGTACAAGACGGGAGCGTAAACAATGCGCGTAACACAACGCCGGACTGTTTCTTTCAAACATATCACAAGCAACTCCTCGGCCTTTTCTTTTTTCTCCGTTGCGTGTCCGACAGGTTGGCAGGCTGGATTACTCTCAAACCCGCACGTCAATGCCGTAGAGTTACAATGCGTGCCAAAAACGTAGCTCCTGTTGGTTTGGCGAAACTTCCTTTCCAATTACAATCGCTCTCCTCCGCGCTCGGACGCAGGCTATTGATGGGTATTTAAAAATAACTAATATCTCCGTCAAGTGTTGAGCGGGGACCCGGGTTCCGACGTGGCCTCTCTTTCTCTCTTTCGGTCGCGCCAGCAGAACGATTTTATCGATTCGATCAGTTCTGCTGCACGCTGCACTCGGCCCGGTGCAGCGTGGAAAACCCATCGAAAACCCATCTTGTACCGCGCAACTCACTCACGTCATCCGGTTCGGGTCATTTACATGGACTGCTGCCTCTCCAAGGCAGGGCCAAAGCGATTCGCGTGAGGGGGGAAACACGAAGACAGCAGAGGTGCGCCTGTGTTGGTTGTTGGTCTGTTTGTGGAACGGTTTTGGGAAAACACTGGCTGGCCCTGAGCACGGTTCCACCATCGAAGTGAATCATTAGCGAACGAAAACAATCGTAAAATCGGTGGTCCAATTTTCCTGTGGCCTGTGCGCTCTTTCGTACTCTCCCTCCCTCTCTCTCTCTGTCTGATGCGGGCGAGAGAAAATAGAACATTCATAAATTTACCCAAAAATTTAGGGCAAAAGAAGAACAACACACACACCACAGAACCACAGGGCCCTTTCGGAGCGGTTAGTGGCGGCGGTCGAGTGGGGCGAGTGCCGATCGAAGATGCAGGAGCAACTGCCGCCTGCCTGCCTGCCACAACAACCTTCGGAGCACCCCCGAGCCGAGCGTCAGGCCGCGGGAGAAAGTTCTGCTGACCACCACCAGCAAGCTACGTATGCCTCTTGTGTCCACTTTGTTTTTATTATTTTTATTTTACCCCCCTCAGTGGGTGGTGCTAGTAATGTTGCTCTTTGCGCTGCCGTCTCCATCGTTGTCCTCGTTGGGCTGGTCTGGTCGAACTGTGTGTATGGTCGACCGGCGGCAGGCTGAGAGGCAGCCTGCCGCCGACGGACGGTACGCATGCGTCCTTTGCCGTGTGGCCTGTCAATCGGGCGCCAGCAGACCCTTCCACCAAGGACAACCGCTCACTTCACCGCCCGAAGGTACTTCGACGAATGGTTCCCTTTTTGAACAGGGAGAGTTATAAAACCACACACTCGGTTTCTTCCGGGGGTGGTGGTGACCACTTCCTTCCGCTTTACATAGGAAAGGGCCATCGGCTTCCTGTGGGGGCGCCACAACCTGTCGGTGAGGGACTTTAAGCCAAGCGCCCATTTCTCTGCTGCGATGAATTTAATAACGGCATCTCGGGGTCCGTGATTTCGGATTTTGTTTCTGCCGATCCGGCAAATCGGTGACCATTCGAAGAAAGCGGTTATTGGGAAGCTTGTTGAACTATTCTCTTCCAATGAATCAGCATCTCAATCTCAATTTCATGCTGATTTGAGTATTTGTTTTTAAATAGTCACGCCACGACTCGACTTCACTCGATTGTTGCGAAGTATCTCTCTATCTATGGTCAACATTGTTTCCCAAACAATACGCATTGGATGCTCCATATTCAATAATCGATCGATCCAACAGAGCATTTACCAACCCACCAGTGCGACGATAAGATGGTAAATAGTGGAGGCCTCTTTCTGTTGTGAAAAACATTGTGAACCTGGCCCGATAAGATTAGATAAACCGTTGTCACCCGTATCGCCTGACACACCTCGAGACGTAGCTCAGCGGGCCACTTGAGCACACAAACGGTGGCAGCAAAATGTTGCACTCGAACGACGAAGGCTTTCCGGTTGCAGATGAATACTTTTCTTTCTAAAATTATTATTTTCATTGTCCTAAAATTATAATAATCACCCAGGCAAAAAAACCGAACCTCATTAGTTTATGAACCACGGCGAGTGGCACATTTTTGAAGGCCACACACTTTCGTGGGGGTCATGCTGTAGCAGCACCATCACCCTCATCATCATCGTCGCCGGAGCGTGGTTCGGCTCCGGGCATCGATTTATGTTTTATTAAACACTATCGACGTTTTCGCGGCAAGAACTCACTCACTTCGGCTCAGTGGAGGACAGATCGGTAGCTCGCCCTTCCGAAATGAAGCCCTCACGGGAAGCCTCCGGGCCCGGGGATGCAAAAAAGCAGCCTGTTTGTGTGTCCCAATCTGGGGGGGATGGCCACACGATGGAGGTGCTTTGATTTTCCGTGTGCCTCACGGAATGTGTACTGTCTCGCATGAATATTTATTTTTAGGACGAATTGATTCGTTTTTCCACCGATAGTGGGCCGGTTTTGCAGTGACGCCCGCCGGCAGCGGCCGGTGGATGGATCGGAGCCCCGAAGCCCCGTGTTTTTGAAGGTCAGCAGCAGCAGCAGCGCAATGGCTAGTAATTAAGCGTTAAATAATAAAAGCGCGGTGCGCGTAATGAATGTGCAAAAGTTTGCCGCGTGATGTTTGATGTTAAAACACTCAATTGCGCCACTGATAGTTGCGCTTGTTAGTAGCGCCTAGTAGTTGTGATGTTAAACCCTCCATTCATGCGAAAAGAAACTTTTAAAGTGCACCCGAATGGCCGGAACGCTCCACTAATTAAACACTTTTTATCCTGAAAGGTCCGAGAGAGACGCTCTCGTCCGGAAAAGCGTTGCACAAAATGTTGTAAATGTCGCTGCAAAGTATACGCGCATCGCTTTGGTCCGTACAATCGGAACTGGCTTCGGAAGTGTTTTCGTGTGCGTCATTCTCGACGATTATCCGGGTATTTCTTGTAGGGCAGGTTCAGATGTTGGCTCCATCGGGTAACAGTGAAGTTAGAAGATAAAACCCTCCCAAATCGGTCCATTTTGTGGCACATCAAACGATTCCAGAAGTTGTCCGCTCCGACTTCAAAGCTGTTCAAGAATGCACCCGTGCAGTGTCGACACTGGTCCAGTACTTTCTGGCCGCAGCACAGTCCAATCTAGTATCTCCCGTGATGGTGTACATAACCAGGACGACGGCCTTCAGCCTTTCGCCTTAAGGAAAGCTGCTCCGCCCCGAAGCTTCTCGGGGTTAATGCTTATGCTAATGGTGCTCACCTGAGCCGAGCGCGGGAGTTTGGAATAAATTAGGCGAAAATCTGCCGATGGCCCTTGCGGACACACCGTGGACCACCATCCGGCAGACCTTCCACTCTTGTTGCCAGGTGTGGGACTTCCGATTCCCCTTTCAAACGCTTGCTAATTACCGTTGAACGGTTATCGCACAGGACACCGCTCGTCGTGGCTTTTTCCCATGAGGACTTTTTGCCCGACTTCCTAACGACTGTTATCACACTAATCTTGTGTTAATCCCGCCCCATCGCTCGCCCGGCACCCGGTTGATTGTTTCTGATGAACCGGTTGTTTTTTGGGGCCAATTTATTTTGGTATCCATTCTGCTGTGTTCACATTCCCACGAAGCGTCCCGGCCGGGGGGGATGTCTAATGTGAATTTCATTGGCTCTCGGTTCCAAGAAAATCTGCGACCACCAGCGAGTGTGTTTTAGCTGTGTAAAACCATTTTCGCTGTGGCCATGTCTTCCGGCCGTTCCCGAGAGGGCAGGACACAGGACAAGCTACTGCTGTAGCATAATTATGGAATGCAAAATAGAATCAGCGCGTACCGATGCGGATGAGCGGTCAGACCAGGCCACGGCATGGCGTTGGCGATGGTTGTCGTGTTTAGTTTTCCACTCGAAATTCATAAACCCCGGACCGTCGGCCAGCCGACCGGCGGTCCATCATCACGCAGCAGCCTTACGCGCACAGCATTTCAATTAAAGTTCCTACAATTAACATTTGCGAGAAATTTATCATGCTTGCGCGCCAAAGCGGGGGTCAGGAATTGGTAACTGCAACGGTGGTCTCTCCTTCTTCTCGGTGGCCGGTCGGTGGAAAGTATGTAAAACACACCCCGCACAGTCGTGTTCGTTGAACGTTCTCGTCACGTTTTCGAACGGTCAGAAAGGAGATCGCACACCGGGCACACGGAGAACCGGCACGCCCAGGTCTCGGGCGCCCGGCTGCATCTGCACATCTTGTTGCACTCGGCCGCGCGTAATGGTGCGGATCGGATTTTTCATAAATTTTAATTTTTCATCCTCACAACCAGAGACTGGGGATCTCTCAGGGACCCCAGGGCCCAAGACTCCGCGCTGTTGTGGAACGAAGGAAGGCTGGTGACATATTGTGACCAGGTCGACCCATTAGCCCCGCCGCCACTGGGAATTAGTGTAGAGTCCACCCCGGGCCGGCCAAAATGCAAATGAATGTTGTGTTTTATGGCCGGCCGCTGCTGGTGCTGGGGAAATGTTGCATGATTCGGCCACATTTGAGGCGGCGGCACCCGCACGCAACAACACCCACCTTCGGACGTTGACCCGAAGGTGTGGGTGGGTGTTATAGGGAACCTGCCAAAAGAATTCGGAAAGAATTAGAAAACACATTAAAAATGAGCGTCCGCGTATCGTCCGGTGCCAAGGTTCGGCCAAGGTTATCGACTGCTTGATTCCTCCACGGAAAGTCAAACCCAGAAGGCAGAGGAAGCGAGAGGAAGAGAAAGAGTGCGCAGTTTCTTCGGTACGGTTCCACCGGTTGGCACAACTGTAAATAATTTTCAGTGTCGGAAACTATGCGAATAGAAAGTAGCGACGCCGCCGCCGCGTCGGGGGCCATCTGGTCCAGAGGGAGTAGTCCAGAAAATCTCATTAATCATGCTCAATGCGAACGCGGATGAAGTACTTTCGACTGTCAACTTTCCCAGAACCGTGAGCCACTTAGCCGAGGATTATTCGCCACGTCATCGGCGCCCGTGGAACCAAGGAAGTTTAATGGTTTGCGACACACAACGACATCCGCAACATGCTGTGTGTTGCACACGCAACGCTGGATTGTCGTTCGGTTGCTACGGTTGCCCTTAGATATGCAAGTTAAATTCTGAACTATTATTTCATAATTTGTCCATACACGGATCGGATCCAAAGTGCGACAGACGTCATCAGGACAACTGAGCAACAAAATGTATGTTCGAAAGGCTCTCTTCTTTGTTAAGGTTCAAAATAACTTAAGTACTCAGAAAGATCCTTTCCAAGTCGCAATTCTAGTTGCCGACTTATCGCCACACTGATCCGTACCGTTACCGACGTTTAAAGTCACAAATATCAGTTTTCTATAGCGCAATCCTTCGGATTTTGTGAATCGAAACGGGGATGAGATATTTAATTAAAACGGCTTATCAATATAGTCCTGTGAGCCAATGATCTCGGTCAGCAGTCCAGCCGAGACATCGTTGCTCGGTGCCCCGGGGCGCTGTGTGTCCAACAATGGCCGGCTGTGTCCATCATTATGGAATCATTTCTTGGCACTCGATTGCCTCTCGGCTACGGACAAATTGATTTTCCAACAACCAAATTTCATCTTCACGAGCCGAGCGATGTCTCCAACACGGCAAGAGAGGAGCTAAAAAAAGGAAACTTGGCAAAGGTACAACACCAAATCTCTTCCGACCGACCAACCGGCGGCGGCGGCACATGGTCATGTTTTGCCTCCCATATGCAAGCGCCGTTGTCAGTGCCTCTGAGTGAATCTCTCGGACTCCCGTGATTCTCGTTAGCATTCACGGCTCTGCGGTACCTGGAGTTTGCTCTTCATCGGCAGTGGCGAGATGTGCATTCTGTGCACCGGCTTGTCGGTTCCGAGCAGGTCCGGAGACAGTCGCCGCCCTAAGGTACACACACACGCGGACAGCTCTTAATTAATGCAGTGTGTGTGTGTGTGCCTCATTTTCCGGTCCGCCGGTCCGGTTGGTTGGCTGCCAGCACCGTGTGACTGGGTGTTACTGGGACGAGAGTCGAACATTTTGCTTTCTGTTGTCGGGCGCCCATTTAAATGAGGATATGAAAAAAGTGAAACCCATGTCCCTCCTTAAAGCAGGAGGAAAAGCGCGGAAACTTGGACGTGAGTATGTGTGTTTGTCAAATGCAGACATCAGCTCTCCGTGCGATGAAAGAACCAATCTCATACGAATGGGCGGAATTATTTTGCAATAGCCAGGATCCAGGATCCAGCTCGCCAGGTGTGTGGTGGTCCTGATGTGAATGAGCTTCCACCAACTGGCCGATCCTAGGTTCTGACCGATCCAACTGTGTTGTGCGAAGGTATTTCTGGTACATCTCTTGTTCTGATGATGCTGTCGACGGTGGTCAGTTTTTCGTTTGAAACCCCAGCCATCGTCCCACCGAGGAGACCCCCGGAGGGAGCTCCCACCAGCATCAGGTTTTTGTCTTTTATCCGCCACACCCCGGTGACAGCGCCAAGGAAGAGGAGGGCTATGATAGGGCGGCCACTCACAGCGCGCACCGAACCGAATGCCGTATTGGGACACACCCGGGTGTGGTGGAACGGTGGACGATGTGGAGCTGGTCTATTTATAAGCTCGCATCATTTTATCTAATCCCGGCAAGCCCAGCCGGCGAAGGCAGAAAGGTGCACTGGTGATAACCACACACACCACCACCACCAACGGGCCCAGCCCAGCCCAGCGCTCGGTTAGCGAAACAACCTCCGCCTTCCCGACTCCGAGCGTGCATCCTGGAGCCATCGGTGCACAATAGAGTGTCCGTCTGTCCGTGTTTCCACCACATAGTTTTGGGACTTCTGGATTCTTTAGTCCACCCTCCCTTCGCCCGGGTGTGTGGTGGCCTTTTGTTTTTGTTTTCCTGCGCCTGGCGCAGGGCCCTCTTCTGAGGAATTATTGAAACTGGGCAGACTGTTGGGCCAACTTTTCCACTGCGCTCATCGAGCGTCGAGCTTAGGACGCTCGGAGGCACTGGAACACCCCAACAACCACTTTAATCCCCGGGCACTAGTAAACATTGGGCCGACGAACGACTACAATTATGGGGCGCATTTTAATTCCTCGATTTCTCTAGACGAAAGCCTTGATAGGTTGAGTAGGAGGATCTAGCGGATATTCGCCAGAGATTCTCTTATTGGCCTAATTCAAGTGCACAGAGCATTCTCGCAGAGAAACCTGTTGACCCAGAAAGCTCCAGAACCTTTGGGATTTGGGTAGGTCAACTGGAATTACCCGGTTAGAGATTCAAATGCCAGTTGGTCGGTGCGAGATTCTGTTTTTACGCGGTCTACTTCAGTTGAAAATCCTGAGGGATCATCGAGCAAACCCTGACACTCAGAATATACAATTGGTCCATTGGCAGAATAATTTCCATTACTCAACACATAAAGAATGCCGCTAAAGAGAGGATCAGTTTGAATTACGAAAGGGACATTAGCCGCCCAAAATCAGTAATTAAAATTCATTTTACGCTAATTACCGGGCACGTTGTCTATTGTGTCATTTTCTACTCCCAACTTTGGCCTTAAGGACCAGCTGACTTTTTGCGGAAAGCATTCCGACAATTTTCCAACGATTGTTGAGCAGCATAAGCCGCGCCGCGAATGGCCCCCAAAAAACCACAGAGGTGCAAGGATTTTATTATTTTCCTTCACGCGTCAAATGGGCTCAACGTCACTTTGGGTTGAGTGATCGAACGAATGGCGTACGGATGGCCACACTGACGCTACATAACGAGCCAGGCGAACCGATTGACGTCACCGGTGCGCCGTGTGCGGATCGTACTTTCGTCTGACAGCCCTTAACCCGGGGGCGATTAATTACTTTGACTTCGCACTGAACACGGATGCAAATAGACCCGAGCCGTGCTTTACGGGTTTTACCAGTTTCTGCCAGTCGCCGCCGGATTGTGCCAAATCGGGTTGACAAGATTGCGCAGAAAAATCGATCCCATTTCTCGACGCTCGCCGCTCATCGATAGTGCTGCGGGCGCGCACCTTCTCCGAATGCACCCATTTCTCAATCCTCGACCACGGTCGATTTTATCCCGCTGTGTGCCCGGTTCCGTGGACAGGTCTTGTACACATCGCTGCACTCCTGCCGCCGTACGTCCGGGGGGTGGGTACATGATAATTTTCACCACCACCAAACGGAAGGGAAATTAGCCCCCGCGGCGGGCATGTTCTAAATTTTGGCTCGATCGACGGTTGGTTTTTTCCCGGTCGTGTCGGTTTCGCTGATGCTAAGCAGATGTTGCTGCGCCAAAGCTCGGGCCAATGTTTATGCTAACGCAGCCTCGGTCCTCCTCCTTGGTTGGTCCGCGAGCGTAAGAAAGAGGGAAATCGAAGGTTCAAAGAATTCACGGCGGGGCGGGTAGGGTAATCAAATTGTCAGTTAGCGAGTCGACGTGACACGTTTATTGACTCCCAGCAGCAGCGAGTTCGGGAGGAAGAGGCACCAGAAAACAGGCCGGAGCTACCGGTGGTCGGAGTTATTATCATTACGCGTCATAATCAGCACCATCCTTGCCGCTTTTGGGGCCCCCACAACCATCTTGGCGACGCAAGCGCGGGCGTGAACGAACACAACAACGAAGAAAAGCCAACACGCGGCCACCGTTTGTTTCAAAAAGCGGCCAAAAAATATCGCGTTTATCCGCTCGATCGGTTAAAAGAAGCAAACAGATGCCGGGTCAAACAGGAGGAAAGCAAACCACATCAACAGCAGCAGCAGCAGCAGCATCGTAGAGAGTAAACATCGGAGAAAATATGTACATAACTCCCCGCTCGCGCACCCGGTAAACAACACCACGGGGGTGCTGGCTGGCTGGCTGTTCGTGGGCGGACCGCGGCAAATGATCGCAATAAAATATTATGCAAACAAAATTAAAAACATCGACTATAAACACACAGAGACCTCTGGTGCAAGTGATTAGGCATATTGGTTGGCAGATAAGACGGTGCGCTCCCTGATGATGATGATGATTTGGTGCCAGGGCAGACGGCCGTTTAAAGGCGGGCTGCTGTTTGGGTCCCGAAACCCGTCGATGAAAGGTGAAACGGGCGAGTAAATTATTATTAATCGCCCGTGCGCGCCCCCAATTATCGTTGCTTCTTTTTCACGTTTCAAAGAGCAACTTTGAATTATTACAAGCCATTCAACTGTGGCGTAGATCACTCCGGGTCGGGCAGTGCATCATCTTGAGTGGAACACTTTTTCCGTTCTGATAATAATAAAAATAAAGCGAACCCTACTCCATTGAAGGCACATCTTCTTCTTTCTAAGTCACTTATCCAGAAAGTTTATCCTTCATAAAATTAGTTCGATCGTTCCGTAGGCCTTAACGAACCGCTTGGGTTTGTATTTCCCATTTTCCATTGCACAGAATTGAATAAATCAGGGGTCCTTGACACACATCCGATCCTTCGAGAATAAGATTCATCTTCCATAAGGAATCGATCACGAAAGTTCATCAAGCATGAATTCGGGCTTCGTAAATGAGTTATGCAATTCCATATTCTAAACCATTTGCTGCAATTGGCAGCTGAACATCAGGGTTGAGCAGAATTCGGTGGCCCCCAAAGCTCCCACTAATCTATCCATCATTAATTGTTGGTTAAAAATAGTCAAATAACCGTGTAAACCCACCCTCAGGTAGATTGGATAATAAATGGGTGTTTAATAATTGCTGGGCGCGCCAAGAGGAGAGGGCAGTTCCGTGATGATGGCTGCTGATGGCGCAGCATTTCTCTGTACGCGACGGTCCCATAATTTCTGCAACCGGAGGCCAACAGCAGTCTCGCCGTGGGCTCAATTTTAGCTCCGGTGCTATTTATACCCGCGAGCCAACAACACGGGTTTGGCTTTTTCTGTGCCACCGGGCGACCTCCTCCTCCAGCCCCCGCCGATCGATCGTGATTGAATTATCCAATTTTATCGATTCGGTCGCAGGAGGACAAGAGCAGGCGAGTCTCGATATTTGATTGAAAACATTTCTACACATTTGATGCATTATATCTAAGCAAAAGGCGCGGGCCCCCCAAAGGAACTGCCCGGAACGATGTTTAATTAAACGATAACTCCGAGAGAATCACAGCCGCGAGTGGTGGAAACCTGCCCACCGGTGGTGCATCCATTTTTTGTTGGCCGCCCCGATTCTGTCGGGACGACGACGAGGAACGACATGCGCTCCGCGCGCACATCATGCGGATGCAATTTCCCGCATCGATTGACGGCTATTGGCTGCGATTTGTCGCTGTGCGTCGTCGGAGTCATCGGGGGCTTTCGATGGGGCCGCAAATAGACGGCGCGGTTCCCCAGACCCGTGCCGAATCCTTTTGACTTCAATCTGTCAGTCGTCAGTTAAATCCTACGTCATACACCGGTATCCTGTCGAGAGTCGCCTTTTCGTCTGTTGGTGGGGCTTATAAATTCCCGTGTCTTTTTTTTCTGGTTCCCTTTTGACACACCAAAACGACGGCTGGGAGTTTGTAGAATGAAGACGTTAGCGCGCCAGACGACGACGATATTTTTCATCTGTCAAACGTCACCGCAAATCGTGTTGCCGCGACTGGTGCGTCTCTGATTCCGGGCGAAAAGTGGGTGGTGTGGTGGCTGGTTGCGGCGGGTGCGATGTTCTATGCAGAGCCTCTCCTCCGGGTTAGTCTCTCCCATCGTTCGGTCCTGTGACTGACCCGAATTCCTTCTCGCCCGCGTCCGACATTATTGCGCTACGCGCGATGGGCGCGATTAATAATCGAAACGGCGAGATCTGACCACCGGCGACCGGTACGGTCTGGATTGTCATGTTACCGACGCGCAGATTATTAGGCCAACAGCCGCCGCAGCAGCAGCAGCAGCCGGTGCCCCACGAGCCGCGCTGCTTGACGTCGCTTTTGGCGACCAAAATAACCTCAAAACGAGGAGACGATGATCACCACGGTCTCTCTAATCGAAAACAACTGCACACCCGTGTGCCCGTGTCCCTGTGTGTGTGTGTTTGGGCGGCTGTTGTGCACTAAAAATATATTGTTGTCGTTCCGTCCCGCTCCGTCTCACACACACACACCGACCGCTTGCGGTTGGTGGGCATCGCGCATCGAACGGTAATTTGATGGGTTCGGTTGGTGTGCAGCTTGCGCTCGAGGAGAGGGCTTGACTTGACGGTCACCCGGTCCGGATTCAAAGGACGAGAAAAAGTGGGTCACAGTGGGCATTGCCTACCTACCTCTATCCGCAAACGGGGTTGTGTGGCTGCGTGAGAAAGAGAGCGAGAGAGAGAGATGCCACACCAGCCTCCGATTTGTCGGTGGCGCGCGTACAACTATGACGTCATTGATGCGGGAATGTTTTGTGTGTCACACGGCGGCAAAAGTGGCAGCCCACCGACCTGCACACACACACACAGAGGGGCACAAGATGAAAAGAGAGAGTCCTGTGGCGAGAAGCGCAAGCGCCTGCCAACGGGTGGCCCGCGGCTGATCCTGAGCACGGGGACGACAACAAAACACTCACCTCGAGGCACTCACTCGCGGGCTCGCCGTTTCCGCTGGTCCGCAGGAAGTCAGGACCACTCGCTAGCTAGCTGGCTGGCTGGCTGGCTGGCGCACAGCTGCTAGCTGGCCGCGAGATGATGTAACAATGTGGTGCGCCTGATGAGTGGCCCCTTCGCCTGTGGACACTCATTTTCCGCGAGTTCATTCGATTGATGATTGCTGGTGTGTGTGTTTGTGTGCGAGCGCTAAAAGGATGGCCGCGTCTTCCGTTCGCTTACTATTACTATTTTTCGTTCGGTAATTCGGTAGGTCCAGGGTTCAGAAGGTCCGGCTGTGGCACACAGGCGAGTGATCAGTGCACGAAAGCTGTGTCTCTCACCTCTGTCATGTGACAGGTGAGCGAAGAAAGTCACATCGCATCACTCGCAACGCGCAACACCGAAGACCGTCTGTCTCGATCGATCGTCTTCTTTTGGTCGGGGCCAGAATCCAGTCGTGTGTTCACACAGCTGAAACCGAGAACGGTTCTCGGCGAGTTCCGGGTGGCCACGTACACCCGCACGACGGCGGCAGCTGTCGCGTCCCGTATATCTCTTTCCACAATACACTTTCCGCGCACGACAAGAGTACTAGATGCCCTTTCTCGAGCAACCGTTGTCAACGGTGACCGTCGTCGGCGCGCAGTCTTGGCTGGCTGCCGTTCTCTAAGACGAAGACTCTGGAGCTTTGTGTATCGAGAGAAATGTTGTTGCCCCACGGATGAGAAGACCCTGTTTTTTTTTGTGCCGAGACGTTGTTGTAGGGGGTTCCCCTTCCAAACATCTATTAGTGGCCAGAAGGGTGTCCCCTTGATGTCTACCCAGCAGCACGCGCTTTTCCGGCGGCGAGTGGTTTATTTATATCTACTTTTTGGGAGAGATTTCGGTTTCTTTTTTTCGATTTTCATTTGTCGGTCGGCCGCCTACTAGCATCGAACGCGCGAGCTGTCAAAATGACAAATCCGCCGTATTTACCTATTTTTGAGCTGTAGTTTTATTGGCCGTTTCATTTTTTTCCATTCGCGCGCGATGTTTTGCGCTGCCATGCCAAACGAAAGTGTATTCTTTTGATTGGATATCTCGACGATCCACGCGAGCGAAAGAGGTCTACAATTAGCATCGGCCTGCGGACTTCCCTGTGGCGGTAGACTTTCTTTCCTGGTCTGCGGACGGAATTCATTTTTCTTCGCCATCGTTACCCTCTACTATGCTGTGTGCGTCCGATTCCGTTTTCAATCTCGCATTTTCTCCGCTAAGCGGAAAATTACCCTGTGCTGCAGATTGCCGCGTTAAACTTGTACACTTAACCCATTATTTTCCAATTCTCGACCGCTTGATGCAACCTCTCGAGGCCAATCCTTCAGCACCCTTGACGTTACCCGCGTGGAGGGATAGGGTTGTAACTTAAACCCACCAAACGTTGCCGACTGCTGTTCGGTATTTTTCGACACACCACCCCGCGAGATACCTATCCGACTTCAGCCCACCCGTCGTAACAGAGCGCAGATATTGGAGACTGCAATTTATTACTTCAATAATTAAATTGTGCTATACAACGGAGCGGCCACGATGGTTTCTCACTGTGCGTCGAGAGAGGGAGAGAGAAGGAAGCAAAAGGTCGGTGTTGATGAACAACCCGGTGCGGGCACTTCCGGCACACGATGAAACGATGGACTACTTCTCGGCCCCAAAGTTTGCCCGTTGTCTGGGCTTGGTGAACCACTTCTACTTTTCTACGGATTCCGATACCTTTTTGTGGTGCCGTGCAAGTTGTGGTCAGTAATCAGTATGTGGAGGTCCTCCGAGCCACGTGCTCCGCTGCCCGTGAATCGGTCTTTTGCCTTGCCTTCCGCGCCGGGGCAACGATATCGATTTTGTGACCCTGACCAGCCGAACGACGGTGGTTAATGTGATTTTCCCGCCCGTCTCGTGCCGTCGTACGGGGCGATAGAATGGTAATTTCGGGGCCACACCGGACCATGTACCGGCGCGCAGAGGCTTCTCCTGCACGATGTTGTGTAGCTTTAATGAAATTGGCAGCACCCGACCGACTTCGATCGACAGGTTCGCAATAATCTTGTCCGCTCCGCTAATGAGTCTCCGATCTGACTTGCTCGCTCGCTGAATGAAGACGCTAATCGGGCTTGGTGTGGCAAGGTGGCAGTGCCTGCCTCAAGGGGAGGGAGAGTCCTCAAGGTGGTCGTTTGTCGATCGATCGATCGTGTAGACTGTTATGTAACGGAGAAGCGAAGTAACGTTGGCCGGACCCGGGGGTGGTCCGGGCTGTTGCTGGCGGCGAGAAAATGGAGAGTTTATTTTTGTTGTTCCCAACTGTGAGTTTTGTGGAACGCACAGCCAGCCCTCCCACACGCTATCAAACCACACACACACACACACACACACAAAGGCGTGTGATCGAGTGAGAAAATTGCCATCCTGCCAATTTGTACTGCTGCCGCTGCTTGGGCCCCCGCCGTAGGCTGTTTGTGAGAGGCCCGCGTGAGACGGGTGGGGTCTTCCGCTTTTCACCCACCTACCCCGTGAGCGGTGCCCCTCACGCTTTCGTTTAATATCGACCCCACCGAACGGAGGAGGCCATCTGGCATTCGGTTTCGATCGATTATTTAGCATTTCCCGCACGTGGCCACGGGTTGTGGGTAGTTGGGAAGTGCGGTGCCTGACCTGACCACCGTTCCCCTCATCACACCTCAGGGGCCACTGGGTTGTGTTAATGGAACGGAACGAAAGAGAGAGAGCGAGTCGATACGATCGGCTTTAAGGATACGTACCGTGTTATGGTCATAAAAATGGTGGAGAGTAAAAACTCAAAACTCCTCTCGGCTCAATCTTCGTTACCCCTCCAGCGGGTTACCTCCAGCACCATTCGCCAGCGAGCGCACTGCTCAATTAAATCTGGCCCAAGATATGGTGGCCCCCACCCGGGCCTAGACATATATTTATTTTGTTGGGCCGCGCGATGGTGCAATGTGTTTATAAAACAATTATTCCGAAGCCGCGGGTGCACCGAGGGTCTCGCGAGGAGCATTAAAATTTTATTCCACTTCCGTTACGGTGCCGGGGGCTCGTAATTGAGTTAAGTTGCCGGTGGGAATTATGCTTACGTCCTTCAATTACGCACGCAAACGAAAGATAGTGCTGATGAAATGCACTTACTACTCGGGTCGGGGCTTTTATTGCGATTTCTCGTTCCGTTTTTTGTTGAATTAATGGATCCAAGATTTAATATAAATGGACGGTTGGGACACTAGAGTCAGAGGCCTTGACTTTTGCGGGATTCCGGTCATTGCGAATGAAGTGCAACACGTGGGTCAATAAATCCAAAAGATGTTGTAGGAAACTGAATTTTCCACTTTATTCAGCAAAGTCCTTGAGGTCCTTTTGAGTTTGATATTTCAATCAGCTGTTTGGCCATAGCAAATCTGCGCTGGATAATTTGCAAATGTATTTCACCGTTCGGACTTATGGACCCACGAATGACCCAATCGCCCAGCTCACCTCGTGGCTCCTCAATTAACTCACAATCGTGAAGGCGCCCTAATGGGGGTAGAAGAAAATTCTATCCCTCTTGCCCTCGGACTGAATTTAAAATTCAAATTAAGCAACTTTTCTTCTCGTCTTCATTCGCTTGGGATACCCAACTTGTGGACCGGAGTGACAGTAGATGTAATCGCTCCGTCCGTCCGTCAGTCCGTCCGTTCCCTACCTCTCGTGAGGATGGAAAATTAAGGCTTCGAAAGGCAAGAAAAATCCTCAGCGATTCCACCAGAACAGTAGCCCAGCCCAGCTACAAGTGGTGCTGCGAAAAGCGGTGTATGGCCACTCCAGCAAGAGCCACCGGGAGCGTGTCCTATCACGTGAGTTAATCTGACGGGCAGCGGAGATGGGGGGGCCCAGCGACGGCGCCTCTTTCAAGGGCCATAAAGCGACGCTCTTGGCGGGCTTCGTCTAATCGCTGCTGTCGCTGCTAAGCCGAAGACACAAAATCCACTCCAAGCGTAAGAGCGCTTTCCCTCGATCCCTCGTGCACAAAGAATAGGCCCCCCCTCCGTACACCGGGCTACTGTCGTGGTGTTGTCTCTTTTTCCCCCCAAGACCCCTCGGGCACTGTCGTCGCGCCTGGTGTGTATACAGAAGATAATCAATCAATTTCTCGCGCATTTCGTCAGCGCCTCGTCGTCGGCCGCCGTTTTTAAGCAAAAGTCCACGCAAACTTTACCACAACCACACAATCGTCACCATCTCACCGGAGGCACGGACACAGGGACATAGCGACGAACGCGCCGGCCTCGACGTCGAAACTTTTTCCTTGAAACTCTTGAAGAACCGAGCAGCTCCCCGTGCACCGCACCGGGGTCGCTGTGGTTCCGTTTTCCGGTGGATGTTATTATTTTTACCACCCACCACCACCACCACCAGCGTTCCTCCGCGATCCGTCCCGTCCGCCCGTCGTGTGTGGGGCAATATGGAAAATGGATGTTTCACGGCGAGATATCACCGCTTTACACGGCGCCGAGCTTCAAGTGTGATTCCACACGCCCGGCCCGAAACAATGGGGCCCCCTCCCCCATGAGTCGATGGGTTTTCCCGACTTCGGCCCTGATTCCGGTCTTCCTTCGCCGACGACGGGGACGGCAACAACAAAACTTTGAAGCGATCGATGGAGGCGCTTGGTCCTTTTCGAGATGGAGGCGCCCAGCCGTTCACGTTAGGGAAATTGCTGACAAGAAAGCATTCTCTCTCTCACTCTCTCTCTCTCTCTGTCGCCCAACCTCGATCTTCGGTCTTGATCCTATTATGGGGTTGAGAATTGTTCAGTCATCCTTTTACCCCATCACACACCGACACACAGACACACCAATAATACGGGCACCCGGCCCAGGAAGGAAGGTGGCACATCCGATATGCCCTTTCGCGTGAACTCTTCTGCTTTTGCCGCTTTTCCGGCGCCGGAATCAGGCATAACTGACGATGCTGGTTCGGTGCTCGAACCGACGACGACCGGGGAGGGCGCTTGGAAAGTTTTCATCGATTCAATCGACACCAGACAACAGCGCGCACCACAAGTGGAGGGAAAATTTTACGTTTTTCCGCTTGTAAATTTTGCTGTTGTTCGCCGCCTCGCCGGGTTCATCGGCACTTTCGGCGCCAGGAGCCGCCCTACCAGGAGGATGACAAACCACAGGACACTCGCGTCTTGGGTTGGTTCGATAGAGAGAGAGAGCGAGAGCGAGAACAGAAGTACAGGTTGCGCCTTTCGGTGTGGCAATGAAACGGAAGTGGTTTCCGACATACACACTCACGGACAAGACGATGCCAACGGCAGGGTTGAGTTGGTTGAAACTTTTGCACCCATTACGACGACGACGACGGTGCTGACTACGAAAGGACAACAACGGCCACCAACTACAACCTTCGGCGCGCAGCCAAAGGAAAACTCTCGCACGGTAGAGGCCGCCCGAAAGATGTAAGAAAGTTGACGCGGAAAGCTGATGCAGGCTGGAAATTACATTCCTCATGCATGTTTTAACGGGCTGGGGATGATGTGGCAGCAAATAACCGAGCGGGAGCAAAGAACTGCAAAGAGTTTTCTGGTGGGGAGGAAGCGCTCAGAAGGAGCGAAGGTTACGTAATTTACGAACTAAAATGAAATGAACCCACCGCCGTCGCCGCTGAAAGCCAAACGACTGTGCGGAGGAGCATGGCGCTCTTCTCTTGGGAAAACCGTACTGGGATGGGAGCACGAGGTTTAATGAAACTTTCAGCGCCGAGTGGCCACCGTAACCGAGGCTGTTTCGCTGAATGATGTATACATTTTTTAGCGCCACGGGAACTACATCCGTCATCCGGTTGTGCAGATGAGCTAATATCAAATGAAAAAAAAAACTGGTGCGAACGGGGTGGTCCATTTAATTGCCGCATGCCGGTGGCTCGTTACGCCACGCTCCGCGATTAATCATGTTTCGAGGCCAATCAGTCAACGGCGCACGGTAACGAAACACGAGGGAAGGCACTTTTCGGATGGGGCTTCCAAGTTTAAGGGTTATTTTGCGTGTGCGAACTTGACTGGCTAAGTGAATAATGCTCTTCACTCGCCACGCCAAAAATAGGACCGACGGGCGGCGTTTAAAACAATGCCAGACTTGCTTACAGTTTTCCCGCGCTCACTTCAGTTCTTCCCTGCTTTCTTTTGCTTGCTTCCGAACGCCACATTATGGTGTCCATTCGTCATGTGTCGTGTCATTAGAACGTTTGCCCATGCTCCTGTAGTAGTGCTTCAACAATCGCTTTCGCCTCACCGCCTAGTCGTAGTCAGCGCCACGATAATTAACCACGCGGACGAGACATGCTTCACTCATCGCGCTGGGGAAACGTTTCCGAAAGCTATCACCCCCCGTTTCAGGTTCCAAAGCAAAGCAGAGTGGCCTTGAAACGAGTTCTGCGGCATGTGTCAGTTGTGCGAAATTTTAATATCTTTCTTCCAAACGCTCGTTTCCTTTCTGGTGGCCTCTCCTTCACATCAATTCTGTCATCTGCGCTCGTTTGCGCGCGCGTCCGGTTCCGTTCGTGCGGAGCGATTAAATCTATCAACTTCTCTTGTGGCATACAAAAAAAACAATGCATATGAAACAAAACCCAAAGGTGCTGGTGCTCACAAGCGTGATCTGAACAATCTGTACCAAGTGATCTATTACGGTGACTCGCAGGTCGAGGTCGGCAAACCGTTCTCGATCTCGTGCATCATCAGCATCGCCAACCCGGTCGAGTGGCACAAGGACGGTGAACCGATCCGGAAGCACAGCAACATTCGCCACGGCAAGGACGAGCACAGCTACATCGAAAGCGAGATGGGCATCGCAGGTAACGGCACCGACGACGCCATGCCTTCGCACGCATTCGCATCATCATCATCATCACGATCCCATCGGCACTCCCCGGGTAGCGGTAGCGAGGGATATAGTGTTGGAGCGAGCGCTCGCGTGTGTATGTGTGCGTGTAGTGGTCAATTGGCCGATCGGAAGATATCTTCCTGGAAAATTCCATCTCAACGGAAGGGCACCACGTTGTGTAACTAGTTCAGGTTCACCTTCATCATCATCATTATGAGTCACTTTGGGATTAGGGCCAAAGATTGGAGCTCACCGCTTGGCGCAACGACCGTGTGTATCGGCCGCGCTCTCACTAATTGAACATATCCGTTATCCTGCGTCACTCAGACGCACTCGGAGTGGACTTGTCATGCCGTGGGTGAAGGTGGTGGGCAAACGAAAATGCACCCAAGACAAATATCCGTTTCTGGTACGACGTGCTTCCCACGCAAATACGATCCGCACACCACCCACCCACCAGCAGCACTGTGTCGTCTGGCTGTCAAAAACTGGGGAGAGTAAAAAAAACGTACGATGGTGGCCAAGAAAAATGTATGCCGGTCTGGTTTCCCCCGTAGACGGTTTCAAACACCCAACACGTGGCGTGCTTTCAAAGAGCAAAACAAATGTCGATTTTTTTTAAGCAAGAGCTGCACGATGTTGTCTCGCCGAATGGGAGCTCCAATTGGCTGCGATCGCGCGGAAAAAGAAATAGAGCGTAGAATATGCATGCTAGAAATACACACCACTTGATCATGAAAGGGATGACAAAGGCCACAATTATTGTATAGAGTGTTTATTCATCGGTAAGAGTACTAATTGGAAAGTTAAGAGAAAGTGACATTTAGCATTCTTCTTTTGCCAAATGCACACAGCTCTTAGAGAAGCAAACATTAGAGAACTAGAAGCAACACTGTTTACATAGTCATTTTATTCAATTAACTGACAATTGATTATTTGAGAAAAAATAGCATTTTTTGTTCAATAGCATAATTCAAATCATTTAAAAATGTCCTCAAAATATTTTTTTAATTTGCTGTGAATAAATACTCTGTAGATAAAATATTGGATAAATTCATCATCTGCATTAATGTCCTTTTAGCGTTGCTCAGGAAAAGTTATTTGTAGAACAGATCGTTTCAGAAGAAAGCGCTTGGCATTAAAACCGATCACCTCATCAGAGTCGATCGTTCGTCTCTCGTCTCTATTGGCACGAGCAGCAAGGAGTTGAAACGATCTCAGTCACCGTAGGGACTCATGCCCCATTTCGCTTGCCGTTCACACATACTCTCACACACATCACAAGGTTTCATATGAGTAGCAACGCGTAAGCTAGCAGAGAGAGAGGCTTGCACAGCATCGTAGTAGACGTTGCCTGGAAACGGCGTAAGGAAGGCGTTCTTCTTGGCCGCTGAATTGATCGAGCTTTTCTCTTCCCCATTCGTGCCACGGTCGCCACCGCTCGGTCGGCCAAGGAAACCGAGACAAGATCGAGGCATCGATCAGTGTGCAGCGCGCGCTGCCGAAGCACCAGGGCCGGTACCAGTGTAACGCGCTGTACAAGAACTACCACCAGCTGTACGTGCTCCGGAACGGCTCGCTGCTCAGTCACGTGCCGCTGGTCGGTTCGTCCGGGAAGCGGCTGGAAGAACCGTTTCTCGGCACGGCCCGGTCCACGCTGGTGGCGCCCCTCGCGATCGACCACCACCACTTTACGACGGCCGTAGCCCTGGCGCCGGCCGCCATCGATCGATCGCTGCCGTCGGCCACCGGCGAAGACCTACTGCCACTGCCGCCGAAGGTCGGCCACAGTCAACACCACCATCACCAGCAGCAACCGTCGTCGGTAGCGGCGGCGGGCGGTGGGCATCGCCACCACGGTGGACCGAGTTCCGACAAGAAACCGTACGGTGGTTCCGCCCAATCCACCAGCAGCAAGGAAGATTTGAAGCGATTCGTCGTCGCGGGTCAAAAGGAATCACCCGACGGCGGCGAGGACCTACGGTTGAAGGAGAAAGAAGAACTGGAACAGGTTATGTCCGCGGGTGCAGTGCATGGGGTCGGAAAGCACCCCGCTGGTGGTCGCCAGCAGCATCCACCACCTCCCCTGATCGAGGCACCGCTCGAGGGTGACGAAGAGGAAGAAGAAGAAGAAGGGGACGAAAGAGGTGCCTCGGGTGTCGATCTGGACGACTCGATCGGTGGAAGCGATCGAGAGGAAGCGGAGGGTGACATGCGGACCGACACGGAGATCGTGATCGACGGGAAGGCCCTCTCGATTGAGGAGGACAACATCGACAAGCTGATCCAGAACAAGAGCGACATCAGTGGCATCATCCGGGTGGACAGCTTGGAGGAGCTACAGCTAAATGGGAATCTGCTCCTCCAGCAGCGCCCGGAAAACACCGGCGGTGCCACGGTGGACGAAGACGAAGAACCTTCCACCGGTTCCGACGGCGCGCTGGTGGAGGAAGGATTACTACTGCCAACTGCGCCGCACATACCGGATCACACGCGAACCTCCCTGGTGGCGGCAACCCCGCCCAGTACTACGGCTCTGGCAACGACAACGCCGACACCAACCACCGCTTCGACCACAACGACCCCCAGGCCTCCAGAGGCACCCGAACAGCAGGGTGTCGGTGGCGGTCACCATCGGCAGCATCATCACCACGAACATCACACGACACTGAAGGCCGCGGCGAACGGTGCCGTCGCGTTCGCCATCACCACCACCTCGGCCACCATCACCACAACGGCTGCTGCCGGTGAGGATACAAGAATTTCCCTCTATTTTGTTCCGATTCGAGCAAAAAATTCGTGTTGCAAAACCCAATTGGGCCAAACCACAAATGTGCCAAAAAACCAAAGCGAAAATCAGCAATAATTGTTTGCGCTAGTTTTTAGTTTGTTTCACGTTTTACGTAGCCAGCAAGGGCAAAGTGAATAGTTTTGTAGTTGTTCAATGCTAGAAAGAACGAGAGAGAGCGAGAGAGAACGAAGGGAGCGAATAGTGTTGCGTGTCCTTGGAGTTCTTTTATTTTATTGCTAAGTTTACGCGTTCACGATTTTTTGTTTCAGCACCCGATCAAAAATTAAAAAAGGATGGATTCTTCAAATTGTTCGCACAATTGGCTTCTGCGAGGGGCTCGCACCATGATCGGCGATCGGCTTGCGATCCTGGGAATGCGCTCCGGTTTTCACTCTGTCTGGGCTTTCGCTTCCGTCGTTCCGATCCGTTACTGTGCATTGCAATTAGTTCCGTCGAAAGCAATTGTTTGTTCATCGCTAGTTTTGTGCCATGATTTTGTTGCACTTTTTAACATAGTTAGTGCTGATGCTTTTAATGTTTATCATTTCTGTGCCTAGGTTTGTGCCTGTTGATCGCTGGTTCTGGCTGGTTGCATTGTGTTGTGTAAAAAAGAAGTTTCATTTACTTGCATTCATTTGTTTCCATTTACTTACCCTCAATAGTGTTTGCGCGGCCATTGCTTGAATTGTGTGTTTATGTTTCATTATGTTTCGCATTTTCTTTATCGCTTTCGTGTTCAATGATTCGTTACTCGATTATCATTTTTCGTTTCGGCTTTGCTGTGGGCGAGCTTAGTAGCAATAGCAACCATTCCAAAAAAGACAAACAAAAAATTAACTTTACGCTCCAATCTGTATTGCCACATTTACTTCAAAAAAACAGTTGCGACATTCTTGTGTACCTTGCCGCGCGCCTGCAGAGCTTGCGTACGTTGATACGAGTTGACTGGTTCCCCGTAGAGGCCGGCCGTGCGTAAATCGATGCAATAAAGCGACCCGTTTCGTCTACACTCTCCAAACTTGTTTGCTTTACTGTTTTGAGAACCAATTAGCTTGCCCTCTGTTTTATTTAACCTCTTCTACCTTCACTATCTGTCTATGTTCGTTTTCTACTGTAGTGCTCGATTATAACTCGCTAGGCAAACCGATAGCCATCTTTTAGTGTTTTGCTTAATCTTAAATTTTCTTCTCCGTACCGTCGGTGAGTTTGTAATGAAAAACGGGGGGGGCCTAGCGAAGCACGGCCGCTTCACGGTGGATGCCGGGAAAATGACGATTTTCCGGACCCGTGAATCAATTTGCGTGTGTGTGTTCATTAGCATAGTACCGTGTAGCGGTGCGGACGACGAGTTATGCACATTTTACAAAGTGTCTCGCCGACACATCGTCCTCTTCACGACCGACAAGGTACTCGACACGCAGCAACAACATAAGTCAGGGCCACTGTTGGGTCCCCGGTTTGTTCATATACCTGTTGAGCACACACGGAGCGAACATTAGCATAATTAGGTCACACACACACACGGGGGGGCGTCCTTCGTTTCGCGAAGAAGCTCGATAAGGTGTTGCCTTTCGTAGGCCTACGTTGGGCATCAACTTTCGCCACCTTCTTTGGAGTAGCAACCCTTCGAAGCCTGCCCTATCCGGCTGGGACCGGATGGGACCTACCGACCGACCGTGCAACGAGTGGAGTTTCTGCCATCTTTATCATAAATATTGCAAATGGGGTCGCCGCCAATGTTAGGGACCACCATGTCGCTTTACCCCTTTAGCGAAGCTCCTCCCGAATTGGTCTCCGCTGCTTTAAGCCTTTTAATACATAATCAGCACCCCCAAAGACGGGAGAATGCTTGGTTCAAAATTTCCTCACTGCGAAATGTGATCTTCAGCTCATCACGCCTTTTCTCGAATGTGGAATTTTGTGACGGGTCTTGCCTTTGTCTTGCCGCCCTCGCGGACACAGTAAACGGATACGTTCCGAAACCGAAATATCGGTAACACAAAAGTCAAACTCTCTCGTAAACCACGTGGAGGCCCACACCTTCTGCTCAGAACCTCGGTTCTCGGCTTTCGCGGGACGCTAAACCACCTCCGACCGGTTGCCAGCCGGTGAAAACTACTCTTCACACGCACGCACTGCGCATCTGCCCGGGAAGGTGGTGGTGGCCATGTTCGACAAAGTGTATTGCTGCGGAGCTAAGCTGTCGCCGCTGTGCTTTGATGTTTTCCCCGGCGGTCTTCTCGGTTATCGGTAGGACCCCGGGGAGACTCGGGAGCAGCACAAACCTCGCGCAGCGCTCTTGTCTTACGCTGTCCATTCCGTTTCCTTTTTGGCATATTGGCTTTGACGGCCCTGCGAGCGCAGAGTCGGTAATATAGAGGCACATGAAACTAACCCGACCGACAGCTCTCGTCCGACAGTAAAAGGCCAAATTATGGCGCTACTTCCACGTCCCCACGAACTGAAGGGGAACCCGGGGAAGTGACCGAGGCCCCGACCGAAGGTCGCAGTGAAATGTACGAGACTCGTCTCTCTCTAGATGACGCTTGTGGGGTGCACTAAAACGCGGTTATGTCCAGTTTCTGGCCACTCGAAACCGGTCTTATCCGGCCAATAACGTGCGGCAAAATGGTGGGTCCCAATTTTTGGTAATTTTTTTTTTCTTTCTTTTGGTACACCGCCAATTAGCCGCAGCTAGAAATGACACCTTTTTACCCGAAATGTGATGGTCGATAGAAAACAAACACAACCCCGGTGCCTTGTGGCGCGTGGCGATGCGTAACCGATATCCGTGTTTTAATTGTTTGATTAGTAGCGGACGGGCGGTCGTCCGAAGGGATCCCCTGGCCCAGACTCGCGTGACTCGGAGGCGCGCGCTCCGAGTTTACCCAAGAAGTCTAACTACAGGGGCGACCCTGCGGTGATGTCACGGAATGTCAATGTTTGCCGTTGTCCCCGTTTTCGGCCCTGTCTCTCACACTTTCTCCCTCTCTTACTCTTAAATGTCACTCTGCCGTGCCCACTCACTGGTCAGCTCGGGTTCTAAACGATTGACAGTTTAATTGGCAGAGGATATGATGTAGCTTTCGGAACGAAATTGGAAGACCCCCCCGGGGAGCCCCACAAAATATGGTCCAAACAAACGAACCGACGGAAAGAAAGATGTTTCTATTGAACCCTGCCATGCAGCACGGAAATGTCTCAGGTTAATCTCTTCGCGATCCTTAGTCGTCGCGATCGCTCCCCGAGCCCGATGACGCCCTACGGTCCGCGCCGCTACTGGACCGTTCGTGGCCGATAAAAATCAAGCAGTAAAAAGTCAACAGCTACCACCCACCCACGCACCAGTCCAACCGCACCACCCACTCCCAGCGGGCGCCTGGTCTGGGCCGTGGCCGGCGATTGTAAACAACGGCAAATTAAATATTTATTAATTTTATAAATATCGGCCGCGGCCACGGCTGCCGCCGGCTGTGTCTCATTTGCGGCTGCTACCGGGGAGGCCTGCGGAAAGGGCGGGCGGGTCGTGTATATGTTCCGGAGCGGGCGCACCGGGCGAGTGCCACCGTCCGCGGCGTTCCATCCAGTCCGAAGCTCACCAAATTAAAAGCCAGATGACTGCGGTTTTCATTAAGTAATCATGGCATTTCTCGGGTGCTTCGGCGCGTGTGGCATTTTTGGAGGAACGGTGTGACCAAGGTGGAGCGTCCCGTCGTCCCCTGGCCGTCCCTTCATCCCTCCGTCCGTGAAGTTAATCCACCGGTTACACCTCCGAAGCAACAGCACTCTAGTGGTCGGTGTGCCTCGCTCTCCCTCACTCACTCTTTGTCCGGTGAAACTGGGTCGGCCGGTCGTGGTCCTTTGGCCAGCCAGCATTATTGTCTTGCCGTGCCACAGCCTCCTTCCCGAGCGTTGGAGCTCCCGCTAAACCCACCGACACGCTCCTTGCAGCAACCCAACCACGACCACCGGTCGGCCAAAAGACGATCAGTCAAATTACACCAAGATGGAAACGGAACAGGTGCTCGCTCGGCGGCCGCCGGTGACCGCCCATCCCGTTCGTCTTAGGGTGGGTGGAAAATTAGAGCGAGTGGCGGCCGGCGGCTCCCCGACGTTCCGGCGTTGGAAATTGTGATGGCTTCATTCTGTGCTCAGGGCTGCCGCCGCCGGACGTGAGGGGAGATTTTCAAACGGATATTATTATCCGCCGCCCAACAACGGCCAGCGGCGGTGGGAGGGAGTGGCTTTACGGTGGAATTCGGTTATTTGATGCTAGTTATTCTAAGGCCCAGGCTTTAGGCTGAGTTGTTGATGTTGTTGCTCGAACCGATTAATTTGTATCTGGCGCTACTGTTTTAGTGCGGCAAAAAGTTTTACATTTTAGATACCGGAGAAGCGTTTCGATTTATCATTTCTGTACATTTTCCTTATCGAACGCGGCTCGTAGTTTCTCGCTTGTCTGTTGCATATTCGATTTTTCTTCCTTTTCGTACCATTATTTAACGAGTTTGATGCAAGTTTCTACTTTATCTAGCCAGCCCCAGCCCCGTTGTTATCAGTGTCTGCTGCGCGCACCCGTTCGAGGCACTTTTCCACGCCCTGCGTTTCGGTTTTTCTTTCCCCATTTTTTCCAGTACATTTTTCTTTCTCTTTTCCGCCTCTGCTTACCAGCTGTGTGTGTTTCGATTTTCCTTCTTTTTGGTCGCTTTCCAGTTTTTCACTTCCGCCGTTTCCGTTTTATTTCAATCGTTCCTTTACAGCACCAGCTGCCTCTCCAGAAACCCCTGGAGGTGGTCCCCTGATTCGATTATGAGATATATACTAATAGTTTTCTCGGTTTTTCCGGCTCTTTCTCTCTTTCTTTCTCTGTTGGTCACACTTACAGATGTACTGCAGCCTAACTACGACGATGCCAGCACTAGTTTAAAAATTTTCGACCTAGGTAAAGCATTGACGCTCGGTTGTAATGTTACAAAGGATGGAAGTTATGAGTTAAGTTGGTAAGTGTCTGCTGTCCTAGTTCCTTATCGTAGCTGTTAAGATCCTTCCCTACAGATTCCCTGCTCGGTCCGCCTTCTTTTTTGGATCGACCAGATCGATTCACTCTTGTCGCGCCTTATCATGCCGGGCTAATCTCTTGTTCCCGGCCTCTCCACAGTCCACAGATGCGCTTACAGATTGCAATTCCCCCCCCCTGTCATCGGGATGCACTTTAAGGTCACGCGAGGGTACACCCAACACACGGGGCACGTCCACTGGCTGGGTTGCCATTAATATTTATCAAACTCCCCATTTGCGCTTCGTAACTATCTTCCCGGCTGTTTTTATTTCTTGGGCTTGCTCCCGCGTGGGACGAAATGGGTCAGCTTCCTTTTTTCGGTCCTCTTACCGGCAAGAAAGGATGACGCTCTTCGTTCTATCGCCTGTTTGGGATGCCGTGGTTGGTGGGTGAATCTTTTAAACCCCAAAATGTCTGTGCTGGGAGGAAAAACTTTTCATCGGTTCTCTTACCCCCCAGGAGTACCTTCGGATTTTCTCGCCAACCGGTTGCGTGAGGTCACAGACGTGGGCGCTTCTTGCCGGCTCCGGTGAACAATGCGCTGCGGGGTTGTCGTGGTGTAAAATTAAACTCCAGCTCTGTCTCGGAGAGGCCTACGCGCTATACGCGCCACCAGGCGCCTCCATCGATGGGAGGGATCATAAAATATTCACAACATAATTGTGGCCCAGAAGAGCGCGCGTTTCGCAGCAGCAGCACACCGGGCGACGATGCTATTGATCCAACAAGATTACCGCCGTCCAAAGCTCTCTGTTGGCGTGCTTCTTCCTTTTTTCCCCTTCTCACAAGAATCCTGGCCCGCGGCCGAGGAGGGTGCCAAAAGGTATTCAACAAAAAAAAACGGTGTGGGTCTGAAAGTAAACATCTCATTAACACCGCCACACACAGACCCCCGGTTTGGCTGACGTCAGCGCGTTCGTTGAACATTTATTTATCGTTTTTTGTGCTCCACACATTCTCTCGCATGAATGGCTTCTGACACTGACTTTTCTTTGGGCCAGAGTGGGCCGAACAGTCTTCTGGGTGCGCGCCAGTCATTCAGACGAAGAACTTGACCTAAATAATTTGAACCTGCTGCTGGCTGGCGGTGCCGCTGGATGATGGAATGCCGGCGCACAGTATCACTTCAGATCGATTTGTCGAAGAGCTAACTTTCGAAAAGCAATTCCCAAGCGTTGGAAACTTGATGCCCTGGCATTTCTCCCTCCCATCTTCTTTCAACAGAGAGAGAAAGAGAGCGAGAGAGCTCGTGGGACCCCTGACGCAGTTGACGTCAGGTGGACGATAAAGTTCTGCAGCAAGCATCTTCTAGGTAATTAAACTGTTTATCTTTCGGCTTCGGCCGAGAACAACGGTGACGTGGTGTGCCGTGGTGGCTTCCCGAGAACTGGCCCGGGCAAATAATCATGAATTTCCTGTGCAGCCGCAGTGACGTCCTTTGACGTAAGCACGCGTGCCACGCGAGCCTTATGCCCTCGGCTAAAAGCATATCGTATTCCATCTTGCGCCAGACAGAGAGAGAGAGAGGAGCACTACTAATCGTTTCACCGCCGCGTTTCTGTTTCAGGTCAAAAGACGGTAAAAACGTAAGTGAAATCGAGTCGCTGAAGGGTCGCTACAATTTGATTCCGGCGGAACGGAAGTTCATCATCACCCGGGCACTGGAGACCGATGCCGGCGTGTACACGTGTAGTGTGCATCAGCTGAATGCATCCAAAAATTTTACCGTAGTTGGTAAGCACCAAGGGGCCGCACCAAGGAACGGCGCCACCGAGACACTGAAGTGACTGCCATTAACTTTGCCTTTTTGGTTTCGTTGCAGCAAATGTTGTTGTTAAATTTGAAAGCACAGAGGTAGGCAAAACGAACATAGTGGAGGGCGAGAAGCTAACGATCCGCTGTATAGCCTACGGAACGGATCCGAAGATCACCTGGACAATCGGTAAGTGTGGTCAGCAGCGGTCCCTCCGCAACCTCATCTTCCCAGAATTCCCTGCCGACGACGGTGACCGGCGCCATTAGCACGTCCGAAAACGTCTTCGCGAATCGATAAGAGTCGGTGAAGCGTGACCAACGCGAAGACGCAGACGGAAAGGGATGAAAAATGATATCGCTCGCTACATCGTCTAGCCCCGATGATTGACACCTTTATTTGTTGGTCGTTATCTTAAATTGTTCAAGCGATGATTGAATTTATTGCTTCGCGCCCGGGTTGGATTTTTGTTCAACTTTTTATCACCAGCTACGTCTGATTAGATGAAAGCCCTACGGAGCCGGCTCATGATGATTATTCAAGTGCTGTTACAAATATTTGCGCATCATTGGAACACTCGATAAGGATTATCAATCAGATTTCCAGATCGGAATGGGGGACAGCTTGAGGTCGAAACTGGTCCTCCAAAGAGTGAGAAGGAAAGGAAACATCTACACACACGGCTCACGAAAAGTCCATTATTGTGCCGTTTATGGCTACTCCCGAACCCTAGCGACATATTTCTTTTCCATACGGGGAAATGCCCGCGCTATGGTCACTGCTAGACACCACGGCTTGTGCCCTGTACGAGAGAAGGCTGTATGAGACCCCCCACACACACACATGGGAAGAGGCTCCGTCGCGTGTATTGTGTCGCTCCGCGCCGTGCTCGTCGCAGCGTTCACCTTGAAAGCCATTATGTTGTCACTATTTTTATGCTGGAAGAGCAAATGAGTGGAGCAAAAGCCTTGGCGCGGTGGCCCCTCCGACGAGATGAGAGCTCTGGCGAAGCATCACCGCCATCGCGCCACCACCAAACGCAGAGGACGCGCCTGCACTTCGTGCCAACAAAATCGACGGCCAGAGAAATGTCGTGCAAAACGCAAACGGCGAACGACATTATTGGGACGACACTCGGAACTCGGTGACGGCGCACGAGGACGACGGAAGGAATGGGACAAAAATATTCCGACACTGGCGCGCTATAAATAGCGACGAGAGGGCGCACACGACCAGGAACGATATCTGCTCACGGCTCATAAGCATTATCAGCTTAATTTAAAATTTATTTTTAATACACCGCCCGAAGGGGGCGACGATTGTGTGTTTTTGTGCGGCTCTCTTTTGGACTTTTTATGGCCTTTCGTCGACCGTCCTCATTTGCGTTCCACCACACGCGACGAACAATCGGCGTCGTCCCCTTCGCCTGGTTGTCGTGTGTCGGAGTGTCCTTGATGTGGCCCATCCCGGCTGGCCGGATTATGGCAATCGCTTCAGGTTTTTGTAGCACCGTTTTTTGGTACACTCTTTACGTGACATCGTGGATCATCGTGAATGATAGAAACGAACGTATATTTTCCGTTGATCGGGTACTGTCTCCCGTTTGAAAGCGCCATCGGATTGATGGTGAAAACATAGAAATCCATAAAACAATGCCAAATGCGAGCGCCCATAAAAGCGGTTGTTTGTTTGCTTTAAAATAATGACCATCACGCGCGCGCGCGCCCGCGTCGTTGGAGCCGAATCGCGCCCCTGAAACCGTCCACTGTGGACACATTCGATTAACAGTAATCAAATCAATAAACAAACATGATCCACGATCGACTGCTCGTCACGGCGCCCTCCACTAGACGGCCTCGGGAGACGCCGATGAACCTCTTCCGGCATATAAAAAAACGAATGATTGACGTGTACTTGGCTGCGGCACACAACAAGCCCGTTCCCTGGCGCAACGGTGCCGGTGTTGCTTAAGCTATTGATTCTTGTTCTTATGCCCTGTACACCATAAAATCGATCGGTTTTATGTTTCTTCATAAACCTGTCGGTGATCTATATGACGCTGTCCAGAGTATGACGCCGTCTTGCTGCGGCGCTGCGCTGGTGGCTGCCAGCAAATAAAAAAAACGATGGCACAGTTTCCCGCTTCCTCGGCCAGCCCCCCGCGGGCAAACTGAATCTGCAGCTGCTCCGCTTTGTGTGCAGTGTGCAGAATTTGTTTACCCGCGAAGAGAATGTAAATTTAAATACAAAAACCCCGAAACCCCCGTGGGTCGGAGTCTCTCGCGCTCCGGACATAAACAACGCCGTTTATCTTAGCACCACCAACCGGGGGTGGGCTGGCGAAAAAGGATTCAACCGGAACACCACAAATCGGATAAATATTTACTACTGCTCTGTCAGTGTCAAGTATGACATCGTTCTGTGTCATTGACCCGCCCTCCCTTGGGGGTAGTTATTTTTCGGTTATTTTTTAAACCAACAGAACCACCAGACACTGTTTGGAAGTCCTATTTTTTTTATGAAAGCGTTGTTGTTGTGTCCGAATCGGTTTAATCATTTATTGATGGGGTGTCCCCTTGAGAGAGTCTCAACGATACAGCGACGGTGTTCGATCGATAAGTGAGGCCTTTGTCACGTCCAATCTACCTCCGAACCAAACACTGCAGGACACTGGATAGCGGCACAGACAAATGGGACAATTTGATTGTGTATAATTTCCTAACTTTGATCTCATTACGATCAACAGTTCGCTTCTGTTTGTAGGATTTTGGTCGCCAGGTTTTCAATCGGTAGCAGCTCCGCTTCGGATCGCACGGAAGTGGTTTCCTAATTGATCAAATTTAACGCCACACTCCCTATGCACGCCGCGGCTCCAGACGCAAACCAGAGCCAACGCGCGCCGAACACGTGCCGGTATGGCAGAGGAAACACGCAGCGCATTAGTCTTGCGTGTTTCGGGAAGCGACGGCTAGCTCTGGGGAACGGCCAAGCACACACCTCACGCGGTCACGCAATCTTTTGGGCATAAATTAAATTGCTCAACACGACAACGGCGACGGTTGGTGCGTCGAAGAATCCGGGCGCGCGACTACGCCTGGCCTGTGTCGTCCTCCGCCGATCGATCGACCAAAACATCGTCACCCCCTGAGGGCGCCCGCCTGTACGACACTAATGGATGCAACCACAGTCAGTGGATGGTCCGGGATAGTCCAGCCACGATCCCCTAATTTCCGGCCCATTGCCAGTGGGAGTTTTGCTTGGGCGGAGGAAAAAAACAGGACGAAAATGCGAGAACATCCCCCGGCACACGAATCGAACGAAGACATTATCGTGGGGCTTACCAAAGCCTATCACAAGCCAGAAAGGGGACGCTGGGTCGGTCGGGAGGCTGTACGCGCGGAACTTATCGTCCACGACCGCGCCAGACTACACGCTGGGCAGCCCACTAATGGACTTTTGTTCTACTTCCGGGGCTCGCTTTGTCGCAGCGGCACGGCGTGGCTGTGTGTGTGTAGTTAATGATGGTCTTCGCGGAAGCGATGATTTTTGCGCAAAGTGTCTTCTCATCGCGAGCGCGAGCTACACAACCAGCCGCGTGGATGGAGTGTGTTCTTCAAGAGCACTATACGTGACTTGTGGGCTCTCTTCTCGGTACCTTCTTTCCTTCGTGGGGATGCGTTCCAAACTGATGCCACAAACCATCCCATCATTCGGAGCAGGTCGCGCGTTCGTAATCGTGCTGCAGCTGCACATTTTCTACAAAGAAAGATACATTATCTTCACATTACAGATTCGTCGGTCGGTATTTTGTCTGTAAACTAATGGCCCTTTCTGTTTCCGCTTCTCCACAGGCAACAATACTTATAACGCGTCGAAAGATCGCATCGTGCTGCAGGAGGACGACAGGGGCGTGGAGAACGCAGTGCTCACCATCGATAGCATAACGCTGGACGACTACACCGACTATACCTGCGAGGCGCGAAATAATGCCACCGACATCACGGGCAAACCGGCGCAGGTCGCGATGACCGTTAGAGTTAGAGGTGCAGTAGCGGGCGAGCGCGTGCGACGATCCCGACCGAACCGGACCGAACTAATACTGCCTTTTTCGTGTGCCATTTTAGGAAAGTACGCTGCGCTGTACGTGTTTTTGGGTATCATTGCGGAAGTTGTTGTATTATGTGCGATTATTTTAATATGCGAAAAAAGACGTAACAAGACAGAGATCGAGGAGAGTGATACCGACCAGAGTCCGGACCAGTAAGTAGCACCCGACCCCAAACTAGCTCTCTAAGCTCCCCCAACCCCCCACCCCCCCTTCAGCCCTTCCGCTACGCCTCATCTTTGTACCCCTCGTAGTGTGTCCCCGGATGGCTCGCCGGGGTGACTGACCAGCGTGGAAAACTGTATCGTTTGGCTGCAGCGTCCTGCCGTCGTCACCCCGAGTGAAGGCCATACTATGTGTGTGTCGCGGACTGCGAGTTGACCGAGTAGTAGTGATCCAGTAGCGCTTACGACTTTTGTTTATCCATTTATCCATGTCTCAATCTCGAGAACTCATCCATTGCCATTCACCCGTTCTATCTGCCGTTCCGTGTCGTGTCACTGTTTCGTTTCGCTTCATAGTATCGTTTTGTGTGGTCTTTGTTTCTGTTTTGATAACACGCACCGAGGGGGCCTTCGTTTGGCCATGCAGCCACTCCAACTGAGAGCACGCAGCTATCGATCGCAGCTGGTCGGTAGCGTTCGGACCACGTGGTCCACAACCGCGTAATAATTGCAAAGAGCTGTTAGCTTTCCGAGCCTGTCGGTTTGGATGGTTATGACTAACAAAACTGATGTAGCTATAGGCGGTTTGTTTTCGTCACTAATCGAATGCCTTAATCGTTCGCGGCATGGGTGGTTTCGCCATCACCGTTGGCCTCTCTCTCGAACCCTAGCCTAACCGCCATTAGCGGTGGGCAGCACTAACCACTTCCGACGTTAACCAGTACTAACCGGACTAAGCCCGGCGGGGAGGGATTGTTTTCGGCGGCTGTCTCTCTCTCTCTCTAACCTCACGCGGTCGCTCGCCGCTGCCTGACAATTATTACCCCACCAAACCACCGAAACTTTCCTAACCGAAGCTACCTTTTTCTTTCTCTCTCTCTTTTTCATTTCTTCCTTTTTCCCGCTTCCCGCAGAACCAAGAACGGCTACAATGGTAAAGATTCCGAACTACGCCAAAGAAAGTAGAGAGACACTCGCGCAAACGGGCGAGAAATTCCGCGGGATGCCGCCGCGTGCGCACGTGCGTGTTGTGTGGCGATACGTGCGTAATTTGTGTTTTGACGAGCGCGGGAACCAACAGCTACCATCGTAACGCTTTTCGGTGTTTGTAATTTCTGTTGTTTTTTTTTTCTTTCTTTACTTTCCTACCGATTCCGGGAATAACCCTGCGATTTGAGAAACAAGTTTAGGTTTTTAGGCGATTTAGTATCGCCATTTTGAGTGTCTGTCGTTTGTTTTTCGCTCCCTTTCTCTCATTCTGTCTGTCTTTCCCTGTTGCCAGTTCCCAAACAGCGCGATCTGACTAGATTTGAACTTTTCAAGACCGGAGCAAGGAATTGGTACCATGCCCCCGGGCATTGTCCCCCGGCATCGAAAGCAGGGCCCTATTTTTCCGGATCCAACTTCCCGGTCGGAGAGGCCATGGCCCGCAAACGCACAGCCACGTACTTAAAGATTTCACTAGCCTTTGCGTGCTTCCCATCGTAAAGCCGCACCCGTACGCCACGCGACCCTACGCCGTGCGTTGGCGCTTATGAATTTTGGCCACCAGCAGGTGGGCCACCGCATTCAGTGGGCGAACTTTAATCGAGTTAAACTTTTTCCGTATCTTTCAACACCACCCCGAGCCCGAGGGCGAAACCTAGAGCAGTGATGTTGCCACTTTGTTGTTAGCCTTTGTCAGTATTTTAACAACGGAAACGGAACACACACACCTGGTTGACAAACCTACACCACCACCTAGCACATACCTATTGTAGTAGCGACGACGGGCACCCCAAGGAAGAGGCGGTGCACTTAGTGCCGACTAGAATCTCAATAAAAAGGAATTCGTTTCTTCTAACAACATCACTCCCGCTGATGAGTTTCATTTGCTGGCGAGAAAATGGCCCCCTGGCATCAGTCGGTACTGGTTGCGGGGTGGGAAAACGGTCAAAAGCGTCAACGAATCATTCGGGTCCATCCATCGAACGCAGTTGGAAAGAAATATTTTAAATTGTTTTATTCTTCACACACCACCACCACCGTATTGTTTCCATCATGGCATCGCCGCATCGCTTCCGTTTTGAGTTTCCCCTTCAGCATGCAGTTGCGTTATTGTTTGACCATCCGGTTTCCGACCTCTCGAGCGCGCTGTGCGGATACATTACATTTGCATGCATTTCCCCGCGTAACACCCGCGTTCTGTGCTTCGGGCGAGCCGTCGATGTAGTGGCAACGTAGTTCCACCCATTTCCGTTTCAAATTTTCGGTTGCGCTCGTACTAATTTGCTCGCTTGCAATCCGGCCCGGGCAGAGAGCAGCTGCGCAATCCAATCCGAGTTCCTTGTAGAGCCAGTAGAGCGCCCTCTTCCAGCCGTGTGAAACCTCACTAATGCCGATTCCCGATTTGTATGCAAACTAAATGTTGTGAAGCAGTGGCCGATGAAATTGACGCATTTTCTCTCTTCTCTCTTCCTCTTCCGTTTGCGTTACACGATGTTTGAACTCGTTACATTTCTCTGTTCCTACTACTACTACTACACACCATCAACACGACCACTACTTTCTCGTGCGTGCGCAACAACAACAACCGAACGTGGTGCAACGGAACTCGGGCCACTTGTTGCGAATGTTGCTAATGGAAAACCAAAACTTGTGATCTGTTAATGTTCCACTCTCTCTCTCAAACTCTCTGTGTCTCTCGGTCTCGCGCTGTGGTCTGAATTCGATAAATTTTCGTTTTCGTTTTTCTGTGTTTCCATGTGTCTATGTGTGTGTGTTGTACGTGTTTCGATGTGTAAATGTACCAAACTGAACATGATTGGACGAACAAAATGGTGAACTCTTCGTTCACGGTCGCACAGGAGAAGGCGAAAAAGCTCTCGAAATTACAACTAATGATAAGTCTAGCGCCGTACAACGACCGTTGGTCGAAATCATTAAACTAATGAATTGTTGACGAGTAGGTCAGGGTTTTTTTTTCGAAGCGATGTCCCGCCACAGGACCTCGCTACAATACACACTCGACTCGCCATACAGAGGGCCGCGTTACGCCACGGTCGCAGCGTCCGTGATCAATCCGTGAACGTTGAGCGCTACTTGTAGAAATAACGTAAGAAGCGATTGAGCTAGAGCGTAAGAACGAAACACGTTTAAACAAAAAAGGGGAAAATAAACGAAGAACAACAGTTTACGGTAAGCATTAAACTAGACGAGCAGTAAGCTTCTAAACCTGCAAGGAGAACGAAGTAGACACCTTTAAAACTCATCACAACAAACTACGGATAGATACCGGTACTTTTGAGAATCTAGAATAAACGTTGATAATGAGAATTTGAATTAACAAAAGCATTCACCAACAAGCAAATACTGCTACTGGAGGAAAAAAAAGAAATACAGAGACAGAGAGAGAGAGAGAAGACAGGGGAGACCTAAGAACCACATTTAACAAACGAGAAAAGAGAAACAAAACGGAAAATACCAAAACTCTGAACACTAAATAACCTAATTTCGACTACCCTACAATGGGCAGATAAGTAGAGCAAAAAAGTAAACCAGTAATGAACAAAAAAATAAATAAAACAAACAAAAAATCAGTACGACATGCATTAGTGTATAGTGTGAACTTATGATGCGGCTCTCTGAAGATACGAAATCGCAGAAAATCGCAACCCACGGCCGGCAGAGGAACTGCTGGGCTGGCTGGGTGTGTCGATCCTGCCGTGCGAAAGGGCCCGTTTTACATCTACTAAACCTACAACACCTCCTCGAATAACTCACACATACACACAGACAGAGAAGTACATCCGGCAGGCAGCTAGAAGAGCCGTGTAGAAGCCACCGATGTGTTGTGAGTGGTGGAACCGTAAGCTGTAGCTGCCGGGTCGCCCACGATTGGTGGACCACTAAAAAATTAACCACAGATGTCCAAAAAACACACACACAGCTCAGCTGAGAAAACCCGTTGCAGTTTACGCATTGAATCCCACCAGAGAGTGACATCAAGTAGAGTTACCACTTACCGAAGCAGCAAGTCAGCAACATATTGTAATGAGTGCAGGAGGAAGAAGTACAGGAAAAGGCTTATTGCAAATACGTCTTACTGCTGGCGACTGGAAGGTTCTGCACGGCACCCCCCCAAAAATCCGGACAAGCACAGTGCAGTCATTTTTCCCGAACCGGAACACGTTGGAACAAGTGATCGAGCGGGCGAAAAAGTTTTGTAGATCAATACGCAAACATCGCATCACTGTGTCCTTTCGCTGAAAGTTTTCCTTCTCGATGTCCACACGACAGCCAGCGCCGGTTGGATGCGCACGTTTACGTAGCCAGCGGATTCGGTTTTACAAAATAGTGTTAAGCATAAGGCTACAGAGAATGGAAACCAAACCATAGACACACACACACTATCAATCGTCGAATCATTCGTAGTGCCGAGCAATCTTATCACCGTTTTCCCACGTAGCTTTCAACCACGCATGCTCAATCGGTCTATCGGTTCTATTGGATGTGCGCACACTCACAGACCAGGCGAACAGGTGAACAGAATACACACCAAAAGCTCTCAAACCTTCCCCGAATGTCCGAGTCCTGTACTCTCCTCCTTGTCGACTCTCTCGTTAACCACCTACTTCCCTGACCATCACACTGATGAAATCGATAGCTTTACATCCATTGTCCTTCATAGCGGTGATATTTCAACTATTACTACTAGTAAAAAAAAACTACTACTACTACTATTACTACTAATACTAAATCAACATGATGGGGTACGTTTAGATAATTGAATGAGAAGAAAAATCATGCTTTAAAAATTCTACCCTTTGAAAGACTATTTTTCAAACCCCAAACGGTCGGAGACGGGCAGCGAGCGGTGTCTTTTCGTGTTCTAAAGATGTAACCGACTGGCGAAACTGCCTGCGGCGGTTGCGCCAGTTGACTTGAGACGACGATCTATTCCTCAATCTTCCAGTTGAAGTGCCAGGACACACACGTAGATTCGTAGCGGACGGTAATACTGAACAAGTAATAAAACAAGGACTCCCTTTGATTGTTTAGTGTCTTATCACTGTTGAGCGCTCTCTTGTGTTGTAGCGAAGGTTGTTTCGGTAAAAACAAAGCAAAAAACACAATTAGTTAGTAATCATATGGTATGGTCAAATTTCTCGTCAAACGATATTCTCTGTCATGTTGCTGTGCCGTTTCAGCAGACGCCACTTCATTCACAGTCACTCGCAAACGAATCACGAGCCCGTCGCTCATCTTGCCACATTTAGTTCCCTCGTTCTTTGTATCATACAGCCCACGAAAACAACACCCACGGCTTTTGGAGAGTTTATCATAGGGAGCATTTTTAAAATCACAAAATAAAAGCAAAGCGATCACACGCCGCGCATTTGGTGGCGCCGAAAAGGGTAGCTGACTTTGGCCACCTCTACCACCTTTCACGTATGGGGCGCACCAGAAAAGATTCATTTTGTACATCGATTCCGCTTCACGCGCGCAACATCCCATGCAACGCGAGTTGACGGAGATGGAGAAAGAAGACGAATGTGGTCAAATTGCTACGAACGAACGCAGGTTTGCAATTCGAAAGGATCTGCCAGTTGACCGTTGACCATTTCGAAACTCATTCAAGGTCCCGATTCTCGGGAGAAGCAACGTGTGCTGGAGAGATGAATGAGTACAAGACGATACAAGAAACACGTAGCAATTAAGCAACTGACGATAAGTAGTAGTTGATCGGTATTAACAAACGTCAGCAGCGATCGTCTGTATGCTTTTGCACCACTGTACATAGTGTAAAATAAGGGTAAACAAAAACCAGAGTAGCTTATCAGTTATAGGTGGCGAGCAGAGTGAACTAATGTTAGACAAAAATGGGGAGGTCGCAGGAGCAAACAGTACGAATAGATCAATTGGAAGCGAATCAGCGAATGGAATGTGCTGAACAGTTGTTGATGCACGGTGTGGAAACCGAAACCGAGTACCGGAAAAGCTTCTACACGTGTAGGGTTCGTAGCGAGCCCTGTTACCGTGTAGGCCGATCGACAGGGTCGAAAGGTTTTTGGGTTTTCATTTTCCTCTCAATGTTCGTAGCCTTTTCGTGGTCAGTTTTTGATCTTTCTGCGTATAGTAGAGCCAACCAGCCGGATAGCCGCGACGTAGTAGGGCGTAGGTTTAGTGGAACTAGTAGAAGACACTTGTGAAAAGACCCTGGCAAACATGGAAACCACCCGAAAAAACCAACCCACAACACAAAACAGCCCCGGAAACGCATGGTTTTGAGGATAGGGAGAAAACGGAATGGTAGACGGGTTCCTCCGGGCACACGAAGGCTTCGAGAGCCAATCGCTCGGAGAGCGATTACTATTAGCGCTACTCGAGCACATTTATTTTTGTAGCCGACTTCAATAAAATCAAATTATGGGCAAAAAGGAATATTAGGATAAAATCAAATCGGACTAGCTAACAACACCATGCGCTCTTTTACCGTACTACAGAGAAGCGACTTGATTTGGCAAATGTATGGTTTCTCTCCCTGGCTGTCGGATTCGCTAGGCTTTAGTGTTTCTACTCGAACGAACGTAAACTACATCGCGCAGCACGCATCTCTTGACACCGCTCGTGGAGTGGAACCGAACGGCGGACAGATAGAGCTAACCATAGTTTGCGCAAGAAGGTCTTTCTGTTGGCTTCTATGCCTTGCGCGGGCATTGTTGGAGCAATTCGAAAACCAAACCACAATCAACAAACGCTCCAGCTCGGTGCAGCTCTGCCGCTCTGGCTCAAAAACTAGTGTCCATCATGCTCTTCTTTCCGGTACCAGTTCGTTTTGTACAATGTTCTGCCGATGCCGAAACCAACAAGCAAAACTCCAAGTACGATACTTCCTCGCCTTTTCCCGGCACGCGCGAATGGTGGGAAGAAATAAGCAAATCATTTGTTTACTAGTCGCCTTATCAGTAAATGAGAAAAAGAAAACAGACAAGACAAGAGATTGTGTGTAGACAATTTAAATGCTAAGCTAACGAATACCTGCGGAGAGCACTCGTTGCGTTTCGCAGAACGATGCTACAGAACGCGTGCGACGTACACACGTAAAGTAGTCGTGAAATAAGAGCAAATGCAATGCAAAAAATGGGAAAACAGAGGAAAAGGAAAATTTAAAAACAACCCACACTTTCCTTTCAACTTGGTACTATGAAAGCAAACAGAAGGAAGGAAAGGCAGCATAAAAGTTATAGTAGAAGCCCAAAAACAAGGAAACAAGGCAGTAAAAAGGAAACACCACCCACAGCGCGGGGCGGTGATGCTTTGACGAATAGTGTAGAAAGAGTAAGTTCGAGGAACAGAAAAATAAACCGTAAGTGGAGCCTCCCGAGAGAACGTTCACTGCATCTGCTGCTGCCGGACACGGGTTATCAGAAGATGAAGCAAATGAAGACATCGTGTTCATAGCCTTTCGTATCGCAATAATAATAACTGAGAAAGATGGAGCGAGAGAGAGAACAAGAAGTATTACCTAATAGAGTCTTAAACACACCCGTTCAACTGCGTTCGGTCTATTTGTTGATTAATGTTGTTTACCGTTTGTTGAATCGATTCAAGGGCACTGCTTTTGGGGCCCCTTTCGGGCAGTTGAACTTCGCGCCATGTTGCCAGGTTGAGGCAGCACCCGAAGAGGAAGTGCCTCTGCACGTTCATTTCCGCCTTATCCTTCTCGCGTCCACCGTATCCCACTACCCATGCTGCGGCGGTGGTACCATTGGTTCAGCGTCTTCTCAGTGTACATGTCTTCGATGCGTTTCGGTTTCTGTTACTAGTTACTAATTTTCGATAACCGTATCACCAAACTGTGCGAGTGCATACGCCAGGCACGACCAGCACAGAAAGCACACACACACACACACACACACTGTAGATATCTTGAATAAAATATTTGCAAATTGCGCATTATTATGCATAGAGCGACGGTGTGGTGCGATCGTTAGAATAACGTTTATTGAAATACGAACCAGGAGAGACGCAGAGGCAAAACGATGATAAAGAAAACGATGCAACAACAGATTTACCCGATTTAAATACGAAACTAATGCATGATACGTTTTAACGAGAGCTAAACGCAAAAAACAGGAACAACAATATACCACGGATGAAGCCCTCTTGATCCAGGATTTGTTTTATACAAACACATGTACACAAACACACACACACACACACATTATGTGTTCAAATTACTTTCTCACTAAACCATAAAAGGGAAAGAAAAGAGCTGCGAAACCACAGCACACAGTAAGACGATGCGAACGGGTGGGAAATTTTGCTAAAACCGGAAACTGAAACTGACTCCGCCGCGCCGCCGTCGTCGTCATCGTCGTCGCCGCCGCCGGAAGCCGGATGGGCACGAGTGGCCCGATTGATTGTACAGGAATTTTGAAACGGATTCTCAACACACATTTCGTCTATTCGTCGTTCGCGCCCCTTCCCGTGGATGTAAGTTAAGCCTCTGTACATCTCGCAACTCTGCGCCATTACACACAGGATTCACACGGTTACATTACGTGCACACACTCCACTTGAAGCTACCGGACACATTTGCGCACCTCGTCCACATTTATAATATAAAATTCCACACGAGAACCACACACACACGAGCATGTGCAAGCATTTTTAAGTACTCGGAAAATCATCCAAACGAATGCATGAAGACGTTTGGTCTTTAAAGAACTCGTATTTCAAAACCATTATAGCTACAAAAAATGAATCATTAGCACATTTTCTTATCGTATTTTCCTCTCGCGACCAGTTTGTGGGGAAAAGTGGATGTAAAGGCCAACCATTGCGGTAACCGCGGGTAGCAAGAAAAGACTCTTGCAATCAAAGAGCTAGAAGAAAGAAACAACTCCAATTTGCGTGTCGCGCATCCGGGATGCGATGTTCCTCTGAGTGGAAGTGCGTGTGGAAGTGCACATCCTGAGGTGCTGAGCCTGAAAATCGGAAGCTTCAAACAGTTTTGACCAGTGAGACAGGTTCTTTACTCATTGCGTGTAATTTATCTCTGGCGCATCCGGGCCACGCCATTTAGTGTAAAATTTATCCCTTCTGTGGACTTCATGAAGGTGTGATCCAATCGTGAAACCACGGTCTCTACAAATTAGCCGTTAGTTAGCCGGAAAACAGATGCGGAAGTAAGACCGCGTAGCATCGTTTGCTTATTTACAGCTGTTAACTTTTATGAAATACGTTGACCTCGTTACTTGCTTGTCTGCCGTAGTTTATTTGCTGACAGCCACCAATACGTGCGCCATTGTTAGCTGCGTTAGTAAGGACCACCAGGACCATTCGTTGTTGGTAAGAGGAAGTAGGGCCGCCATCGATGGTAGCGGTTCGTCTTTTCCAGTTCATTTCAGCGACGCGATCCGCTAACAATCCGTTCGTGTTCGCGTACAATGATTGCGGATGGACGGATGGCGGCATCGGTTTAGCACTACTTATCAATTACACCACCTGAACTGAACTGTGTAATTATTAGTTACCCCCACAACTGTACGCTTTACCGATTTACTGTCCGCCTCCCGGAAATGAAGCATTTTGTAGCGCGCGAAAGTAAAACGCTAGACGTGCGGAAATTCAGAGTTCTCAGCTGGAAATTGTGACCATCGGCACCGGCCAATATGGCACAAGAGCAAACATCTCGCGCGGAATTAAAAATTAAACGTACCACGAAGGTGGTACGCACCCCAGCTTATCATACGCCCCATCTCAAGAGCACCAACCATTAAGCATTATACACAATTATACAACACTAAAGTCTAAAGCAATGCGCAGACGGAACAGTGACCCATTCGTCTTGCACACAAGAGGTACTGGCCACTCAGCCGAAGGGGCGTAGCCATCGCGCCCAGTGTTGGGGGTGGAAAATGAAGGGGGGGTCGTAAACAAAGTATGTAAAAGGAGTCAAAACAAACCAAAAAGAAAACCAAACGAAACTAATTTGGCAACCCGCCGCTTCCGGTACCGGTGCGCAGCAGCACAGCAGACACACAACGCACGAAATCCCTGTGCGCTCGTGCGCACGGAGAGACGAGAAAAGTGCTGTGCCGCGGCGCTGGCAAAACAGAGTAAATAAAACAAACACCCGTAGAGTTATGATAAATAAAAGAAATGAAAAACATCAAACACACTACACTCTCAGACAAACCAGACACACACAGACAAAGAAATGAAATATTAAATTAAAAGAAAAATACAAACAGAAGAAAGAGAACCTAAATAAACAGCAAACATAAACGAGAGCTAAGTAGAGAGATGATGGAAATGAGCATGAGGCGAAGAGAGAGCGAAGAGAGAGAGAAAACCAGGCAAAAGAAAGCAGGAAAAAAACTACCAGATATTGTTATTATGTATAATGTTTGACCAATAAAAGAAAAACAGTTGATTTAAAATAACATTCTGTCTTCTTCTGCTATCTTCTGCTGTATCGTTCAATGTTGAGTGGTTTCGTTGTGCAACTGTGCCTTCCTACGCTTTAACTATTGTGTTACCCACCGTTTCGTTGTGTTTGCGTGTTTCCTGGACACTGCGTCCTGCGCATTTGTTTATCAGTTTCCGTTGCCGATTTCCCGTTATTGTGCCTGTTCTTCTTGTGTTTCAATTGTGTTGTTCAAACTCATACACTTAAGTCGGTTTTCGTTTTTTGTTGCCATTTTTCCAATATTTTTCGTTTGTTTTTCTTCCGCCATTTCTTTGCAGGGAAAAGCTGAAGAAGTGATGCTCTCCACCCGTACCGCCTTTGACCGATGTTGTACATATGAGAAAGCAACCGACAGCAAAGCATTAAATCGCAACATTACAGGCCTTCGTCGAACAGTTTTTTGCAGCCGACGACCGATCGTTAATCGTAGCATTGTTCCGGTTCAGTCACGTTGCTCCCGTCTGAGTCGTGAAAAAGTTTTTCGTTTATTGGATTTGGTGGAATCGATTACTGTAACATGTAACGGTTGCGGCAGAGAACATCGCAAACACGCATCGCCAATCGTAACGATCCAATTTAATTTAAAGAGAGTATTTGAATTGTTTTTCAAACCGTTCTCAACTTGTATGCTCCTCGTAGTTTGAGGATTTTTATCTAATGGTTTTCACTCTATTTTGAAATATTTCTGTTCCGGAATGCACGTGTAGCGTAAAGGCGTTCGTGTAGAAATTATGATTGCGATTTGAACTGGCCGCGATTAGCAGAGCCGCGATAGTTGTATCACCAAAATCAAAACCTTGAAAAGCATTAGCAGCAGCACCACCACCAGAAAAAAACAGTGATACAATGCTAAACCATTGTTGATCGTTGTACTTTCGGAATAGGAAGCAAAATGTAAAACTATCAGTCTCCGGTGCGCCGGTAAAATCGACGGAAAAATATCGTTCTTTCCGTCAACAGGAACGGCGAAACAGTTTGTAGTTGGACACAGTTGTAGAGCAAATCGGTACATAGTGAAACGATGCAGTGTGTAGAATGAATTACATAAAACAGTAAATTAGGATGTACAACCGTACAACGGAAACCAAATCAATGAAAGTCCACCAACATCAACTTCAATGGCATTCTTTCGATAATTTGTAGCTGCATAAAGACCACCATTTCTTATTAAGTAGATAGTGTAGGAAACGGAAACGACACCAGCGGGAGCCCAATTTTTGCCGTGTTATAGAAACGCCTAATTCAATTTCACAACAATATTATGAATATTTTCACACGGCTGCCCGATCAACCGGTGACAACTCAAGCAATTCGTTTTACTTCTTGTACGTTTGAACGCATGATCAAATGGATGCAAGAACGGAACCTTTAATCGTTCAATTAAGCACGCAAACTGTACACCGGTACAGCACCAGCAGCGCTGACAGGCCATACTTGTCGCCCCGCTTATCGGCTGGTAATTTTTCTACTAAAACCACACGGTAGGTTTACCTTATTCAAACGACTAGAAATAATAAAATTGCCACATCTTCACCGAATGCAATTCGCTAAACCTCTCTTCCACATCTTCGCAGTGCTAATCAACTGGAAAGGGCTGCGACGCGCACCCTGAATGGCTTTTTCACTAATTAGCACACAGCATCCAAACGAGGGCTCTCATTGAAATCGCTTTGTGCGACATTTTTCTTTTTCTAATAACATCAACAACCGACAATGTTAAACTATTTCTAAGAAAATCAAACAAAATTTAACCTAGTGAAAAATAATAAACCAACCGTTTGTTTTTTTCTCTGACGCTCTGGTGTTTTTATTTATTGTCAATAGAACGGACAGAAAGGGTCAACATTTTATATTTAATCGTGTTTTATTGTTGAACATTCTTCTTCTTCTTCTTATTTGGCTCTACAACCGCTGCGCGGTCTTGGCCTGCACCAGAGACAATGTTAATCTCTGGTGCTCTCTCTAACATTTCATTTTTACGGGCGGGATTGTTAGCCCCGCGCCAACCCCCCTATCACGCCGGTATCGGGAATCGAAACCATGGCCGGTTGAGTGACAACCGATCCCGGGATTCGAAACCCAGGCCAGCTGCGTGACAGCGAAGAGCACTACCGACTGCTCTATCAGCGGGGGGTCAATTGTCATTGTTGAACATTTCCAGAATATATTCCCAAAATTGTAAGTCGAAATCTGATCAAAACTATTGAAGGTATTGTCTCGTGTCCTTAAACGCGTCCGATTCTTTCAACGCCTTTGTGTAATAATTCCTTTTTGAACTCCGTGTTCACTACCATTTTAAAACTACTTGACCGATTCATTTCAAACTTGGTACAAACTTTCTGCACGTGGTTTCCCATCCACAAAGTGGTGAGAGTTTTCGTGGAAAATTGCAGTTTAAAATTTAAGTGTTCACGAATAATTGAAAAAACAGTCATTAGAGAACGTTTAGGGGAGGATACTTAGACTAAATTTGAATGCATTTGGATTTCATTTGGAATTCACGATGGCCAGTTTTCTGCACTATATTTGAACTGCTCGACTGTTTGCCGTTTAACGTTGCCTTGCGCCCCTTCAGAAACGAAACATTTCGAGCAGGGCGTGTTCGGAAATTCGAGCAGCTTACTTCGGGTGAATGTTCGGGAAGTTTCGTAATTTAGAGCGAGAGCGAGTTAGAGTTGCGAGCGAAAGCGTGAGCGAGAGCGAGAACAATCGGCATTTCGTCAGGTTCGAAGTTTCAAAGTTAGGTTCAACTATTGGTTCATGGGATCATTAAAAAAAATCAGAAAAATTCAAACTTTTGTCGCGAACGGTTGTGCGTGTGTTTTGTGCGGATGCATCCCTTTTTGATTGGGGCGCGTAGATCACCAAGGTATCCTTTCCTGTAGCATAATAAATAAAATTGCGTGATAAGGATATGCGCGAATAAAGTGTGTTTTAAGCCAACGCCAGCGAATGCTTGGTGAGGCTCGCCGTTTGAACCGTGGTGCGCGGTGAATCCTTTTCCAGTGCCGGAGCAGTGTGATTACGAAAGCATCGTATGTGTCCGCCTTGAGCCCGGCCGCCACCCTACGCGTGTTCAGGAAAAGAGGGTGCGCTCGCGTACAGCATAATAAGTGACGCCAGCAAAAATGACCAGCCCACCAGTGATCTCTTGACCGCTCGAATATAATTCTATTAAGAAGCTTCCAAGTGGCCGTCCCCTCTCCGTCCCCTGCAACCGCTGATCGATCATTATTCATCCCCGTCGAGCACATTATGCTGCGCTGCTCCACCCTGCTGTTTGATAATTCGGAGATAAAAGTGCACTGCTAACGGCCGCTATTCGAGTTCAATAAGTTCAGCAAGCGGATTGAAGTTAAATTCAAGTTTCAGTTTCCAATAGTTCGCATTCTTCAAAATTGGGTGTTGCCTCCGAGATCTCTCTGTGCCGTCGTCGTAAGCGTGGATCACCTCGCCGCGTGTGCGTGTGTTGGTGATTCCGCGGGCAGCGCCGCGGCCGCGCCACGATCATCGCACGGTGGTGGTGTGGGCTTTTCAACCGCCACGACTCTCGGAACCCGTGTGCTGCATGCGTACGACGTGTGAGAAGCAACAGAAGAAACAGGTAAATAGTGCCTCCGAACATTAGCACCTTTGTGTCTCTGTGCCATCTTTTGATGGTTGTTTTCTTTGGTGCTGCCGGACAAAATGTGAAACAATCGGCCAAGCCTCCGTTTTCGTTGGAAACGTCAGAGGACCACCCGGCAACAATGAAGCCAACGCTAACTTATTGTGTTCCTCGTCCAGACCTTAATTAGGTGCCAGTTTCTCGAGTACTCTGTCTGCTACTATGCGTTCGTGGAATTGAGTTTTTATCGTTGCCCTTTGTGCCGATTGTTTGACGCTTCCACCGAAGCTTCGCAACATATTCGCGACAGGTCGTGGAATATCATTTCTTTTAAACGAGCGAAAAGCAACGAACCCTACGGTTTTCGGGAGAAATTCCTGTGCGGTCCAAAGGGCGATAGTGGTGTGCGTACGTACGAAGTAATGGTGGCAAAAGGTGTGTACCTGGGACCCAAGGATCACTCACCAACACACACCTGTTGCTACGCAACTCGCGCTGCGTTGACTTTTGACGCCAAAAGGGCGTGGATCGGATCGGCGTTTGTTGTGGATCAGTCCGCGGAACGTGCAGGTGTGCGTGTGCTAGAAACCGCATCCAAGTTAGCGGCCGCGGTTTTCTGTTTTTTATCACTGTTGTTAAGTCAAAAAATGTCCTAAAAACTATAAATACGAGTATTAACCTTTATTAGCGATTGATGGAGCGGTTCGGAAATGATCATGTAGCGAAAGGGTGGTGATGCATCTCACACACGCACACCAACGTGTGACCGCCGCAAGGTGCGATCGCGATCATGACGATGACGCATCGTCGACGTAGTAGTTTGACGCGCGGTTGTGTCTTGTCACCCAAATGGGGTTGCTTCTTCGCGGCCCCGCAACTGAGTCAATTGACGCGTCTCACAACGCGTGAGCCACTTGTGCGGGTAATTTTTTCCTTTTCCCGTACCAAACACGAACTCGCGGCACGCGGCTGGTCATCTTACTGTCCACCGTGAATCACCGTTTAAAGGCCACCTCACAAAAGAATGCTTTTCGCGTATCCCCGTTCTCCCCTTATGGGTTTGATATGAATTGTCAATCACCGTTCAATCAACGTGTATCTGCTTTCAATGATTTCTCTGGTCACATGCTGTTCTGTTTGATTCCTGTGTCAAACGAAACATAACGTTCTTTACGCAAACGACATTGGTGGATCGTTTCAAATTTGCCTTCTTTTCCCGCTCGATTAGGAATGTAGTTGTAGCGGAACCGAAACGAATTGCAAACTCTCCCCCCTGGTCAGAGTCCGTCCATGCGCCCTCGTCCCAAGATGTACGCTGGACCGTTGATCACGTGGCATAGAATTGGCATAAAAAATGTGATAAGGAAAGACAAATATTTTTGAAATTAAAAACATCGTCCTGAACGCATCTTCCATGTCACCCTCGGGCTTTTAAAACCGTTTATCTGCTCGAGAAATTCCCCAAATCGTTTGCCACCCTCTTGTAAGGTTCGGTGCCAGAAAGTAACTACTCGGCGTGAAGTAAACGTTACTTTTCGCAGTAGTGTAGGGACTTGTAGTCTGAGGACAACACACATTTTAAAACGCTGGGGTAGTGCGATAAACGGAATTCCTGAAACAACCCGTCCAAAACACGCAGCAGGCTGTCAAAGCCACCTTCCGAGGCCTGTGTTTGTTTACCATCGACCTGTCGCCGTGGCAACGCCCGGCATTATTTGCCGCGTGGATCCGGCAGCCGGTTTATTGGCCTATGAAAATGGTATTTATTTTGGCCAACATTGTTGCAAGCCCCGGCATGGAAGGAATTTTTCCGATCGACGGCCAACCTCTCTTCGGCAAAAAGAGGAGGGTGTGGCGTGTATTGGAATTAGAAATGTGGTGGGAAAGAATTCCGTTTCGTTTTAATTTTAGCGGCTTCTCTCGTTTCGAGCCACAAAATGGGAAGTGAGAAAAAATAAATTAATTTCCTGTCTAGACGGGTTGGTGCACAAGTTGGCGTGTCTCGGGTGTCATCAGGCGAACGAGCGAAGGTTTTACAAGAAACGAAAATTCTCATCGTTGATAATATGTAGGAAAAATGGTTCCCTATTTCTAATCTAAACGTCTGCCGCTGCTTACCCACCGATCGAAACGGAAAAAATGCTATTCACGCTATTAAATCGTCGTGGTTGCTTTTTTTGTGACCGCAACGAGGTTCAATCGGTAAATGTGAATGCAAATTAGGGCTTTTTGGGCTGGTGTTCAAGAAATGACCAGTTGGCGACCAAACGGACCCCAAAAACCAGAGAGAACCAGTGGTCGGCGAGAGGGTCAGGCAATGATCGATATCGTTTTTGGTGGGAACAACTGGTCGCCGCCGTATACCTTCCTCCGATGGTAAAAATAAGCGCAAGAGTACGAAAACCCCTTTTTGTACACTCGCATAGCTCACCGTCGGAAGTTACATGCAATTTTGGCCACTATGCTGCTCCCGCCAGGTTCCGGTCTGCTGAATTTCGACCGGGGTTCGTGGATAAAATCAGCTCCGTCGGAAAGAGTATAATGAATAACTAAACAGAAAACTGCAACGCATTGTTTAGACTGTAATTTTTTTTTCGATAATTAAATATCATTAAATATTGCACGCCGCCCGTTTCAGCTATAGGTCCATCTGTGCTTATCTGTGGCAAGTTTCCCCTTTTCTAATGGTTGATTCGCACAGCACGATGGCACGGTCGTGGTAGCGTCTGTTTCTGACTGATTAGCTAGCTGCATTACATGTGTGCCTGCCGCGCATCATAGGGACATCCCGGGGCCCGCAATATCCTTCTTGCCAACCTACGTCCGTTATCCTTCCAAACCGGTCGCGGAGGAACCCGGGGTGTTTACCCTTCGCTCACGGTCTGTGCGAACAAACGATAGAATAATTCGGAAAATGCAAACGTAATGGACTTTAATGAAAAGAAGCCGAAAGAACCCGGGCGGCCCCGGCAACCGTCGCCGCACTTGGTCCTTTCACACGCGAGAAAGGGTCTCACTCGCTGAATTTTGTCGCTGGCCCTGTGTAATGGTCCTCTTATTAGCCGCCGTCGTCTGGAATCGTTGATTTTCGAGTCCTGTCCCTTGCCGTGGGTAATCTTTCGGTGGTGGGGTCCTTTTGTGGTCTCGACGGTGCACCGCGTTTTCAGGTACCTCGACCACAGGACAATTCGGTTCAAGTGGACATTTAACGGCGCCGGGACATGAGCCGTTCGGCGGGCCCGGGTTTTGTAAGTTCATCGGTAAACATTTGTCAACGGCGAGCGGTGCGTTTATCTCTCTCTTGTTGAGTGTGTTCCATGATGGGCTACGCAAATACGCTTCCGGATAAGCAAATGTTAAAAGGGAAAATTTGTCATTTATCTTCCATCACCAGCGGATGTATGTTGCACCGAATCATAAGCCCAAAAACGTTAGATCATATCCGTCATTGACGTGTTCATTAAAATGATTTGTATTTGTCTACCGATCGAGCAAAAAAATGTTATAACCACGGCAAGGGCAAGTGGCATGATTAAGGATCGTTATTTATCGTGAGACAGCAGCAAGAGCACTGCTCTGGGTCTGCGTTCAAGAATATGCACCCCTAGACCGGCGACGCTTACCATAAGGTCCTCAATGGATGACGGACGACGTGAACACACAGAGATCGGAGTCAAGTTTATCGCTCGATCTCGGATCGTTGAATTTTTGTTTTAATCAAATACGCTAATCGACCAACGACCGGACCCGCAGGAGAGTAGAAACGCACACCCCTGCAGCAGCAGCAGCGATGTTGTGCGCCGGAAACACACGCGGATCACTATTGTTCCTGTGGCGGGAGGATAAAACGGAACAATAAGGGCCAAGCTGCATGGCACGAACCTATCCTGTTCCTCATGTGCAGGACAAGGGGTCAATTTTGAATGTGCTTTTACACGCCATACAGTACAGCGGGGGGACCCCCGCTGACCGAACCGTGGTCAACGGAAGTCATGTGGGGAAATCGTCGACAATGATGTGGTAAATTGAAAATAGGTTTCTCCTCCTAATCATGCATCGTTTAAACAATCTTTTCTTCATTACCACCTAAACCATACTGGCGTAGCCATTTTTCTTCTTCATAAACCTAATGAGCTGCCATCAATGCAAACAATGTGTTTATGGCCTCGAGATAAGAATTCCATTTCCGCATTTCGAAGGACACCGACGGTCAAGCGCGTTTTCGGGTGGTTAACTTTCCACGGTTCTTTCTCCGAATCGTGAGCCGATTCGCGCCGCGCCGAGTCTGATCCTTCCGCCGCTAATCCTCTCGCAAGGCTAATCCTCGCTGTCGCCTGCACAAGCACTCTCTTTATCCTGTTACTGTGAGCCCACTTCCTGGTTTCCGAGGAACTACCCCCGCCGGTCCACGGCGCACGTAGTTTGAAATCGAAACCACACCTTTTTTTTTAAACTCAATTACACCACCAGAAAACCGACCGGGCTGTGTTGCGACAAGTGGCCTAATTCTTCGTTCGAAAAAGTCCCGTTGGTGTTTGGTTTCCTGGAGCCGTCTAATTACCTCAGCCATTAGATACGAACGAGCGTGGCGGCGCTTGAGGTATGAAATACACTGGAAAAAGGCAGCAAGGAGGGACGTTTATGTTCACGGGGAAATACGATGCACCAAAAAGAACAGCTGTAGGTGCCGTCTGTGTGCCGATGCGGTTGCAGTTTAGATGCGTGGATTATCCCATGGGAAAGCTTCTAGCAGTAGGTGAAAGAATTCTATTAAAGACTACCGGTTTTTGTCTTAAAACACACGATGACTTTACACACCGGCATAAGATCGTGTCTAATTTAGAGTTAGTTTTCGGTTTCCGATGTCACATCCTACGCGGTAACCGTTCAATAAATTTATCTTCGGAAATTGGAGCGTAACGGATTCAATGAAATGCATCATCCATCCACGGCCTAGACTCTTCTCTTCCATTTGGTTGGAGATGGATCTGTTTGCGATTTCCAAAAGATCCGTTCATGCGTACAATTGATCTCGTCCAACTCCGAAGACGATGATGAGCATTTGATTCGACGGCCCGGTTCCGATTGGGTGTCATTAATAATGGATCAAAAGCAGCGGAGGCAATAACGTACGACAGTGTTCGACGCACAATTCATGCACAAAACGAGGGGGATGCATGTGTCTTTTTCAGCCCCTTCAGAAATATCACCACAAACACACACTCCTTGCTATCTTCTCTACGATTGAGACATTGACGAACGGTCTACGATGACTATTAGGCTGTGGAACTCTTTGGGTGTGTTGTTTTTAAAGCTCCGGAACTGCTGCTATTGCTGATCGCGACTCTCTCTAACCGTGCGCATTGTTATGCTCGCTGAAAGCCAGTTAGTTATAAGGGGATTAGCCGCCTAATCCACGGGAGCGACGAGACATTACACGCCCACTTCGAAGTGAGTAAAAAATCGATGGTCATTCTACTGTCAACCATTGGAAGAAGGCCACTTTTTGCGGTTTAGCAAAGTACCAAGGCATACGGGGTCCTGCGCTATTCCTCTTATGTAGAAAATTGCATAAAACTAGAAAGACTTCCACAAAGTTTAGTAAACCACACTTGCAACCGCACAAAAGACTGTGAGACGTCGATGCACTTGACCCACCGTCACCGGGGACACGTCCATCGTAGAAGGGGTAAAGGACCTGCAGTTGACGGTTATCTTCCGCCGGCCCTTTCGACCCTTTCGCAGGGTACCCTCGCATGACAAACATGCTGGTTCGCCGGCTACGGCAGGAGAAACAAAAGAAAAAAACTATTTGTCCGTTCTTTTTCGAAACCACCAACCGCCATTTGCATTTTTTTAACCTACCTGCCCCCAAGGGAGACTGAAAGCAAATTAGCGAACGAAATGTGCTGTCCTGTCCAGCTCGCGCAGGATCGTACGTTAATAACCACGACGTGTCTAATAGCAAGGACGGCAATAACCTCTCTAAGTAGCGTGCTTAGGGGATAACCCTTTACCCAAGTCGTCGCTTGTGTGCCCAAATATTATAAAAACCACGAAAAAAGCGTACGGTTATTTGATATTTTAATCATTATTTGCTACGGAGTCGCACTGACCTGTGACCACCAACGGTTCGTTCTCTCCTCCAAAATGGAGCATAACTTTTATTGCATTAGGGGCGTTGGCTATCGAATCCGTGAGTCACTTCCTGGGTGGTAAGTTATTGTTTTAACACATTGCCTTTAATTAGGGTTACTTTACGCGCCCAGGGCATTTGTGGGGCCTCATGGAAAGCACCCTTTTCCCACCAATTGCTGTACAATAATAATATTCACAGCAGTACGGCATCAACAAAAACAAGAGCGATTCAAACGTTTTGAGTGTGCTGACCAACAAAAGCGAGCAGTTGCGATTTTGTATTTATTTGTATTGTACGATTGAATTGTCGGTCAAGTACATGGTGGATTGCATCACCCCATGAAAGTAATTTAAGTATCAAATCCTGCACCGGCCGATTGTTTTCGTTTCGCTTTTTCACCCCCAAAAAATGGTGCATCGCAGCGCCAGGTGGCAATGTTTTTCTTTTCACTTATATTCATGTATTCGACCACGGGGAGCAAGTTTACTTTCCGGTTGTGGCTTGTTCTAATTACGACACTGTTAACCACTTCAAAGCACACGAATGTATCTGTGTGTTGTTGCTGCTGATGCTACCCGCAGTCGGTTTGAGCAAAATCGTATTTATTTTCGTTCCTGCTTTCCTAGAACGGTTCCGTTTGGAAAAGTAGCACCAAATTATCCAGTTCAAAGAAACTAAGGTATGATTTCAAAATGTGTGCAAAGCAATAATCACTTTCGTCCATGTGCAGCCATTCAATAGAAAACCTCTTCGATAATGATTCCCGTAAGCAGGATGTGCATCTCTTTATTTTCCTTAATCTGGTAATTAAGAGTAGTCTGCAGCGACCAGTAACCCAAATCTTCAAATGTTGTATTGCCCTTTTCCGCTCAGGAGAAAATATTGGGCATGCCCGAATGCATCAAACGGAGATTATCGAAATCGGATTACTTCTCTCTGATTCGAAGCATGGAACGTATCCTCGAAGGGGAATTGTGCAACGATCCGTTTGAGTCGCGTGTTTTGCCACCGGAACCGGAAAGGAAATGGCGGTTCAGTTTGCTGCGTGCCCGGTCGCTCGTCCGTTAGTTGACTTCTTTCCTGGATCGTCTATAATCCTGTAGAATCCCAAAACATGTAACGCCAACAGCGGGAGACATGCAGTTTTGGTCAAGCGCACGTGGCCGAATGATTTCCACATTATTGGCACTACTGCACCCGTTTTTGGTGTGGTGTGGTGGTAAAGGGAATCAGAAGAAGAGCAGCTGTTGCTGGTGGTGCTGCGTGGTGCGGTCGCCCTCACAATGGGCAACGAATTGTGATTCGCGAAGGATTTGATTTCACACCATCAGCAGCGGCACACGACGCACGTGCACGTGCCCGGCACATGCTCGGCATTTCGGGTTTGCCTTGTGTTCTGTGAGGACGCCAAACGGAAGAAATGACCTTTTTAGAATGTGAGCCTATGTGTGATGCCGTTCCAGCTGTGCGATACCGTCAGCCTCCTTTCATTCGTACCAAAAAATCCTGTGAAACCAAACGATCAAATAACACACACAATCTCTCTCTCTCTCTCTCTCTATTTTGCGTCAGGACATTCTTTTCCCTGTCGAAATCTCATTTTGATGGATAACTGATTTTTGTTATCCTGTGACGTGCTTAAGGTAAGCACGAAATTAGCAATGCAAAAGCAAGCTGAAGTACCGTAGAGCTCGTGAAATTTGATACGACCGAACCGTTGAAGCCGTCGGGGGGAACAAAGGAGAAGTGGTCCCCAGGACTTATACCGTTCGGGCGGAAATTTATTTTTCAAATGTGCGGTTGAAAATCTAGAAACCAAAATAAAATTATGTTATTTTTTTCACAAACAATGTAGTATGATTTTATACTTTCTATTAAGCCTAAATTACGCAATTTGCTATTTACTGTGTTCATTTAATTGTAAAAGTCAAGCCTCCATGGCCACACATCAATTGGCGCACAATGTTTACACAAACCATTTGTCTCTGTCGGCGATTAGTTCCTGTAATGTTCAACATTTGCTTTCCCCACGTTCAGCGGCGTGTTGAAGAAAGGCCATGCCAAATTGTTTGTTCAAATCACGTTCTAATTACTTCATCATTTGCTATTTCCTATTTATGAACAAACATTTTGAGTGTGTTTTTCTAGGCGATGAGAGAGAGAGACCCAAGGACGAACAGAATTCATTGTAGTGGGTCACAGTCGTGCAGAATGACCATGGCACAAAATGACTGACCGGTAGGGGTGACGGTACAGCAGGATCTGTCCCGATTCCTTCGACTCACCACCGCACACTATGCAGCTGCATCGTTGGCCGCCGTGGCTGCAGAAAGCCTTTCACAATAGAAGGGGACCACTATCAAATGGGTTCCTGCATTTCGGGCACTGCAATGCTCTCCTCCTGCTGGGTGTGGGTCAGTTTATTCCCCCTGCGTGTCCTATTTCAGGTTCGGTCTCTCGAGTCCTTGTCTCGACCGTAGCAACACAAGGACGATGATTCGCTCTGCATGAGCGAATCATTTGCTGACAAACGAAAAGTGCCTCTAATAACTGCCGAACAGCGAAAAATAGTGAGCCCAACATCTGTGAACATCCTGTGTTCGCAGGATATCCTTTCCCAATCAAGGGAACACACACACACCCGGTGATCGCGCGGAGGTGCAATAAACTTGTACCCGGACCGGCGGGCACGCGTTCCCTTCCAAAAGGTGATGGCCCTCTTCGAAATCAGTACCATCATGTGGAGGGTGTGAGCACACTGTGTGCCTTGGCATCGGTTTCCGTTCCACTTTTTCCGCCGACGGACAGCGACACACACACATTCCAACCTCATTTTCCCCTTTTCCGGCAGATGCGAGCCGACGTGACGCGCGCCCTTCCGTAGAGAGGTGATGGAAAACGATTGAAATGTATGTTTTTATCCAATTGTTTTGAAGTGATTTATGGCATGGCGTAACGCGAGAGACGAAAAGGGAATGCAACCCTACACACTCCACCCCGCGTTTTCCACGGGTCCCAGGCGATCCTGGCGATCATATTTTTACGATCAAAAGTGCTTCACGCGGTCGTGCAGTTCCGGGCCCACGTGAGTGCATTCTAATGTCCCGGGCGACGGTTTTTGGCGTAAAACTCAGTCAACGTTACCCATTCGTCAATCATCTTTGGGCTCTTGTGGGAATCGAAAATAGTCCCTTCTGGCGAAGATGACTTCAAATGGCGCATGTTCGATCAGGAAGAAACGTTTAGGTCTCTCTCATCCTTCGCGAACGGTTGGGACAATAAAATTGCACTTTATTTTAAAAGGAATCGCACGTTTCGGTCGCTTTTACAATGGAACGTGTCCCGGTTCCGGCGTCCTAGGTCCTACTGACAGAAATTCACTTACGTTTGCATTTCAGGTTTCGAGCCCTTTTTTCCCCTTATCCCGTTGGTCGGCGATGCAACAGCGCTGTGGGTCTAAACAGTTTTTTTCTTCTCCCTATATTCGAAGGGTTAAAACTCTGGTGCTTGTGTTTGCCTTGTCAACGGTAGTGTCGGCCCGGCCGTTGTTGCGTGTAGCTTCCCTGCTGTTTCAAGTGAGATAAGGACTGCAGGAGATGAGTCCTGTTGTTTGCACAGGCTGAGCATGGGGAGGATGTTTGTTCCGCGTACGGCGCAGCACACTGGGTCAGGGCAAACAGCCACCATCAACCGAAAACCCACAGAGACACTGAACAAATAGAGGTAAAGGAAAGCAGAAAACCAAGCAAAGACTGGTACGTCACGTGGATTGAACGAATATCCCTTTACCGGAAGCAATTGCGGCAGGTAGAGTGCCTTGGCCCGGCAAAATCGGATTAGATAAATTAAAAGGGAAATTGTGGACCTGACGACGGGGGACATGTAACGTGCCGCAAAGACTCCTATCATCGGCACGTGCCCTTATCATCGATGGGCTTTGGGTGCGAAATTGTGTGAAGGAGGAAGGATGTGTTTGGGTTGCGGCAAGAGGCCCTTTCCCGGGCTTTTCGTCGGCTTTACTGGTGCCGTGATTTATCTTCCCGTCAGTGTTATTGACATTAATCAGTGAATGAGATTTGCAAATGCATGTTTTAGATGATCAAATGATCCTTAATGATGATGGGGAACTTAATTACTATTTTTGGTTGCGAATTTTCTCATGTTATGAATTACGTTTCTTTTAATATTTTAAACCAACCTTCGAATGTCGAGAGTGTTTTATTTGAAGGACGTTTGATCACTTCAATTACAAGATGTTAGCATTCAACTATGTCAAATATTACACCGACCAACATGGTCTCTCGTTTACCTTTTAAATGATGTTTCCGGTCGCTCAACTTGTCTAACTAATTGTCGTACATATTTAAATTTAATAGACCCCTGCTCTTAATTATCTTCCCGAAAAGGTGAAATTTTTTTCTTCCAACATCTCAACATTGCTGTCACTTTGGTTTGCCGTCAATTCGTCATGTTTCACAGGTCGTAGATCTTTCCTCAATTCTCGCAGCGATCGAGAGGGACATAGGGGAAAAGCGGGCTGTCCGCGCTGTTCTGTCGGTCACAAATTTTAACCAAATAGTAATTTAATATCTTCTCTTTGCGCTCGAGGAGGGCGCCCGCCGCCATCCGCCAGCGAAATGTTGTCTACAAATTGCCTGCCGGTTCTTCTTCATTTTCTGGTGAGAACATATTTTCTTTCGCTGCGCGTTTGCCGATCGACACATGGAAAAAACGTCAAAACAAACATCACCGCAAGAGGCTCGGTTTTGGGCTGTCTGTGGGGTAAACGCCGAGCGATCGATGTTTGAGGCTGCTGCCATTTGCGAAGGTAATGTTCCTCTTGGGTACGCACGACGGAGGACGGACGCCCCGTCGAAGGGTATATATTTATCTCAATGAGGAAATACTAATGACGACGACGACAGACGTGTGTTGAGCCCGAGAAGAAGGAACAAAGTCGAAGAAAGTCGCGTGTCGCCCAAAAGAGTCCACGATCGCCGGGGTGTTTCTCTGCAAACGAAGACTGCTGTCGTGGCCTTCACTCTCACCAGATTTATCGGTCCTCCAGTGTACATTATTTCTTGTATCGTCCTTTTCGGGGTCCAAAACCGCCAAGTTATCTCAACAATTTCCCGTCGTGCGTCGTGCACACTTAACGCACAGACCGCGACCATCACGTGGCTTTGTGGGTAAATGAAAAGCAGGAATGCACTCCGAATCCCCGATGAGAGCGAGAAGACCCTAACTGATCCTCCGGGGTGGTGCGGTGGTTTCGAATTTCCTTTCAACACCCGGAAAATGTGCACCTTTGGTCGAGAGCGGCCCGGCGGTGGCGGCAGACGCATACGCGAAGACGTTTGTTCCTTGTCGATCGGTGGCGTCGATCTTTTTAAACCCTTAAGCACCAGACCGCCGGGGCGCTTAGAGCAGACGCCAGCTGCATGTTGGGCCGTTTTCTTATTCTTTAGATGCATTTTTCGATCGGAAGCAACACTTCGTCTGGTTGGAATATTATTGGGAATCGGGAAACGAAAGAGAAACACTTGACAATCGAAAATGGCCAAAACTCGAATCGATCTTCGTTCTCTTCAACACACTCTGATGAACAGTGAACAGAAAACCTGTATTTTTCACACCCTTTAGGAATTGTTAATAATTGTTGTTTCTACTAGTTATTCTGTGTGCCTAGATCACCATACTGCTTGGGCCCGCGTCCCCTCCGGGCAACGAATTTGTCATTTCCGCTTTTTCATGGGTCACAAGCGTTCCCTAATATTGCATACGGAAACCGCCCCAGTGTTGTAGGTGCAAGAAAGAAAATGCACCACCCAACAGTGGTTTTTTCGGTTTCCGTTCCGCTTCAAATGATTTCACTGCACGCGTGACTCGTGCTCAGACCCTAATTACCCTCGGGTGAGACAGAACATGGGGCGGCACGGGTCATTCTTGGTACACCATCACCACCGGCGCCCCAACGCACGTATCCGGGGTGTGCTCAGGGACGGCTTTTCAGTGTCCGATCATGTGAGTTACGATGGGCCCTTGCACTTTTCGGTCATCTAAACATTTTCCCTATCAACTTTTGTCGTTGCAGCGCAGGTGCGTTGTGTCACAGAACTGTGTAGTTCCACGAAACGTTCGCTCGGAAAACCTTTCACCCAAAACGGCTTTGGATCCGTGTTAAATATTGCATTTGTTCTAAAAGTTGTAAAATTCGATTCGGCTTTTCGTTTAAACGGCAGGCAGAGAACATCACGACGTCTTGCATCGAATGAAGAGAACTTTGATGCTCCAGCGATCGTAAATTCCATTTCTCTGATCCCTGTTTTTATTGTTTTTCAGCATTTTTTGACAAACAAATTTCTCTAACAAGCCAATAAACGACAACCGCACGCGCTGCATCAAACTTCGCTTCTTGTTCGCCGAGGGTGAAATGCTTTTCTCGGTTAATTGTAAATTTATGACGAACGCTGATGCGCAAGGATAATAAAAAACGTATGGCTCCCAAAGAGAGAGGATCTCTAGCTTTAAAACTGACGAAGAAGGTTGCTTTAAAGTGGAGAACACATGACTCCCAACGATAAATTCTATCAGGAGAATGCTGTTGTTTTTTCCTCGCGACGATGATAAGGGTCCTCTTTTAATAATTAACGTCCATCGTCGTCCAGCATATGTAGAAAACGGCGAAACGGCGTCGTGTTCTGGCGCTTCACATCATTTTTCTACAACATAAACTACGGCGGGCCATCACCGACCCACCAGCGTGTCGTGATCAATTTTAATCGCACGGGCGTGGTGTCTCTATTTTAAACTAAATTTATGCATGACTGATATGCTGTATGGGAAAATTGCTTTTTGCTACAACATCATCCACCACCAAGCCGAACATCGCTAATAGATCAATTATTAGAGGTTCGTTCCAGGTTCGTGCGTGGCGGCGTCCCCCGTGACTAGCCTCTGTAGTTTTCAAACACATTTTGGTAGGATAATAGCACAATGCGTCGGCGGCAGTACCTCTGTTGTTGTTCTGTGCCGTTGTTCAATCTAATCGTTGGTTGGCACACATTCATATTGTTCAAATTCTGGGTACAACACAATTTACTCTTCCAGTCAAGTGTAGGATTTTAATGCTCGATTTCCGCCATCGGTTTTCGAACCGGAAATTAGTTTGGTAACGTTATTGGGAATTTTTCTAGTATTTTTTTTTCATTCCAGCTATGGAATAGCAAAACAATCTGTTTGGACAAACTCTCCGAAGTTTGCGGAACAGCTTCCTCTTGAAAGTTTTAGCGTCAGATGGTTTATGTCCTACATGTATTAGCGTGTGCCCTCCAAACCACTTGCGCCCTTTTTCGATAATAAGAACACATTACGACACATTGCTGTTGGCTGTGTGGCCGGATCAAGAGGCGGACTCCCGAGAGAGATGATTGCACACTTGCAACCCTCCCAATTTCGGTCGGTGGTCTACTTCTACCCACTCCGGAAAATGTGTGTCAAGGGAGGCGCCGGGAACCACAATTCCGTTTGCGTTGCCCTCGGGGCAAACCAGGAGGTATCCATCCTACCGTAAGAAACGCATCTTCCGGCCCGTAATCTCATTTCCACGATTTGTGAGCGATGATTAGATTTGCACATAAGCGAGGGGTGCCAACGACAAGCTGTCGTTCCCCCGGAGTCCGTCATTTAATCACCGTCAGACGAACCGAATCGTCCCAATACATGGAAAGGCACATAACGCGCCGAAGGAAAACAGAAGCCGCCACCGGAATTGGGGGAAAAGTCAGCCAAAAATCGCGTAGCAGGGGAAGCAAGCTCGGCTTTTGGCGGCTGGCCTGGGCTGGAATTGCATAAAATGCTAATCTCTTCTGACGCCCGTCCACGTGTTTGACCGCAGCGAGGGTTTCAAAAGGCTCGGGGAGGAATCACCCTACCAGGGTGGCAGCCAGAATATTAATTGTGAAAGCGCGCACGGCTCGGCGAGAAAGTGAAGAAAATGTTGTTAAACTTTACTGATTCTCTCGCTCTCTGCGACGCTGGCCCGAGAAACGATGCGTCTTTTCGAAGGGTGTTTAAAACCTTATAAAATACATTTTCACTCAGAACGCCGCTGGTTTGCGTGAAAAATCGGAAACCCTGTCGGGCGAAAGTGCGAGTCATATATTTCACTTTGCCTGTTAAGCCGATGAAAATTGAACCGCACGAGAAAGCGAATAAATAAAATTCATCCTTTTCTAAAACGGCAATACTGGTAGTGCTGCTCTGCTTGCACGGTAACGTTAACTTACGTCATGTTAAACGATTGCTCTCAAAAATTTAATCAACCTTCATCAATAAGCTGTCATTTTAAGTGTCTTTTGAGTTTCATTGCCATCGGCACCAAGAATAATAAGAAATAACATATTTCTTACACTCTGTGCTTTTCTACTACTCTATTTTAAACTAGTTTACTCGTTTTAGTAAATAGTTTTACAGTATTGGAATTTGTTAAGGACTTCAAATTTTATAGTGACAGAGCAGCTAGAGCCATGAATTAGTTGCTTCCATTGAAGGGTCAGAAAACTAATTTCATCTTGGATTAATAATGAATTATTCAATTTGAAGTACGGGGGCCACTGGCGCCCGACAATATACAGCCTAGACCTCGAATCCTTTAATCAGAGGCACACAATAACAAACACATTTGTGACTGATTTTCATCAGCGAGAACATCAGAGAGAGTGTATCGATTTTTACCGGCAAAACTCCGTCGTTACCGGCTACCGGCTTTTTCGGGTTTGCCTCTCAAATAATGGGATACGAATTTTAATTAAATTTTCCAGCCCAATGCCGAAGCCACCGCAGCAGCAGCAGCGCTTCTCCAAGACATCAGCACCAGTTGGGCTTAAGTGTATAGTTCGAGGCTTCGAAGGGGGCTCTCATTCGAAAAGAAGTCACGTTTCCCGAGTGATAAAGATAACAGAAACGTCAGACTTCCAAAATGACAACAACCCAAGTCGCGGTCCCAAGAAGAAGCTGTGTTTGGGCGATGGTATGTGGCGTTTGTAAGAAGCGAGAGAGAGACCACAAGGACACGTTTGCGAAGGCAATTTGCTCTTTGCCGGTCGCGAAAGGGAAAGTTTTGAAAATGATGGCACTTTCATGGCCATTTTCTTGTTTAGAGTTTCCCGAGAAAAAAACACGATGCCAATGCCAGGGCAAAAACCGGGCTAGAAGAAGGACATTGAACCTTGGCGCGCGCGCTCAATTTTAGTCTCTCTGGGGTTGTCTGGAAAGGCAGGGAATTTGAAGGGGGAATTAAGTTCTAGTTTGGGGGCAATTTGGTACGCCGCACACACAGGGGTTTGTTGTGTGTGCAGGTGGACGATGGAAGCAAGATTTATGGGGCACAGCAACCGTCAACAATACTGAACAAAATTATTGGGGTAGTGGTTGGTTCTCTGGGTGGTGAGCGCCGCTTTTACCAACTTCTTCACTTGTTTCTGGGTTTTTATGGACGCTCTTAAAATGCAGGTCAAGTAAAAGAAAGAGCTCTGCTTTTTGGTCCCGATGTTGGTTGACTTCTCTCAGCCCTTTAGTGGGTCATGGACGTTTTCTTTCTTTTCGATGGCCCAAAAAAGCCGAAGCTTAGAATTAGTTATCTATGATTTATGATTATGAGAAGGAGCAAAAGTAGGGGGAGCATCAAATAAATGGGTTCTTCTTTTTTATGTTCTGTTTGTTTTTTGTGGTGGGGCAAACGGCAACCAATCTTTCTGTTTTCCGGATGGCTCTCCAGAGATGTCTTTTATTGGTTGTTTGTTGCCGTTGTATCGTCACGCAATGGCCTCTTCTTCGATCGTTACTGCTTCTTAAGGCGGTGGTAAGCTTAACTGGCAAATACGGAAGCCGTAGATTATGATGTGTGATAATCTGCAGCGATCAATCTGAAAACGAAAGTGTTCGAAGCCCCATCAACACCAGCCAGAAGGGAGTTATTTTTCCAGTTCATATGGCGAAGGAAGTACTTTGTTTCTTGCTGCTAAGATACGAATCTCAGGACTGGTGCTGGACTGGAGTTAGAGCGTAGCGAGAGAATGAAAGAGAAATATTTACATTTCGTTGCGCGACTGCGCCTCATGACGCTCTCAACACTTCACTGTGGTCGATCCATTTTTAACGATCGACTGACCGGACTCCTCCTGGTTGTGATTAATGTCGATCCAAGCCACGTCAAAGCTATTTGAACGCTGCCTTGTCTTCCTGGGCACCTTCCAAAGCAGGGATCGTAGCTCTTCTCTAGAAAGGGTTCACTGCCGAGATCAATCCAGTTGCCAGCCGTGTCCTACTACCAGCCAGCCATCCATCCATTTTGCGTTTGTTTATGTTATCGTAGTAAATTATTTTCACCAAAAAATTTACTTCAATCCGATTCTTGATCCCGGTGACGGTGGGTGGTGGGTATGCTGCAACATTTTCTTCCGCCTATAAGAGATCCGCTTCTTCTGGTGGCGGTGGTCTCGTGGCGCCGCAGTCCAACCGACCGCCAACGTTTAATGCAGTTTGGAGTATTTTTAGAAGCCTCCATTCTTTTCGACGATGGTCCATTACTCTCCCCGGGACTGGAAAACCGAAGGAGCCACACCACCTTCACACGACGCAGGGCCGCAGCTGCTACTACTTCCCTGGTGGTCGCCCCCGGGACATGAATGGATGAAGCATTTTTAGTTTTCCATAAAACATCTCTTCTCCGGGTTGATTAGCGTGCAGCGCGCATCGCACACGACTCTAAAGTGGTCGAAATTATGTCTTGTGCGTCACGAGGAATGCAGAAAAGTAGATTAATTTGTTGCGAAGATCCTCCTCCTCTTATCACCAATCACCGCCGTGCGCGCACTGATTTACGAGAGATTGATTTAAAAACCAAAACCGAAATGAAAAACTGGCGTGTGGCTGGCCATCACACGCCGCCGGTCGGCTCGTGTGTTGCTCTACAATAACTAATGTGTTTAACCGATACGCACGCCGCCCCGAGGCACATGTTTTCATGTGGTATTAATATCCACGCCACCATCGTCGTCTTTCGGAGTGGAGGAAGATGCTCTCGAGTCGAGGCACATCTGGTCGGGAATCGCATTAACAAGAGGATGCAGCTGCAGCACAGAGCCGATCTCCGGTTGCAATCCGTTCGCTTCCGTGTGCTGCAGCGAATAGCATATTGTAAAAGGCACGCCAAATTGATGTTTGTTGAAGTCTCGAGTCTCGCGAACCGCCGAAAAGCAAACAACGAAACCAAGACCGGAGACGATGGCTGAGGAATTTGGGAAAATCTAGACCACGGAATGCTGAGAAATTAGAGTTTATAATTGAAGCGTTTTCTGATAGATTTCTGTGCGGTGAAAATTCCCGCTTTGCTGTGTCCAATTTATGTCTCTCTATCGCATCCACAGACATCGAACATTAATTACTTTTGGTCACAATCTCAGTTTAATCTTTTCTCCACATCTTGGAACATGTTTTGAAAATTCTTTAATACTTCTCAAGACTTGACTTGAGCCTGTAATTGGTCAATAGACACCTTCCGTTCTAGATTCCCCCGAAAACCGAGAAACCCTTTGATTTTTCGTCCGGACAAACCCGCCATCTGCTGGAAGCATCTTGCGCTACGCTTTTATCGATATGTCTGGTTAGTATCAGAAGTTTCAGCGGCAGGAACGTAAGAAGAAGTGCTGTTCCGCCTTTGGAGCCACTCTTTGACGAGAACCTAAACGGATCGATATCGACGTTTGTTGGAAAACAAACCAACCGTCCGGCCAATATTGGCTTCATTTTACCACGCGCAGCCGTGATCCTCCGGAGCCTTACTCGTGAGGTTGGTGGCTGGCTGTGTACATGACTTTCCCTCCAAGCAGCGGCAATTATGTGTGTGGTGGTCACAAACCTCTCAAGTAGACCGTCGATCGGGCATATTCCTCCCAGACAGCCAGCCTGCCCCCGTAGCTGCTGGACCACATTTTTTCTCTCGCCATCGGTGTCCGGTGTCACGAAAACATATTCTGACGACTCAAGTGGTGCGCAGAGAAACAGATAACGTTACATCACACCCAGCAGGGGCCGGACGGGAAACCGCAATTCTTAGGCGAAGACAAGATTTGAAAAATCATCACCACCATTTCGGGACCACCCAGACACACGAGTGAGCGTTACTTTGGTAGCGTTAAATCGACACATGTTTGTCCACAATCGGTTTCTTATTCCGTTTCTTAATCTGCAATAATTTTGTAGCAAAATGTGCCTCGATTTTTGTGGTAGTTCTTTGGTTTAATGACGGACGTTCGCTGACAGACACCGAGAATGCTCTCACGCGTGTCATCGTGTGACGATGACGATGATTGGCCCTTTTGTCATTGTGCCTGTGCCCCACAATGCATGAATATGTAAAACATGCAACTAAACATCGCGGTCACGCTCTTCTGGAAATCCGCGCCCTGACCACGTTTTGTTGCCGAACAATGCTCAACACAAAATAAGAAGGTCCCAAAGTCAATTGATTGTCACTGGGTCTATTCACGTTCCGCGATTGTGTGTTTGGAAAAGAGCATTTTCACGGCCACGGGCTTTGTGGCGTTCTATGAATGCTCACGAATTTCTACGAAGGAATAGAAACATTTTAGATACTTCGATAATGTTTAATGGATCTTTTTATGAGGCCGATCCTTTCTACTGCTAGTCGATATACTCTCAATATACTTTTCTTTTATCTTTTCTCAGAATGGTATAAAAAATCACAAACGATGCCCAGAAATCTCGAGTATTTTTTACGTGATTTTCCTTGCTCGCGAGAGCACTTTCGAAGCGCTCGCCGCGAATCAAAGCGCCGTGAAATGAAGTGTCACATTTTGATCCTTTTTTGCTGGCTCTTTTTTGCCTTTCTGTCCCCTGAATCCAGGACTTTTGCATGGCACTTGTCGTTAACCTTTATTAACCCCGCCGGCCTCGGCTGTGACCTTCAGCAGCCGTACTATCGATTTTCCGGTTCCGTGCCTCTTCAACGCAACAAATGGTGGCTTCTGGCCGTATATTGACTGAACCATATCGCCCCAAAGGGATTCGGTTTGCCATTATTTTGCGCCACGGTTCGAGTGTCGCTTCCGAATGAAATCACTTTACAGAATTTAAATTCGCTTCACAACAACATGCACGATGCGGGGGGAGAAGGCAGTGCTAAAATTGGCTTAAATGTGCCGTTCTTAATCGCTGGTTTTAATCCGACATTCAATTTTCCCGGGGGCGCCAGGCCATCGTATGCTGCTGCTGTTGTGCCTGTCTGTTCTGGAAAGTGTCGGAGATGTGGCCACCACCCACCAGAGCGTAATAAATTCATTTCCATTTTCCAACCAACGACGAAGGTGGTGAGCAAATGAGCAATAGATAACGATCATGGCGCACTTTTTTCGGTTTAAAATGTGAACTTTCATTGTGCGAGATTTAATTACATCCCTGACACATGAACACTACACTCCACTTCGCAGGCAAGGAACAGTAAATGGATGCCAAAAGATTGAAGTCTGCGCGCCAAGTCCATACATTCGTTGCGGCGCCATCATGATAAACGATCTCTGCACGTTAGCCTTCGAGAGAGGTCGTTCGTTCAGGCGCTTGATGACTAATTATGGTTGATATATGGAGTAACCAAAGGGGCCATCACCAAAGTTTAATGACACCGTGAACCCAAGACTATGCGGAGTCAATCAGCGAGTAAAGAAAAGGATGTTCAGAGTCGGTTAGAATAATGAGTTTATTGTTGAAGATTTTCGGGGGGACTTCATTATATGCGTAACTTTGGTTTATGATTTGATAATGCTGTCGCGTAACTTTTCGCAAAGTACTCTTACCAGGGACAATATCAAGATGATTTGAGACACTGTCGTCCTCATCTGATTGATGGTAGCCCGAAATGAAGTGTCACTTTTTCCTTAAGTTGGTACAAATCAAAGAACATGCTGAAAATTAATTAAAAATGATTAATGATCGATCGGTGGTCTCCCAGATGACACTTGCTGGCCACAATTTGCTTCACAACTTTGTTGATCCTTTTGTCTCTCCGCTGGCACTTAGCTTAATTCGTAGTCGGCTCGAGGCCATCCCAAAAATGAGGGCCATTTTTCACCATTTGTCGCCGCCGTCGCGCTTCTAACGTGAGAGAAAGTGCACCATGTGCGTCTATCATTATTGATCTTAAATGATATTAATTTTATGGCTTAGTTAAAACCTCCATGCTGTGCCCTTCGCAAATACGCAAAAGCCGCCCCGAAGTATGCGAGGGTTAGTACCACCCTTGCGCCTATCAGACCCGGCCTGGCGTCGGCCAGATGCATTAGCTTTGATGTGCAGGTCTCTGAGGTTTGTTGAAACACATCTGCCAAACACGGCCATTAGATAATGGATTGGTTGGTGCGGGCGTGAAATTATCTGCGAACGGCACTTGCCTGGGCCATCATTCAGATTAAACCTTCCTGACTTTTAGTAAATTTTTCAGAATACCTTTCTTTTTATGGGCTATATTTTTGGTAAGACATAAAGATTGCACAAATTAACTTCCCCTTTTTAAAAGCATTGAAAGCATTATAATCGCAAGCATCGAAATAAAATTAATATTAACTGTTCATTTTCGTATCCTTCGCAGAGTGCGCAACAAACCCAGACCCTCGCAAACCGATCGCAACATGAGCCCTGCCGGGCATCCGGCCTATGGGTCGGGTACGCTGAAAACGCTTCTCTGTGTGCTGCTCGTCTCCCGCTCGGTTGTCCTGCACGCCCGGGCCCAGCAGTCCCAGCCACAGCAACAATCGAACAATGATGCCACGCGCTACAGCAGTAACAACCCGCAGAGCAACCCATTCGGGCGCCAGTACGACAATCCACCGTTTCAAAGCGGCAGTGGCCAGTACGATCCCAATACGTCGTCTCGGCAGAATCAAGGCTTCGGAAGTGGCGGTGGTGGCCTACCGCCAACATCCGGTACGAACTATCAACCGAACTACTACAACGGCAACAACAACTTCAACAGCCGCGACTCGAACAGCATCGACAACCGGTTCGATCCGGACAATCGGAACAACGTGATCTTCACGTCGACCACACCGCGCGACTACTTCTTCGACAACCGCCAAACGACGCCCCGACCGCGCGTCAGCTTCAACCGCAACCCGCTGGTCAAGGACTACGGTTCGAGTAATCAGTTCTCACGCAGCATCACGTACTTCATCGTCGCCTCGAAGATGGTGCGCCCCGGACAGGTGTACAAGGTGTCCGTATCGGTGCTGGAGTCCCGGTCGCCGATGAGCATCCGGGCCAGTATTTCGCGGGACGGCGTGGAGATGAGCAGCGAGACGAAAGTGATCACACCGGGAGTGCCGGAGTCCCTGCTGATGCGTGTCCCGCCGACCAGCGTGGTGGGCGAGTACAAGCTGCGGGTCGAGGGTTCGCACGACAAGAACTTTGGCGGTTACGTGTTCGCCAACGAAACGAAGCTGATCTTCTCCCAGCGCTCGATGACGATCTTCGTGCAGACGGACAAACCGGTGTACATGCAGGGGGAAACGGTGCGCTTCCGGGCCATTCCCATCACGACCGAGCTGAAGGGCTTCGACAGGGAGATGGACGTGTACATGCTCGACCCGAACGGCCACATCATGCGCCGCTGGTTGTCCCGCCAGTCGAACCAGGGCTCGGTCAGCCTGCAGTACCAGCTGTCCGATCAGCCGGTGTTCGGCGAGTGGACGGTCCGGATTCAGGCGCAGGGTCAAATGGAGGAAGCCGTCTTCAGCGTCGAGGAGTACTACCAAACGCGGTTCGAAGTGAACGTCACGATGCCGGCTTTCTTCTTCAACACCCAGCGCTACGTGCATGGGCGCATTATGGCCAACTTTACGAACGGCACACCGGTGAAGGGTAATCTGACGCTGAAGGCCACGATCCGACCGATCGGTTGGTTCAATCCGCAGGCCATCAATCAGATGCAGCGCGTCGGTAATTTGGGTCGCTTGACGAACCTTGCCAGCCAGAACGTGCCGTACTATCTGCAGAAATCGAACCCCGACCTGCTGTACAACAATCCCCAGAATACGTTCACGAGCACCGTGAACCGTGACCAGGCTGGTGGGGGAATCAGTGGGTATGAGACTAACCAGAACTACGACGGTGGACGGTACCCTACGTCGTCGTCATCCGGCAGCTTTCAGGATTCGTACGTCATCGAGCGGCACCTAAACTTCGACGAAGAGTGGCCGTTCTGGGTGAAGAAACCGATCGAAACGGACGCCCAGTGGGACTCGTGGACTAACACGTACCGGGAAAGCTTGCCGTTTTTGCGCTACTTCAACGGTACGTACCATTTCCGGTTTCCGATGGCCGAACTGGCCCAGCTCGTTCCCAATCTGTCCGGCATGGAGATTCTGTTCACGGCGCGCGTCGGTGAGCGGTTCTACGACGAGGTCGTGGAAGGTTACGCCCTGACCCGCGTCTACAACTCGTCGATCCGTATCGCGTTCCTTGGTGATTCACCTCAGGTAGGTTTCGATCACCACGCGCTATTTATTGTTGGTTGTTCCACTGAAACACTGCTCTCTTTTAGGTCTTCAAACCATCGATGCCATTCACCGTGTATCTGATCGCGGAATATCACGACGGATCACCGTTGCCACTGAGTATGTACAACCCGGGTCGGATGGAGGTGACGGGTTCGATCGACAGCCGTGCGTCGGGTGGACGCAACACGCTCGAACCACGGCTCCTGTACATGTCGGAAAAGGCAGGCGTTTGGGAGATGAAGATCGACATTCGCAACGATTTGAACCTCGAAAATACGAAGCAAACGACCGAGTTTCTGAACGAAATTCAATCGATGCGCCTAACCGCGACCTACGAAGATCCGTTCGGGGAGCGGGCGACCACCGAGCTGCTGCTGCTGTCGCACTTTTCACCCAAGAACCACAACATCAAGGTGTACACGAGCACCACCGACCCGAAGGTGGGCGAGTACATAACGCTGCACGTGCAGAGCAACTTCTACCTGAAGGCGTTCGACTATCTGGTCATGTCGAAGGGCATCATTCTGATCACGGGGCACGAGAACATGGACGGTGGCGTGAAGACGATGTCGATTACGCTCAGCGCAGAAATGGCACCGGCCGCGACGATCGTCGTGTGGCACATTGGGCGGTACGGTAAGCTGCTGGCCGACAGTCTGGCCTTCCCGGTGAACGGTATCTCGCGCAACAACTTTACCGTGTACATCAACAACCGGAAGGCGCGCACCGGCGAGAAGGTGGAGGTGGCCATCTACGGCGAACCCGGCTCGTACGTCGGTCTGTCCGGTATCGACAACGCGTTCTACACGATGCAGGCCGGAAACGAGCTGACGTACGCGAACGTCATCTCGAAGATGCTCTCGTTCGATGAGCACACCAACGGAACGTTCAAGAAAACGTGGATGTCGCACGAGGGCGATCCGGACGAGCTGGTGTACTATCCGGCTTCGACCTTCGGTATCGATGCGAACCGGACGTTCGAGTACGCGGGCCTGATCGTGTTCACCGACGGCATTGTTCCGTTGCGTCCGTCCGCCTGCGATCGTTCACTCAACTACAGCGAGTGCCTTAACGGACGCTGCTTCCGGAATGACAAACGGTGCGATGGTTACATGGACTGCGAAGATGGTACGGATGAGGCCGGGTGCCACATGCGCAACGAAACGCAGCTGCTCGAGTTCCGCAAGTACCGCTTCAACCGTATCCTGCGCCAGTACCAGAACGTGTGGGTCTGGAAGGACGTCAACATTGGGCCGCACGGAAGGTACATCTTCAACCTGGAGGTTCCGAAGACTCCGGCCCTGTGGTCCGTTTCGGCGTTCGGTATTAGCGGGACGCGCGGTTTCGGAATGATCCGGCGTCCGATCGAGTACGTTGGCATTCAGCCGTTCTTCATCAACGTCGAAATGCCGACCAAGTGCCACCAGGGCGAACAGGTCGGTATCCGTGTGGCCGTCTTTAACTACCAAACGGTCGACATTGAGGCCACGGTCGTGTTGCACAGCTCACCCGACTACAAGTTCGTGCACGTCGAAGAGGATGGTATCGTGCGATCGTACAATCCGCGCACCTCGTACGGAGAGCATCAGTTTTACATCTACCTGAACGCACAGGACTCGGCCAACGTGTACCTCCCGATCGTACCGACGCGGCTCGGTGAGATTGAGGTTACGATCCACGCTTCCACGTTGCTCGGGGCATCGCAAATCAGCCGCCAAATTACGGTCGAAGCGGACGGGCTGCCCCAGTACCGGCACCAGTCGATTTTGCTCGATCTCCGCAACCGTGCCTACCTCGTGCAGTTCATGCACGTCAACGTCACCGAAACTCCGATCATTCCGTACGAAATCGATCGTTACTATGTGTTCGGATCGAACAAGGCCCGCATTTCCGTGGTGGGTGACGTTGTCGGAGCGATCTTCCCGACGATGCCGATCAACACGACGTCCCTGCTGACGCTACCGATGGATGCGGCCGAGCAGAACATGTTCAGCTTTGCGGCCAACTTCTACACGATCAAGTACATGCGCGCCAGTACGCTGCGCGACAAAAAAACGGAACGGGATGCGTTCCACTTCATGAACATCCTGTACCAGCGCCAGCTCAGCTACCTGATGGAGGACGGTGCGTTTTCGTTGTTCCGTGCGGACTGGAACCAATCGGCCCCATCCGTGTGGCTGACGGCGTACTGTGCGCAGGTGTTCGGTGAGATGGCCGGCCAGTACGAGTACGAGAACTTTATCTTCATCGATCCGACGATGATCCAGAAGAACATGCGCTGGCTGTTGCGCCACCAGAAGGAGGACGGTTCGTTCTGGGAGGTGTCGTGGATGCCCGACCGAAAGGCTAACCATTCCGGATTTTTCTCACGCAACGAGCTGGTGCGCGAGAAGAACATTACGCTGACGGCGCACGTTTTGATTACACTGACCACGGTTACGCTTCCCTCGGGGGTAGGTTGTGTGGCGGCTGGAGTTGTACCTTTTTGGGCTTAATTTCTTTATGTTATGATTACAGAAATTGGCCTCTAGAGTGGCGCTGGCACAGCAACGGGCGGTGCAGTACTTGCAGAGGAACGTAGCATCGATTAAGGATGCCGGCTCGACGTACGAAATAGCGATCGTCGCGTACGCTCTCATGATAGCGAAGGCACCGAAGGCGGAAGCCGCTTTTACAATGCTATCGTTCAAGATGAGATCGATCGGTAAGCAAGAAACGGACAGCCATTTGAACCGTGTTTTCTATTAATTCTTCCTTCTTTTTCCCATAGGTGAATTCAATTACTGGGGCGAAGAGGAAGTGCCACTGCCGCCGACAAAACTGGAAAATCAGCGTTACTTCTCCTTGCCCCGGTTGCCGTACAAATACGACTCGCTGAACATCCAGGCTACGGCATACGCGTTGCTCACGTTCGTCTCGCGCCAGGAACTGCACGTCGATCCGATTGTGGCGTGGCTGAACGCTCAGCGGTTGATGGACGGTGGATGGGCTTCGAGTCAGGACACGGGTCTGGCGATGAAAGCTCTCACGGAGTACAGCACCCGAAATCGCGTTTCGAACGTGACGCAGCTCGCCATCAAGGTGGAAGCCACATCGTTGCCCGGTGAAACGAGACACCTGCACATCACGAAAAAGACCCTCGCCCAGCAGCAACATTTGGAAGTACCCAACGCTTGGGGCACGGTGCGAGTAGAGGCCACCGGTGTCGGTTACGCCATTTTGCAAATGCACGTTCAGTACTCGGTCGACACGTACAAATTCCAAACGCAACCCCCAGTTCCGGCGTTCGATCTCACTACTCGGACGATCTTCCACGGCAGGAATCAGTCGCACATTAGCTACGTCATTTGTCAGAGGTAAGCGCGGCGGAGAGCCGTTAAAATGCAAGATCTATGAACCGAACTATTTCGACTCCCCGGACAGATGGACCAACACAGCCGAATCGATACGCTCGGGAATGGCGGTGCTGGATGTGGCCGTACCGACTGGCTACATGATCCAGCAGCAAAAACTTGACTCGTACATCCTCAGCCAACGTGTCCGGAACTTGCAGCGTGCCCGCTACCAGGAGCGCAAGGTGCTCTTCTACTTCGACTACGTGAGTAATGGCAATTCGGTAAATTAGAAGAACGGTGAGCTAAATCTTTTTGTGTTATTTTCTATGCACGCTCTCTAGCTGGACGATGAATATGTTTGCGTAAACTTCACACTGGAACGCTGGATGCCGGTAGCCAACATGTCCCGCTATCTTCCGATCCGCGTTTACGACTACTACGCACCAGGTACGTTCCAGAAACACAATGTTCTACGATTTTTCGTGTATTTTATTTTCGCTTCTCAACCAATCTCCCATCAGAACGCTTCAACGAGACGATTTTCGATTCGCTGCAAACCTATCTGCTGAACATTTGTGAAGTCTGCGGTAGCTCCCAGTGTCCGTACTGTTCGATCTACAATCTTGCCACACGGTCGCCCGTTTCGATCGCCCTGATGCTGCTGACCGGGCTCGTTATCGTTGCGCGTCACTATCGAATAGTGCATCCAAACAGTTGGAGTTTCTGGCACGACTAAACGCGTGAAGCACGCAACCTTACCACTGCACCGCGCGCACCCAGCGAAAAGACCCGTGGTGAAAAGACGTGTAAAGAACACTTTTGGAAGGTAAGAACAAAAGTCGTATTTGGTTTGCTTTTCGTTTCACTTTATGAGCAATATAATTCGTAAGACGAGTGCGCGCGCGCGCAGGCGAATGCGTTCCACAGAAGCTTGACCAGTGGAGCGTCTGTAAATACCATTATTTTGCCGTTTTTAAACAATACCCATCACCCAAGAATCCTACGGAATCTCGTGGCAAGAATCCTCAATGAAGTGCTAGCGCGCAGACACTAGGAAACAGTCGAAACGTACTTTGAAAAGCGTCTCAATTAACTCTAGGCTCTAAGATTACTGTGAACTTTGTTGCGTCCGTTTTTTTACGTATTACATTTTTCGTCCGTTTTTTATCATCAAGAACTTACCTCAAACGAGGATAGAAAGAGAAAGTTTCGCATGCACCGATGCGCTCATGCCATCCACCTATAAAGCAGTTGAAGCGGAGAAGGATTTCTGTAGGAGTAAAGAAACCAATTCAGGATCATTCGGGAGAGACACTTTATATGGTGAACAATTGCAAACCCATCACCATTAGAAGGATATGAGCCCCATTTCGAACCCCTGATTGACCACCACAGACACGCCCGTCAAAAACTAGAATTTAAGACGAAAGGCGAGTGACAAAGAGAAAAATTGATGATGCTAGCTAATATTTTTTGTGAGTCTTTTACAGGTTCTACTTAACACTTTTTTTTATTTAAAGTCATTCTCTTTTTGCCTTTTTTTCTTTAAATTTACTCTCCGCGCTACGCTCTCGTTTTAGTATGTAAGGTCCGTCCCCACCATCTTAAAAAAAATCGAGAAAATATCAATGAATCTCGAAGCAAAGCAAAAGGCCGTCCATTATGATTCTGGTCATAAATAAATCGTTTCACGTTTCTCGATTTACCTATTTCTTAATTTTATATCTTTTTAATTTCGTTTTTTTTATTACACGCGTTTACATGTTTAGTATTGAAGTAGTTTGAAATATTGTGGCGTAAAGTGAAGCAGAGTGGAAATCAAGTAAAATCATTGTGCTGCAATGATCCACAATGAGAACTATGATTGTTCAGTCGAAGAGCGTAAATAAGCCAAGGTTAACTCAGGAGGATTTAATACGCGTCGAGAGAATGAAAATCTTCTTTCGGTAAGCCAGCAGATTGTGTGGTGGTGCTGTATTAGCCAATTTGCGAAAGCACGAAGACAAATATGAACGAACGAATGATACAAATTGTTAAGGTGCCTTAGCGTCGTGCTCATTACACCAAGACCTCTGACTATTTCCAACATTTACCGGAGGTCTTTTACAAAGAAGTTCCCTCAGGAGTATTTTTGATGAAGTGGTTCTAATAATCGCGTAATAATCAACCCGGAAACGGAACCACACGTGTCCGGGTTAGGATGAATTTTTGAAAAGCTTTTTTGTTTTCCGTAAGCCGCGCAGTTACTACCATCAGCAAATGGTGCACATAGAAAACCGTAGCAAGCATATGCGTTCATATCATCGCGGAAAAAAGTATTAACGATCGAAGTAGACGCGCGTGTATTTTTCGCCGACAATGTGAACTAATCGTCAATGAAGAAACGTGTAAACCGAGCGAAAATAAACGAAAACGTTGCTCTATTGAGAAGATTTGTAATTATTTCTGTGTGTTTGGTTTAAAGCAACGTGACAAGCTTTCGAACTGAATGAACGGGTGAAAAAATGGTCACATCGTACTTGTAAGTGAAAATACTTTGGCCCTGATGGTTAATTTACAGACCCATATTAATTTCTTTCACAACATTTCAGACATGCCATGCCTTATTTTGGAACTATCGTTTCTAAATGATGACATGATGGCATTTTTTAAAAGTGGGAGAAATAACCGGTTAAATAAAGGTCAGCATCGTTGCCACTATCTCACGCGCTGTATTACATCTTACCGGCGACCTTCGCGCTGTGCAGGTAATCAGCTTCCACAGCGTCGCGATAATAAGCACCATAAACGTCGAATCCGCGGTCTGTGTCAACAAAACGTGATCGCCGCTGACTTCCCAGCAGCAGCAGCAGCAGCATCGCGGATGATGATCTTGTCGAAAGGTAATTGCACCGACTCGTCGCTCTTATCACAAGACAAACACCGTTTCCCGGGACCTACGCTAATAAGTTGCGGCTCCTACGTGCGCTGAATCACAAAGAATCGCCAAACAAGCTTTACTTCTTGTGTTTTGTTTTCTTTCAAAATTGCGGCCGAGATTTGAGGGATTGACAGGGTGTTGTGACCCCCGGTCAGTTCCCCCCAAGGTCTCCCAAGCGGTTACTCTAAAACATCTTTATTACACAATCGCGGGACCCGTCTACACTTAAGCACTACACTCTGTACCGCCATGCTGTATTCCGTCTTTTCTTGCCTGCTTCCGCCGCTTGTCCTACTATCCTCTGCTTCATTTATGTCCTCTTCGTGAGGAGCACTGCCGATCGGGAGCGGTTGCGACGGTGTCCGCACAGCACAACAAAATACGCTATTACCAATTGATAAGCGACCGCTCTTTTAATGCTAACGATTACGATTGTAAAGTGCGCCTGTACACAATCTTGCCGCCTCAAGCTTGCCTTAAAAAAAGTTCAATGCTAAGCGTAATTGTTTCGTCCACCACAAACTGCCCTTGCCCCGGTCCCTGCCAAACAGTTCTTGACCGCTAAAACAAATAAATACACTTTGTACTTCCTCCGTCGGGAGAGAAACCGTAAATCACAAACAAAACCGAAATCGATGGACTGCGAACGAATCTCTACTAGTTTTGTGCGCCGTTGTAGCGTATCCCTTCATGCAAGCCTGCTACTCGATGTGCAGTGCCACCTGGCCATTTGAGCACCCGTGGCCATCCCGCTCGACACCCCAGTTACGCTGCAGCTCCTGTAAATGACGGTAGGCACGCTGCGATATGTTCAAAGTCGGCACCACCTCCTGCAGACCGGCCTCGTTCAGGAAGCTTAACCCGCACAGACCAAAGTACGTGTGGAAGGGATCGGTGTACGCCTGGGGCCACTTGGAAAACCCGCCGACAGTGGTGTCCTGCGTCGAGAGCACGTAATCGCGATTATCCTTGAAGTTTGTCAACTCGAACGCCCCGAGAATCTTCAGCGTCGCGCCGATCCAGAACGCATAGCAGGTGTCGACCGGTTTGTTCGGTCGGCCCTGGAATCCATCCTCCTGACGAAACACCAGCCACCGGATGATTCGTTCCCGCACTTCGTCGGTGAGGAGGTGCAGCTGACCACTCAGTTCGAGCGCCGCAATGGCACAGAATGTTGTGCCTCCGTGGGACTCCATTTCGTAGTGCTGACTGATGCCGTAATCGTAGCGCTGAAAACGAATTCTCAATCATGGCTCGAACGAGAACGGAAACCGTAAAACACTTACAATGCTATTCATAATGTACTCGGCCATCTTCTGCCGGTCCACCTGTCCCCAGTCGTTGAGCATTGCGCAGATGGCGGCCGCACAGTAGACGAACCGCATGTCGTGCTCACTGCCCTCGATCGTGGCACTGAAGCTACCATCGTCCCGCTGGACGGCCGCCACCCCTTCGATGATGGCCCGCCGGTTGAGCCGCGACAGATCGTCACCAAGCGCTACGAGGACGGCAATGCCAGTGTACGTGATAGCCAGATGACCCCAGCGGTACTGCTGGAGCCCGTTGTGAACGGTGCTGCCGGGGAGCACATCGAACGTGCTCGATCCCTGAATGCCGCCGGCTGGCCGGTCACCCGGTCCCGGAACCACCTGCAACTTGTAGATCCAATTGATAATGTCTTGCTGAAAGCTGTCCGTGAGCAGATCGAGCGAGTTGAGTACATCCAGTCCGCTGACTGCAAAGAAGGCAATAGTGACCCTGTGCGAAAGATACCACAAAATGTGAATGAAATGTGTGTTGAAACAACGAAGCAAACGGAAAATCGAACCTGGTTGAGTCGTGCGAGGCAAGTCGCTCCGGCAGGATGTGTAGGAAGCGTTTGAAGTACTTGGCATGCTTTTGAAATTCCACATCATCGTCCTCGACGTTGCTGGCCATCTCACCACCCAGAAGTGCACCCAGTTTTCTAACGTTCGCGCCTCTAACGACAATCGATCGGAAGGTCAACCGGTAAGCAACAGAAAGGCCCAAAGAAACAAACGGTAATTTTAACAATCACTGCCCTCCGGAGACGGTGTTCAAGGATTTTCGAGGATGATTCAACACAAAGCGAAAGGAACTAGGAGATGGTTCCGGGTCAGCTACGGGGGAAGGTCAGCACTGCGGCACTGAAAGTGAGAACATCGCTCGCGAACAGTCGTAGCGGATTGCTGTAAATGTACCCCGGTAGTGGACCGATGTGTAGCCGCCGCAGGCCGATTAAGATAAAACGATGACCAAACTCCAACCGAACCTTCGAGTCATTTCACTGCGCGTATTTCGATGGTGGGGTCGTCAACAAACTGAAGGTGCCCACCGCATCTGACGTAAGAGATTGTAAACAAACCGGAAGATTTGAAGAAGATAGTAAAAAACTTCCAATTTATCAGATTATAAATCATTTTCGCATTCTGCATCAACTGTTACTTCACCGGAAACGTTAAATGTACAAAATAATCAATTGTTGGTACCCAAAACAATAGTTTTCATGTAAAATTGCGCAACATCCCTGCAGAAACGTAGACCCTTCATTCTGACAGTTCTGACAACAGTGAGAACTGTCAAAACATGGTGCCGGTTGTTTCATAATATTGGGCCGCAAATACAAAATCGAGAAACAATAGTTTATTTTATCAAACAATTCGAACCCGTGCACATAAAACGGCCACAAAATGCGCCTCACGGGTGTGCTGCAAAAGGTTGGCGAGTGGTCGAAAAAGTTTGCCAACTTTCCAGATTCCTACGTTAAACGTTCCATGGAGCAGGTAAATAAACGCAACCTAAACATCCGAGCGACCGAACTTATTTGTCTCTTATCCGTCGCCCGTTGGACAGGTTTACTGGAAAACACCCCGCGGAAAGCCCCAGTATCTACCGCGCACTGTTGAGCGGAAAAAGTTTCGCTTCACCACCAACCGCCCATGGTCGGGACAGTTCCGGCAACAGAATATGCCGGGCACCATCCGGAAGAAGGTGTTCCTTGAACCGATCGCCCAGTGGAGCTTTTTCCGGGGCGATCGAGTGGAGGTGCTGGTGGGCAGAGATAAAGGTAAACAGGGCATCGTGAGCCAGGTGATACAGGAACGCAACTGGGTCATCGTCAGTGGTCTTAACTGTCACCTGCGGAAGGTTGCGGACGAAAAGGAGTATCCGGGCATCATGATCCGTTCCGAGAGCCCACTGCTGGTGACGAACCAAGTGCAGCTGGTGGATCCATCGGATCTTCAGGCGACACCGATCGAGTGGCGCTACACGGAGGACGGAGAGCAGGTGCGGGTTTCGGTGCGAACTGGACGCATCATTCCGGTGCCGAAAGCCAACGAAGAAACGCACGACTACAAAACGAAGGGAACCTATATCGAGCGCGACAAGGACACGACGGCGGACGTCGTGAAGGAGATCACCTTCCAGCCGGCCCTCTGTACGTTCGAGATGGACATAATGCGGGAACAGGGCATCGAGGAGGATCGTGTTCCGTACAAAACTTATTGGTATTGAGCGTGTGTGAATGTGTTGTGTTAATATAGGATCGTAGAAGGAACACCTTAATGTTGGGGCATACTTTATTTCACCATCTTTTAACCTGAAATAGTGCAAATGAGTCTAGCGCTTTGTTTCACGAGATTTTCTCTGGCTGCCTTTGGATGCTGGGGGTTTTTGGGCTATGGGTTGGAATCGTTGTTGTAGCCAATAGAGCGCCAAAAGAAGCAACACCAATGGGACAACCACCAAATCATAATTGTAGTACGCAAACCAGCTCAGATCCACTGCTCGTGACTTTAGGTGCGGTGCTCCGCCGTGCCGAGCCACGTACTCGATCCAGAAGATCGACTCGTCCATCGGATCGACAAGCGTGTCCGTGAACAGGGTGCTAACTTTCTTTGCCTGCTCGTAGTATCGCTTGTCCTCGATCAGTGCTCGAATGTTGCCTCCGAACGTGTCCTCCGTGATGGAGTTGAAGTCCATCTTTCGCGCAAACCCGGCCCTTATCGCTCGATCCGCGTTTCGTTGCTGATCGCCAAAGAATGGTATGAACAGTGTCGGAACGCCATGGTGCATCGTCTCGAACGTTCCAAACTGACCGCCGTGTGAGATGAACAGGCGCACGTTCTTCTCCGCCAGGATGTCGTTCTGCGGAGCCCACTTGCGTATCAGCACGTTCGATGGCACGTCCTTCAGCAAGCCATCGATTTCAAACTTCCAGATGATGCGCTGCGGTAGGCTGGCAAACACTCTCAGGATCGTTTCACGCTTCTCTTCCGACATAACCGAACTCTGCATGTACGCACCGAGCGAAAAGTAGATGACTCCATGCGCCCCCGCTCCGTCGATGAACGCACGCAACTCTGGATCCAGGGGCCGTGCCGGGCGTATGTGCGCTCCACCGATGTCGACCAGTCCGCGAATCGAGGGCCGAGGGCGACTCAGAATCGGATGGCTATTGACCAGTATAAGGGAGATCGATCGTTCCAGGTCTGCCACGCTGGGCAGCGTGCCACTGCCCGCTATGGAACTGAAGGCTTGCGCCGCCAACTGATCCTGTTCCGGGAGATAGTAGTGCTGGCGACAGAATGCATCGTACATCGAGACGATGACGTTGTACACACGCTCCTGATAGGTCATATCGTCTTCGTACGAAAAAACCATGTGAGGCACGAAAGATAGTGGCGTCCGTAGGCCCATGATGCGGTCGAAAAAGTCCGAATAGCCGTACGTGCTAATGGTGACGATCGGAGCACCATATTGGTGGGCGAACATAAGCCAACTTTCTTGAAAGAACTGCTCTGCGAGGATCAGGTCGAAGGTGAGATCACGCCGGCTGATAAACTGGCGGACGGGTTCCGATTCGAGCCCGTGGCGGCTCGTGTTGATACCAAGGTCCCAGTACATGGCGAGTTTGGTGAAATCGCTCGATTGGCTCGCCTCAAACAGACTCTCGACCGGGACTGGCGGGTGGAACGATGTGAAGGTGAGGTCTCAGGTGAATACTCCGCAGCCATAACGTTTACTTACACGTCTTCCGAATCGGATACGGTGGATCGATAACCACTTCATTGTAGAGCGATGGCAACGGTTCCCCGAACGGGAATGCCGTAATGGCCGTTACTTCGTGTCCTCGTTCCGACAGTGCACGAATGAAATGCTTCATCATCAGCCAGTGGCTCGGGCCGGGAAACGGGGCAAGAAACAGAATCTTGTGCCCATCGCTGACCGTGACCAGTGCGAAGAACAGGATGAACGCTGCTCCGCACAAAACCGAATGTAGTCGCATCTTTGATGCGATCGTAAGCACAACTGACCCCATCCGAGCGCGATTTCCTGGATGCCCTGGATGGTCAACCGTTATCAATTGGTCAGCAAACGCTCGCGATAAGGCACGTTTTTTAGTGACCCGATGACAATGGAATATTTTTCGAATAAAGTGCGTTAGTATGATTACGAAATTGGCACACAGAGTCACTGATAAACTTAGGTTCAATGGACCTGACTGGTTTCTATGCAGCTATTTATTTAAAATTAGCATATTTTGTTATTTAACATTAAAAAATGTCCAAAGGAGAAGTTGTTTACAAGAGCAATTCTAGCGATCGACTCATCATCACTGGCTTTAAGGCTACTCCTGATCTATATCATCTGTTTGATCCATCCAATGTAGGACGATATTCTCGAGTACACTCCCAGCTGCTGGTCGGCAAGGCCCGAACTTATAATGCCCACCAGGTACTGGGTCGACGAGTTATCGGCATTGTTTAGTCGGTACCACACGAGAGGATCGCCTGATATAGCTCCCATCGGACTTCCGTTGATGTCCGTGCACAGTTCGTTTGGAAACAGATCACGTGCGTCATGCTCCTGAAGCACCGCTCGACAGTCCACGTTATACTTGGGATAACTTTCCACAAAAACGGACTCGCCGTCAGCTGCGGAAAGAACAAGGAACTCAATTCAACACGGTAGCAACAGCAACACCTCATCATCGATTTGATTTTGCTCCGTACCTACGACCATGCGGAACAGCAAAAGCGGTGTGTGCGTTTCGTTTTGGTACAGACAGATCGGGTACTTCCGGGCAGTGGGAACAATGTCTCTCTCCAGACGCACCAAGCCGATATCGTTTTGCAGACTTGTCGCATCGTAGCCAGGATGGATGATCACTTCTTTGATGCGCACGACTCGGGGCTGGTACCAGGTTACGTTAGGGTTCCCTTCCGCCACGTTTGCCATTGTCGGAAGGGCTTTTCCCCTGGTCAGACAGTACGCCGACGACAGGACGGCACTACGCGTGATCAGCGTACCGGAGCAATCCCATTTCGTCTCACCGTTAGCCTCCCATCCTAAGTACACCTATAAATAAAAATTTATAGATACCGATTTAGCTTACAAATTCGCCGTAAAATGTTACCAACTCCATACCGTATGGTAGAAGTGATCAACTAGATCTCGTTGATACATCGTGTATCCCTCGTGGAACTGTTTGTAGCGATTCTCGCAGTCGTCCAACTCTCGAGCACCGGGGTTGGTTGCGTTCCGAATATTGTCGTACGGACAGCACACTATCTCTCCACCGTGGCAAAACTTTACATTTCGTTTCGATTCAATGTCGTACCGTATCTTTGGACATTGGTCTATGTTGACACACAGTCCAGCGATTCCATCCGTTCCCACGCAGGATTCCGATTCGCTGAGATCTGCGTTCAGGAAATGAATGCCCTCTCCATCGTCGCGATAGTTGGGCAAGAGCACTGAATTCAGCCACTGTAAGTGCTCACCAAGCCGAGTTGCCAGTGCCGCCCGCCCGAAGCCACAGTCCTTTCCGAGTAGGTTTAGCCCGTAGATGTGCTCAAAATGGCGACCTAAACGCCAAATCCTGCGTCTCAATGGTGCACCGAATAGCATCTCACATGAATCGGGTACGAGGAATGGTTTGTTACCGAAGCACAGATGTTCCTGCGCTAGGCCGCGACTTAAACCAGTCAGGTACTCCTCAGGAACTGAACAGTTGGCCGCCTCCAGAATGTTTGCCCTCGGGGACAACTGCACGATCGTTGGATCTGTCGCATGGTGGTGAAATGAAGGGAACTAGTTCAGATGGCTAGAGCGGTAGATGCGTTGCTTACCCAGCTTAGTTATGGGCGTTAAACCCCTATGAAACTCGTTCAAATCGTTCCTTCCCTGGCCAGTGACGTAGAACTGAGGATCGGGAAGCTCGTTTGCACTCCAGATACAGGCTGGTACAAAATTAGAGGAAAATTTTAACCGGTCCTTCAGTTTCAAGATTGCGATATCATTGTAGAAAGAGTTGGGCCTGTAAGCGGGATGCCAGCGAGCCTTCACGATATCGTTTCTCCTTTCTCCCTGGTGAACAACGTGTGAGGGTTGAGTTCTGGAAGGTAACGTAAAGAAGAAGTTATTCTGCACAATAATCTGTAGTTCCGCTGCAAACCTGTTCGCAATCGCGCACCGAGCCAACGTAACGACAGTGTCCTCGTCGATCACAACGCCATAACAGTTGCTCGGACCCTTGCCAGATCGTGGCCAATGTATGGATACGGTTTGGCTCGAGTCTAAGATGTTCATGTGCGCCTTACTGGAGTCGAGCCCTTCAAAACCGTTCGATTTACTGAGCACCACATCGTCCTCGTACTCTCGCAAATGGACGTAACGAAAGGCACAGGCGTACGGTTTGAAGCTCCACTCTGTAATCGAGAACCCATTTGAAGTAACTCCAAAAGTGCTTCCTTGCTGATACCCGGTTCTTCCGTAATACCTTGTACATTCTCTCCACGTTTCGCTAGCTCCGAACTAATCCACGGGATGTACGGGGCCACCTTCATGTACACTCCGGGTATCGATTGACCGCACACACCACCGAACGAGGTAACCCCCACTACGAACGGGGTCATTTTGGCGTTGTGTAGCAGTTTCATTTGCAACGGTCCACCCGAGTCACCCTACAGGGCCCGACCATTGATTCGTCACTAAGAGCGCAAGATTGGCTTTCGGGAAGGACTTACCGGACAGGTGTCCATTTTCACATCGCCAGCGCACAGCTGATAGTTCTGTAAGCCCTGCTTCAATCCTCGGTCACCAACGCGATAGTACCTGTCACATTCGGCCTTTTTCACTAACCCGAGTGACACCTTGAGTAGAATCGGAGTGGACTTTTGACCTGCGAGCGGTGAGTTGGTTAGTCGGGCTTTTTTTAGTCACAAGGTCATCACCTACCGAATCCTGTTGCTCCCCAACCGGTGGCTTCCATCGACGGGAAAGGAATCTCTTCATCGTCCCACAGACAGGCCGGCGCCACCGTATCATGCAGTCTGCAGGCGGTTTGGGTCGACAACAAAACAAATGTTTTATTCATGAACATCTCACAAACTGCAGCCGGTTCTTTATGAGCCATTTTATGAGCCACCTTCATACTCACCTGACATTCCTCTCCAACCTCAACAGTGCCAGATCGTGATAGCGCGTGCTGAACCGGTGTTCCGGGTGGCGCACAATTTCGACAATCTTCAGCTGCTGCGCATACTGGTCGTCCGTGTCGTTGTACAGATTAATATCCCCAAGGCGAACCACATCGGGCGGCACGTTGCTAATGAAATAAACGGACGTAACGTAACGGCCCACCAACACACTCGTAGTCGGGCTGAACTTACTCATCGTCCTCTACACAGTGAGCCGCCGTGAGGACGTAGTTCTCCCAGATTAGCGATCCTCCGCAGCTCCACGCGATGGACGCATTTGACTTCGTCCATCCAATTGCGGCCATGTGGGCGAACTCACGCAAATAGGCTGGTCTCCCGAAGGCAGGCTTCGGTTCTGGACCTTCACCCCACTTGTAATATCGCATATGACAATCTATGGAGCACAGGCAACAAACAAACTGCGGTCAGCTGAAAGGACACATCGCTCGACCATCCTACCATCGATCGATTCGCGGATGTTGGGCATGAATGCTTCGGCAAAGCTCTCTCGCAACCCGGATGAGACAGCATCCAGTGACCCGTGGCCTACAAAGGTGGGAACAGGATTTATTCGTCACTCGCACCACAAATAATCTCTCTTTGGCCCACTGTACTTACATAATCCCGTGAGATAAACAACTACAATTAGCACCAACGATAGCGGCGATCCGTCTGTGGCCATGCTTCGACCACTGCTCGATGCGCAATGAAGCGTCGTTTCGCTAGCGGGTCACAGACACGCCTCACAGACCGGAAACCGGTTTGATCGTTACTGGCCGACCGGTGGACCGAGTGTTCTTTTGGGAAATCCCTTGACATATGCAAGGCCGTGTGTAGTATTTTACTGCCACCAATCTCGCCGATAACCATTTCGACCTGTTGCAAATCCTCCGCGTCCGCAGAAGCGAATCCTTATCGGCAATAGCAGATTGTATACATGACCCATGACCCATGGTATTCGAATAAAAATACATGCCGTATGTGGGTCGCCGCATAGCATTTTGAGCGAACAAAGAGGCTTGGTCAATAACTCTAATTTGACCAATTTCGTTAGATTTGTTTTTTTTTTAAATTTTACATTTATATGCGCTTTGTTAAACTGTAGAAAAACCGCAGCAAACCATGACAACTTTGCACAGTTATATTGCATCTAGTACCTTCGAATCATAGTCGCCATCGTGATATTCAGATCGAAATCAGGATCAAAACAGTCGCAAGATGTCAGCTTCTCGAACGAAAATGGCCCCACTGTCGAGCGAAGAACTCTCGGTTCTGTGCGTTTGGCTGCACCAGTTTCATTTATCGAAATCAATCAAACACTTTACCCGCGACATGTCGGATGGTGGTACGTGCGTAGGAAACCATTTGTGAGTCCATTAATATTGTTTCGTTCGTTTTCGCAGTTCTTGTGGCAGAGATTCTGAAGTGCCTGTTTCCCAAGCTGGTGGATTTGCACAACTACTCGAAGTGTAATTCCACAGCCAACAAGCTGAGCAACTGGCAAACGTTGAACCGCAAGGTACTGCGACGTCTGAACATATATCTTGACGACGCAATGATCATGGATCTCGTCAGCGGAAGCAACGGCATCATGGAGATACTGCTAAACGAACTGATGGTCCGAACCACTCGGACATATGCGTAGTGGTAGATAAGTAGTCGGTGCAGAAATCGCTGTTGAGCTCCCATCAAAGAATGCATTGAAAACTACACTTTCTTTCGAGCATTTCCGTTGCAAAATCCATTCATTGACGGTTTTTAGTTTATTTTAAATTTCCTTAACGGGTCTCTCTTTGGCGTTGGTTTCGGTGGCTTCGCTAAGACGGTACCCAGCACCAAGTAGAATACGGCCGCCACCAGAAGAAAGACAAGCAAGAAGAAGCCCACAACATCTAGCACTAGATACTGCGCCCAGGACAGTTCGATGGCCCGTGTTTTCAGGTGCTTCGCCCCCCGGTGTCGTATGACGTACTCGATCCAGTGCATCGCTTCCTGCATTGGTGGCACAATGTTGTCACGGAACAGCTCCGACGCTCGTTTGGCCTGCTTCATAAACGCCGGGTTCGTGAGCAGCTCGTTGAGCCGCGATCCGAGCGTTATGACGTTCAGCTCGGAAAAGTTTATCGTGAGCGCGTATCCGGCCTTTTCCGCTTTCAGCGCGTTCCGATGCTGGTCACCGTAGAACGGAATGTACAGCATCGGCACACCGCGGAAGAGGCCTTCCTGGCTACCGAACATACCGCCGTGCGTGATGAACAGTACCACGTTCGGGTGCGCCAGGATATCGCTCTGCGGTAGCCACTTGCGCACCATCACGTTCTTGGGCAGGTGGGCGACGTCCTCGTCTTCGTACTTCCACAGCACCCGCTGCTTCAGATTGCGGAACACCTCCAGGAATGCTTTCATTTTGTCCTTCGGCATATCGACACTCTTCATGTACGAGCCGAGACTGAAGAAGACGACGCCGTCGCGGGCTCCATCGAGAAACTTGCCGATATCTTCCGGCAGCTCTTTGGCCGGTTTGATGTGGGCTCCCGCCACGTTCACCAGGCCCGGTATCGTTGGCCGCGGTGGGGACGTTGAAGTGTGGCTGTTGACCAGTATGACCGAGATGGACTTTTCTAGATCCCGTATCGAAGGCATCAGCTCGGGCCCTGCCGGGAGAAAGAGATATTTCAGATGCACCGTCATCGGCTATTAAACGGCTTCATTACCTTCAATCTTGGCGAAGTGCTTTTGTGCCAATCGGTTCTGCTGTGGGATGTAGTAGACATTGCGCAGCACGAGATCGGCCAGCGAGATCATACAGTTGTAGCAACGCTGCGCGAACGTCATGTCGTCAGTCAGCAACAGCACCGGGTGTGGAACGAAGGACCAGGGTGTGACGAGTCCCATCGCTTGGTCCATGTGATTGGCATGTCCTAATGTGCCTGAAAAAGGGGTACATTAATGAAACGCTTCCCGCAGACCACGGCAATCAGCCCCAGCTTGCGCTTACATAGCGTCACAGTGGGCGCCCGATATTTGTGGGCAAACATGAGGAATGCTTCCTGGTAGAACTGCTCCGACACGATCACATCGAAGTCGGTGTCGTCCTGCTCGATGAACTGCTGTACATTTGCATTCTCGAGCGCATACTGCGTCGTCGAGAGGCCCACCCTCCAGTAAAGGAACAGGTTGCTTAGGTCGCTGTTGTACTTTGAATCGTATATGTCCGACACGGGAACTGCAAAGGAAGCAAAATCAACGGGATTAGACGGTGCCGCTTTCGCCTTCCAACCTTCACTCACAGTAGTACGGTATGTCGTATGGTGGTTCAATCAAAATTTCGGTGTAGTTGGGATGGGGCTCTTTGGCACCGAAGTTGGTGATGGCCGTCACCTCGTGGCCGCGCGCCAGCAGTTCCCGGACGAAGTGGTCTATCCAGAGCCAGTGGCTGGGCGCCGGGAACGGAACGAGGAACAGCACCTTGGCGCTCTCGGTGCGCGGGAAGGCGGTAAATGCAAATACGCCAGCGACGAAACACGACACTACGGTGAAATGCTGCGGCGGCAGAGATAGGGGCGGATATGCATAAATCGACGGGCGTAATCAACCTTTCCGTTCGGGGAGGGATTTATTTGAAATTTTGTTTCCGATTGCGTCACACAAAACGCAGCGTCGGAAGAGCTGAAGCGAACCTCATTGGCAAGAAATGTTCTGCAAAAATGCTGTCGACATTCGAACGTGAAGCTTACTAAAGGTCGGCGCCATGCTTATCAGCCAGCCCATAAATGGAACGAGCTGTCGATTTTAGTGCTCTGGCCAAAGTGAATATGTGCTGAATGACTCTCAACACCAGCAGGGAAGCGAGAATAATTACTTTAACCAGCGTGTAAAATTGGAAAATAATGAGAATCCAGTAATAAATAAAAATAAACACAGTCAGTTACCCAAATTACGTAACTGCCTTTCAAAGTTCCAACTACAGTATTTAAATATTTAAACTAAGAAAAGCTCGATGATTACATTTTGAATTCGGTTTTTCCTGTTTTCAGTGATATTTTCTGATGTAAGTAACGTAAGTATGCGAATCACTAATTGTTCGTTCGCCACACGTATTGTAGACCTGCAAGAAACTTAGCTTCAATCAAACACTGGTCCACCTGCTGCTGGTTCGCCAAAACCGACGAGCAGAGAAATCGGATTTTCCATTGGACAAAGTGCCAAGCCACGTTCCACCGTTGGCACCGTGGTTCATCTTGTGGACTAATGGCTTTTCGTCGTGCACTTTAATTGAACACGGTGGTCTCTATTGATAGTTGTTTACACTTCACGGTGGAACAGAAATTCCTGGTCCACTGGAGAAGATTCAGGTGACCCACTTTTCACCTTAAATTTGAACTATTTCGGCTACAGTGAGATAATCCATAGACGAAATAAAATCAGAAGGTTGCAGGGAAGACGGTCGCAGTTCAACACGCGCCACGGTTAAGCTCTCTGGCGGAGTTTTTTTTTTGCATCACCATCGACCGTCGGGTTGCACCGACAAGCGCCGGCGAAGGAAACAAATAGATATACCGGCATCCATAATCAAAACAAAATCCGTTCGCGACGCGCCAAGACCACGGCGGGGGTCTAAAAATATGCTTAATGTTTACGCGAGAGCGGCAGAATCGAACCGAGCAGAATGCTGGCTGGCTGGTGGCCGGCGTCGTCACCACTGCCTGAACTTGGCACTTGGAAAGTGGCGTCCTATTTATAGGGGGGGACCATTTTAAAGCGCCTGCCGTTCCACTCGCACAATAATCTACACTTAATTGCCGAACTCAGGTTTTCGCCGAACCGAACGCCTCTCGGCTGACCTCTTTCTTGCCCAGAGCTGCCATTCTTATCGACCGACCACCTTCGGCCGCGTTATCTTGGCGACAGATAACCCGATTCCTGCGCCAGAACTGCAATCGAGACCCGCATAGGTCACACACTCGCTAAAGTCACAGCGCACTTGCTTACCATGTTGTTAGTTGGCGTTGGTGTCCACTGCACAATTGATGGCTTACCATCAACCCGTTATCGTCCCTGCGCACGAGAGGAGGCCTCTAGAACCGATGCTGAACCGGTGGTCACTCAATCACCCCCAGAGAAAACTAATGTCACCCGCTTATGTAATGCACGTTCGTAGTGCACCTCGAAGGGTGCAACGCCATCACAGGCGCCGATTCTGGGCACTTCACGCTACTTCCCGGGCACAGCTGTCCGCGGTCCTTGGCTTGCCGGACGAAATCGGCCCGAACCGAACCGCTTTGCTTTGCTTCTGTGGCTCGAACTGGCGGACGGACGATGGTTGACTGATCAGAGCTTGGACGCTGATCGGTGGCGATCTCAGCGAATCCGATTCGCCGAACTGTCTGCCTGTCGGCTCGACAGCGGTGTATAAATATCCACCCGAAAGCGCACCGGCCCCTCTTTCGCACCTCGAGTTACACGTGTGTCGTGTGCGGACAACGGACGAGGAAGCGATCCTCCCCGGCCACCGGAACAGCCCGAAACCTACTCGCTAGATGGCTGCAGCGCTACTGAGAGTGCGGCGAGTTGACTGAGATGCAGCTGTCGCTCGGGCGAAGTGTTCTGGCGTTAAGCCGGCCCCGAAGCTGGCCAGAGGACGGGCTGGGTACGCGGTGCGCAAGCTCTTTCTACTCCCCGGTGTCCCCGACGAATGGCTGGTTGCTGATAAATCACGCGCCGGTCAACGGTTGATAGCCGTTGCGCTGTAATCGCGGGCGAACGGTTCAAACGTATCGACGATAAGTAGTGTCGTCTCGTGTCGGTAGAATACATTTATCAATGCCGCAAAAATGTAGGTTAACAAAACAGTCACTGGGTTTTGGGAAGTTTCGGCTGTAGAAAGATTGGGTAATCCAACAAATGATTTTTTGATTAACATAGCCAAGAAACTCCTCTTGAAGGTTAAGGTGAATGTTTACAGCAAGTACACTACAGTAAATATGCTTTTTTTCCGCCAATCAACTAAGTGCTAAACGCCTGAAAGCATGCAATGAGCTAATGATCGCATTCACAGCCCGGGACTTATGTTCACCTGGTACTTAAAGTCGGCAGCGTTTAAAATCGGGTACAATACGCCTGTGAAAAACCCAAATTTCGAAATTTATTGATAAATATTCAACATGACAAACAAATATTTTCGAGATTTTGAACAAAAAATTATGAATCTAGTGCGAGTGTATACCTCGCAGTGTATCGAATAAAATGATCAAATTAGAAATATTATATCGAGAAACAGGATCTTGAACCTGCCAGTTTCGATCCTGTTTCCAGTCTTTTTGGTGGGAATGTATACACCTTTCAGTTTTAATTGACTTTAACTTTATCCGAGCGCCCGGAAACGAACAACCCGGCCAGGTAGCTTAGCAGCCTCTTCACCATCCATACAACCATGCCCAGCACCACCAGCATGGCCGTCAGTAGATCCAGCAACAGGTACTTGTACCACGGCAATTGCACCGCGGCCGATTTCAGATGCCGAGCGCCACGGTGCCGCACAACGTACTCGATCCAGAACAAGGCCGCCTCGAGCGGATCGGTCGGGTTATCGCGGAAGATGGCCGACAGCTGGTCCGCGTTGCGCTGGAACGTGGGATCCCCGGTGATCCGTTCGATCTTCGACTGAAGCTCCGAGACCGTGACATTGATAATGCGCAGCGTGAGCCCGAGGCCGGCCTGCTCGAACTTGAGCGCGTTGCTGTGCTGATCGCCATAGAACGGCACGAACAGCATCGGGCGGGCCCAGTAGATGGCTTCCTGCGTCCCGAAGAGGCCACCGTGCGATAGGAACAGCCGCACGTTCGGGTGGGCCAGCACATCGTTCTGGGGCAGCCACTTCTGGAGCAGCACGTTCGGCGGCAGGTTCGCTGGCGCCGTCTCTGCTTCCCATTTCCACAGGAATCGAACGTGCGGTAGGTTGCGGAAAACGGTCAGAAACACTTGAAGCGTTTCCTCCGGCATGCCGGAGCTGCGCATAAACGTACCGAAGTTAATGTACACCACACCACGCGTGGCTCCGTCGAGGAAGGTCTGTCGGATCGAAACATGGGGTGGTCTGTTAAATTTGGAACATACACCGAGTCGAGTGTCTCATTCTCTCTCTCTCTCTGTACCTTAACCGTAACCGGGAGCGTCTTCGGTTTCCGGATGTGCAGCCCGGCGATATCGATCATTCCGTCCATGCGTGGCCTCGGCCGGGACGAGATGATATGGTTGTTCACCAGCACCACACTGACGTTCCGTTCCAGATCTTCAAGCGAGGGCAGTGAACCACTACCGGCAGCCTGCAAGTGGCCAAGGTGCTTCTCAGCCAACGCTGTGTGGGCCGGGAGATAGTAGAACTTCCGGCGGAACGCACCCCAAGCCGACAGCATCACGTTGTAGGTGCGCTCCGTAACCGTCATCTGGTCACCGTACTGAAGCATGAAGTGTGGCACGAAGGACCACGGTGTTATCAGCCCGAACGCCCGGTCTATATAGTCTGCGTGGCCGAGAGTGTCTGCAACAAAGAGGGCACAAGAATTATCTTTCTCCGTACAGTGGCCACCTCCACCGATCTTACTGATAGTCACGATCGGCACTCGGTACTGGTGCGCCAGCATCAGGAAGCTCTCCTGGGCAAACTGCTCGGCAATTAGCAGATCGAAGTGCAAACCCTTCGTTTGCAGGAACTTTTGCACGTTCGGACTTTCAAACGCATGCTCGGTCGTCTCGAGGCCCAGCTTCCACAGGATGGACATCTTGAAGAACGGATCGCTGAACGATTGCGACCTAAAGAATACCTCCATCGGTAGCCCTTTCGACTCGAAGTCGTAGATCGGATCGATCAACACCTCGCGGTAGCGAAGGCCGCCCTCGCCGCCCTCGGTCCGATTCGCGTCGACCCCTCGCAGCCGGTAGTTGGTGATGGCCGTCACGGTGTGACCTCGTTGCAGCAGCTCGCCGATGATGTGCTCGAACATCAGCCAGTGACTCACGCCCGGGAAAACCGACACAAGCAGTATGTTGGCCGCCTCGCCGTTCCGCGCCGGAAGAAGAATAAGCAGGAGAAGCAGCCCGGTCCACTTCTGAAAGTAGCACCAAGCGACGGCGATGGGTTATTTTGCCTCAACGCTTCTTTAGACGACAATAAAAATCGACGTATTGCTTACCATTGCGCGTATTGGCTGGCCGCGTAAGAATGTTTAGATGTTTACGGAATTTCCAATCGGGACGCAGCGGATCGGGAATGAAAATCGATCTCCACCACCAGGCAATCAGCTGAGCCAGGAGAGAGTGGTAGAGAGACGGTGGCCCAAAAGTATGCTCACAACCCGCAGCAGCACCTGACCTATGCTGCGTGATGCTGCGAACCGATCGTAAAGGCGAATCACCAGCCACTAGCACTAGCCGAAGTGGTTGCCACTGCGATCACCGGACGCATCGCGATCGCGCTCTAGCTGCTGCAGCTGTGTGAGTGTGTGTTTGTTTGCTCTCGAATGACGGGGCGAAAGATAAACGATCATGATGATGATGATGATAGGTTATTTACGTTCTGAAGCCACCGGCAACGGGTTGGATTGGCCCGAATGGCTGGTGCTACAGCTACGCCGAGCACTGTAGCTCTTTGTGGTCGACTCGTCGCAACGTAAGGGCGGTGAGGGAAATCAGCAGATAGAGAGCGATAAAGATAGATTGTAAAGGAAGGACCAGCGAAAAGGAGAAGCGATAGAGAATGTAACGATGCCGTGGTGCACTGCATCCCGTTGTCTTAATAAGGGCCTTTACAAAACTCTTCGCGAAGTGAAACCTATCTAACTTCACGGAAAACCTTTTTGTGTTATGAAGCCAACTTGTAAGCATGCAATAAATGTTCAGTCAGAGGTTTACGATACAAGTTTTGTGTCTATATCATTAACATACCTTCCAATAGTATGGTACAACTTGGTTTTTTACAAAATGTATTGAAAACCTGTAAATAAATGATATGAGCGGTATGAATTTAAAATGAATTATAACCTTACTTTTGCAAATATAATGCTTTTATGAAACTGTTGTTCACTAAGTTTCGAGCTTTGATAATAAAATCTCAATTTTATGTTTTGAAATACACTTTATTTTTTAGTATGGTCTCCCTGAACATCAATAAACTTATTCCAACAAGATTCCAATTTATGAATTATATCCCTGAAGTGAGAATGTGGAAGGGCTTCTACTAAATCTCTTTCAGTCACATGACGATTTTCCAATACGATATCCTGTACTATTCCTACGACTTTCGAACGTCCTTGGCGTGGATCCTCTTTAAGGCTTGTACGACCCTTCTTTTTACTGTATTAGTTCAAGGCGAAGAGTCCGAGTGTAGAGTCCGAACATTCGTTCGTAATTTCCCTTTGCTTTTAAACCTTCCAAAAATAAAAATTCAGTCGCTGCACGATACTTGATTTTTCCATTGTAAAAAATACTATGACACGTCGATACTAAATTGCTTGTAAACAAAAAATAATAATTTCACTGATGATGGAATGATTTAAATGAACTTCAAACTGGTTAGCATCAGCTCCCTCTATTATTGAAGCTCAAAACTTATTGAACCGCATGGTAAATGGTGATTGTTAAAAGTAAATAAAGACAGTTGAAAAAAAAGTAAGTAAGAAAAGTGATCTAAAGTATTTTCTCAAATACGCCAGAGAACTTACAATCAATTCTTTCGTGTATTTTCGGCACCCTTATTTCTCAGACACAGGACACAAAAAGAAACTATCGCAATGCGTAGAACAATTGAATGAACGTTAATTGAATCTAAACACTATTAAATACCCAATTGATCTGAGCGGTAAACTGAAACGTTTATATTTTCCAATCAAAATATACTGATAAGCACTAACCATTTCCGACTAAATACCGGGAGCTCCTGCGCGTTGACGATCCTTGCTTGCACTTGATAACATGGTTAAGATGTTGCGATAGGACGCGTCCTGGAAGCACCGATAGCCTTAACGATGCCGCTGCTGACTCCGCCACGGAGCACGTTAATGAAGCGCGCGATAATCCAATTGCAGTTTGCGTGTTGTTGCGTGCCCTCTATTTGGGTGGTTGGGAAAACCGGAACATTGTCAACACGCGGGAAGCGGGAACCGCCAGAATGTCGCTCCCTTCCCTTGCACAAAAAGAAAACCACCGTATCCGAAGCATTTCGCCTCCTTCCGACGACGCGCGGTCACGTTCTAACGCATGTTCGCCCCGAATCGCCCCATCAACAACGAAAAAAAAGCAACGGAAAACCGCCCGCACAATTCTCGGGCGCACGACGATCGTGGCGTGCGCGGCCCGCACGCGGCCATCAGTTGCGACGAAATTCTCGAACGGAGCGCACGCCATCTGTCTGGTCCCGGGGTCCGGTGTTACGGTGCCGAAAAGTGGTGAGCAGGACGAGGAGTGCTTGTGAGAAGTGAATGTCGTGAAAGGCGCTGCGGTCGCTGATCCTCCAAGAAGACCTCACAAACCGCAACACGCGAGACGCAGAAAAAGACGATTTCGCACGCGGATTACGCGGACCATCTCCCGCTCGGAGCGGAGCATAAATCCAATCAACAGCGGATTGACTGTGTGCGTTCGTGTGTGCGTGTGTGGTGAAGGTGTCTGGCGCAACGAATTTGAATGAATTGGGCAAGATGCGTGGAAAATCGTGCCAAGCCGAGGAACGGTTCGCCCGTCAGGGGTCCTCCGGCCGGCGAAGAAAATATAAACAGACGCCCTCTCTCTCCCGGTCCGAAGACGTCACGGCCAAAACGATGGCCCGGCCGACGGGTCCGGTGCAAGGGGGAACGAATTTTCCTTTCGAGAGCGGTCGATCAACACGGTCGAGAGTTCGGAATCGCACGCACGATCCCCCGTGGCAGCGCGGGAGCGTCGGAGCGAGTGGGATGATCCCAGGAGTGAGATGATCCTGCCGTGCGTGGTGCTTAAAAATTAAGTGGAAAAACGCCACCGGTGCGGCACCGCATGGCCGCGCACCCGTGTGTGTGTGTGTGATTTGAAAAGGGGAATTTATTTTTGTCACCGTCACTGTCGCCTTTTAGCGGCCGCCGTTGCCGCCGCCGCCACCGCTGCCGCATCGCTTTTTCCCGCTTTTCCGCACCGACGGGGAACGTCCCGAAAACCGGGCGCGTTCATTTGTGCCTGAGACGGACCACGGTGCGGTTGTTTGTGGTGCCCGCGATCGTGCCGCGCCGCAGTGGAAGTGATTCACGATCTCTGCCTGTGCTATCTGCTATTCGTTTTGTGAAAAGCGGGAAAATCCCGTACCAGGCGCCGATATCGTATCACGGTTGATGATGAGGTCTGTTGCGAAATTGACGTCTCTCGAGTGCGTGAAGTGAGTGTTGAGTGTGTGAAAATTTTCGAGCACCCCGCTCAGTGATCCATGGCCCGGTGATGGATGTGAAGATTCCGCCGAAAATTGGCAAGAAAATCCGGAAAAAGTCCATTCCACGTCCACTCGACTTGGCACCCGACGATGTCCGCGGATCCCCGGTTCCGTGGTGTGGCGGTTCTGTGTGCGCGTGACTCACGCACGGCACTGGTGATTCACTGGTGCGGTGACAATCACGACGTTTTCCGAGAACCACCCGAGGCGCACGGCGACGGTGAAGATCGCGTTAAGTGTGCGCCCGGTTTGTTGTGATAGCCGCCATTGCCATTGCGTGACAGTGTTTTATAAACCCCGGCACACCGCGGCTTCGGTCTGCGCCGGGCAATAAGTCATGCCCGCGGTCGTTGTGAATTTGGTGAAAACACTAGCCCTCTGGACCAGAGGAACCTGGCCCAGGCCCAGTCGGGAGGGAAGGCGTGTATTTATAGCCCTCACACTGCGCGCTCCGTAGCGTGGCGGAGAGTCGCCGAAGTCTTCGAGAAGGGCCCTTAGCTCCTGGAACATTATCTGCTGGTGGATCTTTGTCGGTGCCGCGTTCTGCCATTCCGGAGTCCAATCATACACGATCCGGCACCGGATGTGTGCAGAATGTTCGCAGTGTGTCGGAGGACATTCACCGGGCACAGCGTAGCGTTATGATGCGTCGGCTGAAGACTCTAAATCTGTCCGCCGCTCGTTTGCGGCGGGACTTCCACTGCAGAAGTCTTGGCCTTTTTTCGTGTCGTTTTTCAAGACCCACTACGCTGGGATGTTGCTCTCTCGGTGGTGCTGGTGCTACCACCACAGGAAGCCGTATGTCTCGTCAATCGTCAACCGTAACGCGCGCCGTTATGCCGTGACGGGGCGCCCGTGACGTTCTCGATCTCTGCTTTCGTGAACGTGATGCAATTATTTCGGAAATTCGTTTTCCGGCTCATGTTTTGTTTGCCCACAAACGATGCACACACACACGCGAGCGTGCGTCCGGAGAACTCGAAGGTACCTCTCTCGGCGGCCCAGACCTGGCGTCTCGATCCCCACACCCAATCCACGGCATCCACAGAAACAGGGATCGCCCTCAAAGAACCATAGCGCAGTTCTTCGTCGGCCATGCGGAACGCGGACACACGGACTCCGCCGGCAGTAGTGGAGCTACCGTGCCAGCCTAGCCGCGCCCAACCGCGGGCAGATATCGGTTTTCCGTCGTAGCGCTGCGTCGTTCGGCGCACTGCAATTTATTTGATCGACCTCCGTGCGAGACGGCGACGTCGGGTTAAAAGTGGATTAATTACTTTGCTCACCCACATCCGCCAGAGTACTGTCCGCGTTTGGGCCACGGGGGGCGTTTAGCGGGCGCTCTACTTCGAGCACGCAGCAGCTCAGAAGTGATCAGTGGCCGGCGAACACTGACTCACCATCGTTAGATTGGAAATTGATGATTGCAATTTTACAGATCGCGAGGATCAGCTCCGTCGGAGTGTCGGATCGTGGTAAGCGATCGCGTGAACGCGAAGTCTCTACGAAGAGTCTCCCTGCCAGATGATGATGGCCTCTTGGAAGAATCTCCAAAACGTGCCATCATTAATTAATGAAACAACCCCATAAGCCGCGCGGCCAGTCATCCGGAACCGCTGCGTTAGAGTTCCAGGGACCGTGCGTTGCTCCGCTGCACTTTCGGTTTTCGGCTGCTGCTGCTGTCTGGGGTCTGCCCCATAAGTCATTCTTTTATTGTCGTCAGCTAATCTCGCTGCATTTCGGGGACCGGTAATTTATGTCACTCTCGACCGAACCGACCTGAAACTGAGCACATGCCCATGTTCCCGGCTCTATAACGTCGGTTCGGGTGAACAAGGGGAAGATAGTTCGAATACCTCGACTACCGCGGCGCTAAAGACACAATTTTCGCCATCATCGCGGGTCTTCACGCGGAAGCAAATATTTATGGCTTCACCGTTCTACGCATATGTGTGTTCGCGAGGGGGAAATTTATGAGATCTAAGCCCTGCGTTTTCCCCCATTGGGGACGGGGAAGTCTAGACAACGAAGCGAAGGTACCCCTTAGCGGGTGCGATTGATACTTTGTGTGACGAGCCACGGTGTCCGGGCCACGGTGATGCCTTGTGCGGTGTTGTTTTCCAGGTTTTCCCCACCGGCAACGACACGGTTGGTCATTAATTTTTCCCTAACTCTTTCACTAAAACATCCAACACCGAAAGTGGCCACCGTTCGTCCTTCTTGTTCGCTTGATGTCTTAAGTTGTCGCTCACCGACCGACCGACCGACCGACGGCACGACGCGAGGTTTCACTTTCCGTCACCCATAAAGCAGCTAATTAACGTGGGATCGCCGGTGGGGGGGTGCTTAAATATAGAAGGAAACCACCGCCAGCTCCAAGCTTAGTTTTGGATCGCCCGAATGTGTGCGGCTAGAGCGCGCTTCAGCGAATCAAAAACTTCACAAACTCTACAACACACCGCGGCCCAAACAGCTTTGAAGTAGCTCCACCCAATTCGCGCGTTCGCGTTGGCCAAGGATAATTAAGGACTATAATTGTCGTCTGCTGGTGCTCGCCGTGCACACCGTGGACGTGACAGGTTGTGACGGATTGATGGGGCGCGATGGATGTTGCCGTGCCGTGTCGGTGGCCCGCGGCCGTCTTCAAGGCGACCAAAGTGCATTTTGCTGCACCGAAATGGATGGAAAATGGCTTCTTTAGCTCTCTGTCTCACCCTGAGTGCTAAGGGGAAGCTAATTTAAGAGCGTCTCTAGTTTGTTTTACAACTCGGAACCGCGTGCAGCTGACTAACGACCGGGCCGGATTGGATGCGATGCGCGAATGCATCGCGTTTGTTTGGCCGATCTCGGTAAAAGTGCATCTCGGTGGAGTGCGGTGCGGGAAAAAAAGGAAGAATGAAATGTTTATGGAAGTGTCATAAATTGTGGCCCAGCGAAATGAGATTAAATTACGTTCCGTGCGTGGATTTATTGCTTCTGGATGTGGCGGTTATGACGAATCAAAGTGATGGTTAAAAATAGTTACCTAAACCAAATCATAGAAGGTGATGCTACTAACCGGGATTTCCCCGGGTTCATTTGTGGTCGATCGAAGCTCGCGTACGTCTGGATGTGGCAGTTTTTTGGAAAAGATATTTAAAGTGCATAAGTGTGATCGAACTTTGTTTATGAACAGTGGGCTGCTACGAACAAACAGACTACGGGCACAGCATCATAGCAACCTCTGCAACATAGAGTGACCTAATCATTCGCACGAACTAATTTCACACCGCGGCATCAGCGGCACTTATCAATCCATTCTCGGCGCCCGTGACTTCGACGCCACCGTTGGCAGGGAAAATGCCATCACATTTTTCACGGCGTTCCACGGCGGCCCACGTTGCGTGCTTGGCTGGTGTTTGTTTGCACTCTGTTGCTGCTCCCCCGAACCAACACACGCCGAAGAGGATTAGGATTGATTACGGCGATCGTCGTGTTTGTCCCTCCGACCCGGGATTTTCGGGAGTGCTTTTCTATTTGTTTTGACCACAGTGCGACGGTTGCGTGATTACTGGAATGAGCTGTGATGATGGTGTGGATGATGATGTGGCCAGAGGCTGCGAAATGCGGCCAGGAATGTGGTGAATGTATTTTTCTTTTAGCGCCCCGAGACGAGGGTCACCGTTCCGATCTGATCTGATCCGATCGATGTGATAAAATTTTCCGCTTTTCTTCCTTTGCCGTAGGCGATTGGGAATGTGGTGATTTGGAAACGGGCCGGGCGAAAGTTGTGAAAGCCTGTGACCGGACGAACAAAGAATCGACGACACGTGACACGGTGGTGGTGGTGGTGTGATAATGAGAAAATGCGATCGCTATGCGGCCAAACATGCGCCACCGTTGCACGCGCTGACATCTGACGGAAGCTCGCCCGGGCCCGCTTACCGGAGGGTGGAAAACGCGAAAGACGGCATCCTAATCGTGCGATCGTGATTTATGCTCCACACGCGAGGCGTGAATACAGTGATTACGGTCGACGGAAATAATTAACCAAAGTGAAACCAAATCGGCGATCGCCGTCACCGCCATCGCCATGGGTTGGCTTCAGCGACGGATGGTGCGAATGTGGATAGTCATCTCAATCCTCTGCCTGCCGGTGCTCATCGATGCCGTCAAGGGTAAGTGTTGCAGGGGCACTGCCCGCAATCACGCGTCAGACGTCAACGTCACGGGGTCTTTTAATTACTGCCCTCTTTCCCGGGGACCATGGTGCCGCTGGAGAAGAAGTCTTTTTAACGATCATGAAGATTGATGAATAAAGATGTCATATGGTGCGGAAGTGCCGGGTTTTGGGTTCTCGGGCTCGCCGGGTTCGCTACCCGGAAGGTGACAGATGTTTGCGGAGACACACACACACACCGTCGGGGCTGCCGATCGAGCAGAAGGAGTTCCTTTCTCGTTGCCCTTTTCTGAACGGTTCTGTTGGTGGAATGAAAATAATTTGTGTTACGATCGCCGCCCGAGGGCTGCGAGGGTTTAAACCATACGCGGGGTGACACATTTCTGAGGGCTTCCAGGAACAGACGGACCAGCATTCGTTCCGTAATTTGGAAGTATTGACTTTGTGTTGATCGCACAATTTACAAGGGTGCTGAACACATTTGTTTACGTTGTTGAAGGTGTGGAAAATATTTTACTAATTGTATACAATGTATCAAAGTCTCTCCGAAGGATTTGAAATTGGCGAGCTCCACAAGGCTTTGGACTTTCTGAGCTGAAATATGAAAGATATTCTTGGAAAAAGATCATAGCGAACTTAGCGTTTATTTCTCATTAACTAAGCAAAAACAACTAACTGGTTTTTCATATGACAATGTCTATGAATCCATTTATCTATTACAACTAACATTGCTTGCAACATTGCAACTAACAACTTGTTTTGCCATTTTTTAAACTGAATAAAGACTGGAAGTCACAACAAGCATTGTTTTCTTATACACTAGTCATTTTGACTGGTTTTAATAGAAATAGGCATATTGAAATCGCTGATATATCTAGTGCCAAATGCCTTGACCGTAAATTTAACCGATGTTTATTTGCTGTCTTTGTTTGGTTGTTGTTTGAATGTTTTGAAAACAAAAAACGGCTTTCAATGATTAAGAAACAAGTCAATTAGATGGAAAACAAGGCTGAATGGGATGGGAATTAAGAATTTTCAAAACTATCAAATATTGAAGACAATTTCGATAAACTTAAAATGAACTTTACCAAGACATACAAGATTTCAAGCTACTAAAAATTATCAACATTATATTTCGAAATCGGTAGTACAGAGTAACGGCGTTGCAACAAACTCCGTAGACACGCTACAGAATGCGCTTCTCTTTGCGGCACATGTTTCGTCCACAACAACGTCGGACGCCACGCAATCTATTCCGATTGCGTCAGTTCGCGGCTCTCCCCGCGGTCCGTGAAGTGGCGGCAATAAAAAAATATTAACTTCACTAGCGTCCCGCTGAAAGCTTGAGCACTCTCATTTGGGGCTAATAGATTCGGGCCCGGCGCGGGCCCATTACGGCGCCCGCCGGGAGCTCCGGAACTGCCCAGCCGGGAAGCGGAGTGGCGTTTGTTGTTTTTCCTCATTTCCCGCCGTCCTCGCCGGAGCCGATTGACGAATATTGACAGAACAACTCCCGGAGTGCGTTGAACGCGCGTGAAGCCAAACAAACAATGCTCGCGCTCTTCCCCCGTCGGGGGATGCTTCCTATTCAAGGTCGCCAGCATTATGCTCAAGAAGGAGCGGCCCACCGTGCCACCAGATACGGACACAGAAACGTGTGCGATTGTTTCAACCGACATGGCAGTCACTCCAAGCCGATGGAACCCACATGGCGGACCGTGATCCCGGTGCTGGATTCCCGATGGCGGATCGTCCCAGCAAGGGCAGGGCACCCCGAGGAAGACCCGGCCCTCTCGGCGAAGATCGTGACTTTTAATGGTTCCGTCCGACCGGGGAGAAGCAAAATTAGAATACATCCCGCTACATGGTCCGTGTTCGGCGTGAAACAATGTAGATAGTTTTTGGAAGCAATAAAACGGAGGGTTCCATGATTTGTGGATGGGCCCCGTGACGGTGAGTGACTGGAAAATCCCGCGATCGTGACCAAACGCCAAACTTTTTCGGTCACGTATGAGAGTTGGGCCGCCTTGACCTACCCTTATACCGCCCCGGGGTGCTCCACTCTTCCCTCGCTCACGCCGCGCCACGATCGATGAGTTATGGGAAGTGATTACATCCATCTTCGGGGGTCGGGAGTAATAACAAACACTCATCTGCTAGACATCGCCGACGTCCATCACACCTCGTCCGTTGGCCTCGATCAGTTGGCAGCTTTCGTCGCCCCCGATCGACAGGCTCAAGATGGCGCCAAGATTCATTTTCATAACCTAAATACATTAAATGCGTTTCGACGACGCACTCTCTCTGGTCTAATTTCCAGTGTCCTTCTACGGGGCGAGCCACATCACGATGCCGTTGCAAGAGTCCAAGATTTCCACCAATATTCGGTTGCGGTTTCGGACGCGCCAAGAGAACGCCCTAATGCTACTGACGGCGGGCCGTACCGACTACGCGCTGCTCAGCATCGACGAGGGCAAAGTTAGGTTCAGCTTCAAGATCGATGACTACCAGACGGACGTAAGTGAATTAGAGAACTTCGGAATTAGAGCAGCGCTTCAATGATCGCATCTTCCGCTTCCGCTTCAGCTCTGGTCACCGGTGACACTGAAGATCAACGATCTGCAGTGGCACGACATTTCGATTTCGCGCTACGCCGCCAACCTGACGCTGCAGATCGACGAGTACTTTGCGACGAAGACGCTCCCGCCGAAGGTGGCGGAACTAAACGTTCACATGGGTGTTCTGCTGGGCGGCAAGGGGGACTACAACGAGCCGTACCTGGGTGCGTTGGCCAACTTTCGGGGCTGCATCGCCGACGTGTTCTACAACAACATCAACATCTTCAAGCGGGCCCGCGAAGGCACGGGTCACGCGACCACACAGGACGTATCGTGGGTCTGCTCGCCCGAATTCGATGCTGACCGGGAAGTGCCGGTGAGCTTCCTGGACGACGATAGCTACGCGGTGGTGCGGAAACCGACGTCCCGGTCCGGTGACCGGTGGAACTTTGAGTTCCGAACAATCGAACCATTCGGAACGCTGCTGAGCAACATTCCGCGCTCGGCCAAGCACGACTACCTGATGCTGGAGATCGTGCAGAGCAAACTGCGGCTGCTGGTGGGCAAGGGCTCGAACGCGGTCGAACTGATCCCGGATCGGAACGTTTCCGACGGCAAGTGGCACAACGTGTCGATCACCTACAGCCCGATGCTAGTCGATGTGAGTACTATCAATGGATCGCGCAGAGTTCCATTTTTCAATACTTTCATAAGAAGTGAACCGCTACGGTTTCTAATCAAACATCTTTGCTCCTGTCTTTTGGCGGCGATTACTTCTTCATTACTTCAATATGTAAAACCGCATGAATTCAAAGTCCTAATACATACACCCTTTTAAACCTTCCTCGTACAGATTGTCGTCGATGAGCTAAGCAGCAGCGCGACATTCGCCAACGGCAGCAGTCCGGTGATCGAACTGGAGGAGGACTTCTTTCTCGGCGGTCTCGACGGCGAGCGTCACCGGAAGGCGTCACTGAAGCTGATCCGCGAAACCGAATCCAGCTTCAAGGGTTGCGTGCAGGGCATTGTGCTGGACGATGAGGCCATCGGCTTCCCAAGCTTCACCGTCACGCACCACGTCACGGTGGACTGTGTGTGGAAGTATCCGTGCATCGAGAAGCATCCGTGCATCATTAGTTCGCAGTGCCAGCACCAGGGGATCGAGGATTTCATCTGCTACTGCGACCAGGCCTACTGCATCAAGGCGGACTACGGCGAGCGGTACAAGATTTTCACCCGCTCGATGTCACGCGTCGAGCTGGAGCTCCTGGAAATCAACCCGATGTCGGTGATGGAAGGTGGAATCGCGTTCCTGTCGCGCGAGTACATTGGCGTCCTGTTCGACTACCCGGAGATGGGCGTGAAGGAGGCGTCGATCATATTCCACATCGTGCAGCCACCGAAGCACGGCCGGGTGACGATCTCCTCGTACGGCCCGGAAGCCAACGGGACCGTGACGCAGACCAAGTTCTTCTCCCACATCGATCTCAGCACGGACAAGGTGAAGTACACACACAACGGGGACGAGCACCCGACCGATCACATGACGATCGACATGCAGCTCATGTCGATTTCGCGCGAATCTAAGCTACCGGATGTGTCCGGCAAGTATCGGTTCGTCCTGCATGTCAGCGTAACGCCCGTAAACGATCCGCCCGTACTCCAGCTGCCTCCAAATCGCCACCTCCGGATTACGCAGGGTATCCCAAAGGCACTGGGGACCGACGTACTAAGCGCGGACGATCCAGACAGTCCACCGGACTCGCTGATCTACACCATCTTGATGAGCCCCAACTCCGAGGCCCAGCAGGGCCGCATCGAAGTCGGCGGAAAGTCCGTCACAACGTTCTCGCAGTCGGACATTAACGCCGGCAGCGTGACGTACGTGATCAACACAAAAGGCTCGGAGGACTCGCACTTCGATCTGACGGTCCAAGTATCAGACGGGATAGAAACGAGTCCGGCCAGCTCGGTGCGTGTCTCGGTGTTGCCCCTGCAGCTGCGGATGATCAACAACACGGGCCTGGTGCTGATTCACAAGTCGGCGGCGACGATCACCCCCCACAATCTCTCGTTCGTACCGAACGCGGACGAGGAAGTGGTCGACATGAAGTAAGTCACACGCCACGCGGCAGGAAGGCTCAGCTACTAACTTGTTGCCGCTCTCCCCGACAGGTTCGACGTCGTTCAATCGCCACTGTACGGGAACTTGCAGAAGCTACGCACGGTGGACGCTTCGTGGGTTAACGTTGACTCTTTCACCAGCAGCCAAGTGATGCTCGGGCAGATCCGGTACCTCCACGTGACGGACTTTCCACAGCACGATGAGTTTAAGGTTTGTACGCGACACGGAGCGTTAAGCGTGAGATGATCCTGATCTATTGAAGTTCTTGGTTTTTTAGTTCACCATATCGCTGGGACCGGTTACAACGCCGACTTACGATTTCCGGATCTCGTTCACGAAGCTGCGGATCGGCATCGTGCGACAAAACAATATGCACATCAGCACCAAAGACAACACGATCCGGGTGGACTTTCTGTTCCACCAAACGACCCCTATCGTGACGCTGGCCCGCAACGTCATCTACACCGTCGTGACGGCACCGAAGTTTGGGCTGATCTACGTCGAGGGGCATCCGCAAACGGCCCGCCCGGGACACTCTTTTACCCAGCACGAGGTCGACAAGAATCTCATCAAGTACCGCACGTACCGCTCCTCGTATGGCAGCTTCATCGATACGTTCGAGTTCCTGGTCAGCGTGCCCGAGTGTGAGGACGTTCAGGGCAAGATTGACTTCATCTACACCCCGCCCGATTACCTGGCAAAACAGATCATCTACCAGAAGCGCGAGAAGCTGTACGTGCACGAGGGCAACAGGACGGCCCTCTCGCGGACTAACTTTGAGGTGTACTTTAACAAGTTCAACTATCTCTCGTTCAACCTGACGCACCACCCGAAGCACGGCAAAATCTGTATGCTGAATCCGCGCACTTTCGAGGCGAAGGACATCGGCATCGGGTTTACGCTGCAGGACCTCTTTCTTGGAGACATCCACTACTGCCACGACGACTCGGAGTCGACGCGCGACGCCTTCCGGCTGCTGATCCTGTCGGACGACGAGACGGACTTTCAGTACGTGTGTGAGATACAGGTGGAAATTACGCTCCAGAACGACAACGGCCCGTACCGGGTGTTCGACAAGGTGTTCCACATTGTGCGCGACGAAACGAAGCTGGTGACGGCGGGTGATCTCAAGTACGCCGATCCGGACATTGAAACCCGCCCGACTGACATCGAGTACCGTTCGGTAAGCTGCTCGAATGGGGAGCTGTACCGGAACGGAAAGATGTCGGAGCAGTTCACCCAGGATGACCTGGACCACGGGCGGATGCTGTTCCAGCACAACGGGACGGACAACGGGAAACTGTCGTTCATTGTGACCGACGGACTGTACGAGGTGCCCGGTTCACTGGAGATCGAAGCGTCCGATCCGTTCCTGAGGGTGCGCGAGAGTAACGCTTCGATCGTGCAGGAAGGGCGCGCCGTCCTGCTGACCGGGGGCGATCTCGCCATCGACACAAACTTGAACGCAAAACCACACGAGATCGAGTACCGGGTGATGAGTGGGCCGAACAACGGGCTACTGAAGCTGTTCCTGCCGAAGTTCGATACGGGCCAGCTACATCGGCTGAACAATGCGACCACGGCGTCCAATTTTTCGCATGCCGACGTCCTCGGTGAGCGAATCGTATACTGGAACCGGGATGTGGCATCGATGGATCGAATCAAGTATCGGGTGGGCACGAAGGGCGTGTGGAGCGAGGGTGAGATTATGCTCCGCATCTACCCACCGGCGTACTGGGAGCAGCTGCGAATACGGCGCAACCAGACTCTGTTCGTCGAAGAGTCCACTAGTGTCATCATATCGCGGGATGTGCTGGAGGTTCGTAGCGTTTATGCACCCTTGGGATATTACCTTTAACCTTTTTTTTTTTACGTTCCAAGATTGTTCACCCAAACATTTCGCCCGGTGACATTACATATCTGGTAACGACGCAACCCCAGCACGGTTACCTGGAGATTCAGTCTATCACGTCCGACGATGAGTACAACTCGAAAGTGTTTGACCAGTCGACGATCAACGCGGAGAAAATGTTCTACATTCAGGCCGGCGTCAATCAGTCGTCCGATTGCTTCACGTTCGATGTGACCAACGGTATCACCTGGCTGCGCGATCTGATGATGAAGATTGTGATCATTCCGGAGCATCTGTACATCCGCACTGGTGAAATCGTCGTCGAGGAGGGTACGTCACTTCAAGCACTATTGTGTGCCATGCTAACCGGTGGCTTGTTTTGTAGGAAAAACGGTCAGTCTGACTCCGGAAGACATGATGCCGTACTCGGAGTACTACGTGGGGAAGATACTGGAGTACAAAATACTGGATCACCCGCTGCACGGTGGCATACGGGCCGGGAAGTCGTCGAAGGTGAACCGTTTCACACAGAAGCAACTCGAGGCGGGCGTGATCACGTACGTCCACAACGGGAGTGAAAACTCGTCCGACACAATCCGCCTGGTGGCGTTGAGCCGCAGCAAGGAGAGTGTACCGTTCCTACTGTCCATTCGCATTCTACCCATCAACGACGAGGTTCCGCTGCTCGTCACCAACACCGGGCTGCACATGTGGATCGGTGGAAAATCCATGATTGGGAGCAAAGACCTAAGTAAGTTACCCTGCGATGCATTGTGTCACACGCCACAATTACTAATGCCCCGTTCCTTTGCAGTGGCCCAAGACTACGACACACCACCGGAGAACCTAACCTTCCACATTCAGCAGATGACCGGCGGATACCTGGCGTTCAAGGACAGCTACAACAAAAAGGCGCACACCTTCACCCAGCAGGACATCAACGGCAACGTGGTGTACTTCATCCACGACAGCAGCAACCAGAACGGCAAGGTGGTGTTCTACGTGAGCGACGGAGTGCACAACACCAGCGAGAGTGTCCTGCACATCGTCACCAACCCGGTGGCGCTGGAAGCGATCCGGAACGAGGTGCTCCACGTGTTTCCGCTGACCCGCAAGCAAATACTGCCCGATCAGCTTTACTACAAGTGCTCCGACGACGACCGGGACGTGAAGTACGTCGTCACGATCCCGCCACAGATGGGTCGGCTGCTGTTCGAGCAGGTCGAGTTTGGGTACTCGAACGAGATCAGCGAATTCACGCAGTACGACGTGGAGAATGGGCGCATCTTCTACGAGCACACGCACGCCATGGTGGAGCTCAAGACGAACGATTCGTTCTACTTCGACGTGACGGCGCCCCTGTCCAACAGTTTGGTGGACCAGATTTTCTCCATCGACGTGTCGGTTTCGTCGGGCGGGCTGCTGCGCTTCCTGCCGGTACCGCGGATCACACTGGAAGAGGGCGAATCGGCACCGATCAAGCTGGACCTGTCGAAGGTGCTCGAGTACCTGGAGACGCGGGCCGGCATCGGTGCGCCGGAGCTGTACATTGAGGTGCACCCTCCGGCGCACGGGATCGTCGAGCTGGGTGACGAAAGCCCCGAGGTGAATCGCTTCTCGCTGAACGACTTCTACTCCAGCAAAGTGATCTACCGGCACGACCACTCGGACACGGTCGAGGACAAGATTTCGCTGGCCGTGTTTCTGGTGCCGGGCCACCTTTTTCTCTGCAACATCACCATCCCGGTGACGATCAACCCGGTGAACGATCAGCCGTTCCATCTGCTCACCCCCTCGCCCCACATCTCGGTGATCGAGGGCGAGAACGAAACGATCACCTCGACGCACCTGCTGACGGAGGATGCCGATACGGATCCGCGGGACATCGTGTACGATGTGATCAGTGGGCCCAACCTGGGCGTGCTGCTCAAGATATCGGACGAGGGCTACCCGCAGGACATCATCACCTACGGCAATCAGTTCACACAGGCGGACATCAACGAGAACCGGATCATCTACACACACTCGGGCACACCGCAGTCGACTACCTTCTACTTCCGGGTGTCGGACGGCAAGTTCAAGCCGGCGTACGAGATCTTCAACCTCAAGATACTGCCCATCACGATCCTGCCCGGGTTCGGCAGCCAGCCGATCATGGTCCAGCAGGGCTCAAACCTGGGCGTGCTGGAGCCGCGGCACGTCGTGGTCGAAACGAACGTCCAGAAGGGTCGGATCGTGTACAACATCACGAAGAGCGCCCTCGGTGGGATCATCATTGCGAACAACAAACCGATCCTAAAGTTTACCCAGCGCCAGCTCGAGGATGGCAAGATCAGTTACATGCAGACGGACATGAGCCGCTCGAACGACACGTTCCAGTTGGATGCGTTTATCCCGGACACGACTTCCGCCTGCCTGGTGGATGTCCACGTGATCGTGCAGCCATTCATCATCATCAACCCCATTACGATCACACCCGGCGATCGGGTTCGGCTCAGCTCGACGTTCATCTTCGACAACCCGGCCCAGCTGAAGCTGAACCGGTACAACCCGAAGATAACGATCACCCGGCGGCCGAAGTACGGGCGGCTGAAGAAGATCGTCCGCAGCACGGGACTCGACTACGCGGAGCAACCGAGCGACAAGGACATCAGCACTTTCACCTACAAGGAGCTCAAGAGTGGCGTCATCTACTACGCGGCACGCAAGTTCAATCAGGACTTCCAGTCGATCAACGACAACTTCGAGTACGTCCTGTCGACGAAGACGGCCCAGCCCGGCCAGGGTACGGTTCCGATCGAGATCTACTCGCCGGCGCGGGCCCACGATAGCAGTGACGTCAACATTGTCACAACCGAGTCAACCATCCCGCTTGACTACCTCATAGCGGGCTGCGTCGCCGCGGCCACAATCATCCTCATCCTCATCACCGTGCTGCTGCTGCGCTGTCGCTCCAAGTCCGCGCGCAAAGGCGACCCGGACAAGGACCAGCCACCGTCGCTACCAAGGCCACCGGACTTTATGACGCTCAGCAACCGGATGTACACGCCGTCGGAGAACGAGTCGCTGCCGGTGACCAACTCCTCGACGCCGCTTCCGATCATGAGCAGCATCCCACACTGCAAGGTGATCCCGATCGGGGGCCTCGACAACACGCTCCAGCTCGACTCCGAGACGGACGACATGATGGACGGCGAGCTGCTACCGAACCTGGGCCACGGCTACCGGTACGGGGGATACGGGGACGAGAACGGGGACGAGTGCTGGAGCTCGTCCTGCGACATGGGACCCGACGTCAAGTATTCCACGATTTCCCGACCCCATCTACTGCAGCACCATCTGCTGCAACAGCACCAACAACTGTTGCCACTGCAGCCCCAACCGTTGCAGCAGCACCAGCAACCTCTATCAACACCGCAGCTTTCGAAAGCGAATCCTCTACTTCGCCGTAATCAGTATTGGGTTTAGGTCGCGCCAGACGAGGGACAGGGCGGCACGGGACGAAGCCGGAAAGGACCAACGGCAAGCTGGAATCTTGTCGCCATAGGGTGTGCCATAACGGAGCGAATGGGAGCCGAACGATTTTGTAAATAATTCTTTCCCACCCTCAAAAAGGGGTGGCCCTTTATCCATTAGGAGCGTGAGGAAGGTGATAAAATTGAGTGAAAACGCATCTCCTCGTTTCAGTTCGTAGGGACATTACATTACGTTACTATATTGATCGGACGGATGTTGCGGACCGACTTGCTATGCAAACCGGTGTCTCGCGCCTTCTTCCCCTACCTTCAACCCTAGCTGGCCCTAGCACTGTCTACGGCAAATGGAACGTATAGTCAATTATCCTCCCGCGGGGTAGCTCTGCCGCTCTACTTGTTCTATTACTAACGCGTGTGAATGTAGACTCGAAAATGGCGCACGCGAGGCGCGAGTGAACGCACAAAGGGTCGGTTCACGATTTACTCTAGCTAAAAACGATAATAAAATAGAAAAAATAAAAGTTCGAAATGACAACACGGTCCACCTCGTCCGTTTGATTAAAAGAAGATCAACTAGATCGTGGAATCGAAGCATTGGAGTGGTCATTACCTACGCACTACGAGATTCGTGATAAGGCTATGCTCCTATAGGTAATACTTTTTGTCAAGGCTACGTTTCTGATAGATGGATCCGATGCCAAAGTCCTCGTTTAAAACCACCTCAAATCCACCGTTTGTGTGCGCGCACCACACCGTAACTAGACTAGAACTGAGCGGAAGTGCCTACACGATCGTGAAGGGAGTGAAGTAAACGTGGATATGCTTCATGGAAACACGGGCTTAAGTACGAAAGTGTCACGTAAAACGCAGGATCCTCCGTTCGGGCCTAGTACTTGGGCTTTGGCAGAATACTGGTCGGGGTAACGTTGAGGCCCGCATTGTCATACGAGTAGCTCTCGGTGGAATCTTCCGCCGGGTGCCGGTTGCTGACCGAGGTAGTCCCCGTTTGCACCGAGTGGTCCGCTTCCGTGTCCGGGTAGATGCTGACAGTGGTGGATGTGGGCTGCTGTTTCACGGGTCCACCGCCACTCTTGGGGCCCAACCGGGGGCTTTTGGTGTTGGGATTTTCGTGCGTGTACGCGACGGGTCCGGCCGAGCCCGGTGACTTGGAGGCCGCCTTGTCGTGGGGTCGCCAACGTAGGCACTCGAGCAGCTTATGCTTGCGCCGGTACCCCAACCAGACCACGACGAGGAACACCAGTACCGCCACCGCGACGAGCAGCATAATTTGGAGGGTCACAATAGTCGTCTGCAGCGATGAAACTTCACGCTGCAACACTGTGCGTTGAATCACAATGCAAACACAGAAAAAGAGAGATAGAGATAGCATGCGGTATGCCGACCGGACACCAACACCACGCCGTTGCGGGTCCGGGCTTCACCACCACTTACCCTTTAGCATGTAGTCTGCGGGGAGTCGCCGATGTGGGATAGAAAGATGAAAGAATTCTTATTAGAACGCACGCCCGCGTCGGACTTTAAAGGGACTCGGGTGCACCGATCCTGTTACACATACCGTGGCAGTTGTGGAAACAGCCGTAATCGTCCTTTACGCAAAGCTGCTCACAGTGCAGGCATTTGTTGCCGTGCGTGTCACAGTACTCGTACCGATCGCACTTCCCTTGGCATGCCAGGGCGTACGGAAGACCCAGGGCTGCCAGTATCACCACTGGCAGAAGGCCCACCTTAACGATCACCATTTTCCTAGCTATCGAAGCCTCCCGAAATTGTGTACCCCGTCTGCGGCTCCGTCGAAAGGTCAATGGCACGAGATAAAAGTTTATCTAGGCGAGGCTGCGTTCCACGCTGCCCAACTAACGCCCAATAATCACTTCACTTCAATGACCAACTCTCAGTTCGTTTCGCACTAACGCGTACACTAAGCTCTGCGTGACTCATCCGTTCGGGTTTTTGGTGGGTTTCAAAGGCGGAAGAAGAAACTATCGCCTCCGCAGTGGTTCGCAGCGCACCTCGGAACTGAAGCTTTCGCAGGCTCTGCCGCTAGTCAGCACCACTCGAGCCACCATGACGCAATGTAGCCAGACCACGACGACGACGGATCGTGCATCTCGATGCTCCGTATTTGCTTATCTCTGTGTGTGCTCGTGCCTCGAACTGTTCGCGGTCATTATGTATAGGTGCGACACGGTACAGGTGCCACTGCGTGAGGCTGTGCGGAGGGAAACAAACAAAAAAAAAGCATCACTGTGCACAGCATAGCGATGCTACAGGTAGTTGTGTGCACCGTTTTATAGCAAAACCGGATAAAATGCTGTGTGATCTAGAGCAGATCGACGGACTGCTGGGTTGGGATTTGTTGGGCGCCGTTTACAACAATGTCGTCAATGATGCTTTATTTAATTCTTATCTTGTCTTCTTTCTGTGCTGTCTTAAAGGTAAGAGTTCTCTGATAAATTATTTATCTTTGAACGGCATTTACACACACACAAACACGTGCCATAAAAAGCTCGTCTCAAAATACAGCCCAGGAGACGCGGGGAAGCTTTGGTACACCTCACCCAGCACAGCGAACCCCGTCTTAGTTTGTTTTCATACTCCGCCTGGGCAGCGCGTACGGACGTGGTCGGATCGAATAGGATCGGACCCTGTGGCGCTGTGAGCTTCGGTGTACACTGTGAAACGGATCGAGAACAGCTAATTACGCCACCGTGGACAGATACAATCAGTGACAAGCGAGCGTATTTGCCCAAACCCCACTCTGTAGCTACCCACCTGCGCGGACGTGGCCTTCACCAGGCAGGCAGGGACCACTCCGGACAGGGGACGCTGATCGCTCAAGAGAGAGAGAGCGTTACCACATCTGCCAAGGTATAATTACCCTTTGTGCTGCGCAGTTCAACCTGTTCCCGGGTGCCGCGGCGGTGTATTGTGCAAAGGCCCCATAAAACAATATTTAAATTCAGAGTATCGCTACTGTGTCCGGCGGTGAACCATTTGGCTTGAAACCCCGCAGTAGTGCCTTCGATAAAAGTGATCGATAAGTTGGCGGAGTTGATGGATAAAAAGTGACACCCGTCAACTGTGTGCGCGGCGCAAAAGTGATGATATTTCGCCGTAATTCTCACGGGAAGCGATCAGCCAAAGATCGTACCGAATTGGAGTGATGAAAAAATTGTCTCCCTCAGCGGCGTGCGGCTGGTGTCGTTGTTGAGCTGAAACAAAAAAACGCAACGCTACCGCAAGCGACGAACCTCGACGCGAGACGCTGGGCGCACAGGTAACGGCAAACGGGCGCAAAAAACAACAACATTCCATTCGGGGTTGCTCTTCGGGGCCCACCTCGCAATACGGGAGGACTCGCATGAGAGGATGGGAAAACGGCAGCCATGCGTAGTTACGGGGCCTAGTCCGTGATTGCGCTGGTCGTTGTGCGTCCACGTAACCGGATCCACTCTTTCTTCGCGTGCTGGCCCAGCCGTTGCTTGATTGCGACCTTTCTCCGATCGCAGACGATTGAGCTCGGGCCTTGGTGGCCCCTGCTTAGTCAGTGGGAGTGAAAGAGTAACTGAACCATTTCACTTTTTCTCAACGGGTTCGCGGTATCTGTGGTACCGGTGCGCCGTATAAGCAACACAGGGATAGCTAACAAAGACGCTGGCTGGCTGCGGTCGATTCTCCCGCTTGTGGCGGCTCGTGGATAATCCGCGCGTCTCTCTAGGTTCGATTCTGACCGCCGCGGGGAACGATTGAACGATAGAAGCCTATGGTGGGGGTCCGTCGACGTAAATTCCGACGTGTGTGGAATGTTGACCGGGCGGTGGTATTACTCATCCCGATCGCAACGTGCCTACGGTGGTGTGACGGTGCAGTAGGAGATCGTGCAAACAACTAATTCACATGTTCACCGTATCCCGTCACGAAGTGTTTACATTGCCGAGCCCTTGTACGCGCAACCCTCAAACCTGTGTTCCGGTGTACAGTAACTTCTATCTTCAAACACCGGTTCCAGATCCGTTGGTTGCGGTGGATAATTGCACGGAAGCGAGGCGGAAAGCGAGGCGGAAAGCGAGACGGAGCATCCCCGGTGCTGAGCGTATTACAACACACGAACGCAGGAAGGAATCGAGGTCATTTGCAGGATATGAGTAATTATTGAGCCTTTTTACATCTGGCAACGAACCGATCGTTTGTCGGGAGCCTGCCGGTAGCCTCGAACATGTGGCAGAACTTTAATCGAGGCGAAGAACTAACCGCTTGGTCCTTGGTTTGAGAAAATAATGACGTCCCTCTGGAGAGGGCGATCATTCGTTGGTATGGAAATCGCAATTATTATTTAAAAAGTATTGTATTTATGTTCTTTCCTCTGCTTCCTCTTCGCCGGTTATTAATGTTGATGTACAAGCCTCTTGTGTGCTCTTGAGATGTGTTTTTTTATCCATCGTGCAAAAAATTAAAAGAGTTCTAATAACACATTTCGGATCGCGGATACGAAACACGTTGTCTGATCAAAAAATTTCGCGACATTTGAATTTCTGCGGGCAACGTATATCCGATTTTCGATTTTTTTGTGGCGTTAGTTTCCTACACATTTCAGTGACTTATAGTGAAAAGTTCGGCCGTTTCGAGTAATCGGTCAATTTTTGACAGCTGTTTTGCTTGGTTCATCGGCGGGTTTTGTCTACTCCAAACAATGGACGGTAAAGAAGTTTCAAAAGAAATTGTAAAAAATCGAAAATCGGATATACGTAGCCCGCGGAAATTCAAATGTCGCGAAGATTTTTGATCAGACCACGTAAGTCGTATTTTGACGTTTTTGATGCACGTTTCGCTCTCTCTCGCTCTCACCGATCTCGTTTCGCTCTCTCAAGCACGCCTCTGCTCTCGCAGGCGCCGCGTTTCTGTCAGAGTTCCCATTTCGCGCTCTCCCGCTCTCAGTTGTTTTTTTGTTGCCGCTCAGTTCAGTCGTTGGGTTCTGTTGTCGTTCCGTGAGCCGCGTCGTGACAACATTTGTTTATTTACCGCTAATGCGGCCCGTTTTACGTGTGGTGCGTGTGTTGTAACTCTTTGGAGTGTCTGTTGTTGCCACACACCTCACGCCGCGGACACAGATTGCCTCCGTTCTGGCCACTTTCACTCGGTGGCCGAAGAGATTTCTAATACTTGCTGGCGTGTTTTGCTCCATTGTTGAGGTTATGCTAATTGCCAATTGTGGATGATTCAGCACCACCACCACCACCGGTACCGGTGTGTGTCCCCTTGGTGACAGTTGGAAAAAAGAATGGTCGGTGAACCAGCGAATAGAAGCGAAGCAATAGACACGACCAGTTGCGTCCCATTGGCGAGTCACACCCGCTCGAGGGTTGGACAGTTTGTTTACAGATTAACTGAACGCATAGACGGTGGGGAATAGAACGGTCGCGGACCGGCTGACGCCAGAGTCCCGGAAATGGAACGCAACGAGGTCACCAAAGTCGGGAGGGCGACGGTGAGCTGCATAGCAGGCGCTGCATTCTAAACAAATCAACCATCGGACAAACCATCGCGCACCGTTGCCTGTGCTGTCTGTGTGTGTCTGTGTGTGTGTGTGTTGTGTGTGCAACGATCATTGTTTGTCGTTTAAACTAAAAAATCGCTTTTCTTCCGCCTATTTTACATGTTTCAATCGAAAAGAAGCGCTTCACGGTTCGATAGCGAGCGACGAGTTTCGGAGAAAAAGGGTGTAAAAGCAAAGAGGCTAAACGCGAAGTGTGCAACAGCAGCGTCGAGAAGTGCCGATCACAGTTGCCTGCGTGTGTGCTATTTGCCAGTGTGTGGTGGGCCGTGACACGACCGCGACAACAAAGCAGGCCAGAAGTGACAGACTCTGGGTCTGGTCCGTCCCCTCCGATCGCAACCGGAAGAGGGAGCATAATAAGCATTCGACGGCCACGATCGCGTGCGAAAAAAGCGAACGACGTAAAAAGAACCGCGCTCTGAGTGAAAGTTCCAAGAATTTGTCGCGTTAGGCCACTGAGAGAGCGATAGCAAAACTCGGCTTGATTCCGCGGAACGGGTTTCAGGAAGTTGGCGGATTAGCCACGGCCACGAAAATGGCCCATTTCTCGATCACCGAAATGCCGGACCTGAAGGTCACGACGGACACGTTCCCCAAAAGTGGCCGTGTAACCGAAGGTAAGTTCCCGCACGAACGTGGTGTCACGCCCCTCGGCGGCAGGGTACAGGAAGCGATTTATCGTTATCACCGGTTCCCTAACCGAACCGGGACCGGGTACTACCGTGACTGATAACGTCTATTAGGGTTGATTGTGACGTTCTGTTTCGGGTAGGGCCATCACAGCAAAGCTGGACCCATCATATAAACACGACAAATGTACCACGCACAAACACACACACACACCGGCCGAAGGCCTAAGAAATGATAGAAAAAAACTGTGGCCCTTCGCCAATTTGGTCTGATTAATGATCACTCTCGGCAATTAGTGTCACACTTGAAGCTGGAAACGGAAAGCTGCACGGCACGGCGAGTAAGGAAAATCGAGAAGAAAATGGCTTTCACCCTGTCGCCGTGGCCGTGGTCATAAGCGAGCAATGCGCAATGCGTTAACACCGCAGACCCCACATCGGTTCCGATGAGTGAGGTTTAATTTAATTCGCCTCTTATGTTGACTTTTAATTGGACACAATTTGTTGCCTTCCACCCATCCATTCCCGAGATCGCTGACTGACGGATGTCTTGCCGCTGGCCGGCGAGAGAGAACGCGATCGAGAAGAACAGAGGCAAACATTCAACTTCCTCAATACTACGCCGGCTTCTGTAGCTCTGGTGAGGTGTGGGAACTTTACGTGGCCCAGGGACACGACCAATTATCGCTTCGGTCGGCAGCCACAGATCACCACCGTTTGACAGTTCGCGGGACCAAGAGACCAAGTTGATAAGCGCGCGCATCGTGTGCTCTGTGGCGCCAATCGGTTGGCTACGCCCCATTTCGCCCGAAGAAGCGATCCTGTTCTTCAACGGAATCCGGCGCATCAGCCGTTAAATGCACGACAATCGGTTGCGTGCCCTTTCCGATATAAGCACTACACCGTTAGGTTCAGTTTATGAGGAACCATTCCTAAGAGAAGCACTTCACCGTATGTCTTATTTTAATGTTCCACTCACAGTTCGACCCTCATTGGTATGCACATCTTGATGATCTTCCCAGAAGGAAGTCTCCACCAGTGTGGCTTTCAGATGCACCGATACCAAGACCAACATGGAAACCCAAAACAACGACCCCATGTGTCACCCATCCTGCCAAGATTAGTCACCTTCGGGCGACAATCCAAAGTGGAAGAACCATTCTGGAACGACCGGCTCCCTCTTGGTCGATGGCAATGAACTCTTTCCGAAGTGCTCCCGTCGACTCCCAAAACTTGCATGCGGCACATTTTGCGGCCATTTGCGGCTCCCAAGACGGCCGGTGTGTTTTCCTTTGCTCTTCAATAATATTTTTAGCCTCTTTAGACGCATTTAGTGTTAAAAAGGCTGTGGCCGTCTCCGGCCGACGGAGGGAAAAGCGGCGCCGCAATCCATCGTTTTCCGGTGCACTGAGTCCGTTCATCATCAGCCGCCGTGAAACAACAACGCCGCCAGTCGAGAGGGCATCGGATGGGTCCGCGGCTATTTTTGGATGATTCACGATCGCCGCTCCACCGGTCGGTGACTTCGATGAAAACGATTTTCCCGTCACCGTTCCAGCGTTGGTCCGGCGACCATGCTGTGGATTGATTTTCAAAATGATTTTCCGCACGAAATCTAATGATGGCGATCAACCCACGTGTGTGCGATCGAAAATTGCTCTCGCGCCATCTTCCATTTTTGCATAAAACCTATCCCGAGGCTCCTCAACTCAACTCAACTCAATGAGCCTGCGGGGCGAGAGAGGTTTCAAATTCGTTGTGAAAATGGTGCTTGATGATGATTGTTGTCGACGGACGGTGTACTTTCTCCCAAACAACACTCTCACCGGCACAACACGCGTCATTCATTCACACACCGACGAGTGCCATTTTGCACCGAGATACGATGCTGGCCGGATTGTGCCGCTCGGTAGCGGCACCGTTCGTTTTGGCTCTACGATCATCATCGCCACCGCACCGGTTGCGCTCCATTTTCCGATCTCCGATTTTCCGACACCGACCCCGAGCGACGATCATCTGCGCTTCAGCGTGGTTCAGTGTTCATAATTTGAGAAAATTCCCCTGGCGAGAAGGGGGAGTAGTGCATTGACACCAGCGTCGTCGTGGCCAGGAAACTGGGAAACGGTTCACTGGAATGTACGCGCTCCGGTGCCGAGTGGGTCGAATGGAAAGTACCGGGTGTTGCGCTGGGCCCCTGATGCCCATTTGCATTGCCAACGGTTCGGTGCATTTCCGGTGAAAGGTGATCGCTTAGATGACCGCAGCGTGAACAATCGTGATCACTTTCTTGATCAATTTTTTGAAGTTTCCTTGCTCATTATGTTAATGCGACTTACCGTACCGCACCGAATCTACTCCATCATGTTCATAGTATTTAAATTTCCCAAATGGTAGGTTTAACAACAACAATACCATGTCATCTGCCGGGTAGATGGGTATTTAGATAGTAGTTTGACTCTCACGGCCGTTGGCCACACTAAGCCGGATGATCTTCGGTGATGGTTTACATCATTAACCGAAACTCTCATCTAATCCCGTCCCCAGCCGACTGTCTGGTAACTGTCCAACCAGCCCGCCGTCGGTTGCGCCGTCGATCTGGTTACAAATCCCGTTAGTTTGCCGAGAAAAAGACTTTCATTGCATTCGAAAAACAAAACCAGTTCCCAGTGCCGCTGCGCGATGATTAACCGAGGGCCCCATTTTCAAGGCCCGGGCGGCGGACGTCCGCCGATAAGCGTTTGCGAGGCGAGGGTTTTTGGTTCCTCTGTGCCCTTCGACGACCGGGACCTGTTCTGCTGTGGTCCAACGATCACCAGCGATGATGATGATGATGATGATGGGCGTCAAACAGGGGACAATCACTTGATAATGCTGCTGCGGGGCTCGTTGGAAAGTGAAACTGGCTTCGGATGGCAAATTAAGGGTCGGTTATCAAAGCTCCCCAAAAAGAAGTTCATACGCTGTTCGGCGGTTCCCGCGAAGATCGTGAGAAAGCAGTGCGCCCGTGGCTTAGTGGCATACTCAGTTCTGAGACCGTGCACTCAGATAAGGCAGCATGTTGTGAAGCATGGTGAGTGGGATTACGGAGTTCAACAGCCCTGTGGAGAACTTGTTTGCCATCATATGATAGATGACGGTGGTCCGGGTGACGGCAAGAGAACCTGCACACGCGTACAAACTCGTTACGAACGCTGATTTATGAATGGATCGCTGGTGCACCGTCGTAGAGGAGGCAGGCTAATGCAGCTCATAAATCTTGCCCGTCACGATGGTTCCACGGTATCGATCCGCCGCTGGGTTCGTCCGGCCATAAAGTACCACTAATTGAAATGTCTTGCTCGATCGAGAGCGCTACGCCTTTTGCATGGCCCATATTTTTGAAGTCTTTATCTGTTCCGTCATTCGATTATGAGATTCCTCATTAACGGTTTGGAAAATGTGCACCACCGGCTAAGACAATGTTTTCTGCCCACCAGACTTTTGAACTTAAAAAGCGTAACCGATGATAGATATGAACAAGAAAAGCGTTTTTTTCGGCTAACAGCCTGGCTGGAAAATGTTTGTTTGTTCGCTTTTGATCCGATTCTCCCACAACGTAGCCAAGCGCACCGAGTACCATTTTCCACTCGATCAAGCCCACGCTGAGCTCTCATTAGGCGAACGTTTTCCCCGTCGCAAATCAAAAGGTTATTTCTTTTTTTCGGGGTTGCCGCATAAAAGACAGATTTAAAACAAACGGCCGAAGGTGGCCTATGATACGCACCAATTATAAATGGGAACCAAAAAAACGTAGAAAGTTTGACGATTGTGTTAGGTCGGGCTGTGAACGATCGAGATTAATTAATTCTTTTTTTTTCTGTTGAAAAAGGAAATGGTCGATGTCGGAGTTAGGCAGTTCCTGCCCGGCTGGCCGGGAAAAGTGTCCACCGAACCCCTTTCGCTGCAACACGCAATAAAATGTTTAATGCCAATTTGTAGTATTGCTCAATAATAACTTTTAATGGCGGGTCTTTATTCATTTATGTAACAGAGTGCAGAAGGGAGGCTCAGTCGAAGATCGATTTGTTTTTGTGGTAACACTGGTACAGTCCGAAGGCCTTATCGCACTTCGTCTGCCCGACGTCGTTCTTGTCGCACAGATCGGCAAAACGTTCCACCTTCTCGGTCGGATTGCCCTTCGAAAGCTTCGCCACCAGCACGGTCCGGTTGGTGGCTCCGGTGTCGTCCGTGAAGCCAACCTTGGCAAAGATGCACTGGATGGTGCACTGGTCAGACGGACGAAATAGGAGAGTTGTTATTAAGAACGCCATTCGTATATAATCACGGATCGTGTGGATGCTTACCTTGGCCACTTCGCTGTCCAGCGACGGATCACCTTGGCGCATTTTCTTGGCAAACTCTTCCGGCAGCGCGCCTCCCAACTCGGCGTGGCAGGCGTCCGCCAGCGATTTGGCGACCTCGTGTTGCTTCTCGGTGAAGAATGCCTACCCGTAACAGAGACGCCCGCGTGGGGTTAGCTATGGACGAATCGCTAAGCGAATTCCCCTCCCGGGTCACACACTACCCAAACTTACCATTACGGTCACCGCGGCCAGCAGGACACCGAACACTATCTGAAGGCTCTGCATTGTTGCGTTGGCGCCGGAATCAGCGGAGGATCGAAGGACTGGGTCACGTTCTACACCGAAGTCACACTTCCGAATGGGATGCTCCTTGCTGGCTGCCGTCGCCTTTTATATGCTGCCCGGGGCAGGCAAATAATAATAAAACAACCACTGGCCGCGTGGCCATGATTTATGCTCTCCGAAGAGGAGAGCCGCGGAGCTCCAGGATCAAATTAATGTGGCCCCGTGCGGTGCGGAGTCCCCGTCAGAAGGATGCTGTGGTGGTCGTTCTCGTTTGCGAATGATCACGGTCAAGGTTTTCGGTGCTGTCAGGGCCACGATCGTAATAGGACGCTTCGCGAAGGTTAATCTCTTCTTTTCCGAGGGCATAATTTAGACACTTTACGTAACTCCACGATGTCGTCGGTCGCACTCAAGGACGTGTTTTGTTGTTCCGTGCCGGCTCCTCGTCCTGTTGCATTTTACACCTCGGCTCCGTTCATAGCTTCAGTTCCAGTTTCTGCATTTCTGCATGTCCCCTTTCTTGACGTCTATCTTAAAACGTATACCGCAAACGGGTTTTTCGCTTATTTATAGCCCCTTGGCGGCTATAAACAAACCATTCTTTTATTAATCGTTGTTTTTTAAATGCATTTTGGGATAAAATACAAATTCCTAAATTTATCTGTCTCGAAATGTCCAAGAAATTACCGTGACTTACCTTATGGTTTTCCCTTTCTTTTGCAGTTTGCAAGGAATGGCTCGTTAGGGAAGACGGAGCACTGGCGTACCAGCTACAGAACCAAGAGAGTGAGTTACCTAGAGCCAGTTCTAATGGCCCCAATCAATAATCATGTATGTTCCCGTTGCAGTAAGTGAACACTATAGAGGCAACAAGCAGCGCAACCAAATCGTCCGGCAGGACTTTCCGACCGCCCTCACGGAGCAGATACGCGAGAAGGAGGATGCCGAGCGGCAGGCGGCCCTCTACCATCAAATGATCAACGAACAGTAAGTGGCGGTTTGCGGTGCTCCTGCCGGTCTGAACTGAAGCCTAACACAACCTTTCCGCTCCTTTCCAGGGAGGAGATGGACGCAAAAGTGGCCCGCGAAGTAGCGGATGAACTGAACCGTGAGACGCAGCTGAAGCGTCAAATGGAGCAACAAAGAAGCGAGATGCTAGCCCGCCGACTGCAAGAGCAGGCCCGTCTAGGAGACCGGAGACACCATCCGGCTACCGGTGGTCGCCCTGTGCACACGGAACCTTCGCCGGAACACGGCTTCCCTTTGCCACTGCCACCGCGAACACAACCGAAACCGATGGCGTCGCCAAACGGCAGTGTCCCAGCGAATTCTCTACTGTCTGCCACGCCACAAACGCCTCTCCAAAGCACTGCCAGCGGTGGATACCGCCAAAATGGTGCGGTGCCCCAACAATCACCGCCCGATCTGCACTACGCTTCGCTGGATCTAAACTCACCGAAACGGCCACCGCCGCAACCGATCTTCCAGAATGGCCGCACCACCACAGACTACCACGAACCGTTCCCAGCACCACCGCCTCCGCTAGCTGAGCCGAACCGGCCGGCAACAATCAACTACCATCAGTACTCGGACGAGGAGGAGGAACCGACGGCCGCCGGCGGTGGTTACGCCAACGTTAACCTACACGCACACACACCGGAAAAGAAGCAACCGAAACGACCTCACCTACCGCCGTTAGGCATCGACAGCGTGGACAGCATACGGCCCTACGATATGCCGCTAACGGTCGACCACTTCAATGGTGGCGCAGGATACGGATACCCGTCGTCGATGAACAACATATCCGCAGCGGCAAGGGGAGGGCTCCCGACCGGAGCTGCTACCCGCTACTCGCACAACATTCTTCCCGGGAACGCCGAGCCGGAGTATCAAAACAATACAAACTTCAACAAAATGTCCCCCGAAAAGTATGTCGTTCCGGGAGCGATCCCACCACCCGGAGGCCGATCTCAGCCGGGATTTGCAGCGGGCAGCGAGATTCCTTCGTACTCTGTGGGTGATGGCTACCGTCGGGTTGAGGCTGGCATTCAGCGGAGCACCGCAAAACCACCGATTAACTATAACCTGTACGATGACGACGACATCGAGGAAGCACTGGCAACGACCCAGGCCGGTGGCCCATCTTCCTCGGGTTACTCGGGTGCTCAACAACAGCTACAACATAACCTCAGCCAACACATTGGCCTGCCGGTGGAGCTGGGCTCGGCGATGATGATGGGAAGCCAGGGATCGAGCGGTGGCAGCAGCCGCTACACTGGCAGCGGTGGCGCTACACCGAAAGCTGGGGGCTCCGGAATGGGTCCGTCGCATCATGCTCAGCCACCGGTGCAACATCAGCAACATCTATACCAGAACCATCATCATCATCCACCACCACAGGCATCCACGTCGTCCCATGGCTCCTCACCGAGCCACTCGAAGCACAGCAGCTACGACAAGACCGACCGCATAAGAACGTTGCAGGATTTGGGTCTCGCCCCGGACGAGATACAGGAGATCGATCAGCGGCTCGAGCAGGAACTTCGTGACGCGGTAAGCTACTGTAACGTTTTCCGGGGGCAAGTGGCATCGAACGGGCCGTGGATTCACCGGCTATCCCGAGCGAGTCGGAGCTCTGGACTTCATGTGAACCTCTTTTCGAATACCATGACTAGAGACTGACTCGTTTGGGATGGACGGCGATGGTGATGATGATCCCTCGAGAGAGACAGTGAGGGAATCGTTTGGGACGGTGCCGACTTTATTTATATCTGACTCTGCTGTACACTTCTTGTAGGAACTGGCCCGCAAACTGCAGGAGGAGGAAGGCGGTGGACTGGATCAGGAGTTTATCGATCGTAAGGTGGCGATGGAGGCGCAGGACAAGGAGCTGGCCAAAATGCTCCAAGAGCGGGAACGGGCCAAAGCGAAGCGGGCTCGAGAAAAGGCGCGGCTCAAGAAGGAACAACGAATGCAACAGCAGCAGCAGCAACAGTCGGCCCCGAATGGCGGCGTTCCGTTGGATGGTGGAACCTTGGAACCCATCGGCGACCGAGGAGAACCGCTCTCGGCCACCGGTGGAGACGTCAGCGTACAAGGGGTCGTAGGGGACGCTTCTTATTCGAACCCGATCGATATGCTGCAGCACCAGGAGCAGCAATATCAACGGCCGGTACACGGCACGGGCTCTTCGGGAGCGTCCAGCACCCGGCCGTATTACGGAGCACCGATGCCCGCTCCCGGTGCCCTCGATCCTCACCACGCTCAACACTATCGCCAGCAGGGCAGCCTGTCGTCGCATGGTTCCGGTGCCGGAAGCCAGCAGCACATCCCAACCACCCAGCAGCCTTCACCTCAAGCTGCTGCGATCAGTGACGAAAACTACTCCAATCCGGTCGACATGATCAAGCAGCAGAGGCAACAGCAACAGCTTCTGCTGCAGCAACAACAGCTACAGCAGCAACAACGCGCCGGACCGAACCTGAAGCTGTCGGCCAATGTGCAGCGGTTGATTGAGAATGGTCGCAAGGACGACGAAATCTACGTTCTTCCCGTGTCGGAGGAGTCCGGACTTCCACCAGCTACGGGTGACCTGCAGCAACCCTCGCAGAGAAGTCCTCAACGAGGCGCGGCAGCAGCAGCAGCCGGCAGTGGAACAGGCCGATTAATGGCCTCCCCGGGATCGAGGTACCCACGTGGCTTTCTTCACAAGCTGCTCCTTGATCATTGTTAATGGTTTTTGTGTGTCGTTGTCAGGAACCAGTACTTGGACGATAATATCGCAGCAAAAATCGATCCCACGTTTGCGATGGGAGGTTCCCTGGGGTCTCCGGGTACGGCCACCACGTCGCTAACGACTTCACCGGTGGCGCACTCCACACAGCCCGGTAAGACCACTCTCGCGCTTCTCACCGGTCCCTGTTTCTATGACCAGTTTTTCCCTGCTCTTTGGTAGATATTCTAGAGTTTTCCGATCCCGGATCATCTAGTCCTGTGCCACCGTACATGCCGATACAGGGCACGCGGCGCAACAACACCGCCGAGGGTAAGAAGCGCAAGTCGAAGGAACGCTGCGCCCAGCAGTAAAACCGGTGCGGCACAGGAATGATTCGGAGCGGGCCGCAGGACGGGAACTCTCTACTTTTGCGTTTGTTTAGTGATGCCATCGCAAGGCGCGCGATAAAATTTGGGGCCGAAAGATTATGAATCTATATTATAACTGCGTTTATTTATCGAAAAAGCATGGATTTGTACGGAGGCAGCATGAGTGTGAAAGTGAAACAGCTCGAACCAACGGAGGTTGTTTATTTAATAAAAGCGAAACCGTATGTTTTTTATAACCTTCTTTTTTGTTGTCTACCGATGATGCATCGCACGTCCGAAGAGATACATGGTCCTGAAAACTGAATACTTTACCTGGGGATCTAGAGTTTGGTGCATAAGCTCTTTTTTTATGAACTTCCTATTACTTAACGCTTAAAACTTCATAATTCATTTTGAAAATTAGAAACATTTAGTATATACTTTGAAGGGGACAAAATGGGACGTTTTACGCTTGAAGAAAGCTGGGAAATATTAAAAAATTACTTCCAAAGTGGCAGGTCTTCAACTCAAACGGTACGATATTTGAAAAGCTCATTTCCACCTCGGTGGCTATGCTAATGAGCAGAATTGTAATTTTTGGGGTTCGGAAAACCCACACGCCGTGCAAGAGAACCCAATGCACCCCCAACGAGTGACTGTTCGCTGTGGATTTTGGTCTGGCGGAATCAGCGGCCGCCGTATGAATGAATGAAGAAGGGACCGCCCAAACCGTCGAAGGGTCTTTCCGAGTGGTTCGGACCATCAGATTGTTTAGCAGTACCTCCATGATACTGTTGCTTCCGCTGACGAGACCCATTATCGTTCCGTCGTCGAGATATATGTTCAGACGTCGCAGAACCTTGCGGTTCAACGTTTGCCAGTTGCTTAGCTTGTTCGCTGTGGAACTACACTTCGAGTAGTTGTGCAAATCTATCAGCTTGGGAAACAGACACTTCAAAATCTCTGCCACAAGAACTACGAAAACGAACGTAACAGCGTTAGTGGACTCACACGAACCGGTTTCCGGTCTGTAGGGCGTTTCAGTGACGCGCTAGCGAAACGACGCTTCATTGCGCATCGAGCAGTTTTCGAAGCATGGCCACAGACGGATCGCCTCTGCCGTTAGTGCTAATTACAGTTGTTTATCTCACGGGATTATGTAAGTACAGTGGGCCAAAGAGAGATTATTTGTGGTACGAGTGACCAATCAATCCTGTTTCCACCCTTCTAGGCCACGGGAAACTGTATTCTGTCCATTCCGAGTTGCGAGAGAGCTTTGAAGAAGCATTCATGCCGAACATCCGCGAATCGATCGATGGTAGGATGGTTGAACGATGTGTCCTTTCAGATGACCGCAGTTTGTTTGTCCCCTGTGCTCGATAGATTGTCATATGCGATATTACAAGTGGGGTAGACGCTCAGAAGTAAAACCGACCTTCGGGAGACCAGCCTATTTGCGTGAGTTCGCCCATATGGCCGCAGTTGGATGGACGAAGTCAAATGCGTCCATTGCGTGGAGCTGCGGAGGATCGCTAATCTGGGAGAACTACGTCCTCACGGCGGCTCACTGTGTAGAGGACGATGAGTAAGTTCAGCCCGACTACGAGTGTGTTGGTGGGCCGTTACGTCCGTTTATTTCATTAGCAACGTGCCGCCCGATGTGGTTCGCCTTGGGGATATTAATCTGTACAACGACACGGACGACCAGTATGCGCAGCAGCTGAAGATTGTCGAAATTGTGCGCCACCCGGAACACCGGTTCAGCACGCGCTATCACGATCTGGCGCTGTTGAGGTTGGAGAGGAATGTCAAGTGAGTATGAAGGTGGCTCATAAAATGGCTCATGAAGAATTAATTTGTCTGCAGTTTGTGAGATTTTCATGAATAAAACATTTGTTTTGTTGTCAACCCAAACCGCCTGCAGACTGCATGATACGGTGGCGCCGGCCTGTCTGTGGAACGATGAAGAGATTCCTTTCCCGTCGATGGAAGCCACGGGCTGGGGAGCAACTGGATTCGGTAGGTTCGATAGGTGTGGTTAAAAAAAATCCAACTAACCAACTCACCGCTCGCAGGTCAAAAGTCCGCTCCGATTCTTCTCAAGGTGTCACTCGGGTTGGTGAAAAAGGCCGATTGTGACAGATACTATCGCGTTGGTGACCGAGGATTGAAGCAGGGCCTACAGAACTATCAGCTGTGCGCTGGCGATGTGAAAATGGACACCTGTCCGGTAAGTCCTTCCCGAAAGCCAATCTTGCGCTCTTAGTGACGAATCAATGGTCGGGCCCTGTAGGGTGACTCGGGTGGACCGTTGCAAATGAAACTGCTGCACAACGGCAAGATGAGTCCTTTCGTGGTGGGAGTTACCTCGTTCGGTGGTGTGTGCGGCCAATCGATACCCGGAGTGTACATGAAGGTGGCCCCGTACATCCCGTGGATTAGTTCGGAGCTAGCGAAACGTGGAGAGAATGTACAAGGTATTACGGGAGAACCGGGTATCAGCAAGGAAGCACTTTCCGAGTTACTTCTAATTGGTTCTCGATTACAGAGTGGAGCTTCAAACCGTACGCCTGTGCCTTTCGATACGTCCATTTGCGAGAGTACGAGGACGACGTGATATTCAGTAAATCGGACACTTTTGAAGGGATCGACGCCAGTAAGGCGCACATGAGCATCTTAGACTCGAGCCAAACCGTATCCATACATTGGCCACGATCTGGCAAGGGTCCGAGCAACTGTTACGGCGTTGTGATCGACGAGGACACTGTCGTTACGTTGGCTCGGTGCGCGATTGCGAACAGGTTTGGAGCGGAACTACGGATTGTTGTGCGGAATTACTTCTTCTTTACGTTACCTTCCAGAACTCAACCCTCACACGTTGTTTACCAGGGAGAAAGGAGAAACGATATCGTGCAAGCTCGCTGGCATCCCGCTTACAGGCCCAACTCTTTCTACAATGATATCGCAATCTTGAAACTGAAGGACCGGTTAAAATTTTCCTCTGAGTTTGTACCAGCCTGTATCTGGAGTGCATTCGAGCTTCCCGATCCTCAGTTCTACGTCACTGGCCAGGGAAGGAACGATTTGAACAAATTCCATCGGAATTCAACGCCCATAACTGAGCTGGGTAAGCAAAGCACCTACCACTCTAGCCACCTGAACTAGTTCTCTTCCCTTCGCCACCATGCGACAGATCCAACGATCGTGCAGTTGTCCCCGAGGGCGAACATTCTGGAGGCGGCCAACTGTTCCTTTCCTGAGGAGTACCTGACTGGTCTAAGTCGCGGCCTAGCGCCGGAACATCTGTGCTTCGGTAACAAACCATTCCTCGTACCGGATTCCTGTGAGATGCTATTCGGTGCACCATTGAGACGTGAAATTTGGCGTTTCGGTCGCTATTTTGAGTACATCTACGGGCTAAACCTGCTCGGAAAGGACTGTGGCTTTGGGCGAGCAGCGCTGGCAACTCGGCTTGGTGAGCACTTACAGTGGTTGAATTCGGTGCTCTTGCCCAATTATCGCGACGATGGAGAGGGCATTCATTTCCTGAACGCAGATCTCAGTGAATCGGAATCCTGCGTTGGAACGGATGGAATCGCTGGACTGTGTGTCAACATAGACCAATGTCCAAAGATACGGTACGACATTCAATCAAAACGAAATGTAAAGTTTTGCCACGGTGGAGAGATAGTGTGCTGTCCGTACGACAATATTCGGAACGCAACCAACCCCGGTGCTCGAGAGTTGGACGATTGCGAGAATCGCTACAAACAGTTCCACGAGGGATACACGATGTCTCAACGGGATCTAGTTGATCACTTCTATCATACGGTATGGAGTTGGTAACATTTTACGGGGAATTTGTAAGCTAAATCGGTATCTATATATTTTTATTTATAGGTGTACTTAGGATGGGAGGCTAACGGTGAGACGAAATGGGATTGCTCCGGTACGCTGATCACGCGTAGCGTCGTCCTGTCGTCGGCGTACTGTCTGACCAGGGGAAAAGCCCTTCCGACAATGGCAAACGTGGCGGAAGGGAGCCCTAACGTAACCTGGTACCAGCCCCGAGTCGTGCGCATCAAGGAAGTGATCATCCATCCTGGGTACGATGCGAAAAGTCTGCAAAACGATATCGGGTTGGTGCGTCTTGAGAGAGACATTGTTCCCACTGCACGCAAGTACCCGATCTGTCTGTACCAAAACGAAACGCACACACCGCTTTTCCTGTTCCGCATGGTCGTAGGTACGGAGCAAAATCAGATCGATGATGAGGTGTTGCTGTTGCTACGGTGTTGAATTGAGTTCCTTGTTCTTTCCGCAGCTGACGGCGAGTCCGTTTTTGTGGAAAGTTTTCCCAAGTATAACGTGGACTGTCGAGCGGTGCTTCAGGAGCATGACGCACGTGATCTGTTTCCAAACGAACTGTGCACGGACATCGACGGAAGTCCGATCGCTATATCAGGCGATCCTCTCGTGTGGTACCGACTGAACACTGCGGATAACTCGTCGACCCAGTACCTGGTGGGCATTATAAGTTCGGGCCTTGCCGACCAGCAGCTGGGAGTGTACTCGAGAATATCGTCCTACATTGGATGGATCAAACAGATGATATAGATCAGGAGTAGCCTTAAAGCCAGTGATGATGAGTCGATCGCTAGAATTGCTCCTGTAAACAACTTTCCCTGTGGAAAATGTTTAATGTTAAATAACAAAATATGTTAATTTTAAACAAATAGTTGTCTAGAAAAGAGTCAGGTCCATTGAACCTAAGCTTATCAGTGACTTTGTGTGCCAATTTCGTAATCATTGAACTTTATTCGAAAAATATTCCTATTCACTGTCCGGTGTCACAAAACTACGCTGTGCAAACTTTCACGCGGAGTGATTCAGTAGTTTTTGGAGAAAATACGGTACACACATGAGGACAAACATTAACTTTTAATAAACAGAATATGTATATATAGATTATGTTTATGAAGTATTAGTCGCTTCTGTTCCCCTAGTATTTTTCGGCCCATATAGCGGCTCAAAATTCGACTCAAATTTCGAATAATTTTGAGTTGTTACAGTTATAATGGACCCCCGCTGATAGAGCAGTCGGTAGTGCTCTTCGCTGTCACGCAGCTGGCCTGGGTTTCGAATCCCGGGATCGGTTGTCACTCAACCGGCCATGGTTTCGATTCCCGATACCGGCGTGACAGGGGGGGGTTGGCGCGGGGCTAACAATCCCGTCCGTAAAAATTAAATGTTACAGAAGAGCATCAGAGATTAGCATTGTCTCTGGTGCCAGGCCAAGACTGCTCAGCGGTTGTAGCGCCAAAAAAGAAGAAGAAGACAGTTATAATGGCTGGTAAAGTAGGTAAAGTAAAGTAAATGTGTGAAAATTCAAAAGTGAGTTGTTTAATAATTGTGTTGTGGCTTGATTTTTTATTGTATAAGGCAATTTTTTATCCTCGTATTATCGTTGAGTTTGAATTTGAATTTGAACTGAATTTTTCACGTGCGCCATCTATTGAAAAAAAGCTAAATTAATTAACGGCGCCACCAGACAATCAGCGCCACCTGCCTACGGGTAGCCGAAACATAAGCTTCGAGTGCTTTTAAATTTGACCTTCCTGCTGCCTTCCCCGTGCACTGCTTCCGATGGAGATCGCTGCACCGGACGTTGCAACGAAAATGCAACGCTCGGCGCATGTGTTCCGCGGCTCGGTGCAAATGCAACGCCCGCCCCCGTTGGAGAGCGTTCTGGGTGTGCGTGAGTGCACCGTTTCCAGAACGCGCGTTGTGTGTGTAAAATTGCAACCACAGGGCGGGTGGTTGCAATCTGTGTGTGCAGCCCCAGGAAGAGATTTCTGGCCGGGTTTGGTGGGGAGCTGCAGGTGAACTCCGAAACACCACACACACACGGGCACACGACGCGACCAAATGCAGTAGTGCAGCAAAAACTCACCGATCGAAACTCACGAACCATCCGTCCGGCCGCGAACGAACGTTTTCACGGAATCCGATGGGCGGCAGTGTGCTGACCGTTCCGGGGCATCGGGGCGAGTTTCAAAACGTTGTTCCACACCACCGCTCCACTATCGAACGGTGAAATTCAACGGAACCGATGTGTGCGGTATTCCTCGAAACCGAACTGCGCCAACCGAATCCATTGTGTGGTGGAGCGAACTGGCCGTTAATGGTTTTTCTTTTGCCGACCGTTTCCGGGACCAAGCGGACCACAGTAGTCCGGAACCCGGCAAACGCTTCCTGGAACCCCGGGAACAAAAAAAAACACGACCCCAAACGAAGGCTCGACCGGGGAGGTGTGGGCGCGTCGCGGTGTGTGTGTGTGTGTCGACCAGCCCTGGGTACCTTCTTGGACACAGTCTTGCCTCAACCGTAGTGTACAAAGTAATCGCATCAGTCCGAATTGCGAATCGGCTGCACAGCCTGCTCCGTGTGTGTGTGCACACATCCAACAAAGAAACTGATAAGCGAGCAGCATAGTAGACTGTGTGTTTTTTTGTATTCTTCTTTCCTCCGGTGCCCCTCGGCTTTATGTTGCACACACAAGTGCATGGCCCACTACTCGGTTCGGGGTCACCGCCGCCGCGGGCTCGGTGCTTCCTCCGCGCGTGTGTGTGTGTTTGCTCGAACTTGTGTGACGTCAAATGTGCGTGTTGCACCTTAGAAGGCTACGGCTTCGACGGGGCCCCACTATAAAAAGTGCAACGAATGTGCATGTGAAAGGTGACGGATGAAAGGTGTGTGGCCCCGCACAAGGACTGCTGCGAGGAGCGAGGGAGATAGCGAATGCACGGCATCTCACCAACACCGCGGAACAGTGCTGCAAACTGCAAGCGCTTGACGACGCATGTCATATGCACCTTCCGGTGCAGTTTGCTGTACACACACACACGCTCGCTTCGGAGTGTAAAGATGTGTGCAAAAAACGATCCCCACGAAAACGAAACAAAGCGCCGAAAGCGAGAGAGAAAGAAAGTATAAAGCATTCGTTAATGTGCGTTGGCTCTGTGTATTTAATCTGCATTGCAGAAAGAGCGAGAGAGAGAGAGAGGACGTCTCGTACTGTGTGCTGCGCCGATGCAACGTTTGTGCAACGGAATTGCAACGGGGGGCGACCCCGATGCACCAACACACACACACACACACACACAGACGCTAGTGGCCACTCAATGCGAGTGACTGAGACGAAGATAAGGAAAGAGTGCAGCGGCGCACCAAATTGCGAAAAGTGCATCGGGGCCACGCACACACACACGGGCGCTCGTCGCATATCAAGCATTATTATTCGCGAAGGCGCAAAGGCCAAAAGTTGGTGGTGGTGGCCCCGATTCGGTCCCTGGAACCGGACACCCCTCCCGCTCACTCATTCGCTATCTCGCTATACGGTGCCGTGAGAAGGCACGACGTGGTCTGTGTCCCGTTGGTGGATCTCGGTTCGGCAGGGGCGCGCGCCCGGTGTGGTGTGGGGACGACCGACCGGCCGAGGGATCGTAGTGTTGGAAGTTATGCTCGCGTCCCGAGACTCCCCGGTCAGTGTCGGCCAACGGCGAGTGACAGTCCGGGGTAAAAGTCGCAACGGTTCGGGACGACCCGGCGGCGTTCCGTCGTCGTCGTCTCCAGCTAGTTGCATCGGCTGCTGCACATCCGTTGCACATCGGTTTTTTTTTCCTGCTCGGTCACTGGTGGGGTCGGCGCGTTGTTGTGTGCTGCTGCTGATATTGCTGTGCTTCTGTTCACAACCACAGTCCGTCGGTCCAGGAGTTCGCGAAGTTCGTATGTTCCGTCCGCTCGCTCGCTCGTGCGGGGTGTTCTGTGTGTGGGGGGGCTGAGCGTGTGCAGTGATCGCGCGAGAATTCGAGCACCTTCTTTCCTTTTACTTGCCTTCGCTCTTTTCTAATTGCCTTTCGCGTGCGTGTACTTTTAAAATATGTCCACCGTTTGTTACGCACTGAACTTTTCTCTTTTTGCTCCACTTGTTTTTCACGATCACTCACGGGATTCCGTCGCAAAACGGTGCGTGCGTGCGGGCGCGATTATGTGTGTTATTTCCGATGACAGACAGTGCACAGAGACAGAGGTGTGTTGTTGCTAAAAGTTCCAAGTAGTAGTACCATCCCCTGGACACAGCTCGCAGGGGCGAAAGAAAGTATTCGCATTTGGTAAATGGTCACATGTTTTTTTTTCATTTATGTGTGGCCCCGTTGTGGAGATTTTATTTTAATCACACGCAGTGTTTGTTATTGTTGTGAGTTTTCTCGTCGCCAAGGATGCTCCGAGAAGCGTTGCTTTGTTGTCGATCACCTTATTGATCCTCTCTAGCCTAGCATGATTTCTTTCCTCTATTTATCCAACACACTTAAAAAAGAAAAATATCAATTCTCTATCAATTGCTTCATTTTGAATCTGAGGCGTTTTAAGGTAGGCCTCCTTTTCGAGAATCATTCCTACGAACCAACGAAGATCACCTTCGACACTTCGTTCTCTGACTTTACATTACTAAAAAATGTTTTGATTTTTGGTGAGACAGAGAGAGAGAGGGAGAAAGAGTGTGTAAAAATTCTCTGCCGTTTCATGTGACGGACTTTGTTCGCAGTTACGAGTGCGCAGTTCCTTGTCCAATTCCTCGAATCGCACACGATATTTCCGGCTAGTACACCTTTCCGCTCCCCCGGTAACTAACCGTCCAATAATGGGAATTCATTTCGGAGGATTTTTTTTAGCAGCGAGCGGAACCTTTTCTTTATGAGCTCTAGTTAAAGCGCAACGTTAAAGACCACACAGTGCGTGATCGACGGCTGCGACAACGTCCCGTGCGGTGCTTATCTACGTGTGTGTCTGTGTATAGGTAGGTGTGCTTTGTGGCACTGATCCCGCGTGATCCTTACGTGTTGTGTGTGTGTGGTACAGAGTGACGTGTAACGACGGCGACGACGACCACGCGAAGAATTTCTCCATTCCTAATACTAGACGGCGCCTCCTAGGTGGCCTCGACGCTGTAGGTCCTCGCCATTCTCGGGGTGAACGCGTGCCCGGGAGGACGTGTCCTAAGAATTGACGACTGCAAAACGAAAAAGTGTATTATGATCGCGAAAAAAAGTGTCATTTTTGTGTGTGCGCTGTCTGTTGTGCCCTGTTGTGTTAAAAAGCGAACGCCGTTTATCCTGTGGCCGGCCAAAATAGGACTCTCAGAACGCGATCCCAGTTCAGTTTTGTTTCTTGTTTTTTGCGTGCTTCATTTTTAAGAATACGAAAAGGTAAAGATAGGTTGACACATTCATCAAATTTACGTACATTTATCGGCCTTTATTTTATGGTACGACCATCCCTTCAGTTCTTTCGCTTATTCTCGCAACCCAAATATCTGTGGCCAACATACATGTCGCCCGTCAGGAGCAGGGAACCATTTGGGATCACCATTTTTGCAGCTGCGTGTGTGTTTGCGTCCTTCGTCGATTGATCTCGTTGTGGGGGGACCCGCAAAGGAAAAAAAATCACAGAAGGTAGATAAAAGAGAGGGTCCAAAATGCGCTTTCTTTTCCGCTCCACGCGCGCGCGAAGGAGATCCTCTGCTGCGCGCACCTCCTGGTCAATGTTTCATCTTCCTTCCTGTGATCCTCTTCTCTCTTCTTATGCTAACCTTCTTGTTTGCCCTTTATCCCCCTTTCTATGTGCGCCGCCGTCACTGCCAATGCCCGTTTTCCAGCCTCGGCGATCGCCATTTAGGTCTTACTTTCTTTGCTCCTTTCTTTCTTGGGCTGTTTGCTTTCTTTCGTTTCGTTATTTCTGCCATTTTTTATTCCCGCGGGCACGTCTTATTTTATCTTTGACTTGACATCTCTCTTTCTTCGGACCCCGCGAATCTATTGGGCAGCATCCTGCCTTTCGCCATTTCCTCTGCGATAGCTCTCTTCTTATTGGGCCTTTGCAACAGCGCGCGCACCTTTCTCTTCCGTTCGTGTGGATCCGCGCGGCCACTCGGTTCCAGGTTTGATTTAGTTTCGCGTCGCATTTTTCTTTGTTCCTTTCGAGTGTCTGTTGCACACGGCGCGTCCCAGTGCTCTCCTTGTGATCGGGTTCGAGGTAATTTACAAGTACAAAGTTGCGCACAGTGAGGATGAAAGGTAAGAATGATTTAATATTATAAAACACGAATGGAAATATGTTCCTTTCTAATTATATTAAAATAAAATTAACTGTCTATCCACAACACTTGAAACATCAAAGCAAATAGAGTTTTAAACTGTCACGTGTGATGTTTCGAAATATTGTTCATGCCTTAAAAACACCTTTTCTAAAAAAAAACACACTAAAAAAAGGTCATAATGAAAGACAAACAACGACGAAACCTGCTTAGTGTGTTGCTTTCTCGTCGGACAGGTCCTCGTATTATTGCTTAGTCTAGGCTGGGGCGTTTTTCTGGCCACAAATGGCGCCTAAGTGAGCACCACATAACGCGCGGCAGACAGAGGGGGGAAGTGTTTGGATTTTTTAAGTGGACTAAATTAAAACACAAAACCGTAGCAAAATTAAAACTTGAGCGGCGGGCGGCAGCAAACTTCTCTTCGATTGCCAAACAAAATCAGGTCAGCTAACGGGACCACCGACCCTCTCCCTGCTTCTGGGCGACGGAAGCCCTCCCCACAACGTGTGCCACACTCAGCTTATGCATGTGCCTGTGCCTGTTGGCTCCTCTATGCTGGAGGAAGTTGACTTGGGTTGAGAAGAACCGAAATGTCCACTTCTCACGGAAGCGCGCTGGTTTTGCTTTGTTTTTTGTACGCTGGTTTTATGTTTTTATATGAGGAAATCATGTTGCAATCGGTGTCGAACGTGTACGGTTTTATTGAGTTCATCGTGTTGGTTCTTTTATGTTCAATTGAACCCCCCGATTCGTATGGTCTTCAATTGTAAATTGTGTTGGTTGATAGATTCAATGAAAATCATCTGGCAAAGGATCACATTTTTATTCGGAAGCTCCTTTTTGGGGATCTTCCCGTCAGTCCTAAGCAGCCAACCAGCATAAATAAGCACACCCCACAGGCTACGCCCAACGAGAGACCTAATTTATGATTGATTGAGGCGCGCATTTATTAGTTGGTCAATTGCGCCCCGAAAGGGCGCCCTTAACAATGCAGTTTTCTGCGGGTTCTGTACTCTGTTGTGTTGTGCTGTTTTAAAGTAAAACGATGGCTGATGGCGGCTATTCTGCGCTCAGTACTCAGCCAAAAAGAAATCATTTTTTGAGAAGGTCGGAGAAAATAGTTTACTCAAAACATTTGTAGGCACTGTGACCATATTTTGTTATGAAATTTACAGTTTTTGCTCTATTGCTACACCGCGCTTAAGTGGGTCCCTCTCGGATCTTGTCTCAACATCTTTAAAGGCGTACTGGTCCCCACCAGACTTAAAAGGCCCTACATTTTAGAGGCTTCAGAAGATGATCATGAATCCCCCACGACTCGTTCCTTTCACCTTTACCGCGACACGATAATGGTTTAATCAACCCACTTGATCTTAAAGCATTTCGTGAAGCCTCCCGCGCACGAGGAGCATCACATTATTAGGCCCCGTCTAGGTCGTCCAGATATTCTACCGAGAGAGGGTTCCTCAGCGATCGCGGGTCCTGTGACTCCGGTTACACTCCTCTAGTAGTGCTATTTGAGCAAAGAGAGAAAGAGAGAGTAATGGGCAACGATCATCTTAATGAGGCTACACCGCTTCTATTGCATCAGGCAAAATGGCTTAAGCCCCCGCGAGACGACGGCCTTCGACCACAGACACCGCAAGCAACCATTCACTCTGCGTTAGGCAACGTCCGTTCATTTTCCTACGAAAGAAGGTCTCATTAGAAAGCCAATCCTGCTGTCGCACCGTGACAGGGACGCCCCAACAACAATGCAAAGTAGCATACAGCAATACGGGGAATATGCTAATCCTCCTCCAGAGTGAAAGGAAGTCTCTCGAAATGCAGAAACGTGTTAAGGAGCAGCGCCGAGGTGAGGCAAATGTCGCAAGCCTGTGTCCGTCACGATAGAAACCAAAAGAACGCTGCCCTGAGGCACAACAAGTATTTTGTACAGGAGATTTTAAGGTTCATCTTCTCCGTGTAGCCGCGCCCCGTTCCAGGAGCGTGGCTGGCTTTGTGGCAAGCGATGGGCCCCGAAGGCACAATTATTGTGCTGTTTTCTTTCACTTCATGGCTTCGAGGAGACGATCTTTTATTTCCACAATCAGAGAACCGTTTATTACTCTAAAGTTACCGCGGGGGTCGAAATGTTACTTCAGAATACGATTCGGGGCCTAAATTCCTTTGTTCCGCGCTACGTGTCGAGAAGGGGGCCACTAAAAGAATGTTAATATTATTTTCTAAAGTTTTACTGTCATGAAAGAAGGTGGTTCATATAATTACTGATGAATACTGTCGCGCTTCTCATGCCACTGCATTCAATTACCTACGTGAGGGTCTTCTAGCAATACATCGTTTTGTCCTGACCTATCGTTGAAGGAATATTGCAATTTAAGTGAATTGAAGATTTCAATATTTGAATAACAAATTATGCCAATTAACCAGAAGTATTGTGTTCTTACGTCACTTTGCTAATTCAACAATTATCTGCAACTTTTCACATAACACTTTGAGCAATAAACTTCATTAAATGCCCCCCACCGCCCACCGAGATTATCCTTCTTAGGCTCTCGTGTGCTTCCTTAGCTCATCTCTTACGAAGGCTCGCGCTTCAGATGCTGGACCTCTCCTCTGGCCAATAAAGAGACGGGACGCGGCACGGGGAACGGAGTGATAAGAGCCTCGGCATTGGGTGAGAATCGCGAAAATGGCATCCTCTTCGAACTCATGGTCGGCGATATATTTCGGTCAGCTCCCTTGTGAAGGCCACGGCGACTCGCGGTCCAAAGACGACGCTCTTCTTTCACCTTTTTTTGTACGCCAACCAGAAGGGGGAACAGCAGCATTCGCGGAAGGGTGAATCTGCGTGAGGGGTGCGCGAGAGGTGGCTCGAGGAGGGAACTGTTCGCGAGAGGGCCGAATAGAAAAAGGGCCTTGAGAAGAGCGCCGCAACATAACGCGGCTCTGTGTTTCGTGGATCTTCGTGGTAGGCGTGGTTTTCGTTGTGTGTTGTGTGGAGAAGAGCAGCACCCGGAGTTTTTGGTGTGTGAGAGAGCGTGAAGGAGAAACAGGAACCCCGGAGTGCACGCGAGTGAGAAAGAGGGTGACAGAGCGAAGGAGACGACCGCGCACGCACCCTTCTTTCTTCCGCGGGTCCGTCCATGAGCATCGAAGACGACAGGAGAAGGCCAAAACACACACGTCACCTTTGGCTGCTGCTCCTCCGTGGCTCTGTGTGTCTATCGTTTTCTAATGTTGTGTGACCCCCACGGGAATAATAGGAACTAATATGGCGGCCGAGTAGTAGCAGTCAGTGCGTCGTGGATTGTGTGTGAGTCAGTCGTGTGAGGCCCACGTGTGAAATGAAGGTGAAGCATGAAGTTGGTTGGTGGTGTGTGAGAAATAGAAAAGTGGGAAGGTGCGCAAACCGTGCCGCGGATGTCCATCATTTCGTGGGAGAGCTACGATTTTTGGGAGTGAACTTCGTCTGTTGTCGGCCATCATGCTTTGCTATGTTGCTTCTATTCGGCTACAGAAAATACGACACGGTGCCAGAGGACAGAGGCCACAAAATATGGTATCAGCAGCTTTTCAAATACGGAGCACGATTCTGTCAATTTCTGGTTCGTTTTTAGCCTTTCTAGGGTCCATGCAAATTTTATAGTAATTTTGAAAAAAGGGGTATTTTTGCAGCGCAATTGATTATGAGTAAGAATTACAAGTTGAGTGTTTGACACACTGCTTCATGGCACACAACACACCCGGCCGGTGTAATGCATGTTCTCACGGTGATGATGCAATCCTCTGGCCGCGGCTGTTAATAGAATGCAATGCAAATGTGTGTCACAAATATAGATTGGCGTACATTTTCGTCGGTTGGTTGGTGGGTACTTCCATGTACAGGGATATGGGTTTGTTGTGGGCAGGACTGTAGGAGTGGTTCCCAGAGACACATCATCAGTTGCTAAGTTCACTGTATTGACGGTTAAAACGAACCCAAGTTTGAATTATTGGACAAAGTATGTAACTTTCCGTCAGAGTGCCAACATTGTATGCCATTTTAAATCACCTAGAACACTCATGATTAATAATTATGCGATGGCGTGATCCTATTCCACCAACCAAGGACCTTCTTTGTGTACGCCAAGTTGGAATGGAATGGTTCCCAATAACAAATAGGAAATTACTCGGAATTTACCCAAGAGAGGAGGACGCAGGAAGTAGTGCTACAAAGAACAAAGTAACGACTCTCTGACGCGGGGGGGTTCGTTCGAACGAAACGAAGGTCTTTGTTTCACCACCAACCAGCGGATCACTTCCTGGGCAGCAGTAGTGTGCCAACTGCCAACGCCGAATTGTAATTATTGTGGGGTTTCGATTATTGGACCATAATTTTCTGACAAAGAACTCTGGCACATTTTCTGTGTAGGAAGCGCGACGCAACCATGTAATCCTATAGTTTAGTGTGTGTTATAGTGGGGGTAGTGTCTGTGCGATCCCATGGTGTGTCATCATGTTTTCACTGTCGTCCGCAACTGCCCGTCCGATTGGCGCCGAAAGACGGTGGTCGGATTAGAGAGAGAGGATTCCCAATTCCTAGAATATAGACCGCGTTGGCTTGCGGAGAACTTCCAGGAATCCAGGCAGTTAAAAAGAGGACACAGATGGAGCGCAGGGTGCTACACAAAGAAACAAAGGTTTTTCCAAGAAGCCTCTGGAACAAGGCTTCTTTCGGTCATCATTAATCTGGCTTTCCCTGTAATTCCCTCAAAAGGCCAGGCCTACTTGTGCGATGATCGATACGATTTGCGTGTGGCAACACTCGAAGCTAAAGTCCTGAATGTGTGTATGTGTGTGTGCGGCCCTACCACCAACAGAAAACACCACGCCGCCGACTGCTCGGTTGATAACATCATCAACCCGCGCGCAAAGTAGAATAATGGATCAACCTTCTCTGTGCGCTGTTCTTCTTCCTGGGAGAGGAGAGTAGTTTCAACCAATGCGGAAGTAAGGGGTCCCTAGAAACGGTTTGTGTTGGGTGGGGACACCTCCACGGAAACACACAATGGATGGCGCGCGGGGTGTGTCCTCCGTGCGCAAGCGCACCCAGAATTCAAATCAGAACCCAACGAGAACCGCGCTTTCTCTGGTGTGCAATCGAGGGGGAGTAAAGGATACTAGCGAGAGGGAGGCGTTCTGTTGTGTGGGGGGTGGACCAATTGCGCAGGGTCGCGGGGAAGCACACAGAACACGGAGGGATCGCTTTTTTCGGGGTGTGTGGATCGACAATGATTTTTAAATGTTTGGCTAGAGCGAACTATCATTTTATGTTGAGTCTGCATAACACCCGGGAGAGAGGAGCACTACCACAGCTGAATCGGGGCGTTATGTGTGTGTGTGTACTACGAGCGGTGTGTTACTTACGAGCTAATCGATAAAAGCACCTGGTACTCTGTGTTTCTCTACGGCTGCCCCTCTGGTCGGGTTCTGTCGCCATCTAGCGGAACGGGGGGAGACCAATAATTTGGTCTGTGGAATTAGGTCACGGAAGCCAACAGCACACGACGGCGGCGGCCATTGGAAGGAAAATGGCGGACGGATTGTGGAGGAGTAGCGCTACACCGTCGTGACAACTAGACAGTTGACAACGTCGGAGGGAACCCTTTCTCGTCTGCCTTTGGTTTGTGGAACAGACGGAGAAAGAGAGAACTCTAGGGCTAGAGAGGGGTTTTCCAAAAGGATTAGGAATCATTTTCTCTAAATTTTTTTTGTTCAATAGCCACCACTACACTCATGCCTAGGAAAACAAGGTACTAACCCTTCCAGCAAGTACGCGATATGCGCTCATGTGTACCAGACATTGCCATCGATGGTCGGCAACGCCATGAGCCATCTGTTCTCTGTCGTACTATAATCGATAACTTTTATGGTGGCCATTTTTTTTGTCAAACCCTCGCTCTCGCTGCTTTGTTGGTTGTTTATTGTGGTCTGTGATCGTTGTTTTAATGAGTCACAGATAAGAAGCGCCCGCAATTTGCCCGCATTGTGAAATTCTTTTCCGTCGTGCGGAAGACTTTAATATGCTACAAATGAGAAAGGACAACACACAGGATTAGGAGTTTTCTTTTTTACACTGCACCCGTAGTTCTCTGATTGGCGCCGCTGATCTTTGAACCCCTATTACTGACCAGCCATCAATCAAAATCAGTCCAACAGCGGGCCGGCAGATTTCACCTACTATGCGACCGACAGCGAAAAGTAGTAACACCAACACAACGCTTCATTACCGAGTACACGAACGCGTGTCTCGTCACGTTCCGTCCTTGGCGTTTAATTTGAGCTCGTCTAGCGGAAACCCTTGTGCGGTCTCGACGACGTCAACACTCTGTGCAACTCTCTTCCACTACTTGATGTGTTGGTTGGTTGTCTGAGTGGACGACAATTGTCGTTCATGGATACCATTTTTAGCGCACTTGACAAATAGTACACGCCACCGGATTCTTCGTAATGAGATGACCCTTGAACGGACTTAGGGTTGTGGGGCGCAAAAATAGTAAATCGTGTGTGTTGGTTTTAACCTCAAACTTTACGGTGCCCTTCACTGCGCGACCCAATTACAGATGTAAATGGCATCTATTCAGAGGTCGTCTGGGGACTCTCTTTAATCCAATTAATTGTCTTACGTCAATGGAAATGTTGCTGTGTGTGAGAAGTTTCGTCACATGTAGATTTTGCAATGTGAAGATCGCACACACCCTTACCGCCGGGGGATGATCTTGGGTTGGGGGAGGCCCGATCAAACGTGGGCGTGTTTTGCGTTGTGGGAACGCAAACCGGAAATGATGATGACACACGAGTGTGTTTTTTTAGAATAAGAGGCACACCAATATGAGTAATTCATCATCACCCCGTGCAAGATTAGTATCATAATTTACAAACATATTTTGTAATTGACCTCCTTCGAATGATAGTGTGGAACCGCCATGATGTACAGCACTGTAGGGCCCAACTTGTCCAACGGTGGCCCCGCCATATTGCTACACCAACACACAGTCTATGCAAAGCATTAAAAAAATCACTCTAATACTGTGTTCCTACGCTGTTGAAAGTTGATCTACGGTGTTCCTCGTTCGAGCTGTCACCATTACAGTGTGTCGTGTTGGTACATTAGTACTCGAGCTATCAGCAGCGGGGGATCATTCCAACACCCCGTGGAAGTGTGCCCGCCATCGTGTATGACTCACCAACAGTGCAGCGTGTGGTGTGTCGATGATGTAAGCCTAGAAATAGTTCCGTCATGTGCATTTGCTGCGCGGCGCAGTCCCAGGGAACTGTCGACGCGCGCGCGCACCCGCCTATCTTTCTATGATCGAATCAGATAGTTACGCCAGCCAACAACTGCTGGTACCGAGACCGCGGGTTGGAACAACTCCTTCAAAATACGAGCGAGCGTGCGACGTTCGGTTTCTTCTAGAATACCGAAAATAGAGTGCCGCTTGCCTTCCCCCTTCTTCGCAGAGTGGCCTAGAAATGAGAAACACGTTTTCAAATTTAGTAAATGCGTCGTACGGCGGGATGCTGGGGCTGCTGCTGGTGGGGAATATGACAGCGCGGACTGCACCTCCCAAGAATAATCCGTTAAGGGAAAAAGATGGCGTACTTCTGGCGATGGAAATATGGTAATGCGATGTGGTGTGTGGGGTTGTTGATGGTGATCATCATTTTCGCGTGTCAGTCAAAGCAACGCGGAAGAGTGAGTTTATAATAATGAGTGCACTGACAAGTGCCGTGCCTAAGTGGAGAGGAGGACCTTTGTGAATGAGCGAAGTTGGCTGGCATTGGCAGCGACTTCTCGAGTGAAGCCGCGAGACCAGAGAAAAAGACACATTCGCGAGTACCGCGAGGTGCACTATATTGACGTAGATTTTCGAAATAATAGTGCACCTTTTCCTGGGGCAAGGAAACAGAGCTACCTGGCGGCGACGAGAAGCCCTATAGGCAACGATAAAAAGTAAACTGTGTCACTTGCGACGTGTTGTGGCTGTCACGACGCGCCAATGTACTGTGTAAGTTTGATAATGAATACACGACGGCAGTTAGGAGGGAGGACACACTTCTCCGGGCACTTACCCCGTGTGTTGTGCTACAACTTCTCCTTGGCACTGATCCTGTTTGCGGTTTGGCTTTACGCGGCCTGTTGCATCTACAACGAAGTCTTTTCTTTATTTTCCCTCGCAAACCACCGAGAGTTGTGTGTCGTTGGTCGCGACGGGTTATCTTGGTTCTTTATGAATAATGGCTGCCACATTCTTTTTCTAATGAGGTACTTTTGAAAAGGTATTTGTGGATGCTACGAAATACGACCACAGTAGCGCGACATCTGATTCTGTGCCAGTGAGGACCAGCAAGTGATGATTGAACTCTTGGTCGGGTTAATGAGAAGTTGTCCGGAATAAGTGCATCCGGGCTGCAGTTCTCGCGTCGTGGCCACAATACGTCGTGTCTGTGTTCGACGTCGGCACAACACCACAGATAGTTTTAGTTGAGCCCAATGAACCGGAGCATGAACGGGGTTGGGGCATATAGTCCTCTGGCCTATAGGAGTCCTAGACAAAACCGTTATTCACCCGCCGCCCGGTGGTCTCAGGTCGCACTGCTGCACCTAGCGTGTTTCAATATCGAAACATCAAAGGGATCGAAACAACGCACACAGCGAGGATGTCACCAATATGCGCTCTGCTCGTCATCGGAAATCACCACTCCGAGAAGGCCTCGGGTTTGGTTTGTGGTATGGCTACCTCAGTCAGTGCTCTGCACTGTGTTTGTGGTTTTGTTGTTGGCTGGGGCGTGCACATGCTGTGTTTATGCTTAATTCTCCATTCCAGAGTAGTATGTAGTTTTGGTTGGCGTGTATGTGCCTCGATATGGTTGTCCATCAAAGAGTTGCCAGAACATGCTTTTTCGAGTGGTATTCGGTACTCGAATCAGTAAAAGCTCCTGCCGTAACGATCTCGAACAATATCATTTGTAGAGAACAAAGCACAGTAGGCTTTCGTAGAGAGAGCATAACTTTTGTGAGCTACATCTACATGTTTCATGAATAGTAAATGGAAAGAATGTTAGTTTGCACAGATATTAGAACATACAAACCACTACGGTTTAATAGTGGATAGTATCTGAATAAGAACTGGAGTTGAATCCCCACTACTGCAGTAGTCACGTGTGCTGCTTACAAAGCATCAATTTCCGGAAACGATGGACTCTGGATCAGATAGTGATATGGATGGAAGGTGATTTGTTCTCAAACGACTTCTCTAAAGGACCGATTGCTCAAAATGAGTGTTTTCCCCGTACACAGAGGATCATATGCACCCATTTTCAAATACTATCCAATCTCCATCGCCTCTTCAGTGGGCAGCGTTCCTGGTGTAGGGGGGACCAACAACTTGGAGGAAGTGTCAGCGTCTCGTGACAGACTGTGTGAAGGTCGTCTTTGGCGCTGAACGGCATGTGGTTATTGTGGGGAGATGAGATTTTATCTCATCACTATGCAAATTCAATATATTGACCCGAATGTCTGCAACTCTTCGTCTCTGACACACATGACGAGAGTATATAAAGGAGCCTCCAATCGCAATGCCCTAACGCGCCAGCAGAGTGTGTCTTCCTGTCTATGACAAGCGCGTACCTCGGGAGTCGCTCGATTTAAGGCAGTATACGAAGCAACCGCTTATCTATAACTCTTTCGGCATCTATCGTCGTCGTCGTCGTTGGCGGCGGCTGTCGTCTAAAGATGATGATGGGTAGTACGACAATCTCGTGGAAGATGATGTCTCTAACACATGCGGGGTCACGATAGACCCCCGCGCAACAGACCGCACCCTAAGTGTCAAGAAGGCACAATGAGCTTCTTCCGTAGCACTAGTGCTCCTTCTCGGGTCGTGAGTCGTGTGACATGCTGAGTGGGTGCTGACCCCTTGCTAACGGATTCATAATGTGTCCGTTTTTCCACGCCCCCCCTCTGGCACGTCGTCGTGTGCGGTTGCCGATCGAGGTGGGTTCTCTCCTCTTCACCACGGGGGAAGCATAGAATTTAGCTATAATGTACCCAGATGACGTTGTCGTCGAGGTGAAAATTCAATTAGAAACAACGTGCAAAAGTGGAAAATCGTTCAACACGCAGTGCAGGAAAGCAGCGAGGCTTCGTGTCCCTCCGTCCCAGTTTTCTGTGTGACGTTAGAAGGGGAAGAGTAGCCGATTCTTCGATAACTGAACGCGGGGAGATTCGTTGACGCGTGTGTTTTGGTATGTTACGCCTAGTAGGTGTTGAGTGGAGCAGACATTTTGACATTCTCTTCCTAAATACTGCACTTTGGCCTTTTCGCTCCATTTCCGAAAAGGAATTGTGCCATAAAACTGGTAACTGGTAATTGGTAAACTCTGGTACCAGTGGGACGAGTTTGGCGAACCCCAACGCTAATTGGTTTGGCTTAAATATATTGTCTGTTACAATGTATAAGTAGCCAGCAACCACGAAACAGAGTCCGGGGTAAGTTCTTAGTGACGATTCGCGAGGTCGATCGGTGGGCGAAGATGTAAAGTTTATGCTTAGCTTCATTCGATTCTTTAAATTATAACCATTTTATGTGATTGTGAGCGAATATTTTCGAAATGCTATTTGTAGTTGTCGTAACGCTTGTCACTAAAGTGTCCTTGCAAACTGTTCTTCAAAATAATGCATTTTTTTGGGATCCCCAAAGTCCTCCTTAACCAAGGAATCGTGGCTTCGTGTTTTAAAGGCTATGTCTTGTTTAATTTCCCAAAGACTGACCTGATTTTCGGTGGTGTGTCTTCCAGGGCCGCCCGTGGCCAACGCGAGAGAGAAGATTGAATTTTCTAGGGTTTGATCGATATGCTGCGACTGTGCGACTTCTTCCCGCGTGCGCCTCGATTCTCTCCCTGCTGCAATTAGCGGCTTCCTGATTGACGGAATGAGATTAACGAACGACGCAAAATTGTGTCCGATTATCAAAACGGCAAAAACGATATTTTGCTCGCTTCTCTGTTCGATCGGATGGTGTGTCTCCCGTGTGATATGATGGTGGCGTGCACTTGTCTTTTGATGAGCCCCAGCGCGCTAAGGGTGGTTGAGGAAAACACTCTCGTAATAATTACGGCGCATTGCAGGAGAACTCCTCAATCACCATTTTCCGAGTGTATGGGGCGCGCAAGTTACTGAACTGGGATGGGAGCGTGTGGTGGTATGTTGTGGATCCTTGTCAAAGAAAGAACTTGAGTCAGACTAGTGCAATGCAAATCGATAAAAATTACCTAATTAGACATAAATATTGATTACGACAAAATTGAACTGTTTTCAAGAATGTCTAACGAATTCCATTTTTCTTGTTTGCAGGTAAATGATATATGCAGTTGATTGTGGATATTAACTTTGACGATCGTTATGAGGAGAACAGGTTAGTGTGAATGCTCTAGTTTTGCTTCAAATTAAATATCACCATTTATTATCCAACACATTAATTTGAATCAAATTTATTTAAATGCCGTATTTCTGCTGCTCGAAAAATGAACAAGCTCATCGTCTCAAGGACACCAACCTCGACGCGCGCGCGCAAGAGCCATCAGCCCTGAAGTGCAGCAAAAAGGGCACAACGATAAATTTTATTCAAGTGGTGGATTCGTTCCAAAAAAATCCAAACATATTTTCCCGTCGGTATGATGATGCGGTCATCACTCGTCGCTCCCACCCACCTGATGGAAAATCGTGGCACGTTTCCTTTGTTTTCCGACACCACCACCAGAGCGAAAAGAGTGTCGGAAAATGGCACTCCACGCGCCGCACGTCAACGGTGACGTCAGGTTTATCGAAACGCATCACATGGCCCCCGGGGTCTGATGGGGGTCCGCCCCTCCGCTAGAAATAATAATAACGAGGGGGGGTGCAGGCAATGTGGTTTTCGCCAACCCCAGACACATCACGGGCCAACCTCTCCCAAAACTCTTTGACCGCTTTTCTTCTGATCCGAAGCATAACTCCCGCCGACCGACTTGTGATAAAGAGAGAGGGAGTGCAGTTTGAAGAAAATTGCATTTTTTCTCGCACCGAACACCTACGCACACCACCACTCTCCTACACACAACCACACAGTGAGAAAAGCGTGCTCGGCAACACGGTGCGGCGATCGCTCATCATCTTCACGGTGGCCAGGTTGGGAAAATGCAAGTGTCCGTGCCCCGAGTGGAGTGTGGAGAACTCCACAAAGCACGGCGGCACTCTCTCTCTCCCTCTCCGTCTCTCATTCACGAACCGGTTGTGTCTGGCTGTTACTCTCTGGCTTGGGTTGCGGGTGGCTCTTCAGTGTGTGCCCTGACCTACGGTAATTTTTCCTGTCAGTTTCATTGAGACGTGGAAATGGTGCTTTTCCTTCCCGTGTCATCGCCGCCGCCGTCATGTGCTCTTTATCATATCCCCCCCAACACAACACACAACAAGGAGTGGCCCTCGTCTTGTTGAAGATGAGTAAATATTGTCCCCCACACACAGACACACACGGAAACCGGGTTTTCGAATACCATTTTTTTAAAGTCGTCGCGCTGTTAAGTTTCTGCTGGTGCTCCTTTGCGTTTTTGAGGGGTTTGATTCATGTTTCACCGCCCAGCTGTGGTCGCACACGCTTGTGGCACGCATATTTTCGTGCGTGACGAAGGATCTCCTCTGTTTCGACCTTTGGTGCACTGGGTTCTGCTGACATCCGGCTCCTTCCTTTCAGGTGTTAAGCGATGGAATATTGTTTAATGACGGGAGGCGGCGCGCGAGGATGATTTGATGATGGGCAATTTACATTTTTTCAAACAATTTAAATTGCTTTTTGAGTTGCCGCCGCCCTGTTGTGCGTGTTTCAATTTAGTGTGGCGCAAATCAGGAGGGACGATTCCCTCTGGTAGAGGTCCTTTTATGTGGAGAACTTCACAGGCTTTCGGGTCGGGGATGATGCCACTTTTGATCCATTGATTTGGTTTTTCGAACTGGCATTTCTGGCAGCAGAACTCACACAAACACAACGGAATTGCATACGGAGTTGCATACGGAGTTGTACTGCTGCACCACCACGCGCACGCAGCGCGTGTCTTGGCGACCCAAAAACCAGTTCCCGGTCGGCGGCCAGTCGCGGAGTTGGTCCCAGGTCTCTTCCTGTGCCCCGCGCACTTTTGGGACGTGTCCTGCAAAGCTGCCGATCTCAGTCCCAGCCAGAACCAGGCTGCAGCAAGCCGGTCAGAGAATTCCGTGGCGGTCCCGCTGCCGGGGGACACAACAGAGAGCGGAGAACAATCCGCTCGCTGTGTCCTGTCTCTCGCCGGCTGTTCGGTTGCCTTGGTCAGCAGCAGCAGCAAGAGCGCGCGCTGTGCATCCCCCCGGAGTGTAATGTGCGTACGGGGGCAATGCCTGCCGTCGGCACACACACATACACAGAGATTCTCCGTGCGCGAATCCTTGTTCCCCGGTGCAAGAAGGCATCGCGCGTACAGGAGCAATCGTGCCCCGATTCCAACGTGGGTCGCCACCACCACGCTCTGCGCTGCTATGAAGAGCCGGGGTGTCCGGTCCGGTCTCGGACCGACCAGGTCGTTGTGAATTTGCCAGACTGCAGACGGGAAGTACACTCTACGTGTGTGTGTGTGTGTCGGGAGAGGAAATTGCATAGGAAACACGCCGCCGCGCGCATGAAAGATGCATTCATCGCCGCCGCGCGCGTCGTCCAAATAAATTCGTATTTTATTTTACTTCTGCCTGCGGTGGACGTTGTTTTGTGGCTGGGCTGGGATTGTGTTGGATGGTGCTCACGACACGCGCGGGGAGAAGCCATGAATCAAAGCAACACACGCGCGCAGGACCCGCGACCGGTTAGCCAGCCAGCCAGCCAGCCTTGGCAGACAGATTTATGCGAAAACCGGATCGTGTTCTATGCGCCACGCTCTCTCCATACATAAAAAGCGCAGCATCAAAACGCGGCTCTAGACGCGAGGAGAACGTCCCGTGGCCACATGCAGCGGCAGCAGCAGCAGCATCAATGCACTGTAAGAAAGAGGAGTCTTCTTTCTAATCACGTTTAGGAAAGGAAAAAGAGGCTGCCTTTTTGAGGCTGAGGTTCGGTTTTGAGATGAATCGTTGTTGCAGCGTATTTGTATGGTGAGATATCATTTTAAGGCCTGCGAAATGTACCGCCGTTTCTGAGCTTTTTTCTACTTGAGGTATTCACTGAAATCATTAAAAGGACGAAACGAAAAGGTGGGAAGATAGATTTTTCATGAATAGCAAAGATGAACTTAAGGAGAAATATGATCATCTGTTGACTTTAACGGGTTGATGTTTTTAAAAATTGTTCTTTGCATATTTTATTTTAATTTAATTAGTTTAATTCATTCAGTAAAAGAGTTCGTATGAAACGTAGGATCCGTCCACCACAGTTAATCCATTTGCCGCAAATTACATGCAAAACAAATATATACAAATACAGCAAATATACCAGGGATATGCTCTGCACACGCCAGCCTTGAAAATTCCTTTTAACAACAGGGTATTTGGATTTTGTTGTGGATCTCCGTGTCTGATGTGGAATTTCCACCGACGGACGTGTGGCGGGCATGGACAATGTCCGTGGAGTGTATCAATTTCACGGCAGCAACCACCCTCGATTCAGACAGTGATGCACTGTCCTTCGCTCTGCCACACCCTCACGCACCTGCGTAGGAAGTGCGTTCTTTGTCGGCGGAGTCCAAATAAACAACATTGCCAATAAAACGCCCGAAATCTGGATCACAAGAGGGCGGCTTTTTGAGTCAAGAGAGTGAGCAAAACGACACCCGGAGGAAGTCATCCGTCCACGCTGCTGCGTCATCAGCAGAGAAGAATACAGAGCACTTTACCCCATCGCCGCGCCTCCATCGTCATCTGAAACGACGAATAGGCGATTCGATTATTTCGCAATCCATCACTCTCTTCCCGAGCGCGAGGGAAATGCAACTGCGCCCTGGGACCACCATCACAGGGCAGGGTGCATTTGATGCGTCCGTGTGCCGTGTGTTTCGTGACGTCCCAGTGATCTGTGGTGGTTTAACAAGCTTCTCCCGGACATACAAGCATCAACACACCACCTCCCAAAATCCTGCCTTAACAAGAAAAGCGAAGTGCTTGTGTGCTGCTGCATGTTTTGGGTTATGTTTTAGCGTTTAATGAGCATGTGTATAAGCTTCCACACACCCAGAACACCCGATACATTTCCGGATCAGATTATCGTGGTGGGATCCCCTTCGACGATGAACCAATGGCAGGGTGCACCCAAGATTAGTTTCTTGCAAATGTGTTTCCAGAAAGGATTAGACGAGATGATGATCATCTATATTTAGATTCCGAACCGGAACTACCCTTTCTTGTGATGTCCAATCATAAACCACAAAACCCCCCTATTCGTGTGTTCCATCGACAGTTCATAAAATCATCAGAGAGTAGCGAACGACGCTGGGCTCTGACCAATACAACTGAACCAACAGAAGGATCTTTACGACTTTCAATTAAACAGAATCATTCAGTATATTTAAATGTTAAATTGAAATTTCAATTAAATTCAACAGATTATTGTCTCGTAACTTCGAATCTATACTGTACAAATTTATCTGTTTCATATTATAGGTATATTCTTAGGCTATTGACTGTAAAGGGATAGCAATGTGATCCTACGGTACATTACTCAAAGCACACCTAGAAAAGGATAATATTAATGGTTAATGTAAATAAGGTTCTGCCATAATTAGGGTGAGATGATAGATAATAGGAGCACAGTGAGAGAAAACAACAAACAGTCGAACAATTTTTTATCAATGCGTACTACGATTAGCTTCTGACGACAGACGCATTTGACGGTTGGCTGACAAAAACCATAAAATGACCGGAATTTGATATTGATGGACTCATCGCAGTTGGCTACCATTGAAATGTTATTATCTAAGTGCTAGTAACAAACCGTTACATGTACGGAATAGGTTCTATCAAACTTTAGCAATTTAAAACTATTGTAAATAGCTTTATTCTGTTTTAATTTACATAACGAACGTTACCGTAGGAAGTCTTCAAACTTTAATTTTGAAGAAGTTCTTCAACGGAGTGCGGTTCTCTCTTGTTGCGCTCGCGAGGAAGACGAGATGGAAGTTTACAAAGTTTTGGAATTTCTACCGCAAGAAGAATTCGAGACTCTATCGAGCGAGACCGTAAAATAGCAATTTGTAGGCTGTGTGTGGTGTGGCCCGCGCATCCGCTTCCTCTTTTTGGCGTGTGAAGAATAGTTCCCCAAGACGCGTCACGAAACACGAGCGAGAGAGATAGAAAGCGGATCGCGAGCCGCCTTACCTTTACCTCACCGCATCCTTAACGGCGGGCGGGCGCGCAAATTTCACACACACTTGCGGTGGCAGAGGGTGGCTGGGTGGCTGGTCGCGTCTCTCTGGATGGTGATGATGCGCCGCGTTTTGTTAACGAAACAACGCGGGGAGCGTCCACCATGCTCCGCATCCTATTACACTCCTACGCTTCCCTGTCTCTTTCGCGCTAATGTTGTGGGGCGCACGCCCGGGGGGAGGTGGGTCCCAATGCCAGACGCGCTCGCGCCGAGGGCAATGGAAGAACGCTGATTCCCGTCCCGCGCGAAATGTGCTCTGTGTGTGTGTGTGTGTGTCCGATGATGATAGTGTAATGGCGGTGACCTGCTGCGAAGTCGAGCAAAGGTCGATGACACGGCGGGCGCGCACGAACGAGAACCACCACCACCCTCCTTCTATCTTCTCTCGGTTTGCTTGTTCTGTTGGTTGTGTGGTGGTGGTGGGCCGCGCCAGACTTTTGTCAATTCCGCTTTTGATTCCGTAGAGAGCAGCGCAAAACACACACCACCCCCGGTTGGGTAACAACGACCACGACGGGCAGGGAGAGAGCATGGTGAAGTGTGACGGAAGTGGCGAAATGCGGAACAAATGATCAAAAACGGAAGCAAACGGGAACTGTCAAAAGAGTTGAATCGGTTGGGGAAAGTAAGAGAAATAGAACGAAGAAAGCTCACACAAAATAGAAACAAAGAAGTCGAGTAGGTAAAGAGAGAAGTGAAAGAGGTAGAAAGATAGTGAAGAAAAGGGTACACAAAAGAACGATAAATTACATAATGTAATAAAGAAGTACGAAAAGACAAAAGCGCCAGACATACGGAGCGAAAAATTGACGACAGTAAGAATAATGGTATGGTGCAATCAAAAAGCAGCGTTCCACACGTTAACTGTGTAAAGGGCAAATGCTAAATTTTCGGTCCCCAAGGCGGCGGGCGCATAATCGAGGTTCTGTCGTGTCCGTAGACAGGGTTAAATCGATGAACATTCGTTCTCTCGCACACACACACGACGCGGCCACCTCCTATGCTCTGGCGTGAAAAGTGTTAAACGCCATGGATGTGTAGAAAATGTTCTAGACATCCTTGTTTTTGGAAGGTGTCCTGTAGCATCAGAAGCACTGCCGGAAAAGGCAAAGCTGCTTCTACTAGTATGAAGCGAATGGAGAGACTTTAGTTGAGAGAAGGTTTTACTAGACCCATTTTTTACTGTTCCCAGTGCTCCTGTTCCACAAGGAAAGACCCCAACCGGGTTTGCTTCATTGCAAAAAATATAAACTCTGAACACTTGTTTCTCTTTGTTCCGCGGCAATCAAGAGACCGCGAACGGCGGAGTCCCCGTTCAGACCTTTCTTCTCGCGGGGGGGCACGGAAACGACCACAAAACACCATACTGTGCTCCGCTCGCAACCGCACACCGTGTTAACACATGTGGACGCGTGTGTAAAGCACACGTTAAACAGCAACACAACAATATTTTGTTTTTTGTTGTGTGTTGTATTCTCCACAGTTTAATTGTTTTTTTTCGGTTTGTTTAACATGTTTTGCCCAATCACAATGTTACAAGTGAGCCGAGCTTAACTTTAATAAAACTTGAGATGAAAACAAATAAGCAATAATAAATTGAGTGCGCTATTTGGCGCTTGATTATGATTGAAATATAATCGGTAAAGCTAACAGACTTTTAGTGAGCTTTTTTGGTCATTTCCTGCACATCCTGTTCTGCCGCCGCTGCTGCTGCGAGGCAAAACACTTGAAATGCAAACATAAATCAGAACATGAAAAAAAAAACAGGAAAAATGGCTAACGGTCCACGAAAAACGGTCGGGTCGGGAGGACCACTAGCACATCGCATCGCGCAGAACAACGGGTCAACGGCTATTTTCCGGTGCGCGCTTTCCTCCACCTAGCCTAGAGCGAGAGAGGGGTTCCGCCAGACAATTTCCGGTCGTGTCCGAGCGAACTGGGGGAAGCACACACCGCCAAAAAGCGCGACTTTTCACCAAACGGCGGCGCTCCGCCCGACAATTAGCGCACATTTCTCCGGCGGAGGCAAGACCGGTGAAAAATTAATAACACCACCACCAAACACGGGCGGCCTCGTGGAAAATGGCTTTATTTACCTTGCAATTCCTTCCAAAAGCTGTTGAAAATGGGTAGTTAAATAAAAAAGAGCAGAATAAACGTAGAAAAAATCCATCATCATCAGGAAGAGAAGCGTTTCCGGTCAAAAATGCAGTCGCGTAGCTCTCTCTATTACGCGGGCGGCTAAAAGCTATATGATTGCGCTTTTGCAGAATTCTCTTGCGTTAGTTAAGAGCCAACGGAGAACGGGAGAGCATATTTGATGAGAAAAGAAGATGCTTTTGAAGGTTTGCTTTATTATATCACATCCCCAAACAAAGTCACTGCGGGCCGTAGGTTTAGGCAAAATAACGACAGCAAATCGCGCTCTGAGGAATGTGTGCAAGAAAAATATCCTTTATTTTGGGCGCTTCACCACATTGTTTGACGTTGATAATCGTAATTTATCATATTATTTGTCTTTCAATTCATAATATGCTTCGTGTTGTGAGGAGGAACTACAAGTATACCTTTTTTGCACAAATGAATATGCGAAGGAACATATTGACAAGTATTAAAATATGGTAAAAATTAACTACTCAAAAAAAATAGCAAATTACTGACCAATTGTTGAAAGAAGTCAATAAGAGTCTCGCGGCTATGGCACACAGTACTATTAGGGGAAGATGTCGATGTGCCGTTTTTTGTGCGCCTTTCTGCGGTCGTGTTCTTCACGTTTTGGCAAAGGCGCGCGGCCGTCAGAGAGAAAGAGGTGTGTTACGTATTACGTGTCGTAAATTAATGCATTATCAAGAGGCGACGCCACAACACGAGCCAAAAACAGCAGCAGCAGCTGGCAGCGTGGCGCTGCAACGTGCAGTGAATGTGGTCACCGAACACATCATCACTTCAAGAGGCAGTTCCCCAACATACACGCGCGGCGGGAAGTTTGGGTGAGGTGCGGTGCGGTTCGCTGGCGCATCATATTTGGTCACAGATAAATGCACGCACGTGGTTTGTGTGGAGCCAGAGCAGAAGAGAGACCGCGTTGCGTCCTCATTCGGGGGGATCCCTTTCGTTGAATTTTGTAAACTTGGGGATTTTGTTAACTGTGGCTCGTGTGTGTGCGATGTTTTGGGGGTTTTTTGTATGAGATTTGGTTAAGAAATTCCATCTTCTACTACTGACCTACGAGATATGCTCCTTCGTCAAGAGAGATCCTCGATCACGCGATCATGTTGTGATGGAGTTAGAGAGAGAAGGCGAAAGGAGTTCCTATGATTTTGGGGCACCTATAACATGGCAGTGTGTGTGAGTGTGCAGTCTGATTTACGGACACACACCGACACGTATTGATCTCGTCTCTTCTTCACACACAGAGGGAATAGAGAGAGGACGATTGAAGGTAGGTGCGAAAGGATTATTCAACGGCCTCTGCGGGTTGTGTAGCGAGTTGGGGTGATGTATGTGGTACGCGGCAGGAAGGGATCATGCTTTTTGCACCCAAAAAACCCCCTTCACACATACACATGCCGTAAGTGTGCTCTAGTCAACCTTGCCACACACAACAAATCATAAAATGTTGTGCCGGGTTCCGGATATAGTCGCGCATCCGTTTTGTTTTTGTTGCTCTCCATTCTCTCGCTCGCTCTCTCTTTCTGTTTCTCTCCCTCTCTCTGTCTCTGTCTCTGTCTCACTCTCTTTCTCTCTCTCTTTCTCTCTCTCTTCCTCCGCTGGAGGTCGATTCTAACGCGGTTTTTGCATCATTCTCTTCTGTTGCATGCGTTGTCTGGCGCACACAGGAGTCCACGGACACCACCACACACACACACGTACAGCGCCGACCGAGAGTCAACTGTGTGGTGTGGGCCTACAGACGAGTGAGTGTGTTTGTGTGCATTGTGGCGCACTACGCGAACCCCACAGACCACCATCATCAGCCAGACACACTAACACCACGGCAACTACATCAGCCAGCCAGCCAGTCCAGCGAACAGGGGTCAACAAACTTTGCGAAATATAAATACATAATAAAAACAGGAATCGCCGGGTGGCGCGCAGGAAGAGTACGCGGAGGACTACCCCTGGACTTGGCTGGCTGGCTGACTGGCTGGCTTGGCTGGGGATGGCTGGGGGCTTAGAGGATGAGACGGGGAATGACGCGGCGCGAAATCGCCCAACGCTACCTTTCTTTGTCACACCCATTTTGCTTTCTATCCCACTCGCCTCCTCGCCTGGCCCCCCAACGTCGGTGGCCAGGAGGAGAACGGGCTTGCTGCATTCTTCGCCACCCGAATTCCCACGACTCTCGACTGTCTGGTTGTCATCGTCGTCGGTGTGAGCTGCTCTCTGTGGTGTCGGCCCCGGGGTCGGTCGGTGGGGCTAGTCTGCCGTTTCGCGAGGCCCGTGGGTTTGGTTGTTGGGGTCGTCCATTGGTTTGTGAGCTTGTCGTCGTCGTCGGTGCAAAGTGTGTGTCCTCTGGCGGGCCTTCCTCTGGTACCGGTGATTTGACTTCTCCGGGTCTTGCTCTGCGTTCGGTCTGTTGGGGTATCCAGACTAGTCTTCCGCCTTTTCTCAATGGCGGTGTGTCTGTCCGGGGTCCACCCATCCGGAAGCGCGTTGAGTTTGTCTGTGCAAGTTGCTGGTTCCTTCCACTGTGTCACTGATCTGGACGGAGCATCCCGAAAGTGACCAGAAGGAAGGACTACCACCAGTAGGTGTTGCCCACTCTATCTTCCCCAGGATTTACTTATTGGAACTTGCTATCTGTGGTGGCTGGTGGTTGGTTGAAGAAATCCAATATTTTTTGCGTTTCTTGAAGACACCAATCACCATCGTTAAAGAAGATGGTCAAAGAACTTAGTCACCTCTGCTTGGGAAGTAGACAAACTTTCACGAAAAAGATACCACCGCCTCTGAGCGACTGTGTCTGGGAACGGGATATCAACACATTCGGATTGATTGGAATCAAATTTCGTTACTTGCCACTTTGTCGGCTGGGCGCAATATGCAACCATTATGTTTTTTTTAATATATTCAAGCCAACAATTCATTCAGACCATATTGGCTAGAGTTTTCTGCATTTTGAAGATCGCTACATATTGACGTACGGTTGTGTAAAGTAGGTTGCAAAAAATGATAGCGAATACTGAAAAATGAAACATTCGTAATTTGTGGCATGTTCTGAATTTACCCAACTGTTCCTTTACTTATCGCAGTAGTCATGAAACTACTCCTCTCTGGTATCGTGAGTTTTTCCCCTTTTTCCCACACGATGGAACACAAACATAAACAGAACTATCAAACGGCAACGCCACAAATAATTTAATTATAACGAGGAAAACAAACACTGTGAACCCGTTACCAATTATGTTAAACAATGAGCTAAATTCAAATAAGGTTATTCAACAATAAAACCAACTACTACTACTACTCCTCTCTGGTATTCGATGCCCAATGGATTGTCAAAGGTCTCGGCTACACACCTGAGTCATCCTTATTCTCACAAATTGGCTCTCATCCTCAGTGCGATCCTGCTTATTCGAAATTACTGTTGACTTGAAAAGACTTATCATTGACTTCTTTCTTGGCATTGCCACTGGCCACATCCAAGCCTATGGCTGATGTACTGCGAGCTTTTCGAATTGTCTGCTTGAACAGCTTGCTTGTTAGTGCAGACATTCAGTGGATGTAGATGCTTTTTAAGGAGGCTTCCTGACTACTAGATATGTTGTGTCGTGTCACGTTTAGCGTGTTCGGAGCCACATGTGTCACTCTATTCTAAGCGTATTTTGTATCAACAAGAATTTGAACCTTTGTTCAAAGTGCTGAGTTTGAATTTGAGTTTAGAACTTTTATAATTAAGTTTTATTTAAATTTATGATTGCAACAACATCCATAGTTTTGCATAAAAATAATCTAACCCAAAAATTTTTATTTGAAAGCAACCCAACAAGTGACGGCCCCAGATCACATCCGTCATCAGCAACCTTCACTGGAAAAGCTCTAGTACACACTTCACATAACCTACAGAGCAGAGTTTATGTTGTCCTTTTTGAATGACCTTAGCGCTGCAGCGCTCCAGTGGAAGTCTAAACATTTTTAGCTAATTAATGTTTGATCGGCAGAAAGAAATATATTTGCTTGCATATTCGCTCCTGTCCGATCCGTGGATCCTTTGCGCCGGCGATTGTATTGGGGCTTCGATCGAGGACTTCCCGGGGTATCAACCGCCGGGAGGAAGCGAGGGGATTGTTCCCGGTGATGCATTTGAATGATTTCGATGATGGAGTGCATTTTGTTGCTGCTGGAGTCGCCCCTTTCTCTGGAGAGTTAGAGAAGTTGAGTCGCATCTCGCGTCTCGCGTGGAGTCGTGTTTGTCTGCTTTTTGTTTTCGTCTGATGGCCACTGCTTCATATAGCGCTCGTCAGCTAGAATAGGCGGATCATCGTTGTTGGGAGATGGCATATGGTGTGTCTACCGCGCCTGGGAGTGCAATGTGCCCAGGCTCTGGTGCAACTCTACTGTTCCCAGCCACGAACGACGACGGTGTGGTGGGTGATCAACAAGGATTGGAGCAATATTTATTTTATTTCATCGACTACGTTCTCCTGCTGCGGGGTGCAATGGGTGCGTTGTGCGCCGAGGGAAGGATTGCTTCCACGAAACAGTTCGACGACGGTGTCTGTGGCAATAAACGTCCAGTGAAACATAATCCCCTCTTTCGGCCCATTCTCCGCTGTTTGTGGGGTCGATGTCGAAGAGAGGAACGCGCTCCTGCTTCCTCCCACAACACTCACTGGCTGGCCTGTCCTTCGTGTTGCATAAATTATTTTAATGCTCCCACAGAAAGGATTTCGCGCGCTACGGCCGTCGCCGTCTCCTACACGCGCACTCGAAAGCAGATTGGCTCGCGGATGGACTCTAATCTCGCTGTGGACGGTCTATGCCTTGGGACGGGTTGGTTGACGGCGACGTACCGCGAACGCCTTCCCTTGAGGCGGACTCTGTATAACGTCTGCGGTTCCCAAGATGACGATTACCGTTATTCTCTGCGTGGCACTACCGAATCACAAAGCCATCGTGTAGTAGTGAATGAGAGATACAGGATAAGGTTTTCAGAAGGCTGGGGACTGCGTGCATCGTTATCAACGGCCACACTATTTCTTCACGAAGTGCTCTCAGGATCACCGTTAATTAAATCACTATTCGCTGATTGGGTAAATGAGTTGGAACATATCTTCGGAACATTCGCTGGCCTTCTTCGGTGTAAGGTATCAACCAGCCCTCTGACCTACGGTTCTGCGCTGCAGTGTGTGACCTCCGTGTATATTGTGTAGCCCTTTCTAGCATCGTAGATCTATTTCATGATCACCCACCACGCGAACGGTGCAGTACACTGAATTTCCGCGAAAGTGTGTTACGAAAGCCTAACATGAAAATGCTTTCAACGATCCTCCTATTCCTCGTGGTGGTGTTCTGCAATAAAAAATCGCGACTCCACACTCTAACGAGGCGGACCTATTTACTGCTGTGACCCTTTCAGACCCCCCGAACATTGCTGCCGCTGACATTCAAATCTCTCCAGGGGTTGCAAAGAGGGGACCGCGTGCAACGGCGCAAGCCCGTTTTTGCGGGCAGCCCAATGGACAAGACATCTCGAGTGCGCGGGCCTCCCTTCTGATTGATCAAGAAGCGGTTGTGTTTCAGCTGAGACACGATTAATGAACATTCGATCGTATCGAACGAGGCAAGAGGAGAAGCGATCAAGAAAAAACGACTCAAATACGCTAAAATGTGGATTCTGCAACGCGAGGGGAGCAGCGTGTCCAACTGTCACGGTCGCTGGAATGGACGTCTCGATGTGGCCTTTTTCCGCCGATAGAGCAATGAAAAATGGCGCAGATGGACCAACTGCTTTCTGGTGGATGAATGCTAGAAAACAAGAAGCGCGCAGCAAAGCAGCACACACCTTCTCTAGTTTGCGCGAGGGTGTATAAAGAATGGCATTAAAACGTGAAGTGGCCCCGAGTCACGATTCCTGTGCGCATTTTATGCATCGATCGTGACAATCATTCATTGCCATTGTCAATTGGTGGTGGGATGGACAACGGAAGTAAGGTGAGGTGCGCGAAGTCCCTCGCAATCCTGTTGCTTGTGACTGGTTTTATAGAGAAGATGATTGAGGCCAAGCACTCTATACTCTCTCTGGCGAAGAAGCGCACAACGATCAATTATCGTCAACTTGTACCATGATCTTGTGACATCCTTTTCATCTTTTTTAATTCCTTTTGCTAAAGTAATAAAATACCTTCTTATGATGATTTGTAGAACTGGTGTTTATTGAAAATGGTTCACAAAGACGAGATTTGTGCCTTGGACATGAAAAAGAAAAAGAGAGAGCGCACCCTCATGACACGTTTGTGGAATACTTTAGTTTAAAATACGATCCACCGAGGTCCTATATACTATGCGGTCTGCAATAGAGAGAGCAATTCTTTGAGGGTTCCTATCACGGACGTTCATAATGTGTGACAGAACACATATCTCGGTTGCAAATGGCCGCGGATAGATCTCTATGGCGAGCGCGCTAAATGGGAAATCGTGTGTACCTTACTGATGAAGAGAAAGCATTCCTAATTCTTAATAATTGCCTTTTAATTCATTTTTCTAGCAGCGGTTGCTGCAACAGAGTGCGCCACACAGCACGTTATCTAAACAACTGTCGAAGTGCTGGGTTGCGCAACCCAAGCACTGGCCCCTGGTTCACTCCCCACAAAGTAGTTGTGGATGGGTTAGAATTGATGGTGCCTTGTGGTTGTTGTGTGCCTCTTCTTTGATTGAGGTTTCTGTGGGAGAAAACTGTTCAACGTGTGTAGCTCCCAAATGCTAACCATCGGACTGCCAGTTCATCCCCCTGCCTGAGGAGAGAACCGCGCCAGGAAATGCAGTTTACATTAATTAATGAATGTAATGTTGGAACGTGTTTCGTGCTCCATTTCGCGTGTGTTCAGGATCGTTTTATATGCCAACAGCACCGCGCAGAGAAGCAAAGCTTTTTCATAGGGGATAAATCACTGTCGAAGTTGGCGTAATTAAGGGGGCAGTGTTTGGAATGCGATGATGATGGGCGATTTAAAACAGCGAACGATTAAAAAGGCGAGGAAATCCGAAAAAAACTTCTAAAATTTTGCTGGTTAATGTAAAGAAAACATGAGAAGAATATTCCTGGAAGTTAAAGAAATGTTAAAGATGACGATCTTAACTGTATGTAACCATACAAATGTATTTATGCCCTTGTGATGTATTGTGTTAGGAAAGGCTTCAGAAAAATATTTAAATATTGAATAATCCAATCCAATAGTAATAAAGTGCTCTTTTTCCACACGGCTTAATTCAATAACTAAAAAAATGTGGCCAATCAGTCATCGGCCAAACATCCACTGTGCGATCGTTGCTGCTGCACGCTTTGAATTTTAGTCTCGTGATGCCGCGGGAAGCCTTTCGAATTTCTCTTAGCTTTTCGAGTAAAATGCCCCGGTTCTTTTTTTCCTTCCAGGACAAAGCTTGTGGCGTGTTGTAGAGCGCAAGTAGGAAAAGAATAACAGGTTGAGGAAAAATAGTCCGCTTTTTACATGCTACTACTCTCTGCATTATGCCAGAAAAAAGAAGTCTCAAATAGCGCGCCCCAAAAGAGTGCGGAACTCGAGTTTAAAGAGAGATTCGTTAGACGGCACTCCCAATGAATGCACACCACGACGACGACGTTGCTTCTTTACTTCCGCAAACAAACTTGACTGGCGCGCGGCTTAGTGGCTCTCTCTGCTCTGCTGGGTCGCCAAGGATGTACCAAAGGACGTCGCCGTGTCTCGCCACTGTCTGACGTTGCTCCTGGAGGGAATAGTATGGTTGTCGGTGTTGGCGGGCCCTCTCTCTAGAGTTTTAGTCCTGCTGCTGGTGCTCTTCTGTGTGGTGCCAGTAACTTTTGCTTCCCGAGCAGCACACAGCTCGGCTGCCTTTTCGGTCATGCGCATCGAGCATCGAGCATTATGTAGGGCAGTAGTCGTTTTTTCTGCTGCTACTAGAAACAGAGAGAGAGAGAAAGAGAAGAATGAATGTACAGAGAGATAGGATGAGAGAGAGAGAGAGTCTTTTTGTGTTGAAGGTGGTGGTGACCGATTGTGGGGGACACTATTTCCATTTTCAGCCAAATCATCATCCATCCCAGCTGGTGTGTGGTGTCGTCAGCAGCAGCCAGAAAGAGGTCGATAAAAGAAGAATTCTTCTCAAGTGTTGTGATGCCTTTAACGACTGGTTGCTAATCACAACCGTGTGCTCCTCGATAGGGTGTTGCAGGGAGGCAGTACAGGGTGATCACACAACCTTTAGAAGACTGCGAACTCCTTCTCTCCGTCGTGTAAACTCCTTTTAGTTTACTGCTCGCGAATTTTTAGTGTGCTGCTTTTTCGGAATCCGCTACTACTACCACTACTCTCCCTTTGTGTTAATAAGCATAAATTGCATAACACAAAGTAATAGATCAAACGCAGCCCCAACGAGTGAGAGAGAGTTCGGAGAGTTTTGGTTCGAAATGTTCCCACGACACGATGATGATGATGATGCACTTCACATGAAGTTGGGATCCAAGGAAGTTCGTTGAGCTCCTCTTTGTGTTGCAGTTTTCCAATCGTATCCTGGTAGTCCTTTACCGATTTTTCTTTTCCCACGAACCCTGGTAAGAATTCAGTTGAGGTGCCCTGTTACAGCTCAGAAGAGGAGCTTCGTGTGGGGTGTACCGTCTTGTTGTGGTGTGCTCGTTTGTCGAGCGAGCATCACTTGCCGTTGAAGGAATCTGAATTAAGAAGCCATAAGACACTACTAGAATCCAGAGTGGGCTACTTCATAAGTACGGTTGCCTTTCTTTGTATGAGAGAGATACGCAAGGAAAATAGACAGTACTCCTCCGTTTAGAGGCACAACACAACGCGTTCCACTTCCTGCCGGCGGCGGCAAGCAGCATGGAAGGAACAGAAGATAACGATTATGATATGAGGAGATGCACGGGGAATATAAATCGCGCACCGCGCTTTGCGGAAAATTAATGACGCCACATTTTACTTTTCCACCACCGCATTTAAGAGTTGGCGGAAATATGGGCAATGTGCTATGCGCGCGTTTGTCTGAGGTTTATCCACTTCTTTCTTTTGGTCTATGCGCCCCAAGTCCGTCCAACAAAACAGAAATGGTGGTGGGGATAGAGAGAATGATCCGCACGCTTTGTGGAAAATGAAATATATTATGAGTAAAACATAATTGCACTCGGGACGATAATATTCCTCTTTTGGCGCTCGGTGTGAAATGGACGTAATAAAAGGGTAACATCAAAACTGTTATTTCATGGAAGACTACGACAAGTTATGGATGGTCCTATAAAATAAAACGAAATGCTTCACAACAATATGTTAAACTAAACTTAATTACAATGTAACTCATTGTACATACAAAATAAAATCGGCTCGTTAAAAAAAACGATACAAAGAAGCAGAATGCAAGTATGTAAATACTACGATACTGCCACAATGCAGACAGCATCCTGATTTCTCCACCATACTCCCAATCAATAGTGTTGTTAGTTTATTCCATGTTTTATTTTTAACCCTTTTCCCTTTTTTTCGAAATCGTGTAAACCTTTCCGGGGGGGGAACCAAGATATGGTGCCAAAAAAGGAAAACAAGTCGCCTCTCCACCGTCGGTTTTTCCGACTGTGTGATAACCGGCAGGATATGGGGGCTCAGACTTGGCCTTATTTCCTGATGTTAATTGCCAGCAATTGCTGGGATAAATATTGATTTTTCACGTGGCGGCGGAATAGCAACAATGGTCGAGAGGGAGCTCTCTTTTGGGCTCGCCGGCTATCATCGGCGAGGCGAGCATAAATATGCTTTTCAACACTCTACCGCGACGACCGATGAGTGACGATGAGAGCACACAGCAGAGCGCGGGCGACACGGTCGGCGGCCACCTCGTGTGATGTTTCATCGATTCGTTTTCCTCGATTTTCCGGAACCGATGCCTGAATTCTAATCAGCAACAACCTCTCTCCACGGTTCGACGGTGTCCGCGGCAAACTTCATTGTTTTCTACCAATGCCTACTTCGTGGCGATCGAAAAACGTTTGCTCTACTAGTCAGGAATGCCACCGTTTAAGGTATTCTTGCCCCAGACTACTTCGTCCTAAATTAGATGCAACGAAACACAGTTTGCGATTGTGCACTTCTTTTTTAGGTTTTTTCTATCTCAGGAGGCACCGAGGTCGGTTAGCAAATGCTTAAAGCATCTCCGACTGAGGCTTATTTTAGAATCGACACAGAGTGTTCCAAAAAGGATTAAATATTGAAGGCACACGAAACGGAATGATGCTTTTTAAGGGTTGCTGTTGTCTCTGTTTGTGCGTGTGTGTGGGGTGGTGATCACATGATCAGCAGCAGCGCGCGCGTTAGCAGGATGAGGAATAAGAGTGAGGAAAATTCTTGCTCCATCGCGCGCCAACGGTTCTCACTCGCCAGAGCGGAGCAAAACCTATTTTTCGCACCGTGTGTGTATGTTGAGGAAAATCGAAGAAAAGAAAATCGCATTTGCTTTTCTCGTTGCTCTCCAACAAACCGCGACGGCGAAGGTTACATTCTTGTCGCCGTCGTCGGTCGCCTCAAGTTTTCTTCTCGCTAATGTCGTGCCGTTGTTTTGGCAAATTTTACTCTTTCATCTCTCTCACTCTCCGACGCAGATCTGTGTCCTCTCACTCTCTCTTCCGCGGTCTCCTGGTTTTTGGCCGGCACAGATCTTCTCGAGAGGTGTCCTGTTCACGTGCTTCCATTCGCGTTTTCCCACGGTTGAGGAAAAACCGTGTCCGATGAACGCGCGCGCATTCCTGTACATATATTCTCCCTCTCTCACAGTTCGATGATCTCTCTCTATCTCTGTGTCTCTTCTCTTTCGGATCACTCTTCGTTTTTGCTCTCCCAGGGCGCATTTTTCCATGTGTGTGGCTCACACTATATGGCGGCGGCTCCTGCTGAGAGTGGGCTTGCTTTGTCGTCCAATGTGAGAGAGAGAGAGAGAAGGAAAGAGTCCCCAATGTACATCTCTCTCTCTCTTTGTTTCGGGTTTTCCGTGGACCAACATCCCATAGCTTTTCCATCACCGACGACATCTCATCTCGGGCAACAGCCCCGCTAGTCGCTGCAGCAGGTCTCGCGCGAAAGGATCCCCGGATCCTCCGCTCGGAGCGGCTCAGTCAGTCGGTCGGTGGATTAGTCTCTCTTCCGTTGTCGCTCCGAACGGAGCGTGTGCGTGTGGTGAATTAGGTTGTTCTTCACACACACACGCGGTGCTCTACTGTGACCATCGCCGTCTGTTCTTCTGCCAAGGATTCCTAAAGTGCTCGGTTTCTACGGTCCGGACACCAATTGTTGGACGTTTGGGTACGGTCTATTGTGGGCCATCTGCCGTGCCGGAAGTCGACGTCCTGCAACAACCAGCTACAACCACCCATCCAACTAGGCTCGCCCACCTCCAGCACAGATCGTCCGGCCGTGGAGCTGTTGTGTGCAACGGCGGTTGTATTATGTGCGCCAGGTAGCCCAAAGGATTTTTGCAGTAGTGCCACACCACCATGCTCTTGTCCTTTTTTGAAAGCTGCTCCCCAAAAAGATTATGGTGACGTACGCAGGCGCAACGTTGTCACCTAGCATGTTTGTAGCAGCAGCAGCAACAGCAACAACGACGATGACGAGTGGCGTGTGTGCTCCGTGTTGGGGATGATATGCTACACAGGGTAGTCCTAGAGAATGCGCTCACCTATTCCATCGAAAAGAGGGTCTAAAGGATCCAGAGAAAAGACCCACAGAGAGAGAGAGAGAGAGACTAAGAGAGCGAGAAATAGTGTGCAACAAAGACCCCCCCACTGTGTTATTGTGTGCCTGGAGCCTGTTGTACTGTGCTGCTTCGTGGCAAAATGATCCCAAGGATCCCGACGAGAGAGACAGAGGCCCTCACAGTTTGCTGAACATCTATTCTATCAGCTTGACCCAGAGTTCAAACCACCATTCTCAATTGGACCTTTGCAATGGGCCTCTTCATCATGGCAGAACTTCGGGCGAAGAGTTTAAGGTTTGGCCTTCTCGAAAGGATCTCCTCGGCGCCGTCACATACCAGAAGAACTTCCTGCGAGCGTGAGCTTTAGAGAAAGGAAAAAATAGAGAAATCTCTCTGGGTAGTATCTGTTGGTTCGACAGTGGCGACCGTGACTATCATCTTACCGGAAAATTTGGTCACCTGAGTAGCCCCTTCGTGAACAAAGAAGTCCGGTTTGGGTGAAGGATATTCGCGAGCAAAATGGGAGAAAAAGAGAGCAAGAGAATCAGGATTGCCTCCTTCTGCAAGCCTTCTCTCGGACTCTGATGCCAATAGCCGTGGGAAAATCCAGAAAGCGTGTAGCGCACGTGAAACTACTACATCGAGAAGCTCTCTCTGTGCTTCTGTGCCTTGGTTGTGTGTCACGACGAGTCCTTGCGAGAGGAGAGTCCCGATTTTCGGGCATGTGGCCCCTTCTTGACTACACTAGAATATGGCTCATTAAGAGAGATAGAGAGAGAGCGAAGGACCTCTGTATCAAGAAGCAGATAGTCAATGAGGGAGAAGGATAATAGAACAGCCAGCAGTAGCAGCAGCAGCAGCAGCACGGCAGTAGTAAACCAACGTGTCGTTGTTTGGAGGTGCGCGCGGCGACGGTCGATTTTTCACGGACCCAACCGGACCGTTTTTCGTCGTCTCGAGACCAGCAGTGGTAGCGTTGGGGCGTGTATTGGTGGATGGAGCACGCACGGCCCTCGCAATACTTGACATTGGGTTTTCCCGATTCGATTGTGTAGAAATGGTGAATTTGTCTGTGACCCATGCGAACTCAATTGCTTAGTCAAAGCTTACAACGAAAATCGTGAAAAAACGCACGTGGGTCAATGTGGGATCAACAATAGTGTGGTGTGGGTCTTCTATGTGTTTTATGTGATTCTGTGAACCTTTCGACTTGTTGAAGGCACGAAAACTCATCGAGAAGGAAAAAGAAGATGAGTGTGGTGGCATAGGAACACATCCTTCTACGGGCCGGGGAGGTTCTCCGACCGGGGAGGTTCTCGGACCGAGGAGCATCGACCTTCGGAACAGTACATACTAACAACCACCAGCACCCATAAACACGGGAGAGCTCGAGAGCACGGGAGAAAAAGGGATTGTTTGTTGGGATTTGTTGGGATTGATCACATCGCCTACAGTGCGAGCTCATCGAAGTAGTCTCACATCGTACAGAAGTCAACACAAACTCGTTCGGCCTGTAACTTTTCATCATAATGAAACTGGTGGATATATGAAAATTTGATTTAAAATTGCAGTGTGCCAAAAAGAAGAACCTCGTTATGGAGTTCTCCCGAGTCCCTCGCTTGAATGTATTAGGACAAACTTAAAATATTGAAGGAGTAGCACGGTTTGTGTGTCGTCATCGACACACCGTCTATTCAGCCAAAGAGTGGTGCCTACTTAGTTATTATTGGGAAAAAGATTGTTTGAAACCCCAAAATAGGAGCTGTTGATGTTGGCACAATTTTCCAGGAACGATATAGTGCACAAATCTCTCTTCTGTGTCTCTCTCTCTGTCTCTCTTTCTTTAGTGTATCCTTCTTTTGTGTTGTTCTATGTACTTTCAGGCATAGAACGTTAACTAACACTGGTTAAATTTTTATTATGCCATCTTTTGTGGAACAAACTTTGCTCTCTCTGCACTTTGCTGTTATTGTGTAGTTTTTAGTTGTAGAACTTCTCATTTAACACACAGCTGTGTCCCAAAAGTGAGAGGGTTTATTCTGGTATGCTAGCTGCAGAAGATTCTTCAGGACGTTCACACGATGTTGGTATATGCTATACTCTCTTTCTCTCTTGATTGCCCAGGAAGGGTGCTCTCTCCTAAACTCTCTCACTCTCCAAGAATTCGATTATTGTGCAGGATCAGTTCCATCGAAGGCTTTCCCAGCCCCACTGGCGGCGGCACGCAGGCGCGTTTCGATCTTTATTGTACTTGTTTTTCTTCCGCACGGAGAGTTGCAAAATTTTGACAGTTTCCCCGTTTTTCCGACGAAGGAGGCCTTTTTTGGCATGTCATCGGCAGGCAACTATCGCTGCTTGTCATCTACTTCGCCATTGGCATAGAAGGTGTGCGTTGGCATAGATCTGCGCGTGATGGACAGCACTCAAAAACGGAAAACCATTCCGAGAACGCTTTTAATTACTACAAAACTTCATCCACTACGTGCGCCGCCGATTGGTTATTTGATGGGGTTTGGTGGTGCGCTGTGACTGTTCTCGGAATTAGTGATTTCTCTGCTGATGAGTACTGACCTGACCTGTCTACCGTGTTGTGGCTGGGCTGTGTTGTTGTGGGGGGCTGAAACGAGCTGTCACGTTTCAGCAAGAGACCCCACCGTCGTGCTGTGTATTTTGACATCAGCCGAAGGAAAACAATAAATCAACGTTGGAAATATTTAGGGCAATCCGCGCCCCAGTGGTTCCGTGTTTTTGTTGTGTTGACACACAGAACCACCCCCAGAAGAAGGGGATGGGCTGTGGTGTGGGGCACAGCTGTTTGCAACCTACCAACTCTCTAGTGTTTCGTTTAGGGGTCGCCGGATTTAAATCCTTTCAATTCCATTTTCTTCCTTTCAAATGTGTTTTAGCTTATCCAAGAGAGTTTTATTACTAATTTCCACGTTGTTTTTCTTTCTTTATTCCAGAATGTTATCATATCTACGCGGGATTTAGAGCTTGCTCTGCGTTCAAGCGATACAAAATATGCCTTCCCAAGACAAACGGGAGTATATCGCCGTATCCTCCCCCGCTAGCACAGAGGAATTAGCGTGCTGCGTGTTCTGATCGCGGGCCTTACCAATGAAGAGAGACCCTGACGAAGAATTAAAAGGATATCGTAGAAGTTCATCGCGCGCTGGCAGACCAAGAAGGGGCCACCAATATCCTAGGGTCCTGTCAGTGTGCGTGTGTGTGTATGCGTTGTTGGTCTATAAAAGTAGCATAAGCTGAAGGGAGAGAGAGAAGTGTAAAGGCGGTCACCACCAAACACCACACAGAGGAAGGGGACGACGTTATTAATCCTTTCGGTGTGGGTCGGCTAACCTGCACCACTCCAGCAGCACCGCCATTCGTAGTTTAGTCGAGTTCCGTAGTTCCTCGCGGTAAGAGCACCTATAATTCTCGGTGTGTACCATACGGAAGAACATTCTTGCAATAATCATCCCCCCGTGATCCTTTTGCAGTATTAGGCGTCATTCGGTTGTGTGTTCTGGTGGCGAGACATGTAGGTCTTCGAAATCACATCATCAAACATGTTTTTCGCCGAGAATTCCCCGTCCTGCGATCCTAGAGTTCTATGGCTTTAAGTTGATCGTCTGTGCGGGGTTGATCGTGATCTTCCATTGAATACTGAGAACCTCTCTTTTTTATCACCTCTATCTATCACAGAATAGTATACGTTTGTCTCTCGTCCTTTTTCATTGTCTGGTTACGCACACACACACACACACACACAACACCCACTTCTATTGGTTTCTTCTTTTCGCAAGTACTGTAACTCTCTATACGCGCACACGACGAAACGCGTGACGTGTGTGCGCGCGTTCGCCATGTCTGTGGAAACCCGTAGATCCGAACTTGTGCTGTCTTATTCACTTGTTACAAGAACGGATGTATGGGATTCTGCCGTCGGTTGGCCGATCATCGATGATTCCCGTCGGGAAAGGAAGAAGGCAGAGATCTGTTGAAATAGTATCGAAAGAGCTGAAGGACGAGAACCAGAGAGCATCCGCGCACCCCCTTGGGGATTGAAAGCAGAGCAGCACCCACCCACACGGCGGCACGCTTTTTGTGGTGGTGTGAAAAATGGAGTGAAGTCGTCGAAAATCCCCGACGAAGGAAAAACGGATGATGGCGGTACGGAAACTTTATCCTTTTACGCGATGGTAGTCTGAGTCCCGTAATACATACGCGCTGCGCTCCTTCTTCGCCCAGCAACGTGTGTATATGTATGTTAACGTTAAATTGAATTTAAAGCCTGAACGGTTGCATCTCGCCAAGCACGTTGTTCTCTGCCCATGAGGTGATGATGTGTCTCTCAGAGAGAGAAAGAGGTAGTGTGTCTGTGTGTGGTGTCTTTCTTTTTTGCAGTGTTTAATCCTTTTCAGCAGTCGGAAAAGAGAGAGAGAGAAAAGTAGGACACACACTACAAGGAGAGAGATGAATTTAAATGGGGCCCACGGGGGGACCACTTTCTCTCTCTCCTGAGCGGCTCGCAGAATTTTCCAACTCTCTTAGCGTCGTCCTGGGAGAGTGTGATTTGTTGTGTGTGACAACGGTAAACAGTGAGCCACGATTCCTTCACTGTGTGGGCCAACACCAATTGGTGCTGCTTTTTCAGAGAGAGCGGGAGAGAGAGAAAGTTTCCCGAAGCGCAGAGAGAGCGTCAAGGATATTCTCGATCGTTTGTGTGCTGCGCCACCCTTTTGGGGGGCAGGATACGTTTCGAGAGGATATACCTGGCCACAGCTCAGTCAGCTAGCCAGCCACACAGCAGCAGCAGCAGCGCAGCAGCGCGCAGCAGTTATGGGTCAACACAAAGGAGGAAAATTCAACGGACAAACTGTCGCCAGCTAGGAGAGGTTCCCAGTGTGTCCTTCCGTTATTTTCAGGTTGTTTTCAGTTATATCCTAAGTTTTTTTTTAATTATGTATGTGTGTGTGTGTGTGTTTTGTGGTGGTAAAAACTGTAGTGTATATGTGTGTTTCGTGTGCAAATCGTGTGATTGACATACACAGCTGAGAGAAATGGGAGTAGATTTGGCTCGGGGTCCTATCCGGTAGTTTCTCGTCGAAAATGGTTTTGTTGAGGAAAGGTTCGCTTTCCTTTCTTCCTTCATAGCACTTTCTTAGTCCAAGTCATCGTCGTGTAGTAGCTCCCTCTGGGGGGAGTGTAGTGGTGTCTTCATATAGTGCAGTGCTGCAGTAAATCAGTAACCATTCTAGTTTTATGCACCTTTTCAGAAACCTGCTCTACCTTCCTTGTTCCTTGTGGCCCTTAATCAACCGCCCTAACATTGATCCTCGCTTGTTCCTCTTTATGATCCTTCCGACAACGCTTAATTTCTCTTCAGCAGTTTCCTTCAATTAGTTCAAATTAACAGAATACTATTGGCGATGTGTATGGTTTTAAGATTGGTAAAAATAGTTTACAATAAAAACGTATATCACTATCATATCAAACCTTTCGGCAATGAGCACACAGTAAGTGATGTAGAGAATGGCCACCACCCACAAAAAAAAGCAAGAGCCCACGCAGAATAATCACCACCTCACGCGTGGGTCTTTCTCTCGTCGATCGCAGGCTCAACGGTCAAAGAATGGTTGATAGGTGATAAACAAGCCCAAAAAATAAGTCCAATAAAATCAAATCAAAATCAAACGAACCAAAATTATTATTCGCACAATAAATTACTATCAAAAATATACCCGAAATTATACACAAACCCACCCTGTGGAACGGCGGAAACTCCAAACCCGTTGTTGGATCGGATGGATGCGATCTCCAAAATCCAAGAGGGACAAAAACAAAAAATTGAACAAATAAAATATCGAAACCAATTGGCAGTTTTTATTCTATTCATTTCCGTTTATCGTTGAAACAATCCTATTCTCTCGAACTTTTTCCCAAGTGTAGCACACATCTCTACTGCAACAGAGAAAATCGGGTGGCGCATCATCGGGCGCGTAAGGAGGATCTCATTTACTGTGGAGCAATACGAGGATCGCATTTAGTATTTAGTACGATGCACTTACTTTCATTATTTATCTTAACTCTGGTGGTAAAGTAATTAGAAATTGGCGATGGCACGCGAGCAGCACAGAAACGTGCAGTTGGACAAAACGGCACTACATTATTATTAGCTTACTGTTGTCGAGAGACCCGTTTGGAGCGACCTCAAATGAGATCCCGTACTTTATTCTATGCGCAACCTCCCCGCGGTCGATAAAAGGCTAGGTTTGACGATTATTCAACAGTCTTCCAGCTAAATTTATTTAACATCTTATCTAACGTAAAATTTCCCTGGTTTAGTTGGTTGGTTGGTTAAATGGGGCGGTTGCCTTTCTTTTCGGTATCGAGTCATTTCCATTAACCCAATCAGTTCAATTACGTTTTTACAGCAACGGCAGTGGTAGATTCATTTTTTAAGCAGATTTTTGTATTCTGAATCATTCATCATACTTTATTGGATATTGGATTATATTTTCGTAATGGTTTTCTTTAATTTTTGTTCGAATATGTTCATCATTCATGTGTTCAATTTAATTTTTCCAACAACTAGTTCATACATAGCGGCGCACAATATTTTTCTTTGGTTCTAATGATATTTACTTTTAACTAAAATTTTTCTTTAATGGATTTGTTCGGTTGTTTACTGTACTGAACTCTATCAGGGATGGATTTCTTTTATCACAAACTTGATGAACAAGATTAGTACAGACGGCGGTAAGTATCTTCCCTAGATGAAATTATAAAACGTAACGTCTTGGTCCTATAAAAGTAGAAATATTCATAACCGAGCTCTTCTAGATTGAACATTAAACACTATTTGGATAGAGTGTGGAACGACAAACCTCCGATACTTTCTCAGTACAAACAAGGTCCTTTTTCTCTTATTTTCACAAATCAATATTTGCATAATCTCTATATTAGCATTCCGTGCTTTACTTTACTACAAAGAAGATGATGCCACACGAAAGTTGAATTTTGAAGCATTATTGAAACATTAAAAATTGCTACACAACTCTACAAGTGTGAGAACACTTCTAACAACCTTTCGATGCAATTGCTCTAAACATGTATCAAGATTGATCAACAGTAGGACAGAGAGACTGTTTAACTCGTAGAGAAAAGGCCTTGTTTTGACCTGTAACCCGGTATAAATCTAGTTTGAGCTTTTGTGCTCCTTTCAATCAGGAGGATTCGGACCTTAAAAGCGCTCTCAACAGATCAATCCATAGCTTTTCTTAAATACAGCTTTGTCCGTCCCTCTAAGAATAAAAAAACCATGGCTTTGCAATAACCAGTTAGTCTGAGTCCGTCCGACTTAGTCCGAATCAATCCATTATAGCATTATTCTGTGTATTCCCTCATCAAATTGGTGGATCGATTAGTCACATCTTCTGATCATGACAAAGTTATGCTTTTACTATTGACCAATGGGGTAGATCTACTGTTTTAACTCTGCGTCATTGTTAAGCATCTTCCAGTAATTTATTTGCACAGAATTTCCTTCGCATTCTTCTCCGGGGGCCCGACCGACCGAACACTGCTCTCTTGCCAAAAGTCGTTAAAGTAAAGTTTACGAGGCAAACGGTTTTATACAGTGTCCGTAGAGTATATTGCGTGTCGCCGATGTGTGAAGAAGTCCTTGAAGAGTGTGCTGTGTCTCATGCCGTGTCCCGAGATGCAGACGGCGATCGCGCTGTGTCGCGTTCACTCTGCCACTGCTTCCGTGTTGAGGTAGTTGGTTGTATAGTACCGTATGTTTTTTATAACTCGACTATACAACTGGCTAGCTTGTCATGTGAGTAGCGCGCCCCGTTCGTCACCAACTCTAGTGTAGGGAGTTCAGCACCGGTTAGGGGAGGAAACTTTTATGCTTTTGGACACATTTCAATATGCATGTCGCAGTCACAATGACTGCGACAAAGAAGTGTACACAGCAGAGATTTGTCTTCAATCATGTGTTTGAAAACGCAGATAAATCTATAACATGCGAACAAAAGTTAATCGAAAGCTTTCTGTGGTTAATGACCCAACAATAATCATGTAACTGTTTCTGTTAAAAAAAACAACGCACGATGTGGCGGATTGTGCAAAAAGTGAGAAAGGAACTCCACCCGCGTGCGCGCCCGCCCGACAATCCCCATTTTCGACCAAAATCGAACAACGCTTACACCGCGAAAAATGTTAACGGTACATTTATATTTCATGGCAAAGCAGTTGTGTGCAGTGTTGGTATTTTTGGTTTGCATCGTTGACACGCTTTTACTTACAGTTACACAAGTGAGTTCGAATAATGTCTTACGTTGATGTTGAAAAAAGACTGTTTATGTCTGCTGACGGTACCGAAAATTGATGACGCGCGCAATAACCGACTTCAACTCGAAATGTATGTTGTTTTTCGTGCTCCTGCTAGTAAAGCAATAATGTCCAAACGGTGTGTTGTGCTATTAATGTTACGCGTGCACTGTTAGCTCTCATTTTAGTGCATGTTGGATTTTGTTTGCGTCTTTTGTTCCGTTACCTGTATGCCTTCACCAACTTCGTGTGATATATTAAATTACGTGTCACTTATTCAATTACCCCAACATGAAACATACTATAGAAGTATGTGGTAGCACATAAATTATAACCTGGAAAACAATAGAACACTTCGTGTCAGTGGTCGATCCCGCACAACATCATACTACGGATACAATCAGAAAAGTCGCAAGTCAGTCAAAAGTGACTCATATTGCGCGCGAAACACCACACATCAGTTTTTGTTTTAAATCACACATAATTCCACTGTGCGCCTCTGCTGAGAGCCCGTTACTAGCAAAAACAGTTCGGGGTTTAGTTTTATAGAGTAGAATCTATATACTTTTATTTGTTTCGTTTTTATGTATCTGCTGATTCCCTGAGACCCTAACTTGTGACTATCGTTACAAAGTTTCACAAGTTTTGATCTCCGGTATTAGCGGTTGAGATGCAACGAGTATATGTGCGGAAAAGTGAGGCAGTGTTGTTGGGGTACTTGCTACTTCTCGGTTCAGTGTGTAAAGAATATGTGTACCGATCGACGATCTTTTTAAAAAAGAATGGAAGGTGCGTAAATAATGTGTAAAAGTTGTTCGTACAAGGGAAATGAACAGAACACCAAACTCTAGGTAATGTACGCTCCATCACAGCAATATAAGGTAATTTAGTGGTTAGAACTAAAACGCAAAGATCAAGTAATCAAATCATTGTGTAGATCGGCTACAGTTTTATTTACAGTTCGTTCAAACCGGGGACAGTGATACAAAAATACATCGAAATATCATTTTCGTTTTGAATTTATTTTTGTTTGAGTATTTTCCTTCGGGAGAACACAGTAGTAGTAGTAAGTCCAGTAGTAACGAACACATTTTTACAAAAACAAAAAAAAAGGTTAATATTAATTTTAAATGTCACGAAGCGCGTTTTAAATTGAATGGAAATATTTTGAAAGTTTATCTTACCGGTGACTTGCTTCCATCAGTTTTCCACTTCCTTTCTTAGGAGCTTTTCGATAAAAAGTGGGTATAAGCTGGCTAAACATAAAGTAAAATGTAATCCTTTGCGCAAAAAATAACATTGCGGTGCTCGTCCTTCTCCGATATGACGCACGCTGCGCGCGTAATGTGAACGGAGCGCAGAAAAGGTTAATGAAATTAATTTTTCGTTCTTTCGTGTTCCTCCCCAAACGTTGCAAATCATGATCTTCGCCAGCCGGTGGCCCCCGTGAGACAGGAAGAAGGACCATGCGAAACAATGAGCCTCTGGGGCTGGCTCTCCCTTCGAAATGGAACAAATGTGTTCACGACGAAATATGTAAGAGGCCCACTGAGGGGCGAATCGAGGATCTGCTGCTGTTGTGTGGATCTATGTGCACAAAATCAATCTTTTTATATGCTGCAAAAGGAAGGGAGTACCTTCGATTAATCCTGTTTCGTTTGTTCCATGCATTGCCAGCCATTGCATTGAGCTGTCGCTCGTTATATCGAGTGAATGGAGGGGGTTGTCTCTCCAAAACACCACCTACCTTCCCTTGTTACGATGCCTTCCGCGATCTGCCAATCGCGCAAGATAAAAAAGGGACCCTTTTTTAAGGGTTTGCTGTAGAACCAGTTAACCTCCGTCGCTCAGACATCCAACAAATGCACCAAAAGAAAGATTATAAGAGAGAAACAAATGATTGGAGAGGTAGGTGGTACTACGTATACACTCGCTTGCCTCTAAGATCCATCGGACCTTTTCTTAGCACTCATTTGTCCCTGAGCACACATTTTGTCCCATTGAAGAACATAAGAGACCATGAGGTAATTTTTTGGTGGCAGAGAACTTTCATTATCATCGCGTTAACGATTGAGAAGACTTGGAGTCAATGGAATCAATATTTTACATAAATAACCCCTTTGAACCTTTAAAATAAATTAGAATCTTACAAAATTCGCGATACGATCAATTTTAAAACACCATTTAAGAAGGGGCTTTTGCTGTTGTCCTCATCACAACTTGTGAACCACAAGGTCGATACTTGTTTTGGGTATTGAACAAATGTTAACAATGATTGTTTTAAGGCTTCGTACAATTTTCTTCTCGTTTTGACGTTTTTTCATCCACTCGGTGGTGGACCGATGAGTGGTAAAGCTGCCCACCAGACTGATCCTTGTGATTGGCGGAACACACAGAACATAGCACAAAACCCAGCACAGAGTGTAGTGATCGCGTGTGTAAAGCGAAGGAGGGTTTGGCGCAGACAAAAATCGCGCGCATCAGGCCCTTTTCATCATCTTCGCTGCCCAAAAGGGCAGAGAACGCGGCGGCGGCACACAGTATCTTCTCCCTCGCATAATGCAACGAGGTAACGCTGCCGCTGCTGGTGTACTGCGCGCGCCACAAATGGCAAAAGAGAATCAGCGAAAAGCCGGTTTTCGAAGCCGCCGGCCAAGAGTCGCCGCCGTCGGTTGAAGATATGTTGTTGCTGCTGCTGCATATCAAAGCCAAGCGCGTACGCACCACCGTGTATGCGCGGAAGGAGTTGTAAGTAAAGCATCTCATGATCTGTTGTGCGATCACCATGGAGAGATATGCAACTGCGCGCGCCGCAAGCGCGCTCTGGTTGTGTGGTGCATCGCCAATAGAGGATCCTCTCCGGTCGTGGCCGGACTCAGCGGGCACAGTGCTTTGATTTGCCCCTTTCAGGAGGACAGACCAACTCGAGCAGACTGTGTGTGCGCGCCCCGAGCCGGGACGGGATGACCCTGTTGCTGCACTCGCTGTTCTCAATCAATCCTCCCTGAACTTCTTTCGCCTCCCTCGTCGCGCCTCCACCACAAATCCCCACGGTCGCCTTTGTGTGTGTGTGCGTGCGCTAAAAATAATGAGCAATGCTAAAAGGAAATAAAATCACAAAATATGCATCTCCTCTCTTCGCCACAGAGAGAAACTGTTCCTTGCATCACCTTTGCAGAGAAACAGAGAGAGAGAGAGAGAGAGAGAGAGCGAACGTACTTGACAGAAGAGGGAGGACAGATACAGATCAGGATTGCGCATCGGTCTTTTGGGGGTATGTGGCGCAGGTAAGAGGAGCTTTGTGGGAGATGGTGTAGAAGTGTAGCCCCGCACAACTTCGTCGTTGGTTCCATCTGTCTGAAGATCGCGCAAAAGCGAAAGTACAGCACAACCCAGTGCAGCAGCGGGGTGCGTGCGTGTGTGGCACGAAGGTTCTGGTACAAGAACCCTACACCCTGCGCCTGCATCTTCGTCATCATGATTCAATGGCGAGCCATGCTGTGCAGTGAATGTCGCGCAAATGACCGCGAAACGTGCGTTTCGCGGCGTGCACGCGCAACACACCACCAAGTCGGTCAACGACGATCAACTTTCACCACCAACAACACGCGATAACCCATCGCCGCCACCCAAACGGGGACTAACCCTGACTAAAGTGAGGATCAACGGCGCGGGGATTATCCTACATATTTACTTACGTATTTACTTTTACTATTTATTAGTGATTCAATTAAGATAAGTTAGCTGTAATTCAATGATCGCTATCGCATTGTCAGTGGGTTATTTGTCAGCGTTATGAAGTTGCCTATAACCCCGTGTTTTTTAACACTTAAAAAATTAAAAAAAAACTCTGGACTCCAAATTTTACTTAAATTCAAGAGAAGCGCGACCATGCGATACTCCTGTAACATACTTTGCACCGTTTTACTGTAATGTCAAGTTCTGTGCGGTCAAGCAAAAAGGGACACCCAACTCCTTAGGGGAAAGTATTTCTTGTACTGCGCCGGCTCGCTAAGAGGATGGCTGTGTTGAGCCAATATGATATGCATCTCTTCATACACAAACTAGTTCCCTTGTGAACGATTGGCGGGGAGGCTTCTGCCGCCTAGTCAATGGTGTGGCTTTCGGAACAATTCAAACACGAGTGCAGTATGGAAGAACATCTTTTTTAATTCGTAACGGGCTCCGGAGGGTTTATCGCAAACGACTTCAAAGTGATCATTCTGAGTTGTGGCACGCAAGATTTGTGGTTTGGATTTAAATGTTTTTTTAGCCCACGAAGAGAACGGCGCTCCGTTTTTTCTACCTTATTGGGTCTTCAAATAGACACTGTTCTATTTATTTTTTGTTACCCATGCATGCCCCTGGGCAAATGCACAATCTCCGGTTTTAGTAGATCTTCGGCCCCCTAAAGGACTAAAATTACTGCAGCAATTCGTTACGGCGCGCACCAAATTTAGCGATCGTGCACCGCTCTCCAATTTAATCACTGTCCCGCCGCGCACGGGTTTAACCTTGAGTCTCGTGGCAGGATGCGAAAATAGCAGAACAGGGCCATTAACCCGCAGCTAAGATTGGGCAAACGAGGCGAAAGAATAGTGTCGTCGAGTCGTCTAAACGAAAGACTCATTTCAAATCATTTATTCACCCCTTTCTTGGTGCGATTTGCAGAAAAGCAAAACTCACTCAGGACACGCGATAAGACGACATCGGGAACCGCGATTGCAGCGGAGTCTGATGAAAGATGACAGCCTAAAATTGTTCAGAAGCGAGCGAGGATGCAGATGCGTTTGTTGTGTTTGTCTGCTGTTTTAGGGCGGAAATTAGAAGTGGTACGTTAGCGAAAAAATCCCTGTTAGAGGGATGTGTGTAGGTCTACATCGAAAGTGGAGTCCTTGTAACCGGGTTAGCTGGGAAAGAAGGGGTTGTCCAGCAGCGGTAGAGCTAGCCCGTCGTTGCTGAAAAGGTCGCCCCGTTAGGGAAAATACACGATAGCATTTTAGGATGGGACGCGTCGAAAAGGATTGTCCGTTCTGTTGCTGTGTTCAGTTCGCCCCGCGTGCAACCGTGGTGGTCCTTGCAGAGAACGTTGGTGCATTCCCCTTTTTGGAGTGCACCACGAAAAAAGCCCTTGACAATGCGATCTTGTTGTGCGTTTGCACAAGGCATCAAGCGTAAACTGGTTGTGGTTACAAAAGTGCAAGAAAGTGCTTAAAAATCTCCCAAGGCACACGGGGTTCTGGTAGGCAGCAGCGCATACATCAGCGGGCTGTGTGCATTGTTTGGGTATGCAAAAATTCGATGCAAAGTCCTGTCCCGTCCTGTGTGTGTGTCCCACGGCCGGCCGGTTATCATATTGTCCCGTTTGGTCACACGCTTTTGCTCTTTCGCTTATTGCCCCTCCGGTGTGTGCAATTAAACACTCTAAATAAACGCACAGGATCCCATCCTGCTGGCGTCTTCTAATCGCTAGTTCGAATGCATTTTTTCGTGCTCGGTTCGTCGGACGAGAAACGCATGCTTCTAATGGGACAAGGGAACAACCCCCGTCGTGTCCGTTTCAGAAATTGCACGGAGGTAATCTGCCGACTGGTTTATGTGTAAGTCTTGACTAGGAATTGGTGCATGCTTTTGTCAAAAATGCGCAGAATGGGTTTTTTTTTCAGATTCGCATGCACCGGGAATTGCATACGAATGAAGTACAAAGTATAAAGAAAGAAATAGTCATTTCAACATAGTCAAAAATGTTCTATTAATATATTTTTCCCATCCCGAACCAATCCTATTTTAATTACAAAAATACTATATAGAACAATCAATTTACCGAAATCGTTATATGAATAGAGCATACATTTTCACTGTGGCAAAAAAGGGTTAAAGAGATTATTGATCTTCCTTTGGATTCTTTTTCATTGGGTGCTGAAATCCGCAGATCGAATCGGCGCGCAGACCAACGATCGAGCCTTGGAAGCGTTTATCGTGATGTGTTTGCTTCTGTGATTGTTTTTTTTTTCGTGTCTCGCCCCAACAACGGCATATTAAATCAAACACTGTTCCTTCGCCTCGATCGAAGACAGCCAAGGGAGATGGAGAGCGGGATATAGAGAGAAAGAGAGACAGAGAGAGATCGCCAAAGAAAACGTGAGAAGAGACGCCGAACAGGAAGTTCCACACAGGAACGACATCCCCAGTACTGAGACACGTGTGTGTGTGTGTGAAGGTACACTGCCGCCTCTGTGGATCTAAGCTGGCCTCCCCAGACCCAGGTCCCAAGACTCCTTAGTCGCGGGATTCTCTGGAGGTTGCGATCCGTGGTGCGTGCGGCTTTTTCTACACGTGACAGGTTCTCGGTGCATTTCTAATGGAGCTCTTCTGTCTCTGCGCTGTGTCTGTGGTAAGTCTGGTATTTCTACAGCGTTTGGCACCGCGATTCAATTTCTTTTCCATTTCTGCCCAACAGCCGTATGCTGCTGCATCGAGAGCATCGCCGCGGCCTCAGGAAGGAGAGCAGTTGAATGACCTTTCTCTAACCGGTGCAGCAGGAGGAGGATTGCAATCTCTAGTCCCGCAGAGAGTGCGCTCGCTCAGGGGATGCATCATCATCGTTTGGTGAGAGAGATCGGTTCTCTTTTTTCTTCCCCTGTTTGTTTTCTTTCTCGCACATGGTGCTGTGGGGCCCGTTTTGTCTTCCGGTTCGTTCTCACACCGGACGGATTTCCTTTGTTGCTGCATCTCTCTCGAGGCTGCTATTCCTTTGGGGGGGATTGGTGTTACGACGGCGGCGGGTACACACTGTGAACCCTTTTTTCGGGAAGAGACAGACAGACTCAGACGCTCTTGTTCTTTCGTTTTCGTGCTCCGCAGTCCTGTGTCCCCCGCGTCTTGTTGTTGGTGGTCGGTTGAAGTTGTGTTGTAGCTTCCCTCTCGTGTTCTCTTTTACTCAATCTGTGCAAAAATAATCCTCAAAGTTTTTAAATTCTTTTTTCAAGATCGGTTCCAGTCCAGGATGGCAGGAACAGCAGCAGGCACAACACACCACACGGCATCGCCCCTACATCATATGGCCGACCATCAGCCCATTCTTCGAGAAGATCAACATGACTCGCTGACTGTCTTGTGGGGATGGTCGCCGACTGATCCTATCCAACGTTTAACCTACATACGTCCTCGCCTACCGTAGAGCCATCCGCTGCCTATCAGAAGAATATTTGTTCAATGATTTGTAGCTGCACCAGCAGCACCGGCACAAGAAGAGAAAGGACATTCGATCACTCCTCTGACTGTTACGATATGCGCACCGAAGACAAAACGGCAAAACCTAGGAAACACCCAGCATGTGTCTGTCGCAAATCTCCAAGCAACACCAGTCCAAAAGTTGGTCCTTTCCAAAGTCCGGCAGATGACATTTTCTCTCTGTACAGCGCAGGTCCACGATGTTCTCCATGTGATATGGTATAGATTGGCAGGGATCTCTTGAGCGGGAAGATCAAAAGAGAAGAGGAGTTTTTTCTTCGCCATTGAGTGGCTGGATTGTTTTCGCGGTGGCGGTTCTTCATTCCACGTAGGATGCCGGCCCCAGGGGGGTATGTTGTCCAGAGAGGCTGAGAGAGAGAGAGAAAGAGTTAATAGTGAAGTTAGGGTTTTGCTTCCCTATTCTGCAATAACTTCCAGTTTGAATGTATGGTTGGCCTCACGTTCAACGACCGCTTACAATGGCATTTGCATCGATCAAGGGACATTGCAAGGACATTTGGGGGTAGCAGCATAAAGAAGGATGAACTAAGGAAGAAAATCGCGAAGAACGACAGGAGTATTTATTCCAAATGCTGGAACGCTCCGTTACTTGAGCTTTACGAAAACATTTATTACACCCACAGGGCAGTGCAGTTTGTGCATTTCTTGATGTTGTAAATCCATGTGCAGGAACCTTAGCACGATCATCGATGAGCACAAGGTCTTAAGGAATCGTTCATAAAAAAACAGAATACTAACCTGTAGGGATATGCTGCCTTACAAGGATGTTCGTTTATGGTAGCAGAGGCCATATCCTTCATTCGTGATCATCAACTGCGGCGGTCGGACACCAATCAGACTTTTATCATTTTATCACCTGCGCACAACCTTTTCACGGTGTGGACCTTGATAGGATAATCTATAGCCGCATTCCTTGGGGTGTGATTTGCTAAATTGATTCTCGTAAATGTGTATATATTTGGGCATTGGCAGACGCACTCAGCGAATGATCAATAAACTTCTTATACCCTTATAAACTCGTGTTAATCTTTGCTTATGTATATGATAGATGACAAAATGTACCATATAAATGGCATGCTTTTTCTATAAACCGGAAACGGGAAACCGATGATGGTGTAAGTAAAACAATTACGTTTATTTGCACCAATTTAGGTCAAGGCTTTGATTTTAGTATCTTCAAGCGATCGGCATTTGTGCAATTGTTAATTATGTAAAGAGGGATTTTGTTTCGATTCTTTATGTTCGTCTTCATGGTCTTTCTTATGGAGGTCTTCGAAACTGCTTTTTGACCACTGTTGCATAACCGACGCTTGCCATACTTTTGCCACACAATTAGTTTTATTTTGTGAAACTCTTGATCATAATCAGCGCGCATGATCACACATGCTTCTCGTGTTCCATTGTGATTTGTGTGTGCACTCCAAAATTCATTGAATTAGCTAACGGGGTGCCTGGGAACATTGTGTTGAACCCACACACACGCATATACACTGGGAATGCATTTTTTAGGTGCATTTTGAAAAGTGCGCGCGTTTTGCGATAGAGAGCGAGGAGGAAAGTTCATTAAACCCGATGGGGCGACAACGACGACGGTCGTGTTTTCAGTGTTATGGCGCTCTTTTGCACACACACACATTTCCACACGAAAGGCGCGACGAATACGAAACAAAGAGAGGGAGAGAAAGCGAGAAATTCGCGCCAACATCCATTCAAGAAGATGATAACAATAATGGTGGTAATAAAGTTAACAATACTAATTTCGTGTCGACAGCGCTCAGTAGTGTTAAAATCCGAAATGCTTTTCCGAGTCCGAGCCTAATTTTTGGCAATAAATTAGCAAAGTACCAAAGACTGACGCACAGTGGTTTCAAAGTACATTCATCACAAATTAAAACATTCGGTTACTTTTAATGTAATGATGCGAAATGGTTCAAAGATTTTAACTCCTGAAACGTGCCTTCATTGCCTCGATGTTTCAATGGTTCAAATACCTTGGGCATGCCATATGCTACGCTTCCGACGTAATTGTTGTATCGCTGCCAATTTTGCGTGTAAGTGGCGCAGAGCACCGCCAATTGCAATTGATAATTACTGTACCACGCCGTGTTCGTTGGGGTCTCCGGACTGTGTGCAGCACATGAAGGGTGCGCCAAATTGAACCGATAAACCAGAAAGGGTCTTTCCGGACGTTACACCACGTTAGGGTTTTTTGTCTTTAAATTATGAGGTGTAAGTGAACACTGTATCGTCACCGGGCGTAATCGAGAACCGATAATTAGCATGTTTTAGCATCGTGCGTCTCACTTCGCCTCAGTTACATTTTACCCCATTTTTAACAATTGGCCCACAGCGTGTATTTTCGTTTTCGTCACTTTACGGTGCCATTTGTTACAAACTGAACTGTGATAGCAAAGAATGCTTCCGTTTATAAGGTTCGGGAAATCGAGCATGCAGTGTGTTCTTTATGAGTTGCGAAGGCGAGGTCATGTTAGCTGCCTGACTGTTCTGGATCCGCGGAAAATGGACCGATCGCCGGATGTCTGCTTTACTAAGAACCTTAACTAGTATAGCAATCAAGAGTTGTAGGTGAGGAAGGAGATACTTGAAATATTGTTACAATACAATACAATTTGACTCGCTGCAAAGTTTGCTAACTGAAGTCGCATCACCAATCGTTTGGGTAAAGGAAATCAGATTGTTTTGTTTATTTTTACAGTATCGAAAAGAAAGGTCAGCGGCTTCAGGACAATAGTAAGACCGATGCTCGGGTAACGCGTTTTACTCAGTCCACCGGTGGCAGCAGGATGGATTTGTACAGACGTAGTACAGTCTCATTTCCTCTTCCGCTCGTCTGGTTTGTGCCTGGAAGAAAACGGCTTCTCGGTGGGAACACTTAGGACACGCGTGCTCTTCTGTCCGTGGAAGGGTGGGATCAGATATTACATCCGGAACTATATGCGTCAACTCACTAAAGTAAAAATTGAAATATAAAAGAATAAGTAAATGCTCGTTATGGGACATTCCATTTGACACCCGCAATACATACTCAATTTCGTGCATAATTTTGTTTACGTAGATGCAGTTTGAGTCGGCCTCCTGCTTGTAATCACAGTTCCGGCATGCGTAGAGGAGAATTTTGTGTTCCTTGTCCTCTTTCGGGTACAGCATATTGTTGCTGCAAAACGGGTTGTAAAGAAACCAAAAATTAACGTTAAACGCTGCTTAACAGTGCGGATCGGGGAGCAAATCTTCACTTACCATTCTTGGCAGAATCGAATACCCACGAAGCCGGGCCCATCATCGTGCGCCGCGTCGTATGCCATCTTGCTTAAATATGTGCGATTGGAACGTGGAAAATTAAGGGAACAACAAATCCAAGGGCTAAAACAAACCCGACGCACAACACACGATTCAGCAGTTCAGGACGCACAAGTGACAAGCGGATATTTTGGTTTGTGATTTGACAGCGCTCAGTTTCGTCAGCGTTCAAAATGAGCGCAAGTCACTTTTCTTGAGGATTATTTCACACAATCAACAAAAGCCAAAACATAATGGAGACACGTTTGATATTGTGCGATTGTGGGATATTTTCTCCCTATTCTTATTTCTGAAGTTTGTTTAAAGTGCTGGATCTTTTTATTATTCGATCGTCCAACGATAATTAGACGCATCGTAGTAGCTCAGTTAACGCTACGATTGAAATATTTCACTCACTTGGCTCTAGCTAATTCTCGAACAATCGAGAACATCTCGAACTCACGATTCACATTTATTTATTTTTCTTTACTTTTTGCATGTCAAATACCGCGCACGCATTGCAAGATTGAGAGACGCGCATTAGATTTTGTGAAACAGTTTTTGAAACGAGAATCTCCCTACAAAATGGCCAGTGGAGATAATCCAGACCAGCCGCGCCATCCGCGCAATCTACAGGTAGGCATTGCAAGTGATCTATTTATTCACGTGTGAAAGATGATTTTCTAATCCATTTGCAGGGTCTGCTTAAGTTTGCTATGGAAGCAACCAAGGACGAAGACGCTCCACGCGGACATTCCATGGAGCGAATGGACGAGGAGCGACGCCGATTTCTGGAGCTTGCCCTGGGAACAGTGGCCGTCGATATTGCTACAGAGTTCGAAAAGGCAATTCACATAATCGAGGACAAAGATGCGACGGATGAGGCGAAGGTCGATGCGTTGGAAGCCGTGTTGGACTTTGTGCAGGATGTGGATGCGGCAAACGATTTCTTTCAGGTCGGAGGTTTTCGAATAATTCGGCCAGGCGTGGAATCGCCCAACGCAAACATACGCAGCTGCACGCTCCGATTGATTGGGGAACTGACACAGCATAACGCATTTTGCCAGTCGAAGATGCTGGATATGGACATTCTTCCGAAATTGATGGAAATGCTTTCCGACGAACCGAAGGTAGCGGAAAATGCACTCCATGCCATGTCGTGTATGATACGGCACTGCGACCCGGCGATAGTCGCTTTTATGGCAATCGGCGGCGTCGAGTGTATTTTGCGATGCATGGAGGTTGGCAGCGAAAAACTGAGGGCATGTGCTGCGTTCCTCACGACTGGCATAGTCACATCGCATCCATCTTCGCGGGACGAGTTCGTTAAGCTCAACGCGGTGGAAATATTTATGGGAGTCATCAAGCCAACCACTAAAGACTACGACCCAGAGCTGGACACCGCGCTGTACGCGCTGAAGCATTTGATTGAATGCGACGAGGGCAGGCGAAGATGCTCCTGTGAAGAAAGTTTTAAGGTGAAACTGGATACGATTATCGAATACAGCCGAGGAAACAGTGCATGTGAGGTCAGTATGCTTTTCAAATCACGAAAATAACAACTCCTAATCTTGTCTTTTGTTTCATTACAGGAAATTTCGCGATGCTCCCGATTCATTCTAAAGCAATGCTTTTCCGATCCTAACGATGAAAGTAAGCAATAAACGATTGGTTGCATTTTGATTGTTGTTTGTGGCGCCAATAAACATACTTCCGATACGAAACTTTGTAAATTGTAGTTGATTTTTGAAATGCTTCAAAATCCGCAGCACGATGAAACGACGCTAATTGAGGAAAATAAAATCAAACTTATGGCCGAAGTGCGCTCAGTTGGAAGTGTCGGGTCGTTGACTGCGGCGCGAACGCGCATTCATGCGCCACGTGCTCATTCGGGAACGACCAAAGTGCATTACCGGTCGGACCCGGAAGATGATAAACATCAACCGTTTCAATGGACCAGGTTGGGGGGTCGTCGAAGAAATATGGAGCAATAACGTCGAAGGTGCACCAAATGATTCACGAGGCATCGAAAGCATGGACGAACAACATGTTTTCCTTTTAAAAGCACTGACACACAGAGCGAGAGTGCTTCGCACGCGATATTCGGCGTCATAAGTGCTGTCTAACGGCGCGAGCGTCACGCATACGCTGCTCAGTATCTGGGTTTTTGCGTCTAGTCCTGCGATCTTGTTGTTTCGCTTGTTTGCGACATGGTCCGAATTTCGTATTTCACCATTTTGCGTATCCATGTATTTTGTTTTTCGATCGTACAATCCCGTTTGCAGTGCCGTTACGCGCCCTCGTTCGTCTACCGATGGTTTACTTAATCTTTGATCCCGAAGCGAAACGATGGATCATCTGTTTCGTTCTACTTGCGTCGCACGAACCCTGGCACGTGGCTTAAAATGCTCGGGTGCAGTCTCCGGCCGACCGGAACGGTGGCTTCTCTTTGTGTTCACACATCCGATGGCGCTAAGAGTTTATTGTACGATCCCATTGACTGCCGAAGGTAGGGAGCGCCGTCCACATTGATCATTTCCGACCATCCGGTCGCGGAGGCGTTTGCGGTTCACGGTTGTTCTTTATGAAGAAGAAGGATGGTCCCTTATCTTTCGGACACAACGAAATAACGAAGACGGCAAACAGCTGAAGATCAAGGTTAAGCATTATTATGGGCAGGTTAGGAACCGTGACCCACGCAACCGCTTTCGCGAGGGCCTAGGTTTACTAGTACTAGGCGTCTCCATTGCACGGAATGCTAGGCGTCTCCATTGGGGGAAGAGAATGGGTTTGTTATGATAAACGTACGATTTTTGAACCAGCGTTGCAAAATGCGGCATTGTATTTAATTGACACTAAAGTGTTGATCACAGTGCCATGTTTTGCAGTTACATCGGCCCGTGGTGTCGTCGTTCTACTTCGTTCTTTGAATTCTTATTGCGTTGCTTCGATAAAGTGACCTCCTCAATCAACCCGCATCGAAACCACGCGTTACGTTTTACATACGACGAAGAAAGTTGGAAAAACAATAAAGCGAATTTAGAGCAAGAAAGTAGCTGTTCCACATTTAAGTAGCGCTGGTTTGAAAACTGACATTGTAACCTTTTCGTACTCCAAATGGTCAAAGGGGTTAAATATTGATTGATATTTTACGGTTTTAAAGCGGACAACTGCAACGCATCGAGCGTCGTGACAACAATGGGCCGCGAAACACCAACACAGGACCGAAGCGCAATTACCCATTGCCCATGGCCTCAACCGTTGACCGTTGCCGTCGGCGACAGACAGCGGGAGTCGCGTTGGCTCTTTATGGTGGAAAAATAAACCAATTTGGCAACGTTCGAAACGTGCGCATACCAATACACATACACCATGGACGATCCACCGGCAGACGATCCGATGGAAAACCCATGGACGTGGTGGTATGTTTTCTTTTGGCCCTGTTTTCACTGTTGCCCATCCATACACACACCCTGCAGCGCGCGATCGCTACTACACCCGGAAGAGGTACGCCAAGAACCAAATACTACCATCACGTTCACTGGCCGATCGCGCACTGTACACAGATTTGCCGGTGGTTTTGTTTTTGTTTTCCGACCATACAAACACCGGCAGTTGCGTTGTGCTGGTCCTTAATTACGCCGTCGGCTCTTTATGATGCGTTCGATGCGCGGTGAACGCAAACGACATATGGCCGCGTCGGTGAACCAGGATCCTCAGTCGACTGGCGGCTTCCAACAGGAGCGCAAGTAAACCACAAGAACCCTCCTCTTCCGGTGGACAATCCGGAGGATCAAAGCTATCACAAAAGTGCTAGGAAGTTCATATCCCGTACTAGTGAACGCAGTGAACTTTAGTAGCCTTTTTGGAAAACAATTGAACTATATTATTGTGAGCCTACAAGACCCCAAAAGAACACTCTGGAAATCTCTGGCAGCCACAGTGAATGAAGGTGTGCTGCATAGAGTTGGTGTTTGTGGAAGATCGAACTGTGGCGCTGCGCATTTAGTGTGGAAATTTGGTTGGGAAGTCCTGTGAACTCTCCCGTGAGTCGGACTGCCAGCGGTCGTTCACGTCAAGCCAGATCGCCATCGCTTTCGAGACCGCTCAGCTGAAGAGTAAGTGCCACTGTTCGTTAGAATTTAATATACGTATCTGCCCTTTCTCAAGCGTCCCGAATTGATGATTGACGGTTTCGTGCTCTTGTAACACGATCGCGACGCTAGACAGCATGTCTTGTGAGCTATTTTTGGGTCGCTAACAACGAACTGCTGCAGCTCCTAGTTCCACCGTCGCGCGCGGGAGCGAAAACCAAGGGTGCCATTGAACCTGTATCTCCTCGGGACGAACGAACCTGTCAGGAAGTGATGGATTTTCCGGGAACTTATGGGAAGAAATTCGAAAACAAAAAACGTAAAGCCTTTTTTGCCGTTTTCGATGCGCAATTTCACTGACAGATTCTCTCGAAGAAGAACGGCGGCCAATGGTGTCACGCCGCCGTGTGGCGGAAGTCGTAGTACAGCACGGACGGCGACGATGGATCATCCTGTTTGGAAGAAACTGGTTTCAGGCGCCCTACTTACAGCGAATTTATCGTACAGCCACAATATGGTCGGGCCCGTCTGATACAAATTGTGCCACCGGACACAATAAGCCGGAATTCACCATCGGTTGGCAGTGTTTTATAAACAACCGACCACGCGACGCTCTAGAAACGCCTAGTCATGGGGTTTTACCTTGCGTTTTGCGTAGTGCATTCGTTGGCGTTGCGAAAGCACGTGATCGGCCGTTGTTGCGTCGCGAACGTGTGAACTTTGGAACGGATGTGTCGAACTGGCTCTAGTAGCATTCGCTTTTCATCGATTTATGTATCGTTTCTACCCAGACACGCAATTTTACCTGCGACGCACCGCGAGTTATGGCCATACCTGTGAAGAAGGCGACGCCAAAACGGCCACTCCTGAGAACTCGCGCGGAAAATCTCACGATCGACCGCGATCGTGAGAAACCGGTGCTCATCGTGCGATCATTGAAAGGAAAATTTTGGCACTCAGCCGCCGCAAGAGGGAAAGAGCGCAGGAGTTTCAGTTCCCTGCTCAGTTCCGTTTCGTCGGATCGGCAAGTTACAGCGAAAGTGAACTTTTCATTTCTGAGACGTAGTTTTCACCGTCCAAAGCGGTGCGCCAAAAACGACTTTCAAGGTTCCGTTTCTTTGTTTAACAACAACTCACGCGCACGGTATCCCCACAGCTGCTGCCCGGCCAGCTACACGTGCAGCCTGAGAAAGGAAATCGCACGAAATTCGTGTGTCTAGTGGTGCGAAGGACAGTTGTAAAGACTTTACGTATTTTCTTTGGCACCGTGCGAGTGGCAGGGCCGCAGCATGAATAGCCGAGGTAAGCATTCACTGTGGGACTATGACGCTCGAGAAACCGGTTCCGTTGTCGGTGCCGAAAGGAACTTACTTGAGCGCTGGGTTTTGTGGCGCAAATCGATTACGACATAAAGTCGCTGTCCGGTCAACGGTCAATTTCGGCCACTAGAACCGCGATCCTCTGCTTCAGAGTGCTGCAAGTAGGAGCACAGAAAGAGCTGATCGTGCGTGCGGCGCGATCATGAGACGGCGTGACTGACTGATTTATTTTTGTAAATTACGAAAATCCGTTCCGTCTCGCTAGAGCGTCATAAGCGTGCATGGTTTATAAACGTTCGCCGTACCCAACAACTGCCGGTAAAATGGCCGAATCTACTTCCGCGTGACATCATGTGAGCACAGCAGCGACCAATCGAAATATCTCTGAACATGGTTTTTCGCAATTTATACGATTTAATGTATGCTTAGAATAGGCTGCGTTTGCAATATCATTAACTGGCGTCCTATTTCCAGGGCGTGTCATCACAATGCCGGCGGAGTGTGCGGCAAACCCGCTACAGCGGGCTCTCGCGGATGCTATCATCCGCATGGTGTCGATGGACGAGCTACGCATTCTGCTCGCCTGCGGTGCTAAGGTAAACGATCAGGTTACGCAGGGCCTCAAGCCGTTGCACTATGCCGTCTGGCAGAACAACGAGGCTGCGGTTAATCTGCTAATTGTACGCGGTGCAGACATTAACGCGATCGACGAGGTTGGCTACAGTGCCCTGCATCTGGCGGCCGAGCATGGGTAAGGCATGGTCAACGGGCTAGTATCCACTAGACAAGACTGAATCGTTCTACATTTTCCCATAGGTATCTCAATCTTGCAAAAATTCTGCTCGATGCCGGATGCAAAGTGGACTACCGGAAGCCAACGGACGATCCGTACCCGCGGACAACACTCTGTGACGAACCGCTTCGATTGGCATTGCGAAACAAACACTATGAAGTGGCCCGTCTTCTGCTGGATCGTGGCGCGGATCCGAACAAGCGCTACTTTTTCGGTTCGGAAATTAATCTGGCCACGGACGTGGAGAGCCTTGAGCTGCTGCTTACGTACGGGGCGAGCACAGAGGCTCGCGATCGCTCCGGAATCACACCACTGATGCGTGCGGTGAGAACGAACGGAAGTGTCGATTCGGTGCTGCTGTTGCTACACTACGGAGCCGATGTGAACGCGATGACCGATGCCCGAAATGATTACCGCACCGTGCTGCATTACGCCGTCCTGTCAGGTAAGACCCAACACAGATCGCGGAAAACAGCCGCTTTATTCAGCTAATTTGTCTGTCCGCTTCAGGAAATGCTTCGCTTGTCACGATGTTGCTGAAACAGGGTGCCCGTGTGGACATTCCTGCACCACTGCCAGAACCAGACCGGCCCAGCCCGCTCGATCTGGCCGTTCTGCGCGGAGATCCCGTTCTCGTGAGAATACTGCTCGAAAACGGTGCCAACGTCAACCGCAGCAGCCCCATCATTGGTTCCCCGCTGCACGTGGCCTGCGCCGACAACATCCCGAACAGAGTAGAAATCATGAAGGTGAGTATTTTGGGTTCGATCCTCGAAAAAATGCGGTTTATTCACCTTGCATCTACCCTGTGAATTGCCCTCTTGGCAGATGCTCTTATTTTACGGCGCCGACCCGAACGTGCGCGTTGTCGGTGATGTGGCCACCAATGCGATCCTGCGCCCCCCACTGGCCGAACTACTGGCAAGCAACGAGAAGGTAACACCCGAAGAACTGCACATCCTGCTGCGATACGGTGCCAGGGTAGGTTTCAACGCTATACAGTCCTCTGCCGAGCGCGTTATCACTGAAATTGTTTCTCCCCGTGTCTCGCGAAACAGGTTATCCTTAAGACCCAGTATCGCGACCCGGACGGTCTGCTAAACTGCCTTTCCAATCTGCACCACGATTCGGCCGCGTTCCGCATCATCCTGGATGCAGCCGAGGAATTCGACCCGTGTATGATTCGTCGCAATCAGCAGCTCACCGACGAACAGCGAGAACTGTTGGCCGAACGGGGCTCGGTTCCACGGAAACTGAAATCACAGATCCGTGCCCACTATCGCCGCCTGTTTGGGCGGAATCTGGTCGAGTTTGTGCCCCCGTTGTTCGTGCCGAGTGAGCTGAAGAGCTACCTGCTGTACGAGCATAGTTTTTGAGCCTTAAGGCCGCCAGTGTGCGCAGCACAAACGCCTCACTATTACTAGCTTTTCAGCCATCGCAACAGGAACCTGATAAGACTTAAAACGAACGGCGAATCCTTTGATATTCCCACCATATGATAGACTATAGATTGTAAACGACTGTTTCGAGCTTCGCTCGAGCGAGAGATGGACGCTTCGCCTGCGGTGGGATCCGTTCGGGATCTCCGGTGCTCGCGATCCGTTGTACTCCTTTTCCCCCCTAGTTGGGAGAGTTCATGCGACAAGCTCTTTTTTTAGAGTGATACGAGAAACGGTTGTGATATGAGGAGACGACACATTTGTATCTTGCATAGTTTTGTCGAGCGTAGGTAGCTTGAAAATAACCAATAATACGTAGAATGGTTATTGTGGTAATCGATGTTTTACTTAAATAAAATGAATAACGATTAAGTTTGGTGTTTGCTTTACAAAAGTTAGCGAACAGTGCCGAGTGGCATTTGTCTCTCTGACCTCAAACGATGCTTGTGGCACCGCGGAGCGCCAAGTATCCGGCAGTCAGATCCATCGGGAAGGTGCGTATCGTTTGATACTCCTCGGCGTTGTGGTACCGTAGCTTCGAGTGTGGGTCAGTGTACGGCGCGACCAACCCGGAAATGTCGGAGTACTTTTTGGCCGGCTTCAACGACGGTGGTGCGTTCACGGAGGAATCTTAATCGGGGCGGGTTTGACGTTGTATCAGGGCTATGATCGATGGCTTCGTAAACGAACTCGACTTACATGTAATGTCCGTCGCCTTCCATGGCAACGTTTTCTCGTGTGTCAGTATTTGCTTTAAAGATTTCCACTGTCGCTTTTTCCCGATCGTCGGGTTTACCTCCGAAAGATCTTTTCTCTTAAACACAGGTTTCGCCGTTTCCGCTTCCATTGCACGGCGTTCGATTGTGCGCCCGAACCGGTTGTAAACAAATCACCAACGCCAAATGTCTGGCCAACGAACCGGTTCACTGTTGTCAGAACCAGGTCTTGAACTGTCACATTTTGCCATTCTCGTCGTGTTTCAATGAAAATTAGATTAAGAAAGCAACGCTGGTGATTATCGATAGTTAATTGGATTGTGCGTTGGCCAGGTGGCCGCAAAAAACGGTCAGATGTTCACGTAGCGCGTGCACACCATCGTGAGGATTTTCCGCGTGCGACAGTCGAGAATGTTTTGAGTGCAGCGCTTCGCCAGTGGTGCACAGTTCCTTAATGACGTGGTGCTACCGTAACGGGCTCCGACCTCATCCAAGACCAAGACGAATGAAAGCAGCTGTTCCATATGCCTACACTAACACAAGGCCCGTCAGCAGAGGATTGCAGCCACGGCAGCAGTTGCTTTCAGACAGCCTCACGACGCTCGCGGCCCCAAGCATCCGCAGGACCATCCGCGGCAAGCAACTCTCAGCTTCACCCAATATCCCGACGCCAGCAACCGGCGACGAACCAGCGGAAGCGACGGGGGCCGCCCGACGATGACAGTGCCGAGGAACGCACCGGCTACAGTGTGACGGCGGCACCGGAACCGGACGACGATGCCGACGTGGCACCGATCGCCGTCCCCGCCAGTGACCCGAACAGTGCAGAGTTAAGTGTTGTGGACGGTAAAACGCGCCGCTACAGTCGGATCAGCATGATCATTATTTATGGGCGCGAAGCGCTCTGCATTCTCGCCCTACTGCTCACCACGTACGCCACGATTCAGAACACGCCGCCGAAGGTGGCCAAAGCTCCAGCACCGGTGCCATTCTTTTCGCGCGGTTCACTTGTATCAGACTTCCCTTCCGGTGCCCTCGGTACGGCACAAGCGCGAGTGGCCGTCACGGAGCTATCGTTCGTCTTCTACTACGCTCCGTGGTGCGCCGAGAGTCAGTATGCGCGCCAAGCGTACGAAGCCGTCGCCCAGCTCTACCACCGGGAGGCTCACTTTGTGGCGATCAACTGTTGGCAGCCAGGCGGCGAGTGTCGGCAGCGGTACACGAAGGTGCTCTCGTGGCCGGTGCTGATGGCGTACCAACCGAACGGGTTTGTGATCCAATACCACCAAGCGTGGACGGCCGGTGCCCTTTCGCGGTTCGTCCAATCGTTGGTGGCACCCCTGCAGCGGTTCGTTAATCCTGCCGACCTGATGGATCGAATGACCGGCAAGGATGTAAGTGCCACGCCGCACGATCGCACGATCATCTGATCTTACATTCGTCCATTTCTCGTAGGCTGTGATCGTCGCATTCCTTGAGGTGAGCAACGACAGCAAACTTTACCACCAGTACTATCAGGCGGCCGTCAAGTGGCTCGAGAAGGATCCGTTCCAGGAGGTTTCATTCGGGGTCGTGACGGGCGAGTCCTGCAAGCTGTTTGGCGTCGAAACGCAACCTTCCATTCGGCTGTACTTGTGGAATGAAACAATCGTAAGGATTCTCGGGTCTGCGACGGGTCGGTTTGTTTCGGTGATACCAATTCATTTTCCTTCTACGTCATCAGGAGTACGTCGGTAAGGAATCGTGGACACCGAGGGAGCTGAACGGTTGGCTCGTTAAACATCTGCAGGTCGTCTCGATGTGGATCGCACCGCCCGGGACGAAATCCAGCACGATCGCACCGTACTTCCGGCAGGGTCCGGTTCTGTTTCTCTTCAATCCGCGGCCACTGTATGCCGAGGGAGACAGTTCCGATGCGTACATGATGCTCCGGCAGCTCAGTATGCACTATTACAACTGTGCCGGTGATACATGGGTCCAGGAAATGGCCCGTGAATACATCGCCGAACAGCGTCTGGTCGCCCTCGAGCGGTACACTCACCGAAAGGTCCAATGTGGATCCATTCTGGGGCGACACCCGTCGCAGGATGACGACGAAGGAAGAGGGGCCGATGGTCGCCGTCGACGCCGTGGCGGGATCGATCGATCCACCGTGTCCGTTTCGTTTGTGAATGTGCTCAATTCGTCAAAGTTTGCCGATGGAAGAAAGCTTGCGGGCCACTCCGGAGGATCGGAACCCGATTCCGCGTACTGTGACATAGCCCCGGCACTGGCCGGAAGGTGCCAACCGACGGAAAGCTGCGGAGCCCGTTTCGGTCCCGAAAGGAAACCATCCCTGCGGTGGAGCGGTACAGGGCAGCAGCAGCAGGAAGAAGAAGATGGGTGTCCGGCAAGGGCACGCCCTACACCGGAGGCTTCCGAGGTGGTCACTTCAAGTGCAATCGACTCGACGCACGACTATCGGGGTCCGAAATTGCTCACCAAACAGTACCTCCGCCGGCAGTGTGAGTTGTTTCGGTTGGCGGAGGGAGATGGAACGCACTTGTTCTACACGGAGCCGGAAGGCGAATCGGACGCAATCTACGCTGCGGTCGGTGGATTGTCGTGCAAGCATAACAAAACCCTCACCTTCCTCAGTATGGACAGCTCGCTGTACCATTCGTTTAGCGAGCGGCTTGGGATCGACGTGCTGCAGGAACCGAACCGAACCGTGGCCTTCATCGTCGACGCCGAGAACGAATCGACGTACGCGCTACGGTCACCCATTAACCTGCGGACGTTGGCACGTTTCGTGCACGATTACTACAACCGCAGCTTGGAACGCTTTCAACGATCGTCCAACAACCGCTACGAGCACACGCATCACTTCGACGCGAATGAGTCCCGGAGGCACCAGGAGCAATTGCTTGCGGAACTCAACCGTACCCGGGAACGGGAAGCGAGCGAAAGAAGACAGAAACAGGCCAGCAACGCAGAGGCTCAAACTAATGGCTCGGAACCGTCGATGGTGGTAAACGATTCCACGGAGACACCACCGACAGCGGCTCCGGTGGCACCGCGGGAGTATCACTCGATACGGGAAATCTATTCGACCAACTTTCGGCGCGTCGTGCTCGAGACGAACCGCACGGTGGTGGTAAACTTTTACTCGATCCAGTGTGCCTTCTGCGGCATCCTGTCGCACTACTTGCTCACGGTGTCGCGCTTACTGCGTCACCAACCGCACCTCGAGTTCGTGCGCATTGACGGTGAGCGCAACGATCTCGACTGGGAGTACACAATGGATGTGTTTCCTGCGCTCATCATCTTCCCCGGTCCCGGCAGGTAATGCCATTCCGTCCATTGGCTTTCAATCCGTTAATATGCGACTCTTTACACGCCTTTCAGGAAATCGGAAAGCCGTATCTTTCCGCAGACCGAACGAATCAATGTGCCGAACGTGCTTAGCTTCGTGCTGTCCAATCTCAGCCCTACCGAGCGTTTGCATGCCACCTTCCTGCTCTGCAGCACCGCGGTAAGTTTCGCGTCCCTGAGAAGGTGATAGTTGCGGGTGATAACGGATGTTGTTTCTTTCCATAAACACACGCAGAATAAGGCCTCCAGTACCGATTGCCTCAACATGTTGCAGCACGAACTGAGTGACGGCATTCGGGTGGGATTGCGCGACTGGCGTCGGCAACCGTGCGCCCGGGAGCGAATCTTACGCCGGCTGCAGCTGTTGAAGCACTCCTACCTGGACACGCTCCGCTGTCTTAGTCATTCCTGTGATCTGAACCGGTTGGCGAACAGCAGAAAGCAGATTCTGCAACTGTGGCCGATCGTCGCTCCGTCGGAGAGGGTCTGCTAAAGGGTCCTTTCGCGCTGTTTTGCGGTTACGTTATGTTTGTTGATTATTTTAATGCAATTCCAATGATGAATCATTATAATTTAATTCGTTCTCCTGCAATATGCTTTATTAGTTCAGCAGCCGTTCTGACCATAATAATTGTAGCTAGTTATATTGTGTTGAGTTTGCTTGCACCATCGCTGCATTCGGTGCACGCATTCTCCTTTTTGTGGCCACTGATAAACCATTTCTATTGTTAGTGTTCGTTTCCCTCTTTCGTTCGTCTTCCTTCCTCATCCGTTGCGGAGCGTCAGGAAGTTATAAAAAGTAAAAGAGTAATGTTTGCTCATCTTGAAAAACAGAAAAAAGTTGATATTAAATACCTGGCACGGGTACACCTTACGGAGCCAACTCTGGGCGGCCCTGGAAAGCAACAGTGTCATGCGGACACTGTCCGTTTCAGGCTGGAAACCTTATGTTGTACATAACTTTAGTAAGTGCGCGGTGCCACGCGTGGCACAGGAGATTGCAAGAGACTCAGAGGCGGAAGCAAAGTAACACAAATACGAAGCTGCACTCCGAGGCGCGAAAGTTTACGCCGGCGGCTACGATATAGGAAAATAAACAAAATTCGAAAAACATGCATGATCTTCAATTTTACCGTACATTTTGGGGCCTGAAAGGGTAAACGCACACACACACGCCGGGTGATTGGTCATTTGATTTATTCAACCCAGCACGGCGCGCTATTGAATGATGCAAAATGAGAGGAACACTTGCATAATTCACACCATACCCTGTTGTGGTGCCGGATAAACAATCGTTGGGCCGTAATTGCCACCATATTTTGCCGCCAAAAATTCCACCGGATGGGCCCCCAAGTACACGTGCCAACGGTTACGCTTCAACACCTGGGGCCGCTGCTGCGCCTCCGTCTGCGTGTTCACAGGGTTGAGGTCATACGACCACCCAAGGACCCAGTGACCAATCGTTAATGGCGTTGACGAGTCCATAGGTTGGAGAGAACCTTTGGCCCGGTCTCTCCCTTGCTCTCGCTGTCTCACTGTCGCTCCTTACATGCTCTCAGGTGGTCATCGGTCATCGTTCGAAATTAATCATCCTTTGAACGTGTGTACGGGCGATTTGACGCCCGATGTCATGCCAGGATAGCGGCCATTGTTAATACACGCTCGCGATGAATCGATGCAGATAACGATGCCACGGTGCCGGTACGGTGTGTAAGGATGCGGCTAACGATCCAGTGGCCGCCAGTGCGTGACCGAAAGTGAACCGTGGTGGACGCACGATCGTGCCATTCGCGAGCCGACCCCCGAGCAGCGGCGCAAGCAGTAATGACCACCGCCGACCGCATCGTTATGGGATGTTCATCGTCCATCGTACTGGAAGAACCAACCCCACCCGCTGTGACGCCGGCGACCGCTTTCGTGTCGTCGATTGGCCCACGGAGACCCGAAACCGTAGCCACGGTGTACCGCCGGCTGGACGAAGAGATTTGTGCCCTCGAAAGCACCACACCCGGAGCGCGGCTCGTGACGGCCAAAGGGTGGGTTGAGCTGCTGAAAAGTTCCTCCGGCACACGGCGGGTGGTTCCCGCGTTGGAGGCTTCTCCCGAACTACCGAATGGGCTGGAAGAATCTCTGCGTCGAGCGTCACCGGCACCGGATTTGATCGACGGTGCTCGGAAAGAAATGGTTCAGGTTCGTAAAGTACGAATACTTTTGGCCGCCTAGTTTACGCTCAGTCCCGACTAATCAAAGTCCCTGGCAGGTCGTGCTGCGGTTGGACATCGTACGCAACCCGATCCGGGCGACGCAGCAGGAAGAGTTTATCGCTCGCCTTTCGCGGACCGCCATGGAGCAGGAAGCGGACCACTTTCGGGACGAGATGGTAGCACACGCACTCCGGCGAACCCTCGCGTTGCACAGCGCATTCGAGCGGCTGAAACGGTTGTACCACGAGCAGGACGCCCTGCTTTCGCCACTCTACAATGGGCCCGGGATGCCGGGAATGTCGCTCGACGAACAGCGGATAGACAGTGAACTGGAGGCTGCTCGGGATGTGCGTGACCGATTGGGCGGTGCGGTCGAGCAGTGGCGGACTGCCGGGGCGCTACTACGTGCTGCGGCCAAGGCACTCCACCAAACCGTCAACTACTGGGAACTGTTGGGAGTGAGTGTGGTTAAGGAAGAGGCTTCACAAACGATCAGCCTGGCGCTGGACACACGGTACACCTGTCACGGAGCTCTGATCGCCCTGGAGGCGGCCCAAGCTGCATTGCCGGAGGTTGAGGTACCGCACGTCACCATCCGGCAGCAGTCCGCCGTGCGACACGCGTTAATCTATCTCCTCACCGACATGGTCCAACCGGCCCGGTACCAGCACACGCGCGATGTTTTCACGGTGTTTAGTGCGAACGTATCGAAGGCCGTCCACTGGGTGCATGATTGTTACAGCACCACGCTGCGGCAGGACTACGATAGTGCCGATCAGGCGGCCACACTGTTGGCGAAGGCGTTACGCGAAGAACGGTTGCGCTACCTTCGGCGCCGGTTTCCCAATAAAACCTACACCCGGCCACCGGCAGCGGTCGGGTAGATGTGAATGTGCCAACGAGTAGCTACCGTGTGATAAGTCGAATGGAGCATGATAAGAAAGAAAAGTCTAGTTCGGTCTAGTGGTCTACGCTATCATCACTTGGCAAGCTTCTCTATTTCTGCCATCTCTTGGCTACGGGTGAGTTTGTACTCCGTCGTGTATCGGTGGGATCGGAAAAGTGGCCGCACCCAGGGTGTCAGTAGGTTGAGTGGGACGTGTTTCTGCTGGCCGCCGGTGACGAGACTCACGGCGATACCGACCACAACGACGATGATCGTCCCGAGCATCGAGTAGTACATGAAGCCGATCCGGAAAACCCACGGCACCTCGGAGTTGTCGTGGCCGGCCGCATCCCGATAGAACGTGCTCGTTTCCGTGCTGCGGGCGGTGTATGAACACATTAGTTGACATCCGGAGCTAAAAGTATCGAATTGATGGCCGCTACTTACCCGGTGGCGTTGAAACCCGCACACTGGTCGATGTGGAAGGGAAGGCTCTCGTACTTGAGCTGCCCGTTCAGATCTCGAGTTGCGCCCCGACGGCAATGACACTGAGCGACACCAGCGAAGTGATGGCACCCCAGAAAGCGCCCCGTTCGTTGACGTGCGGTGAAAACATGCCGAGCAGGAAGATGCCCAGCAGTGAACCGGACGTCACTCCGGACACGGAGATCGCCAGACTGAAGATGCTGCCTAGGCGCTCGACCACGAATACGAGCGCCAGACAGACGAGCCCGATCGTCACCACCATCCCCTTCACGATCTGGCTGGCCTTATCCTCCTTGAGCGCGAACCGGGGCCGCACAAAGTCCTCGAACAGCGTCGCGGACAGTGTGTTCATGCTGGTGGACATGCTGGAAAGGGCCGCCGAAAACACGCCCACCACGAACAGCCCGGGCAGCCCCGGGATATGGCGGGCCACATCGAGCACGTAGTACGCGAAAATTTGATCGTACTTCTGGACGATGCCGTCATGAACGGGATCGCAGCCGTGGTATTTGCCGAAGATCAGCAGCCCGTTGTAGACGGAGAACAGCTTCACCAGGATGTGGCCAACGCCAAAGATCCAAACAGCCCTGTGGAAAGGTCGGCGATGGTTGAATTCAACGGCTGATCGCTATTAGGGTTGGCTTACTTTTTGGCGCTCGACAGATCCGGAATGGTGAGGAAGCGTTGCACGCACTCGGGTGTTGAACCGATGTTCGAAATCCACATTGACGTCAGACCGACGGACACGAGCCAGAACGAGGTGCGCAGGTAAGGATCGGGATCCATGCTGCAAAGAGGGGGCATTATGTCACGCTTCCTACAATGGCGCTCGTTTAAACTCACTTAAACCAAATTAAACGGCCACCGGCTTCGGCTAACTGGAACACGTTAACGACACCTCCCAGCTGGAGCGTGCCGAGCGTCATCACCACGATCAGTGCGCAGATCATACATCCAAATTGCAACGTGTCGGTCCATATCACGGCACTGTGAATGGGGGGATGGAATTGCCAAAATTGGGCGTTAATAAGTGAATCTTCGATGACCTCGATCACTCTCAGTTTCAAGGAAGCCTTCCAAAAGAACCAACAGGATAGTCGGAAGGATATTATCATTGGAACATTGACGAATTAGCATTCTGGAATATTTCGAGACGAGTGTTCTAATAATTTTATGGACCCTACACACACACCTACCGAATGCCACCGAAAGTGGTGTAGAAGATGCAGATACCGCAAATCATTGGCGTTATGATGTGCACATTGATGCCCGTGACTGCGAATGATTATTGCATTGCGGAATGATTAGTAACTAGACAGTAAGGCCCGGCGGACCCGCTTCTCATGCGTCTCTTGGGCATCCCACCTTGGCTGAAGGCAATGGCGGGTGCGTAGATGATAACCGGGGTGTTGAGCAAACAGTAGAACATAAACAGGCCACTGGCCAGGGTGCGGGTGCGCTTGTCGAAGCGCTGTTCGATGTAGCTGTAGCACGAGACCGTCTGCAGCTCGTGGAACACCGGCAGAAAGACGTACACCATGAAGATCGTGACGACCAGGCCCGATATCGAGCAGGCCCAGTATTGGATACCGTACTTGTACATCTCCGCCGGAACACCGAGCATCGTGATGGCCGATATGTGGCTGGAGAAGAAAACGAACGACTGTACTCTGCGTCCCACACAAGGATCTGCAGAATGCTTACGTTGCCGTCATCGACATGGCCACAGGAAACACCTTCATCTGTTTGCTGCCGAGCAGATACTCGGCGGTGTTGTTCTGTTTCCGCTTCGCAAAGAACCCATAGTACACCCCGATCATGGCCGATATACCAAGCATCGAGAAAAAGATGACATAATCGGCCACCGTGAACAGAAGCCGCCGTTGCTCCTCCGGCATCACGCCATCATCCGTCAACGTGTTGTGCATTGTGCGCAGCCGAAACGGAACTCACAGTTCAAGATCACACTTCGAGGAGCACGATCACAGATCCCGAGCGTCACTTAAGCTTCAACACTTGTTGGAGGCTGCACACCCGGAAGCGGCCGACGACGAACTCCCTATTACGGTCGATTTGATATTTTTAGCCAGCGAAGATCCCACGAGCCGGTCTTCGACGCAACAACTATCGCACCGAAAGAACGTTGAGCACGTGGCCGACGGCAGGGATCGGCTTCCTTCCCGTGGGACAACTGCACGTAGACTGCCGCCGGGCCGGGCCGGGATGAGCTATTTTAAAAGATGTCAAGATAGTGGAGTCAGCCGCTGCTGCATAGATTTACTGAGGCGATCTGGATGTGGAGCGGTATGCGCCAGCTGATCTCGGACTCCATCACGCCAACGGTCGGCCGGTTGGTTGGTGGGGGGGGCCAGTGTGATGGTTGTGCGTCTGTTGCGGCTTGTTATCGTGATCGTCAGCGTCAGCGCCGCGCCTAATCCCTCTCTTTTCGCCACTGTGGACACAGGTAAGCCGCAGCCGGTGGTGGGGCAGCCGACACGGTACACACAATAAAGGAAGATCCGGTGGGAGTTCCGTGGCTGTGAGGGTTCCATCATGGGGGCATCATGTGTAGAGCACTGTTTGCAGATTGCCTTCCGCTAAGGCGTTGCAGCTGATCGCTTGGTGACGAGTCCGAGCTCACAGATAGGTTGGGTTCGAGAACCGACGAAGGCGGCAGCGACCGAGGGCCACAGTTGGCAAGCGGTTCCGGAGATATCGCGAACGTGGAGTGGAGAGAAGATACCATAATAATTGCCATGATTGGCGTGGAAAAGTACCTTGCGCTCCATCGCCAAATGTTACGAAGGTGAAGAGTAGTACAACGAAACATATAAACGCATGCGTTCGAGGTTGATAAGCAGATAACTCGTGTGTCACGACGGTTGGGCGTAGGAGATAATCTGCAAGCGAAAACGGTGGCGTCTGTCAATATTTACCATCTTGAAGTAGGTAATATTTTTCGGGTCCTGATTGTGGGAGAACAATGAACTGGCGTGACACATTTTTTATTCGACCCTCGCCAATGTGCAGCCCGCATCCGGAGGTTGTTGTCAACGTCTTGCTTGAGCGGGTCCCAACATGAATATGAATGACTGAAAGGGAGCGAGTAAGATCGTGGGAAGAAACGTAATCAAAGGTAAAGACGGTAAGGACTTTCGATAAGCGTATTGCATACAACTTGGAAGAAGAAAGAACGAGCTTATAGGTTAAGTAAATTGAAAATTGGGTACTCGAGACAACGTTAATAAGTGACGGTTCGCGGCACTGCAAAGCGACAATGGCTAAGCTACTTCAAGTGACCGCTCACCAATTACTGTTCAATTTGTAAACAACATCTTGACAAAATTAATTCGTTGCTTAAATATTTACGTCCCAGTGATATCTGCTCGGAAGGGTTTGTTAACTCGGAAGGTAACTTTAGAAACGGAAAAGAAAGTGCCCAATAATGTAGTCAATCCTTTTGCCCCAATTGTGCTCTTGTAGATAAGCCGAAAGATATGCAATAAATGTACAAAAAGGATGCTCCATGCGCTTCGTGATTTCTCCTGTTACTAATTAAGTTGATTCAAAATGCAAGACACTCTACGTCTTTCCTCCCTTTCTTTGATGAAAATAGCGAGAGAAAATCGGATCTTTTTTGTCCATTCTTTTGTTTTTTCAATCGCATTAAATACCCGGCGATTAAGGTTTTCCAATGAAATTATACAGAGCAGCAATCGTGTGTCGCTCCTTCATCCAGGGTGCGCTACTTCTTCGGCAAACGGAAAAGGACGACCGAGCGAGGGTGAACAGCATAGAACCATAACGGCAAAAGGCAGAACCAAGGCAACAAGGTCTGCTCACGAACCGTGCTTGCTCACCCTTGCTTGTTGTTGCGCTTTTCACCGCCGCCGCTTCAGTGGACCAGATTTTCCCTTCCCTTTCCCTCCCCGCCCGACTGTACTGCGGCCTACCGTAACCATGCGCAGGTATGAGCCCTTCCTTTGTTCCCTTCTGCGACTGACACTCACGCTCGAAAGGTATCCTTCGCCATGTCAATGGACCGCCGGAAAAACAGCGCACTTCCAAGCGAATCAATCAACTATTTACCCCGTTCCTGGTGTGTCCCGGACGGCGGCGGGTCCTTTCACGGTTCCCGCGGTCGATGTCCTTTTTTCACCCATCTCCCCATACCCCGAGTGGTGCCCGTCGATCACAAATCATTCGCTCGAACTCTCGAGAGCCCTCCGCCTCGCTGTCCGGCAGCCGGAAGGACATGGGGCGCGCGTCGTCCGACCGGATTTTCGCTCGTGTTTATTTTGACTCAGCGCAAGTGTCCTTACCCCTGGCACCGCCGCACACGCACACACCCTCCCGTGGTGGTGGCCTTCACGGTTTCCCCCTTTGGCGGCACTGCTTTCCGGCGCGCCACATTCAGAAATCAATAAAAACACACATTCAAGTGGCGCCTGCGCCGAAGGGCTCGTGGTTGTGTGCGTGTTGGACTGGCCAGATTTTTCCTTTGCCATCCTGCGTGTGTGTTGTGTTTTGGGTACGCAAAACAGCCAACGACAGGCGCAGTCGGGCGCCAGGAATTCCAGTAGTGCACCTTGTGCAGAGCAGACGACGACGACGACGACGAAGATTTCTTGTTCCTTGTTGGTAAGGTTTTTGCTTTATTGTTTCTGGTGGTTACTTTGTGACACTTAGCGACGAGTTGTGCATCCTTTCCACCAGTGTGCGAAAGAACGAAACCGGAACCGGAGAGAGAGGGCGGCGAGATGAGTTGCTTCGGGGATTGCCTCGAGCTGGGGCCACCGCCCGATATGATACTGTCGATGCCACCGCCGCCGCTGTCATCGTTTCTGTTGCCCCGCAATGCGCTGGTGGCCAGCGGCAAAGGTTCAGGTGGTGCTGGCGGGGGCAACAGCAACCACAGCCTTCTGTGCAGTGCCGCCTTCATCTGCGAACCATCGCTCAAGGCGAACGAACAGTCCGGACTGGAGTTCGTCGAGCTGCCTGGAAACGGTAAGCGCCCTCTGGCGGCCGGTGCGCCAAACACGGGCCGCATTCCGGTGACGTGCGTTGTAACCCCCTCGAACCGTTGTGTCTCCGTAGGCGTCGACGATACCTGGGTGCTGGTGCTGATTTCGTCCTGCGTCGGTGTGCTGCTTCTCGGTGCCCTGCTGGCGATGGTTCTGCTGAAATGCCGAGAGTAGGTTCCCGCGAGGCCGAGGCTTCCCAAGATCCTTACTAACGCCTTCGTCTTGTCTTCCAGTCGGTTCTGTATCCGTTGCAGTTCGTTCGGCTACTCATACCACGATAGCAACCTGAAGCAGCCACCGCTGCACGCCCTGGCCGAACCGACGGTGACGAAAGCGGCTGGTGGGTTCCTGGCCGGTGGTACGATCCTGTATCCCACCAATCACGTGGTGCACCACACCAACTCACTGCAACACCACCATCACCACCACCAGCATCACCATCAGCAGCAGCACCATCCGCACCATCAGTCGGGCACGGTGTACGGAACGGACAATAGGACTCTTTGGGCCGCCCTGACACCGCATGGTACGCAGCACTTCATCACCGAATCGTATGGGGCCCATCCGGACGATCACTATGAGGTCATCGATTACGGGCGCAAGCACGAGCAGTACATTCCGTCGGCCATCGGCCCCGCGGCTGGCGGGACGATCGTGAAGAGCAAGAACTCGTTCGAGAACTCTGGCTTCGTCGACTACGACTACGAGGATCCGACCCCGCTGATGGAGTCGTACGGTGGGGCTCACTTTGACGATATGGATTCGGGCTACCAGGAACCGCAGGAGGTGCTGGGCTCGCTGAACCGCCCGGCGCTCCAGCGCTCCACGCTTACCGTTTCATCGCCGACCCGCATCGAGAACCCGAACATGGCGCCCCTGAATCTCTACCCGACCGCCGCCCAACCGGTGCGGGGCGCTACCGGAACTCTCGGTTCGGCCACCATGGGCCGGAAGTCCGGCGGTACCGGCGCTACCGCCGGCGCCGGGACACTATCGCGGCGTATTAGCGATATCAAGAACTGAACGTTGAATCGTCCACCACAGCAGCAGCAACTGAGACGAGTGAGAAGTTCCAAATGGACATTCCTAACAAACGGACAGAGTGGAGTGGCCGTTGAAAGAAGGATATCTCTGTGCTCCGTTTTTTTTCCTACACGATAATTATTTACACGCATTGGCCGCTATATAGAGAGAGAGAGACAGAGAGCGGATCGAAACTGAAAGGGATTGAACTTGATGGAATTTCATGGTGAGAAAAGAATGTTCCTGGAAACCAGATGGTAGAACAGCAGCAAGTCCCCATTCACCTCTATAAAATGCACTCGGCTTTGCGGCCGGCACACACTCCACTAGTCACTAGCTACAGATCGTAACACGGTAACACTATTGCGCATACAGACATTCTCGCTAAACCATGGACGGCAAGGCAGACCTACTATAAGATACGCTCAGGTTCACCGTCACGGTGGACCACTCTTTCCGGCGGCAGACTGTAGTGGTGGCAAAAGTCCAAGTGATCGCTTCTATAAACCATGCCCTCAGGATGGCCGACATCGGATCGCCGTCGGGTGACGCCATCGGGAGGTGCAGCAATAACTACTCTAACTAATAATCACTGTACGTACGTGGGGCCTCAGGGCAGTTACTGAAGGCGCGGCAGACCTTTCGGACGCATAGTAAAATCCTGGCTCAAATTGGCGATGCGTTCCGTTCCGGCAGCGGAACGAATCAATAAGTAATAAAGTAATAGAACTATGTCGCGTGTCACAACTCGGTGTTTTGGGTGGCTTTTTATTTAACGCATTTTGCCGAACGAAGCGGAGACCATAAACATTTCGACGGAATGGGTGATCCCGATTAAAGTGGCCATTTCGTTCCAATAGTTCGAACGAATTCCGAACCGAACGGGGAGGTTATCTCAATAACGCTGATCTTTAGCGCGATAGGATCGTGAAGGAAGTGTGACCCATTTGTACGCTATTTTATGATGCGGCTTAATGTGGATCACATTACGACATCGAGGGGCGCCGTCCGTTGAGTTGGCCCACTAGCCATTAAGATTGCGGGCCGATAGCAGCATTCGATCGAGGGGAGGAAGAACACAGAAAGATAGACACAGTGGTTCACATCGATCAATACATTTATTACACAGTCCTCTTCTGTTGCTACATCACGCATCACACGCACACGCCTCGCTATCACAAACTATAGACGAATCGCTGGTGCGACGATTAGACGTAGACGTTTATTACACAAATCCTGGCGCGCCTGGTGGCACCTTATGAAGCCCCATTTCTCCAGTAGTTCTGTACATAAGCCCTACACGCTAATAAGTCTTTCTAAACACACGCACACACATTGTTTTTTCCGGAGTTTGTTATAAGAAATCCCGTCCCGTGTTCCTTTTGCTTCAACACGCCTCGATGTCCATCGAGCGGTGCGCGGACTTGTTTCGCCGGCACAGCTGCAACACGATGTCGCCCGTTTTGATGCTCTTGAACATCTTGACCGCCTCGAGGTGGGTCAAATCGTGGCAGACTTGCCCATTGACGGCCAGCACCTCATCACCGGCCCTCAGTCGGCCATCTTCGGCGGCCTGGCCAGCCGGCAGGATGCTCTTGATGAAGATTCCGAGTGCGCCGCGGGGACTGTCGCGCCCGCCGACGATCGTGAAGCCGAGTGACTTCTTGCCTGGACCCTTCTGGAAGCTGACCGTGTGGAACGAGCAGAGCGAAGACTTGGGCCGCCGGGGTAGCGTGCAGAAGTTGCTGGTGGACTTGTCCAGGTCAGCCAGCGAGCTGGTGCCGCTGCTTGTTTCCGCATCGTCCGACGCTCCGCCGCCGCCACTGCCGCCGTGCAGCTCAAGCTTCTCGTCGTCGCACAGGTTCATGGTGCTCTTGGCGGTGCCCAGTTGGGGTTGTTGGCCGCTCGGCGACACTTGCTGTTGCTGAGTGGTTTGCTTGCCAACCAACGAACGGCGTACCACTTTCGATGTGTTGGCCGTGGGAGTGTTTTTCGTGAACGAACGCCGCTTGGCACAGTCCAGCGACGGTGGCTGGGAATCCACCTCCGTGCCCGGAATATTGTCGCATCCCGACGCCAATGGGATCGTTGGTGATGGTGCTCCATACTGCTGTTGCTGCTGCTTGCACGCCACCATCGACAGCGGTTGTTGCTTCGTGCGCCTCGGTGTCCCGAGGGTGTTGTACTTGTTTCCATCGATTCTGAAAAACACACACAAAACAACGGATTAGCTCCGGTACGGTTTTCTGGACCCTACACCCTGACACCTACTTGATGGCGATCGAAGCGTAGTGTGCGGTATCCTGTTCGGATCCGGTCTCGCTGCCACTGTGGTCGCGCTGCGTTTCGTCCTCCAGGTACGAGTCGAGTGACGTTTTGCGGCTGTTCCGGAAGAGCCGCCGGCTGACGGACGGTGGACGTGATGGTTGCTGCTGCGGCTGCTGATGATGATCGTCAGAATCGTGATCAGTGCCGTTTGCCCTACTGCGACAAATGACAAGATCGATACTGGAGCGGCCCCCGCCACTGGCGCCACGGCGTGTACAACCGTTCAGTAGGTCCTGGACCTGCCGCGTCGACAGCCCGCGAAGCCGCTTTCCGAGGATGTTGACAATTTCATCGTTCGGTTGTATCGAACCTTCCCTGTTTTGGCGGAACGAGAAAGCGAGGCGTGGTCAGAGAAACCAGATAGGATTAGGGAAGGCATAAGGTCCGGTTGGTGCTGTACAAGGTCGATATTGATTTTGATCCAGCGACCTGTCAAGCGGACGGTTACTACTGAGACACGGATCAGTGTAATTTTCAGCAGATGTTCAAAAATTAATATCGAACCAATATCAAACCGGTCCGAAGATCATCGATCGAAGCCATACTAACCTGTAAACAAGCCCTCCGGGCAGAACGTGGGCCACCTTGTAGCGGTTGCTGACTTCACCGTCGGGGCTGGCCATCGGTGTGACAATGATGCCCAGTGCTCCCGTTCCGCCGTTCTCGTCGAACGTTTCAGCACCAGCACCGCTCTCCGGCTCGTCCAACCGGATGGTGACCAGCTTGAACTCGGTCGGCTCCGTACCGCACCCGCTGGTTAAGGCCGCCTTTGAGGGAATGCTTGGGATTCCGCCGGTTCCGGAGTCGTGGAAAACATCGTCCGTTTCGAGAATGGACGAGGCACCGGACTCGTTCACCAGAATGCCGGAATCCCCGTCCTCGGCGTCGGTGTGGCCACTAGCAACGGACCCAGCACCGCCACCGCCACCGAGGCTGATGACGGTCGCCCCGCTCACCAACAGATCCCCGTCGACGTCGTCGATCGATTGTGGTGGTTGTTGCGGCTGCTGATGCTGTCGCTCCTCAACGTCCTCGTAGTCCTGGTGCTCTTTGGTGCTCATGTTCCGCTGGAAGTCCGCCAGCCCGGGCAGGGCTCCGTAGCTGACGCTCCGACGGCTCGCTTCCGACAGCTTCGAGGGTGACTTTTTCAGTGACTTCGTCGTCGACAGATGGTACGCCCCGACGGTGCCGGACTTTAGTGACGCTCCGCCACCCGTGGCGGAGCTGTTGGTGGAGTATATGCGCGAAAAGAGCTTCTGCGTCCGATCGGACATCGCCCGGATCTTGTTGGTGAAGTTGTCCTTCTTCTTTGGAGTCTTAAACACCGGCAGCGTGCCGGTGGCCGACGCGATCGTTTCATTCCGGAGCGCTTCCAGCCGCTGCTGGTAGGCGGCCTCGATCGGTCCGAGGCTGGTGCGCATCTGCGCAAAGCCGTACGTTTCGTCGTGATCGGCCGGATCCATCGCCGTCGCGGACGGATCGTTCTTTGGTACTGACGCTACGCCGACTTCCTCCACGGTGTCGGACCGCTCGATCGTGACCACACTGGAGGCGCAGGAGGCTGATGATAAGCGACGTCGCTCGAGCGTGCGGAATAGCCCGTTGCCGTCACCAATACCAGCAGCAGCAGCAGCAGCGGCGATCGTGGAACCACCGCACGTTGTTTTGATGCCGACCGGACTTGGTGGCTCGGGAGCTGCGTCACACGCTCTATCGGCGCCCTCTGTCGGTGATCCCAAGCGATGCAGCTGCAGCTGATCGGTGGTCACGCTATCGTCGTCTGCGGCTTCCTGCCTTGCCGCGTCTGCTGCGGTGGTGCTGAGAAAGATTAAATCGTCAACCGATTTGTAGAACGGATGCCGTGACGTGACTTTCGAGGCGTGCCCGGCCGCCGCCGGGGGCTGCTCCAGGCTGATCGGCTGCTGGTAGCAGGAGAGCCGCGTGCTGCCGAGCGGATTCTTCTTCTCCCGGTACGGAACCGACCGCTGGCTGAGCGACGGGCTGCGACTCTCGAGCGTGTCGACGATGTTGCCGATCGATCGGCTCAGCTGTTTGTAGAGTGAGGTACTGGTGGCGGTGACACTCCCGCTCTCGAATCTACCGTCGCTCGCGGTACCATCTCCGAGTCCGGCGGCGGAACAGCAGCTCTTATCGGTGGCGGTGGTGGCACGTTGCAAAATTCTTCGCGAAACCGGCGTTGCAGTAGTGGTTCCTCGCTCGCTCGTCGCGGTCACCGGACCGGTCGGACTGGTGGTATTGGTGGAGCCGCCGTTCACCACTTGGTGCTTGTTTTTGATGCGCACCGGCGAGACGTAGCGACCTTTGGGCCGTTCGATAACCCGCCCTTCCTCGATGCTGTAGCAGTTGATACCGGACGAGCCGCTCCGCTTGGCCCAGTTGACGGGCGAAAGATCTGAAACGAGCGACAGGAAATCGTCAACAAATAATGTCAACCAAGGGCCACTAATTAATCATGGCGAGCGAAGAATTATCATACGTCCGTGCGGTATTCACTCAAAGGAACAAGAAGTTCCACCTATCCCCCACCGAACCAGGACCAAGAGGAGCCACCATGTTGTGCGGGAACAGCGCAAACAGAAAACCAAAGTCTACTACGCTCCCCGAGCGGGAGACAGTGAATTATGACGCCGACACAGCCAAAAGATGTCCTTTCACTTCACTCGTCGGCGCAGCAAGCAAGATTTGGTCCGGGTGTGCTGCCATCACATGGCAGTGACAACCACTCTGGAATGTAATCCGGAAACACGTTCGGGCGGTTCGGGCGGAGCACGTGAAATATCACATCCAAGCAGACGACGATCGGAGTCAAAGTTGTGTGTACTTTCCCAGCGCTCACCGCTTTCTGTCACCGGTTGGGGCTTTGTTCTGGAGGCCTCGTTCCGGTCCACTTTACACCAAAAATGGGATCACCTCCGCGCGCTTACAAGCCTTTCTAGACGGAGAGCGAGGTGCCGAAATATGAGGTGCCATAACGCCGAGCGTTACTTCGGGTACTGATACGCCTACTGCGAAAGGTTCTGTTGGAAGGGTTCTGTGGAGTCGCTTGTCTCGCACTGTACATTTCACGAGAATCGACGAGAAATTCCGCGGAATGCATCCGCCGATGGCGACGTCGTCTAGAGCCGTCGTGTCGCTGTTGGCCCTGGGGTCAAAAAAGAACCCAGCCCGTGTCCTCCGTCCGCCGCGCCGCGGTATGTCCCACGGAGCAGAGAGACACATCCGTTACGCGCTTCGTTCGTGGAATGAATTCATAAGGAAAACTGACACGATGGGACCAACGCAACGCGCCGCGCCAAGTTCACGGGAGACGTTCGACGGGAAGTCGTTAGCACTTCTTCTTCTGAGCAGGCGCGCGCATGGTTAGCATCTGCCGAGAATTGGTCGGGTTGCGCACGCGGATCTGGACCGGCACGGCCAGTATCCAGTCCAGTCTATCACCACATACACTGGTGTGCCCCATCTGGCTGGGCAGCCGCGTGTCCAGCTCACCTTTACAATTGGGCTCTCGTGGGGAAGTGCAGCGGACTGGCGCACGCCTCGTGGATGTTTGCTGACTCTTGCCCTAAGGACGCCCCTCGGGTCTCGGGCCGCGTAGACGGACACACCACTCTGTCACCACTCTAGACGCCACACGGCGCGCAAACAGACTGCAAGTCAGACGGCGGCGCCCGGCCCAGGTCGGGCCGGCCGGATCGGGGCCGGTGAATGTGTCGAGACACACACACACACACCCGTGTACGCTCGATGCATGCGTGAGGTCGAAACGGAGCGAAACAGAAAGAGAGAGAACGAGTGATCGAAAGTGAAGTCAAACGCGAGGACACCGCACTTGTCGCAGGGGACGGATCCATGACGCATACTAAAGTGACCCCCAGCGATCGGAGTGGGGCGGCGACGTGGGGCGTGCTATGATCGGGTTCCGATCAGCTGCGTTCGACGCTAGTGACGTGAACAGCTCCCCAACTGTGATGGCGGTGATCTTCTGCCGATCGTAGCCGGTTTTGTTTGTCTGTTTGTTTTGTTCTTTTGGCTGCTCGATGGAAAGTTGCTGGCCGTAATGGCAAATATGTGATCATCATGTTTTTGTCCGCGTTTAGACCTCCGCGGAATCCATAAGGCACGCCGGATCACCATGATGATCATCGCAAAAAGTGAGGTTATGTGGCACACAATAGTTAAACACACGGGTAGTAAGAAACGGTCCGAGGTCCGAGAGGGAGCTTCTTAGGTTCGATAAGTCTGGCAATATTTGATTGACACCTTTACGCAAAGAACATTAGCTCGTTTTTCAGGAACAAAACGCTTACCCTAGCCTAGACGACCAAGGGAAATCGTCAGAGGATCGTTGTTTTTTTCCAAAAAGACAAACTATTGATACAGGTTACGTTTGCCAAACAGCACCTCGTGAGCTGAACACCACGGCCCCATGGCTGTTCCACCCGGTGACCGCAAAAACAAGGTAAGCATATACAGTCCGCCAACAGTCATGCGGGGCCGGTGACAGCAATAAATTAACATAAATATACATGGTTCGATCAATTAACAGCTGCGACGACGGTCCCATTTGGTTGCAGCGATGGCAAAAGTGCGAAAACAAACCCCACCAAGTCGCCGGCGGACCGTATTTAGCTGTCTCGGTAGTCGGCAAAGTGTTCCAGTGTTCCGGTGGGCTGCGTAGAAGCCTCAGGAGCACCGTTACCGACTCTATTCTGGGGGGTTTTATTTGGGGATAGCGAATTTAAATAGAAACGCAAAACAAACATCGACTTTCTGAGGTGCGCTGACCTCCACTGGGATGACACTGTTGAATTCCGTTCGGGAATTTTACCAAACGTGATCACTTAATTGACGCATTAGCATCGAGTGAAACGCAGCACGTTATGTAGCCTAGACCAGAGAGCGGAACTTGAAAACCAGATGTCGCACCAACTCTCGGTTCGATAAGGGAAGGCCCACAGGGCATACCATCATTCCGTTGAGTATGATTCATTGCACGAAACGACCAAAGCGCACGTGTTGGTCCATTAGTTGCCGGGGAATCCCCGTGGCGATTGCGGGTGCATAATTCCCTAATTTGTGGTGAGATAACTTCACATGCGATCGGTTTGCGGGGGGTGTAACAATAGTGAACACAATCCACTCGCTGGTGAATTCATTAACCATTTCTCCTTCGGACGTCGGACGAACGATTGGACTTCGCCGGTGCACAACGGTGCAGGCAACAAAGGAGTCGATCCGTGAAAAAAATGTAAACCCGAAAGTGAAAATAATGATTTATTTGGCCATCCTCCGCAGCGCAGCGACACACAGCAGCAGACGGCACGCATAGTGAAAGTGAAACAATCGTGCACAGTCCCGCAGCGATCGTTTTCGCAACCCAATGCACACCACCTGTGCTTCCGGTACACCGGACACACCGGACACACCGGACACGGTCCGTCTGTCGTAAAGCGTTTATGAAAAAACAAATCAATCCGCTCAATCGGATTGAGTCACGACGATCGCCCAGCTGAAGTTATGTTTACTCGACTACCGGCGGCCGGACTGAAGGTCGTCCGCCAACAAGGTGGACCAATTAGTTTGCCAAAATCCCTTAATTATCGCCAATTTCAATGGCTTTGTCATTCATCTCGATCACCCGCAACCGGTCGCCGTGGCTTGAAGAGCGCGAAAATGGCCAACCAGCCAGCCAGCGCTTTGCAGCGCGACCTCCCGGCGACAGTGGCCGTAAAAAGTGGTTTATCTCAACGACAACACGCGGCCGCGGACATAAAACCTCCCGCCCGCGCGCTAGGTAGGTTTCTTCTCCGTAACCTTCAAACCTCCGCCGTCGCCAGAGGCGCCCGGTGAAAGGAAAAGTTGGCCGGGTCTCCGAACTCGTCGGTCAGTCTGCTGTGAATCTGTGTTATCGGATTTGAAGAAACATTCCGAAACGGGAAAAAGACTCAACTAATCGTGAACAGGAAATCGAAAACGCAGGCTCCCGATTGGGAAAGTGGAACTCCTTAATCGTGATCAACGAGGTAGGCCGTCGATCGGCGGTAACCCTCTTACCACCCGGGGAGGGGGACCCGTTGCGCAACGGAAGGAAGTGAAAAAGCTAGGTTAAGTCGCCCACCTGCCCCATCGATTGCCTCGAAAATCCCCTGAAGGTATGCAACCGTCAGCGCATCATCGCGCGATCGCCTCTCGTGGCGGTCAAGTGGCCGTCGTCACCGTGGGAGTTTTTGGAGGATACGTTTGGGCGACGTTGTCATGCCGCGCGCCGCATTAATTATTCTTCGACAGTGACCACAAAACGGAACCAAGCAAACTGAAAGGGAAAGTAATGGTGTAGCTTCGGGCGAGTCGACACTGCAGAATGAAGTATGATCCTTGGTTTTGCGTGGAGAAAATGATGGAGTTTTTGAAGGCCGTACCCCTGTTCCTTGCTGCCGATAATTTCGTACGCAGATTCACCAGGGGAAAAGAAAGGCGTGCCAATAACGGGCGATTATCGAAAGGCTCGTAAGGAGACTTGACGTGTTTTGTAGCTTCTTATTATGATGCCGTGTCTGGTGCTGTAATATTCATAAAGGCGTGACGTAAGATGCTCGCAGTTCGAAGAATGATTAAAATATTAAAATAAAAAACAGGAAACCTCTCGACCTATGCCGAAGAAATTGGCGAAAAGTCCAAGCTGACGGGCCGCAGCATTAAAACTTGTTTTTGCATCACCTTCCTCGTCATTATGCTCTGCGTCGGTTCCTGGGAAGGCAGGAGTTTCATGCTTCATTTTGTGCGAATTCGCATCTTTCGGCGTCTTTTTTATCGTGATGCCATTCCACCTTTAGAGGTCATCGGGTGTTACGTAAGGTACATCATGGCTTAAGCCGTGGCGAAGTTTGGGGTGTTCTGGGTGCCAGAGTCGCCACCTGCTACTCCGAGCACAGGATCAAGGCTGGTTAGTCACAACTGAGCAATTAGTTCGCTCCAAACGTGGCAGTAGCGTGACGAATGGATTACGAGTGGTTCTGTCTGGGTCTGGGTCCAGGGATCCAGACTTTGAACTCAAATGAAGCAACTCCGTCTGCAAGCGGTCAGTGACATTGTCGGCGCAACGAGGCGTTATGATTAATTGCAAATGTTCGCACATTAGTGATCGTTCGGGACCCGGCACACAACACACCGCAGTGGTCACATCTCTCAAAATGAAACCATCGAAAAGTGTTCTTTCGGAGGACGAAATCCTAGAATTTATGGCGCTGTTATGGTGGCCACGGTGCCGGTGTCTGCGACATGTACTCAGCCCAGCTTGAAGAAGATTAATTAATGACCATCAAAAACCTTGATCGAGGGACTACCGTATGGACCGGCGGCTCCATCGTCGGTCGGTGGCCACTGCGACGACTTACCGCCGCATCTCGCGCACCCTAAACGGTCGCGATTTATGTTTGTGGCTTCGCGTAGGTGGACGAACGGATCGACGGAAAAAATACGTGGCCGGACGGATGGTGCAAAGCGGCTGCAAGCCAAACTCCCCGTCCAATACGGAGGAGGTGGCAGTGATGCATAAATTATAACTCGCCATTCCGCGTATGCTTTGATGATGAGCCACCGCAAACGGCCGCAGGTTGCCTCGGACAAAGTGGTTTAAATGGTGAGTGAAGTAATTTATGGCCGACCGTAAGCGCGGGTCGGGCCGACGTTAATGAGCAATTGGTAGGGCGATTCGTGGATTCGGCCGTCGGTTGCGCCGGCAACAAGTGGCCATGTGGAATGTGTGCCCACCGGCGTCCATATCGGGTGCGCGCCCCGAGGGTCACCGAATATGACCGCCGATTGCCTCATAACCATTTCGTAAAATCGGTTGCATTCCGATTAACGTAGGGTGGTGTATAGAAATAAAACTTAATCTGCAGAGAGGTCGTCAGCAGAAGCCACGCAAACATTTTGACAAAGATTGTTTTAAAACGTAGCAGAAAAAGGCATTCCATCGCCGCCATCGCCGCCACCGTCGCCATTAGTTCTTGTAGAGGTAATGTTCCTGCAGCAGTGGTCTCATTAAATCAATTAACAAGAACGGTGACGTTCTGTGCCCCGTGCGCGGTGCCTTCTGCGTAGAGGCGGCAACAAAATAAAAGTTAATAGATCAGCTCTTGGGTTAGCCGACAACGGATCGGGCTCCAGTGCCCGTTCCAGGAAAGATCGCGCGTGGATCGTGTGGCCAGTTCCGAGCTACTGCATAATAGTGGCACTAAAAGTATAGCGGTCTGATGGCCCCATTAGATTGTATTTATTGTGTCCAGCAGCGTACCAGGTCGTGCTGCCGGGTTCGATTGCCTTCGTCTTCTTCGTCCGCTTTGCCGATCCAGGTGGTGCTGCTTCCAGGATCTTCGCTTGATCGTCATCATCGTGGAGGCTAAATTGCTCCAATTAGGAAAAAAATTATCACCAGATTCTGCCCTATACCAGAGGATAGCATATCTGCTAGTGGCATCCTTCATCGCGGCTCCCGAAGACGCGTGGAGACCCGATGGACCCCAGTCCGGGCTCGAGATTTGTAATTGATATTAAGCGGATATCTGCTGTCGCTATAATTACAACCGGTCTTGGCGGCAGGCCGCAGGAGTCAGGTGCCCGTGCGTCACAGTCGGGAAGCCATTTTGTCCTAGCTACGGTGGCGCTGAAACCAATCAAAACATTCGACCGGAGAATCAAGGCTCCAGACAGAACAACACGGTGGACGACAGGCAATCAGTATGTGCTGCCGTCCCACCGTCGCCCAGGACAGGCGGGGTCTGGGGCCTGGATGATCAATAAAACGAAAGAACATAACCGTTCCTGCTGACGACGAAGGAATTCCTTGGGAACGCGCCCAGAAGCCGGGAACCGGGGCGGCCGGGCGGTCGGACGGGCGGCGATGGGCACGTGAGTTATTAGCATCTGTCACGCGGGAAACGCAAACGAATTACGACAGGAAATGGGTCTTTTTATTATTATTCCCATGCGGAATTGGAAAGAATCGTCCGCAACACACATTCTACGCATGTTGGGCCAATCGACCGACTCGCCGTAGTCGGAATATTTATACGACGACCGTGATGACAGTGGCTGAACGGCTTCAGCATGTTGATTCGCTCTATCGGGGCACGCGCGGCTGGCGCCATCGTTATGTTGCGCATACCATCTTTCGGTTCCGCGAACCGGGGCGGCCTTCCGTTTGAATGGCCCGCGCCTGATTGGCACATACCCTAGACACACCCGACAACGGTACAACAACGAACCCGTACGCTTTTGGGTTCCACCTCTCAAGAGCACCGGATCGATTCAGCGTCAATGAACTGCTAATTGTATCGCTTTAGGGTGCCGCGTGGATCATCGCGATCGCGAAGCGCATGTGATGGGTCGGTAATTTGGCATGCACCCCATGCATGCTGCTGAAGTGTCAAGGTAAAGGCGTATTAGGTAGGTGCCCCAAACGTGCAACAATTCGCCACTCGCTGCTAATCGTTTGAGTGATGGCTATTCGGTGAAGTATCGAGTATCCGATACACCGAATCCGAATGATGACCAGCGCTGGTTTTTTGACAGCTGAGACGGCCTCTGGACCGCTCAGAAATTGACCAAAGGTGTGTAATGTTGATCGCAAGAAGCAAATGGGTTGCGCAGTTCACAACTCATCTGTTGCCTGGTCACTCTTCTGATGAGTCTGCCAGGCGCGGCAACATCCGCTTCAGGTTAGTCATCTTAGGGATAGCTTCAGACGAGCTCAAGCTCAATAGTTTAGCCGGTCGGTTCCGCTACGTTCACTCTAGTTTGGGCTTACTCGCATCTCAATAGAACTTTGACCTAATACTTCTTTCCAGGTGGCTCTGCCCAATCGGCCCCCAAGCGGGTATGTAGGTCTGCCAGCGGTCCGCACGGACCATTCAGACGCATTTGCCACACTCTGGTGCTGCCGTGGCCACTATTAGCGATTCGAGCTGGCCCCACGAATCATGAAGCGAACCGGGAGATTCTAGCCACGAGCCAACGGGAACCCCCCGCTTTGGAAAGGGCCGCAGAGCCTCGGTGTCGGACGACGCCGGCCGGGGCACAATGGTCGGCACAAGTATTTCTAATTAAAGCGTTTATCGTGTTACGGACTATACGGTTTGATCGTTCCTGGACGGTCGTCCGCTGGACTTCCGAAACGAAATGCGCACAAAAGTGCATTAGATTGTTTCCTCTCTCACAACCGGCTGTGAGGCACCATCCCTGATCGCCGCTCATTATCCCCGAGTGTGCCTCGGTAATCGGTGCAACTGGCTGACCTAATTTTGGCTCCCAATGGCGGAATGGTTTTTGCGCTATCGCTGCTTCCCTTTTCCCGAACGAGAACAAACAACAATCACCGTGAGCCTGAGGCTGAGCGGGAATGCTTCTAGCAGGAACATCTAACATCGTCCGGTCCGAACGGAGAGTTGAGTTGTTGTTAACGGGCCCGTTGCCGCCGCCCGTGTGGTGGTGTTGTGCTGTTAAAAGCGGGCGGCCGGCCACCTTTTTGATGCTTTTACCTTGTGAGTAACGGATAAAAACAAGGCTTCTGCCACAGTGTAAGTACCGCACCGCCGGCGCTGCACCGGAAGAAAGGTTGAGGTTACGGGCTCTCGCCGGTACGTGCCTGTTTCAATTACTGGCCGGGCGCAAGCATTAGCTACAACTCTGGCATTACCTGAGTTTGCTCTTATTTTCCACGCCAGATGGACCAATTCACTGGCCCGCGCAGGTTTCTCTTCCAATCGGCGGCGGTGCGATCGGTTTTAAGGGTCAGCGGATTGAGATCGCACGACTTAGCGTCAGCCGAAATTGCGAATGGATCACCACATCCAGGACTTATCACTTGGCTGGAGCTAGAAGCAGAAATAGGTGGAACACCCGTCCGGACGGTCTCTAGCGTTTTTCGCCCCACTCGTCGGGGTCAAGAAAATCAGACCTTTGAAGAGCGAGAAAAGCGCTGCTCACCGCAGCACAGCGCGGTTCAGTAGGTTAATGGTCGGTCGGACGTGGGGGGTCGGAATGGGTCAGGTTGTGCAACACGTGCGCGTTGGATTAAATTGAATTAATAATGGCCAACCTAACTTACGGCCGCCTGGTGCACTTTCTGCATGCACCGTGCCAAGCTCAAGAGGTTTCCCCGAGAGGTTTGTTTGGCAACCACCTGATCCCAGGCCACGAACCGAGCCGATTAAATGGAAACGGTTGGGTTGGACATTTGAAACGGCAATACTTTCCCCACATTCGACCGGCGGTCATTTAGAAGGCGGTTTCGAAACCCCATCGACACCCGGACACGCCGTCGCACACGAAGGGTGACCACATTAAAAACGGATCAAACCGTCGGTTACATCATGACGATAAATCACCAAGGCACGCTATTCACTATCAATAAGCGATTCCGATTTCAGACTTTCGATCGGTGATATACGCACGAAAGCGCTTCCGTGGTTTAATCGAATGCTAAGCGGCTTAGTCCAGCGTCTTTCGCAGACGCACTCAACCTATCTCGGCCATGAATTATTCAATCAGTCTGCCGGACATTGGCACCTATCCCGTCACCTTCTTCGGGAGCCTGCCTAGCGGTAATTGGCGTTTTAAATACCTACCCACAAATGGACCACAAATTGTGGCTGGGGAAGCCGTCGGCCCAAAGAGAAACTTTCTTATCAATTTATCAACCGAGCTGCCGAGCGGTGGTCCCAAACCGGGTAGGGCCTACCCAGGGCCTGGCTACGAAAGTAGAACAGCTCCAGTTTCCGTGGCGTTCGGGTAGGTGTTCGAACACACCCAGGGCTCTCCGGCGTGTCACCGCTTCAACGGTAACCGAAAACATGTTTGCAACAACACACAGAAGCAAACACCCAATAAAAATAGGCCGCGCTCTTTCCTGATTCGCTTGTTTTGTCAACCTGGGCCACGGAGGAACCTACCAGGTGGTGTCTCGTAGACGCAGAGCTGGGTGGGTAAAATATGCCCACTACGTGGTCCGCGGTGTCCAATACCGAGTAGCATGACAATGACAGTGACCGAGACAGTGGAGGGCCAAGATGTTGACCAAGTTGTACCGACGGCGAGGTGCATTCACATCGTCGTGTGATTTATGATTTTCAACACCCGTCTGGCGATCGTGATGGACGCCTTTTGGGCCACTCGGTTCCGTGTTCCACTTTCACGACGCCAAAAGTGGAGTAAGACGTGCCGTGCCGTTCCGTGGTACTTCTTGTTTTACCGTGCGGCACACGTAAAGTCCCCGGAAAACGATATCGCGCAATCAAAGATCATCAACGCCCGGCGAAAGAGATCTTCAAAGGCAGTTCCCCGAATGTCGACCGATTTGTCGGTTTCCGTTTTCGGAGCGTATATTCTAATTCACAACACTTTCGCTAATCGATTTCCGGGCGCGCGGCGTGTGTCAATTTATCATAAATTTCGATGGTTTATCGATTTTTTATGCGATCACCCGCCACCGTCGTGGGTGGAGCGGACACCCCGGAACATTTGCATAAGCCCCCAGACCTAGAACCCTGCTCCCCAATTAGGCGTACAAGCAGGGAGTCCACCGGGGGGGGGGGGGGGGGGGGGTGGCCCCCTTTCTACACAGCACCCCGGGGCTGGTGGGTTAAAGCGTTCTTGCACCGGGCGAGACATCCGGGCGAGGCCCGGTTGGCGATTAAGTTGGTCGTAAATTGCGCGACGGACGCAGGGCGCACGCCAGGCGCGGCGTTGCGTGACGGCGTCTCCCGCGGTGTGCCGATCATTAGTGCGATCAGGTGTTGGAGCACCTGGTGGCCGGGCAGTTCCTCCATCTTCCCACGAGGTTTCTTCGCTTCGAGGAAGTCCGCAACAACTTTAATCCCAAAGGCGCGTTAGCCTACTTCACGGAGGCCGCAACGCAAACAATTGTGTCCGCGTGCGCGCGCGCGTCCGAGCAGGATAAGACCAATTTGGAGCGGACCGACATTGGATTAGGGCTCATCCTCTCAATCGCGCGGGATTTCCGCTTCGCGGCGCTCTAAGGCCAATTTGCTACCTCGCGAGTATCTCGAGGTCCGCTTAGAAGCCGATGGAGGTTGCGTGCGAACAACAAACACCACCACCACCAGGGTTCATTAGGCTGTCAACAAACAGCGCCAGAAGGGTCCCTGGGGATCGTCGTGTCGACAGGATGTTCGGGAGTTTGCCGGAAGACACGATTCCACTGCGCCTCCCAAATCGCTTGCTTCCCGTTCCTGTCCGGCAGAGGTTCCCAAGTGGGTTGACGGTTAGGTCATCGAATTTCGGGCTAGTAGCTAAAGGGTTGTTTGCGAGGGCTTGAAAGCTTACCGATGCGGGACTTTCTGGGTATGGTTGCCGTGCCCGATTGCAGGACTTTGTGCGCCGTGCCTCCGCCGCCACCGCCACTGCTGTCACTGGTGTAGGAGAACGGTGAGGTACTGGAGGTGGTGTTCGAGCTGCTCGAGGTGGTGCTGCTCGTGCTGGTCGGGGAAGATCCGGTCGTACTGCTGCTGCCGCTACTGCTTCCCGAGCCCGAAGAGGGCGAAGAACTGGACAGGTTGACCGCCGACGCTTGCAACAGCCCTCCGATGCGGTAACCCTCCGACCGGCCGGTCGTCTTCGAACCCAGGAACCCGTGGCCGACGGGACCACCGTTCATCGGTCGGACTCCTGCCGTTTCTGCTTCTTCACACAGATCATCACCGGCACTGCGTCGCCGGAGCGTTCCGGCGAAGAGCCGATCGTCGTGGCGGTGGCGATGCTGCTGCGGCTGGTATCCAGCGGTCGGTTCATTACCGTAAACATTCCCGGACTCGGAATGTCGCAGCGGGGACAGGCTGAGCAGTTTCGGCGACTCGGTCGATCGCTTGAACCATCTCATTTTGTCGCCGGCCAATTATCGCATCGGACCAAGGCCGGTGGGGTGTTCGTCGTTGTCGCAGCCTGCCTTCGGTCGTCGCAGGCGATCTGTGGTGCGAAAGAAAGAAGAAGAAAGGAGAAGTTAGAACCGGCAAGAAACCCGCAAAAATGTTTCATGTTTTGCAAGATTGCGCGTGGCGCATTAAAATCGCCGATCGCCGAGAGCAATCAAGCGTCGTAGTTGGGCAGAAGGTTTTAATTGAATCCATCTTTATGGCCACAATAAAACGTACATCTTTAAGCGATCGTTACGCGGCAGCAGTGCGGGAGCTCGTATATGATGTCTTTTCTGCGCGCCTATGGGCTAATGTTGCCGGTCCTCGATCCGCCGGTAGCGGAGGGTTCTGGTGAACCATCGTTTGATCGCTCGCCGGGTTACGAGGACTCATTAGTGGCCGCGGGGCAGCGAAAACAAATTCTCCACCCAAGTGACATTGCACCACTGACCGCACCCTGCCAGTGAACGTGCTCCGGTGAAGGTTACCACCGCGAAAAACGAATCGAGCGACCTAAGTTGCGCCCCAAGAAAGGTCCAAGTTCTGAGCTTAGCTGCTTCGAAAAGCGAAATATTTCCGGCCCTCCAAACGTGGCCTAGACCGTCAGCAAGTAGCAAGTGGGGCCACCTGTTTGCGCGTTCTTCGGTGGCGTTAATTTATTTTCTTCTATTTTTGGTGGATGGAGCTAGGCGAGCGCATAAGCGTAAAGTGGACGGTTTGCTTGTGATTCCCGATCCCCGATCGAGCAATTAGGCAGCGTGGCTCACAACTTCTCGGTGATTTATGGTTTGACCGGCATGTGGTGGATGCACCGCTCCGGGTCGGTGCTGTTAATGCTCCGGTCCGGTGTAGTGATAGTGATCTTCGAGGAAGTAATTGCGCCCGGTAAAGTGTTTTCGCGCGATGTCCGTGGCCATCGTGAGTCATAAACTGGACCAAGATATCGTGCAGACCCCGACGACTCTGTGTGATAAGCGGCCGAAGAGGGGTAAGTGGCCGTCAGCAGTGAAGGTGGCCACTTAAACCATTAACTGATCGGGAAGCAAACGGATCCGGCACCGATTGAGGGGACCTTGGCACCGGTTGTTGGCCAACGATCGATCTCGGTTCGACACTCTCGACCCGATCCTGCCGTTGTTGGCACTTTATTAGTCCGAACGGAGGCACGGAGGGGCGCATTGCAAGATTTATTGCACACTCTCTCGCCGGCCGGAATGTCCTTTCGCGATCGCCCACACTCGGACGGTACCAAATAAAATCGCGGACTCCCAACGGACGGTGCACTTGTGCACCTCCCCGGAGGAGCGTCCTTTCGAGAGGTGCATTTTAATGAAGAGCTCCAGCTCCCCGAACGCAGGTCCCGGTTCCTGCTGTCCAGGAGGCAGGGTGTGCGGGCGGGGTAGGTCACGCTGAACAGCATCCATAAAGTAATGTTGTTTATTAATCAACCGCCCGGCAATGGTGGCTCATAAATAATCGCACCGCACCAAGATCCGCGGGCTCCCCACGGATCCGGTGTGTGATCGTGACAGTACGTGAGCGACACACACACACCTGTGGAACCTGTGCCTTCGTTGTAATCCACCCGGGAGACACCCGTCCCGCCACCCGCCCGGGATTAATATGATCGCATGATGGGCACACGGAGCCACTGATTGTGCCACGGAAGGACGAAGGCTCGTCAGGCCGGTGGCGGAGCCTTCTTACTGGAGACGATCCGGTCCCGAGATGATCGACCGACCGAAAAGCCTGTCATCGTCGGGCGAACCTCGTGACTCAGCGCGCCAGAACAAGTTTTGGTCGGGCCGCGACCCCGACATATCATGATGGTTCCTGTTTCGGACCCCATTAACATTTATACGACGTCAAGCCTCGGCGACCTGCGAACGCCGCACCACACCGTGGCCGAAAATCGCTTTTCGATGTTTTCGCCAGTCGAACCGGAAATGGGTCGGATTACTGGTATTACTGTTTCACTGCCAATCACGCCGAAGGAAGAGCGGGCGAGGGAGAGAGAGAGAGACGATTCTTCGCGTACTCTAGAGTAAGGCAATAAAATGAAGAGGTCCCAGAGGTCCCCATTCACTGAGCACATCGAGATGCGCGACGCAACGAGCGCTAATCGATAACTGTTTGTTGTGGGCTTATAATCCGCTTTGCGGATTAGAAGGCTTTTAGAGGAGCGAAAGCCTTCCATTAGAAGCGTCCCTCGCATGGACGCGCTCGTACGTTAGAGATCTTCTTGGAGGCTGGGATAAGCTCTGGTTAAGCTTGTTAGACGAATGATCGCAACAGTGTTTCATGCGCTCGCAATAAATATTATCGAACCTTTTTGGTCGTTTCCAAGAATTCCTTTTTACGTTGTTATTATGTTAAAAAGGTTGTTCCGTAGAACAGCCTCATAAGTGTCCAAAACAGGCTTAAGTCTATTAGATAATTTACTAATCTGAATAAAAACAAACCAACCAAATCAACCAAAAATTATACAGTGGACATTGTTGTCGCATTTTTATGTAATTGACAAGACCAGCAAGATATTAAACATGGTTACTGGTTGCACCTGATCGGATCTCAGATACGGTGATCTGAGTTGCCTTTGGCATTATATCAGACATTTTATACTTAATTTGATTTATTCATAAAAGACTATTCTAAAATAATGTTTCTCGTACAATTGACGATAGTAGATGTTTACATATTTTCACACATTCATACACAACACATTCGTTCCACAAAAAATTAACCAAAAAAGATAAATTAGTGTGGAATTGTGAATTGTTACCAAGCAGCAGCCGCTTAGTGCCCATACATGGGTCGCTTCAAAACGGAATTCCGATGCTTGACTTTGCTCGGTAAAAAAGGGAAGTCATTCGTCAATCGACGGCCATCATTCGAATGCCGATTGCTGCGGACCGGAAATCGAAAACGCCAACGATTGGTGGCAAGGTGGTCAGTTTTTCACGCCGTTGTCGCACTTTCTCGTTGCGTTTCTGACCGTCTCACGCACTATCTGCCCTGGCGTGTCACAACCTTCGTGTCTCGAGCGGGCCAACCTCGCCAAGGGGACGCTACTGTAGCTTTAGGCACATTCCACTGGAACGCCACTCAACGCCGGTGCTGCTGAAGCAAAACTGGACAGAGGAAAGTAACAGTAAGAGACGGTGGCTGCAGAGCGGGTCCGGCCCGATGCCAAGTGAAGTTTAGTGTCTAAATTGTGGCCAGCGCCTGGATCTTCATCGATCTTCAACAAACCCTCTGAGGAACATTAAGACCGCATTGCGTAATCCTTCTCATTTTCCACAAAAGACGTTAGACCACCGTTCGGCTGAACCACGGCATTCCTGGCCCACCCCGAGGGCAGTTCCGCGCGCGCGCCCAGCGTAACCTCAACGTAATGATCGATAGGACAATGGGCGGTGTGGCAACAATTTGAAACATTTTCTACGGCGTAGGCTCTAAAACGGACAACTTGACGGCTCGCGGTACGGCTCGACCGGCCCCTTATGCGTTCCAGCTGACACGACTCCCGACGGCGGCGGCCCCTTTTGAGGACTTCTACCCATCGGCTACCGGATAACCCCGCGACTTTCACTATCACTTTTTGGCGGCACTGTCGGACCGCTTTTCCGGTTTCGACTTGAAGTGGCCCCGCCTCGCGAAAACCAAAGAAAGGGTGGACGGAAAATGAAGTGGCGATCTGTGACCGGGAGACCGAGAGAATGTTCGAAAGGGAGCGGCCTGCTGTAGATCGATCGGGCCGGGAGCTTTCGGTAACCGGTTCGGGTTGTCGTAGGAGTCGTAGGAGTTCTCGTGGATTAGAGCCTATCGTGAAGCGAGCCCAGTGCTGTTGTGCAACGCCACCACCACCATCGGGTGACTCCGTTGGGGGCTAAATTTTGGAAAATCAACGTCCCGTGCAGCACCATGTGGTCCTGCAACACCAGATGGCAATGGCCCGTGGCGCGCAGTGGGTGACTTAATCAAGATTTGCTCGGAGTTTGCGAACGTTGCTGCTGCTGCTGCTGCTGTTGTGGCCGCCCATTAAAAGTGTGCAATGAAAATCGCCATTTTACGATCGGCGAGGTCGCGTCCAGCGGCGTCCGATAAGAGCCGCCGGGAACGGTAGCCAAATCGGACCCACTTAAAGGGGTTAATGTCGGAATGAAGGGAATTAATTGAATTCGAATCGGTTTAAGACAACGCAACCTGGCTCTGCCCCACTAAGTTTCGAGCTAGAACCGAGGGGGCTCTTTCGGGGTCTTAAGTAGCGGTGATCAAGCGCACACCGTTTGCAGGCAATTCGGGACGTTCGGGCATCTGCCTGTTATCTCAACGGCGCACAGATGGGACGACCATCGGGAGCAATCGAACAATCGATAAATTGTACGAAAGAATGACCAGAGGGTTCCCTGAGGGTCCCCGAAATAAAACACAAAGCAAAAGAAGTTCAAATTATGCCGGAACGAATGGGAGTGATAATTGGAAAATGAGCATTAAACACCAGACGGTCGGTAATCGGCAATGAAATAACGTAAATATGCTGCCCCGAGCTCCGAGCACGCCAGTGGCTGGACTCGGTCAGTCATGCCTGGCCTCCGTTCAGGTGGTAAATAAATGTATGCTGTTTAATTTGATCACCCGCCCCATTAGCTTCGACCGACCAATTTCGTGCTGTCATTTGCATGGGGCCTGGGAATGCGAGTGATGGCCCCGAACTCGGTTGTTGGGTGACACATTTTGCTACCGTCGATTGCTTTATTTAATCAATGTCCGCGATTTTGTGGCAAGCAAGATTGTGCAATCCGCCACCGGCAGGATGCGATGCTCTGTACGTTCCGAACGTTCGGACGGACGGCGACGTGATGCGAATTAGGCACGATCGAGCATCGAGCGATGCTGGGAACCAACTTCTCCTTTCTCTCTCTCTCTCACAGAGCGGGCCAACGGCACATCGATGAAGAAAAGATGATTGGACCCGAAAGGGCGGGCGGGAGGAGCGACCTCTTTGGGGCCGAAAACATTCCTCAGCCCGCGCAAACACAGAGGCGCCGGCGCCGTAATTGTTTTCGTAACCTGTCTTCAAAGTCTGTAATCTTCGGCGGCGATCGACGTAGAGCGGAGCAGAAGCAGCAAGCAAAGACCTATGCTGCGGGCTACCGGCCGGTCAAGTGGATCCTTAACTCGGCCACCGACGCGCGATGAAGCGCTCATCTCATTTTTTTTTCGTCTCGCGATTGGTTCTCACATCGCGGCGCTCTTGAAGGATGGGAACCACGGACCGCCCGGACACCCCGGGGAATTATGATGATGGTGGTGGTGTTTCAGCAATTCGAAAATTGGTCATCAACCAACACGCTCGAATCCGTTCGGTACCCTGTCGGTGGGTTTAGGAGGCGTTTTTCTTGTTGCTTCAACCGAACTTTCGATTTTCTGCGCGATCCGGTGGCTGTGTTGGTGCACTTTTATCATCATTGCCCTCCGGGCCCGGGGCTGGCTGCGCTTTCATCTTAAGTCCACCATCCGCGGGGTCAGTAATAAAGCTTGAATGCTCCCCGTGACACGTGCGTTTTATGCCGTGCCAGCCAACCCCAACCGACTGACTGGCCTGCCCAGCGAAGGTGAAAATGGCGGCAATTAACGCACACATTAATTGCCGCACTCGACGGCTGTGAAAAGATTTTTGCAGCGCGATGAGCGTGAAATTATGGACCACGCAGAACACGGCCCGGAATGGATGTGAAATGGTCCCGCTTGTCATTTCGGGTTCGGGCTGATTTATGGCTCCGTTTGCCGCAATTACATTAAAAAATAATTAACAATACATTAGAAACAAAACGCACGCTGTTTCATATTCGAATGACCGGCACCCGCTAGGTTGGGAGTTGGGTCACTGCGACGACCCGATGCAATCCGAGTGCCACCACCACCGCCGGTTCCCAAGGACGATGCGCAAATGTTTTCGGTCGTAAAACGGTTTTAATACCACCGACACCAAGATAAAAATGGCGCCGAGCCAACCGAGGAGTTTCGAAATCGAAGTCCACCCCTGAACTGACCCAACCAACACAAAGTCAGCTATTTTACGACACCAGCCCGGTTCTATGCGCCACGCGATAGTAAATTATGGGATTATCGAGTCGGTGGCCGGCGATTTGTACGCTAAGCAGGGCCGGCCAGATGAAGGTTGGTGATTCGATCGGATCACGAGGGTGCGCGCGCGCGCCAAAAGGGTCTCTTCGGTACGAGAACGCCCGGGGCGTAGCAAAGCTTCGTCTTCAGGTTCGTTTACGAATCGGCCACTCATTCGCTGCTCTCAAGGCGCTACGCGGTAATGTACCCCCCGCCGCCGTGTACACCGCCGATGTGTAATTGCCGATGACCTTTCAGGTGGCACCAGCACTCCACACGGAGTCTACCAACAATCTATCTCCACACACACTCACGGCACCGACGGCGCGTAATTATTGCACTCGGGGGCTGCTGCTGCTGGAATGTCCGTGGCTACCGCCAGAAGAAGATACACCGGGCTCTTGAAGGCCGCGTGAAAACATCAATCATAGCCGCGTCAGGGGTCTCGGGTCGGGAGTCAGGAATGCCGCTGCTTTTGGGGCACCGCACCGGACGGTTCGAGACATTTTGGGGGCACATGAAACCGCGGCTTCCAATGCACCGGAGAGGGCCACGGTAAGATTGGGATCTTTCCGGCCACCTAGAGAATCGCAGGAAATTACCAACCAATTACTTGTCGCCGGTGGGGCCCAGTTGGCCAGGTTAGAGTGTTGTCCGATTTGGAGTGTACCGCAACACACCCCAAAACCATCCATTTTTCTCGCGCTGATTTGCATCATGAGCGAAATCTGGCACCTCGGGCGGGCCGGACAGGTGGCTCCTTGTAATGAGCCGATCTCCGCTCGCTCTCGATGGGAAACTCAACGTAACCCAACCCGCCGAGCGGTCCGGGACGGCGCAGATCCGATTACCGCCGGGCCGGGATCCAATTTTGCACGGTCGGTTCCATTTGATCCCCCCCCGCGGGCGGCAAGGCGGCTGCGGCCCATTAGGTGCTACCGTATGCGCTCCCCCTAAGGGGGATCCGACGGAAGCGTCGTTTTCATGCTGCGCTCGGTTCCGTTTTTTATTTGCGTTTGCGGAACGAAGCGAGCGAACTCTTCCGTTTCGCGTGCGTTATGGCGCAATGGCGATCGAAGTGCCGAAAGATGATTTGTTTTCTACTCTGCACCTTCCGTTCTTCTTCCCTGTCGTTCTTTTTCACTCCACCGAGTGGCTCGGGTTGGAAAAACTGGAACGCCGCCGGTCCCGCCAGGGCCGATCGATCGGCCGAGTGGATGCGGGATTGTTTTCTTTCGTTAATTATCTGCGTCTCGGCCACGGCCCGGCCTGCCTCTGGCACACTGGTTGGGAAATGGGTCGTGAAAATGGCCCACAAAGGTGGCCCTCCAGTGGGCGGCCGCCGGCACTCGCCGATCGATTCATCCATCCGGTCCCGTCGCGCAATGTGTGGCCCATTTTTAACGCTGCGGCTACTGCAGCAGCAGTTGCAAAGGAAGCCTCTTACGAGCGGCCAGACAAAGAAACAAAAAAAAGGCAAAGGATGGAAATAGAACCGCTTACGATGCGGAACTTAATATGGGAGTAACATTTTTTATGAACAAAATCGATCGAACTCGCTCCCATCAATCTTGGATCGGGGATAAAAAATTGCAAAAATTGCGGATTTTTTATGTAATCATTCACTTCCTTCCCAAGGACTCTCGAGTGTCACCTGTTGCGCATCGGATTTGGTGAAGCGGCCTGCGTTCCGGATGCGTCGTAAGCCTGCGTCGCCAAACAAGAACCTTTAGCGCACTTGGGCTTGGGCTGCCTTTCGCAACCCCAAAATGCAGCGACGATGATGAAAAAATGCGACATAACAACATAACAACTCACACGAAAGAGGGACACCGACCGAACACACTATTTAGGGTAAAAAATGCGGGAATTCGCTTACAGCTCAAAAATTTTTTTAAATTCTTCCTGAAGTGTGAAGTGTGTAATAATTCACAAGGCAGTTGTCAAATACAGTTCAAAATGCCCAAAACAGGGCCGCTTTTTGTGTGTCTAATGGAAGCGGTTATTTGATTGGTATTGTATTTTAAGTAAATTATCAATAAACGGTATTTTATACCTCAAATAAATCTTGTTTATTTGTCAAAATTGACTGACAAATAGCGGAGTTACTGAACATTTAAATAGGTCTTGTCATGATTACGCACCCTGTATTCTTTGTTGAAAGTTGTGCATGAATTCAAAATGCACCCAAAACACCGATAGTCGAAGACAACTGGTTCCCGATATTTTTCGGCCACAGTAGCACTATCTCGCCAAAACCCCGTAGGCACCATAACCTAGATTCCCCGAAAATTGATGCACTAAACCCAGATAAGGAAGGTGCACCTCATAAAGCACCGCCGAATTGCGCGACCATCATCATCATCGTTCGTCGTCGTCACCGCGTGTTGCCAAATGTGGGTTCACGTGGTGCGTCTCCGTGACCTTTGCGTGTGTAGGTCTCCACGATCTCCGACTCAGCATGATCTTTATTTTGGGAAATTGGTTCGTTAGTCGGCGCCTGGCCCGGCCGGCGACTCACGGGTCATGTATGCGAGTTGTCGTCATCGCCGACTGCAATGATTGATGGCCGCGTATGATCATCACGGCGACGGTAGCTCCCTCGCTCCGTCCACGGGGGCCCCGGGTTTTAATCAACGTTTTGTGACCATTTCGTTACTTTTTGAACGGGTTTGCAGTTTTGCAGTGGCCGACTTGCCGGACCGGTGGGAAACTACAGCGCCGGACGCCGACGCCAACGGGGGGAAGTCTCAGGAAAACTGCGCTCCCAGCCTGGGAGACTCGCGCGGGCTATTTTCTCACCAAACCCGGCGTCAGGTTCCGCGGCCGTTACAATCGAACTGTTCCGCCAATACACCAATTCAGTGCCATCATTCCGCCTGACGAAGGGTTCGCTCCGTTTTTAATTCATTTTATTACCCCCAAAGCACCGCCAAGCGGCCACTTGGCCATTAAAAGTGAAAAATATCCCAGGAAGAATGAGAGAGTGAGAGAGAGAGTGAGAGAGGAGCGCCCTGGGGCGTAAAGAATGGCTCCGATGGGCAATTGGCATCGATCGTACAAAAGAGTTGCGCGCGTGGCAAAGCGACGAACCCACCATTCTCGTGGAACTCACATCGCGTGAAGATGCGGCATAAAAACGGGGGTCTGAGCACTGGCTTCCGCGTCACTGGCGCAGTGCAAACAATGGCAGCGACGTCGGAAGGCCGGGGTGGGTGCTTAGCTTCGGAACGCGAGACTACCCATTAGAGCTTGCCGATGCCGGATGATTTGAATGTTGAAGTTGGCCAAACAATTTCACTCCGCGAGCCCGCGGATGTGCTGACGAGCCATCCCGTGCCAGGGTGTGGCCGTTTGCTGCAGAGGGCGGAAGCGATCGAACCGCAGATGGTCGGAAGTCGGCAAACCAAAGCCGTGCGATTCGACTCTCATCGCGCTCGCAAAGATGCACCCTCCCTGGAGTTCCTATTGTTTCTACGGACAAAGTTTCTCAGCCCAGCCAAGGGGCCGGTGCGGGGTTAGAAATTTGCTTCTCAAGCTTCTAAGCGCCGCCGCCGCAGCACCGCCACACGCACGGAATGCATGGCCCCGTGCGTTTTACATTAAACGATGCCGCGCCTTCATCAGCATTAGCTAATGTTGGTCCAAACGGGACGAAAAAAAGGGGAACCGAAAAAGGGGGAACCGCAGAACGGGGCTAAGCTTGCCGGCGGGCGTCATTCTGTTTGGCGGCATTTTTGCGCCAACATCATTTCCATGATGACCCACGGGAGGGAATGCAGAAGCGGAACTAAAACAAAACGGACCGAAGAACAACCGCGCGGAAGGCAATAGAATAATGGCCAGCGCGCAGTGGCCCCGCCCCACGGGGCAGTGTTGTTGTTGTTTGCCCCCCTTCGCCGGTGGTCTTCAAAAGGTTAGCGGCTTCGTTGCTGGGCGCTGGGCGCTTTCAATTTATGAGTGGCGCGCAAATTCGTTTACCGACGGAACCGGTGCAAAAGCGAATCATAATTTCTCCCCGCACAGTGGTATAGGGTGTGGTCCGGCTCCCGTGTCGTGCGACTACTAAACGGTTCCCTTTCTACCGGCGCGCCGTCCGTGACACGCAACCGACACCGCTGCGGTGCGTCCTGCCGTGGGGGGCTGACACTAAACCGTCGCTTCCGGTGCGATCGATCAATCAACGGTGCCGATATTATGTAAATATTATGCCGCAATAACGCTGAGTGTGTAGCACACAACAAGAAATTGAAAAAAGCTGCTCCGGACCGGGTCGGGTTTCGAAAGTTTCGAACGAAGTTCCGCCCCGGCGTCCGGTGAAATTTTCTCTTCGACCGGCCTCTGGTGACATTTTGTGCGAAATGTTTTGATTTTCAACCACCAGCGGCACCATCCGGGCACCTTCTGTCGGGGATCGACTCGATCGCCTGCAAATCAAGACGCCGAGACCCGGCCTCGGGAGCCGTGTCATCACGGCATTGGCACGTTGAATTCACGGCACGTCCGCGGCCGTAGCGCGCCGCACCCGACTGCGAGGTGGAATGACTTCATAATTATTTCTAATGTGTTCATCACCATCATCGGGCCAACGCAGCGGGCCAGCCCGCGTGGAATGTGTGTTTGGCCGTCTTCGAAGCCTGTTTGCGTAGGGCGCAGGGGGTCCTCCAAAGGGTCTCTCACTTTGCCTGCTTTTTTGCTGCTGTCGGTTGCCTTACGTCGGTTACATCTAACACACACGCGCGGACGGATGGGCATCCCGGGAGATGATGATGTCGTGCCGATCACTTAATGAGATATCGCTAAGAAGGGCTCCGCGGAGGCTCGGATGATGATCGCACATCGTGCCGAAGGAAATCATCATAAAACAGGACGCAAATCGGAGGGCAAATAAAACGCATGGAAGCGTGAGGCCCCCGGAAAGGCCCCCGTACAAATTCCTGACGTGCCACGACCGCAACAGCGCTACTCCGTGCACTTTGAGAAACGGCAGCCCGCGCCCGCGGCTTGATGAAATTATTGTCCGGTCCGGTAATTTATGGATTTTTCGCCGCGGCGGCCGCGTCGAACGTTTCGCAAACATTTGGCGCCGTCGAGGGGGAAATGCACCGGGGAAGGCACGGTGAACGGTTGCCGAAAAGTGAAAACCTCACGCACGCACAACAAGCCGATAATGAGCCTCGCGGTGTGTGTCGGCCGGTGAAAGGTGTGATTAAACAAGCGCTGCAATTATGCGAATCCGAACGGAGCGGAAGGCAACATGATGAAGATGATGATGATGATGGAGATGATGGTGGAATCATAATTCCGTGCGCTTGGGATTGGGATTTTTGCAACACTGTTTGGCTGTCGCGACAACGTGTCGTCGTGAGATTGCCTTCATGCAATTATAGAATGTTTCGTGAGTGCACCAACGGTTCAATGTTTTCGGTCTCTCGGTTCGGTTTTTCAGGCACTCAGGATCAAGACGCCAGAACTGGAATAATATGTTGTTAGAAGTAGGGATCAAACCGTTTAAATTCTTTTATTATCTATTACCTTTTTGTTTTATTTAATCACGAATACCTTTTGAAATATTGTAAGTTCTAAGGGTTCTTTGATTGTTTCACCCTTAAAACATCGGTAAAGGATCTTATTCTCCGATCAAGCACCCATCGCCAGGATTGTCTCATTCCAGTTTTCGCTTCTTACCTCGCTCATGCTGTCAGCGCTGCTGTCAGTGTGCGTGTGTGTGCGCCGGAGGTAAGCACAGAACAGCCATCAAATATTGGTTATCTTCGAATGGCTTTAATGGCCCGGTCGATGTTTCGTGCGAATCTGCTGGAGGCCATTTAGAATATTTATTTTACCGATGGCCGATGGCAGACCGATGGCCGATGGAAGCGAAGCGTTTGCCAAACATTATCACCGCATCCGCCTTCAACAAGCAAAGCGCGGCGAACCTCTGACATCACCGGGCAGCGGCGACGGGTGTGGAAGTTTTTAGCCATAACGTCATCGGCCCGGGTGTTTTCGATTTCAAAACTCTCCCCCGTGGCACGGCCGGAACACGGTCGGTCGGATTTAGAGAAGTTTTATGCAACGCGTGCACCGTGCACCCGCGCATACGTTGGCGTTGCGATTCCGCGGCACCCGGAATCGAGAGAGTCTGATTGGGAGGGGGCCAAAGTTTAAAGCCATCCTACGCGAGGCATTTCTGTTACCAGGCTACCAGAGAGCCGGCCGCGACCGCGCCCTAGATTTCGGGCCCTATGAACTAGCCCTCGGCCGCCCGGTAGGTCACCGGGTCTCCGGGTACCTTCCCTCGGTGCGCTGCACTGAAAAGGAGTGAGCCAGTTTTTTTTTCTAGACCGCCGACTTCCAACTCGATAAACGCAGCCGCCCGAGTTTGACGTGGTGGCGGTGGCGCCTTCCTTCGCGGTCGGTTGAGAATCGAAACCAGATACTGCGAGGGTGCCCTCGAAGATGTCCACATAAGTCGATTAAAGCCAGGAACGCCATAAGTGAAACTTGATCTACGCGTCGGAAATAACCGGGCAAAAATGAAGAAAAAGAAAAAATCGTCCGTCAAACCGGCCGGCCGTGTATGTTTTATGCTGTGTCTTTCACACAGTTCAGGTTTTCATCCGCACGGACACGGACGACACTTTCGCTAGGCTCCGTCCACCGTCCACCACCATAATGTGATTCGCACGCCGTATGTGGTGGTGTTTATGGGCTGTTTGAAATAGAAATGCTCCTCTCTCGGACACCGCTGGAAATTTGTCACTCTGACACAGCGACCACGGCGGGATTGCGTCGTCGGCTACCGTTCGGTCTCCGGCGGTATCTTTTGAGCTTCGTAATGCCAGCGTCTCAACGTTTGGCGGCATCCGTTAATGAACTCATACCACACAGCGAGCATAATGCAATCCGCGAACCGAGCCCACGGTGGCCGATGCTGGCGGGCCGTCGGTGTGGCATGTTCCTTTCACTGTGGGGTTGACATTATTTTGTTGCTTCCTCAATCGGTGCCATCGGAGGAGAAGGCGGCAAAAAATCGCGCTCCTCAGTAGCCACCAGTTGGGTAACATATTTTTCGCCATACCAAATTAAGCCATTTGCTGGAATGTGCTCGGTCGGAGCCCCTTGGCTGGTCTCTGATTTTGAAGGTAAAAAAGTCCACTACACACACACACACATATTCCAGGAAACATGTGAAAGTACGGGTTGTCCAGCAGGTTCGCTGAGTTTTACACTCATTCTACCCGTTCGTTTTCGAAAGCTGCTGCTGATGATGATGGACATCACCGGGACGGAATATTCTCTCTTCTCACCGCGCAATGCCGGCCAGTACATTAGTGCAGTGCAGGAAGATGTTACCCGCGAACGACACTACTTAACGTCCCCGTCGTCGTCATCATTATCAACATCGCCCGGTAACGGGAAATGTACCCCAAATGGTCCCCGAAAAAAAAAATGGCTCCTCATTACAGGAGACGACATGGCCACCGCACACCGCATAGAGCAACATTCTTGTGGCGCCGCTTCGAATGACCCCGCCGCCAGAACCCACACTGCTTCAAATCAAATAAACGCAACGGTAACAAGGCCCGGCCATCCGCTCTAACCGTTAGCAATAAAAATAAAGCATTTTTTGCCATCCCCAGCCCTCCAACATCATCCTCCGGCGGTTGGGGGGCGCCGGTAATGGCACACAATTACCGGTCGGGACTCATAATTTCGACTTTGACAAGCTCGGCCACTGCCGACCTGCGCACGGCGTTAGGTTGCTCTTCCCTAATTGCCGAAATTGAGTGGACCCGTTTTCGGTGCGCGTGGATTACGCAATCCACTCGGTTATCTAGGGCCATTGTGGAGACCGGACGGGCGGAAACGGCACTTTCGACGGGTGGCTATTTCAATTACACTGCCCCAGGCGTCACCGGAGGGCCACCGGTTGTCTCAGAACTCAGAAGAACCGCTAGACCGATAGGCTAGTAGGCAAAAGTACCTGTGAGAGGGATTTAATGTCCCTCGGAGTAAAACCAGAAAACAGAATTCGTAGGAACGTCAGCGACAGACGACAACACGGCACGTATGTCATTTCGTTTTAGGCCGCCAAAAGCATAAATTGTTACCAAAGAACCGGACGGGGGAGAAAAAGAAGACAAAAGACATGAACCGGGTCTTGCATAGGTTCGTCGTTTCGCTGCGGCGAGTGGCAGTAAATTTGCCAGGTTGTTCAATCGACTCCGGCGTCAAGACAGGCGCGCGCACTCAATGGTCAACACTGAGAGTAAGAAACGGATGCGTTCCCCGTTCGACCGTGTGAAGCAAATCGGCATCGCTAAGTGACGACCATTAGAGCGGGTTCGTCGTCTGCGTTCGTCGCTGTGCGTCGCGGTGTTCAGCTCTTTCGTTTGCCCCGGCCGGTTCAAGGTGCCGTACCAGTGCCGGTGCCGCCGCGCGGTGAAGATTAATTGGTTTTGCATCTTCCACCGTCCCCGGTGGCATCACTTTCCACGGTTCGCGTCGCTGGCTGGCCGGCCGGCCAATTCATTTCACTTGTCATTAGCGACGAGCACGAAATTGCGGATGTAAGGTCGTAAGGGAGCAAGAGCGCGCGCGCTAGAAAGAGATAGAGCGATCGGAGTGGGGCCACTGAAAGGGTGAAAGAGCGGAAGCTGTTGGGTGCTCGGTGAACGGCCACTTGGTAGCCACTTAGGCGCAACCGGCCGATGATACAACCTTCGGCCCGCCAAAATTAGCGAACCCACGGTGCGGCGGTCCGGAAGCTCACCTTCCGGAGAGATTCGGTTTTCTTTCAAACGCGGCCCGAGGCGCGGCCTTTTCGGATGGGCCCCCGGGCGGTTTTGATTGATAAAGATGATGATTTCATCAGCACCGATGAGGATCCGCAAGCGATCCGTAGCCGACCAATCCGTTCTGAGGCTCTAACTATTTTGGGGCCGTTTTTCAAGCTCTAATTTCAATGTATAATGCACCGAAAGTAAATGCATAATTGGGCACACGCACGGCTCCGTACACAATTTGTCAATTAGCCAAAAATCGGTTACACTTTCGCCCGGCCACAAAGCCGAAGCCGGAAGCCGCCGGAGCGATCCGAGCAGCCATTATTGTTGACCCAAAAAAGCACGCTCGTCGTCGCGGGGAAACTGAGCAAACAAAGTGCGGTAGTGGTGGTAGTGACTCTAATCGCCCTCCTGCCACATACCACCACGCAACATAAAACATACCCGCGGCTCGGCCATACCACCCCTTTGCCTAGAGGTTCGATTTGCCTACGCAAAATCGCTGCCGATGATGCGTGTCCCGTGAACTTGACTGAGTTTGTAGCTAACTTTCCACCGTGCGTGATGTTCGTGAGTGCACACACACACACCCCACGGGTTTTGGTGGCCCCGAAACGGAAACAAACGAACCGAAAAAAAGCCAAACAAACAGCCAAACGGTGGCCAAATAAAACAACGCCTGGCCGCGGCACACACCGCCTTGGCGCCTTGACCGTGGCCGCTCGCACGCTCGGTCGGCGCAACGTTCGAAAGTGGAGTAAAGCACCGATCTGCGAATGCGATCACGGACGACGACGGCTAGGCGGACGCGAAGGCCACCAGCCATTGCCCGGATTGCGATGGCAGCTCCGATGGTGCGGCTTTCTGCAAGTGCGTTAATGGTTGCATCTCATTATCTGCGTGGTGGTGGCCCTCGACGGGGACTCGAGAAAGCGTCCGAAGTCAAGGATGTAAATTTGAGCGATTGACACTCCCAAACAAGGAGTCCTAGGAATGTAAGACGGAGCTAGACTAGGTTGTCTTAAGGAAGCTGATGAACGACACCGCTCACGGGGCGTAATGAAGTTGTATCGGTGTAAATCATTCTTTTATTATCTGCCGCGCCTTAGCACCCACATGCTGGGGGAGTTCTGGGGGCGAGATGAGGGATCATCATAAACATCGAGATTACCACACATTCTACGCAGTTTACGACACTGCGTGGTGGCTCCATGACTAGCAATGGGGGACCCATATATCATAATCGAAGCCCAAGAACGACCATAAAATCGAAATCTAAGCTCCACTTTTGCTGGTGACGCAAGAGGATTTACATTCGTGATGGAACTGACGTCAGAGAAGCGGGCCCATCACCCACGTGGCCTCGTTCGCTGTAGATCTTCATACACATGCTTCGCCGTGTCAAGTGTGATCGTGACTTAACCTAATTTTCCAACCACCGGCCTTCGGCTGTTAAGCCGCCACTACAATGGGCCCCAATCGATTAGGACGGACCACTTCTCGGTCGGACTCGACACCGATCGGAGCTTCTATCAGCGCCTCAACCGCGGATCGATCGATCAAATCGATACCGGGCGGCAATGGTGCTAACTGCTTTCCAGCTCGGCGATGGCCCACAGATGGTTATCGTGCGGCGTCCAACACCGAAAATAGCACATATCAACAAATTAATGGCCGGTCTTTGGGCCCGCTCGTTTCGTTTGAAGTCCAGCGACAGGCCGACGATTATGGACCGACACGGAGAAAACCACGGAGAGCTGTTACGTAGTAGCTGCCTTCACCGAGAAGGCCACCACTTTTTGGCAAAAAATTCCACCCCATCGACGGTTAGTGTTTCCTTCGGTGGTCGGTTTATTGTTTTGGGAGGCGCCACCTAAAACGGGCCACAGGGAGGTGCTCCAGAGTGTTCGGCGTGTTATGAGGTGTTTTTGCGATCCCAAAATAGCACCGTTTGGCAGCTGTGTGATTGGAGCACACGGCGCACACCGTTCTGTCCGAGGGCTCTCTGTGGCTTGCGGTGGAACCTTTTTTCTGAGGGGGGCCACCAAACGGTACCATCTCTTTGAGGGTAGTGTTAACTGTTTCAAAGCCCCAAACCCCCCAGAAAAAAGGCTCGAGAGCATTCTCTATTCTCAGCTCGCTCGCGATGAGGCTCATTGAGGCTCGCCGAGGTGGTTTATGAGCCGTAAGATGCAGGCGCTCCGCAGTCCATAACCGTTGCCCACCGTCCGCCCGTTGGCTGGGTGGTTTTCGACCATCGGCCGATAAACTCCCGGACAGTGCGCGGTCCCGTTGCCTGGAGTGACAACTGGAGTGAAACTAAAAATAATCTCAATCCCAAGAATAGACTCACCGGCCAGTCCGCTGACAGTAATGAATGGCCCCGAATGCGGTTCGATCGATAAAAGTCACCGGTCAAGGGCAGCAACCGTCCACCGGCGACCGTACCCATCCATAATTGATCGATCGGCTGAGTGGTGCTTCCTTCGGGTTGGTTGCAGGTTGCATACCCCCACAACGCTATCTATAATTATCGCACGAACCACGCGCAAGAGACACGCTGCGCATTTTTTGATCGATCCGCGCGGGCCAGCGGTCCGGTTCCCCACGTGAAGGTTCCAATTAACGGGAACTTGCCCATCGAAGAGATATCGGTGTGGCAGGTTGAACGCTGTCCCTCCCTGCGGACGGGTATGGAAATATTAGCCCACTTTTCCGTGTGGGAGGGAGATGGATCCCTATTCCCAGGCCAAACTGCCCAACATTGGGGCCCCCTAATGAGGGTAGGGAACACCGAGATCAAGAGACCGTTAGGGACTCGCGTAGGACTCGAGTGACACTTTGGCTAACGATCGCGGGCCACTCGCTAATCTGCCGGACGGGTTCCCTAAATCAATTACTCAACCGATGCGGGCATCCTCCGTAACGAAGACCGGTCCTTCGTCGTGTGTTTCTAGTCGAATCATCACTTCAGCCAGAATGCGAAGAAAGCCACAAGATGGTGACTTCTCGGGGTGCTGGCTTGTCGATAATCAAAACATTGCCACCTCTCCAATCGGGCGCAATCGGCGGATCGAGCGTCCGGTCCGGACGCTACTTTCATTCGACTGCAGCCCAATGCAAATGAGGACCAGTCTCGCTGGCAGCACCCAAACCCCCGGGTACGCGTCTGGAATATTGAAGAACGTCGCCAGCCGGCTTACGATCATCGCGCTTTTCTCCAGCCCAGTGTTCCCAGAAGCCAACTATCTGATCGATGGACGGACACTTTGTTGCTGGGACACGAGATGGGAAAACACGCGCGAAAACCGAGTGGGGAGCATTTATTTTCATTAAACTTCACCCCGATCTGGCCACTGAGAGAGAGAGAAGTGTTGAGTTGGCTGAAGAGCTGCAAAACATAATATTATTTACCCGGTTTCATTGCCATATCTATATGCCAAATGCCGCATAAGTATGTCTCGGCTGGTAATTTGGGTCACCCGAGCACTTCTGGTGATCATGGCGCAAAAGTCGTACGATAAGACACCCCGTGCAATGCGCTTCCCGGTAATTGGGTTAGGTACTGGGCGCAAATCTGGAGCGACTCGCCCACCGCTATTGTCTGCTCCAAATCGCTGTTTTTCGGGGTCATCAAAATTCCGGCCACACTTTCCGGTGTTCTGACACTTCCACTGCTGTCGTCTGGAATGTGGCCAAAAACCCGCCCGAGGAACCCATTTAATAGGGCCCCGACAACTAGTTGTCTAGTTCCGTGTCTGTTAAACACTAATGGACGTTTGGCGACCCCGAAGGCCAGGTCACCGACGCTTCGGACACTCGTTGGCTAATTTTCATTTTCCACCTCGGCCGCTAATGGGCGCGCTAGTGGAAACGAGCCACAGGGAACAGGGAACACTCCGTACGGTTCAAGCGTCAAATCTTGGCACAGTGAGCCGTGGGTTAGGTTAGAATCAGAATCGGGGGCCAGAAATTCGATTTGAATCGTCATCGGGGAAAGGGTTTCCGGACCTCTCGCGGACTATGACGGTGCAAGAACGATTGCCGGCCTAATGGCCTCACAATCGAAGCTGGTGCTCAAGATCCGCGGCCGAGATCCCGGATTGGATGCAGCGATTCGGTATGCCTCGGTAGGTTCGCCCGTAGCTCCCGGTACGGTAGTTCTGGGTTCTAAAAATATTCCCTCCTATTGTGTGAACGAGCGCCCGAAACGGCCCGATGTTGAGCGTGAACGTCGCGCTATTCTTGCACATCATCGCGCTCTGGAGCGGATTGGAGCCCCTGGCTCTGTTGGAGAAATATCTATAGCCGGCCAAGGCCAAGGCTAGCGACCGATGGGATGATGGGATGCTAATGAGTCAGCGCTTGCCAGTGTGTGGAGCTTCGAGAATCGAGGAATGCTCGGCATTAGTCACGGTCGTCGCGTCTGACCCGTGCTTATGACGAACGTTGCGCGTCCGGCGAAGCGATGCAAATCAATAATGTTCAATTAACATTGTATCACACATAAGCCTGCGGACCTGGGACCCGGTTCACGTCGAGCGATCGTGCAGTAGCCCGCATGCTGTGCTGTGCAGGTTGCACTTAATGGATACCGGACCTGCATATCACGCCGTGTGACGAGCCTCGCTAGGCCTAGTTTTTCCTGCGACGTGATAGGCTCATATCCGGCTTGCAGAGTCTCGCGTACTTACGTTACCATGTACTTAGAGAGGGAAAAAGTGAACCCCTTTTATCGTACATGTAATTAAATTCCCGCGAAACCGGAGAAGGTATCACCTGGATGCTACCTTTCTACGGTTTAGTTCGCACCTCCGGATGCGGAACAGCACGCGGCCGCGAACGGATGCGTCAGAGGTGGCATTCACTTTGGCTTCGTCACAAGGGCCTCATAACCCACGGCACACGGCAGAGATCGGTGGCCGGAAAGTCGTGCGGATAAAGTCCAACAGCGTCCAGCGTTTGCGATAATGGAAAGGGCTTAAAGACACGTACCGGAGACGCACGCGGGTATGCGATAAAGCACCGACTGCGCGTAGTTGAAATCGGCCCACAAAAGGGCTGGTCCCGCCCGGCGGTGATTACCGATGCCGGGCGGTAACAAATGGTCGCCCGAAACGCGGTATCAATTTCTCCCACATGACCCCACACGGCCGGCGGAAATGTTGCGAAAATAAATCGCCGGCCATTTGGTGTCGGTTCCGTAACAAAGCTCAGTCCAGTCCGGGCAACGGCAACTAGGAAACAGTCGGGTTAATCGGCCGCAGGAGGAAGGAAACGATAATTCAAACCACATGGAATGTGTACCAGAGCGTGTGTGTGTGTGTGTGGTAGAGTTCTTATTAAAATAGCACCTTCGGAGTGTGCCAGAATGAACCTATTTGTTTCACGTCCTCCTAAGTATCCGGGAGAATAGGTCCTATTTTTGCTGTTTACAGTGCCGGACGTAAATGTATGACGACGATGGGTTTTCTTCTGGTACGTAAACAATGTGGACCATTTCCACATTGATCTAGTGGGCCGGAAAGTCTTGCTGCATACGATGACCAACCAGTGGGATCTAGTAAGCATGGGTGAGCTCCTCAGCCAGGTCAGACCAACATCGAAACATTGAAAATCACTTTGAACCATGTAACAAAATTTTACATTATGTTAAAAAATCTAAAGGAAGGAGGCAGACATTACACCTTTTACCTTAGAACTTAAAATGTGGCACCCTCCTGCACAATGGATCCCCAAGGGTTCTAGGCCGAACCGACCGCGGGACGATGCGGTCCATTAGCCAGGGTGTCGATTGGCGTAGGCAGTTCCGACACCGACAACCTCGGTCTTGTTAATATGATAATTTACCGATCGCCGGGCCGACGTGCTAGCTGATCTCCACCGCAAGGATCACCACCTACCACCTTGCTTGGGGGCGTTGGATAGGATAAACCCGAAGGGCGGTCTCATTACAACCGATGTTGAATCATTACCGTGTTCCCGTTGTGGGACTCAATTACCACTGCATGGACGATCCTCGACGCGGCCCGGATTTCGTTCGGCCGGTGAGTGTAAGTAAAAGAAAGCAACGATTCCAGTGGGCTAGCGGGACTCTCTCGGGGACCCTCGTATGTTGTGCCCGTTGGCTGCAGCAACAATGATTATGGGCCACTGGGAAGGTCCGGACCGTCGAGGGCTCCGGGGGCTCAAGTAGGTTCAAATTAATTGTAACAACCCAGCAAGATAGCCGGAAAGTGCGCCACAGAACGGCGTACGGTCGTAATTAGAGTCATTTCTCGGATGGACCCACCCTATTTGCTTGCTCCAGAATGTGCCGGAGTGGTGTTTGCGTAATGGCAAGAACCTCACCTCGGTTATCAGTGATTTGTGGGTGAGGCGGAGTGTTTGTGGCTCCGGGGTTTCTTGGAGCAGTTTGGCCGCTAGGTGGCTGACTCGGGGCGTACGCCCTACGCAAACACTCCCACTGTCGTGTTGTTCTTTACAGGAACGCATTTGCGGGATAGAATGCTATGCGGAGACTTCTTTATGGACTGTGGAAGGTGTTTATCTATTCGGAGCCGGAGAGTTTATTTCTTTGAGACTGTTGTTTGCCATGCCAGAGATTGTAGACGACCGCGGACCGCCCGATGCTCTGGCAGTACATTCTAGACGATAATTTAAAATCCCATCGTTGACAAAGCCTCAGCCACGACATCATTTCTTGTTGGAACCGTATCCCACAAAAAGCAAGGTTGAGTTTTCAAAACGATCCTGAACGATATCCGCTGATTGCGATTAATTTCAGCACAGCATGCAGCATCATTTTTCGCAATAATAATAAAAAAAACGTGCGCCCGTTTAACGATGGGCAGCTGAAAATTGGAAGCCAATAACAATTAAAACCCCATCAGAGGCCGAACCGTTCAATTACCGAACCGATATTGGCAGGCCGCCGCCATTGTGCGGACAATGCTGTGTGCGTTGTACCATTTTCATTTTTTTTTCCTATTGTTGGCTATGCTGGCCACCACCTTCGGGCCACCACATGTGCTTTCCTTAGAAAAACGTTTTGCTAGCGGCGAAAGAGTGGCGAGAAAAGCGGAAGAAAAAACGAATAAAACCCAAATTCAAGCACTCATCCAGCAAACCGCAAGTTCCGCATCGTTGCAAGGGCTGTGGCCGGGCGCTTCCAGCCCGGATTAATGCTGCAACGGAACAGCAGCAGCGGCCAACGGAACGGCAACGGTTCCCGAGATGGCCGAGGGCCACCGATCCCCGGCCCCACCGATCGATGGATTCAATTTGGTGCGTTTGAGGTTTCGATCCGCAGCGCGATACGTGTGGTTAGCGGCCAGCTGGGGGCCCCCGGTAATCGAGCGTGTACGAGGTGCAATCGACAGGAGCACACGTCCCGGTGGGCTGTCTTTCTGGAGCGCACACATTCCCGCATGCTGCATATGCTGGCAGCCGTCGCTCCATCATTACGCTCAATCGTGCGTGTTGCGCCTTGTGTGAGCCGTCATTACTGTCGCCCCTGTGGTCGAGGCACAGTGATGAAAAGGTGTGGTGAGAGGAACCGGCCACCATATCAACGACCCGGAAGGCAACAGGAAGTGTTCCAGCATCGGGCGGCTAACCGGCGGTTTATTCTATTCCGCGCAAAACTATGATGAGTTCCACCAAGAGCACAAACGATTTCTTTGAATTAGATTATTTTCAACTGAAGACGAAATGCGTAGCCGGCCGACGGTTTCCGTCAGATTATGGGGCGGAAAACGAGCGATTACGAAACTAAGCCACTCGCGAGTTAGTTTTGCGGTCCGCCATTCTGAACCGGCTTTCCGGCAGCGCGCACCAATCTTATCTCGATCTCGGGCACGTGAAATCACGTAACGATACGACGGCCAACCAACGAGCCCAAACATGGTCCACCCACTGCTCTCCCGGCCAATGTTTTTGATTAATAAAACAAAATAATGAGCGCACCCATAACTCGGCGCCCGGCTCACGGTTCGTTTGACGAGCAAAGATTTGAATAATCCGCCCATAAAGACGGCGCCCGTCGGCGCCCGTGCTTGGTCCGATGCTCTGGTATGTATCTTATCCGGCCACGTCGATCGACGGTTTTATGCTGCGCGTGTGAACATTTCACTTTGTGTATTATTTTATTCCCCGCCATGGTGGGGAATACGGTTTTTTGCTCTCGAACACACCGTTTCATTCACGCACCGATGCACAAATCATTAGAGCTGGGTGCGCTTTACTTGTAGAAATTGAATTTGGAAGTCATTTGTTGCTCGTATGATGAAAATTACCACACACACACGCACAAAAACTGCCTCTCGATCGCTTTCAAGGATTGGCAGCAGGATTAGGCGGGCCCTGTGAACGGCCAGCCAACAAACCGTTTTTTTGCGCCGAAACTTGAAGCAAAAAAGGCGATGCCCCACCAAAAAAGTAGGACCTCAGTTCAGCGGCCTTTGCTTGATGGCATTTTAATTCCAAAATAATTGATGAGCCGTCTCAGGCGACTGCATGAGTGAACATTTTTTTTTGTGGTAATTTCTTTCCCTTCATTTCTTCGGTTGATTTCACATACTGTTATGAAAAAGGTACGATCGCCGAAAGTGGGACTAAGAAGCTTCTCACACAATGATTGCAAAATATATTGTTCTTGATACTCATCGCACCGTATTACCAGCAGCCAGCCTTAATCCACATTTCACGCTTCCATCAAACAGATGCCGGCAAACGGAAATGTTGAGGCAACATTGATTTTCACCGCTCACCGGAATCCGAGCCACAGAAAGTTTCATTGATCCGCACGTACGAAGGGGCCCTGTGCTGCCGATGCCCAAAGCGATTGTTAAAAATTCCACAAGCCAATTGAATCGACTCGACGGCCAGGACACCGATGCGTTGTGTCTATCCCACGCCTTCCGGCCGCTTCCGGTGGCGGGTGACGGCTCACCGGCGGGACCGGGAAGTTTATTTCCCGTCGGGATTCGATTGAATAACTGAAAGCGTTGAACCGGATACCGGAGGCTAACGGGGACGAAAATGTTGAGGGTCGACAAAAAAAACAACAGTTCCTCTATTGCCGTAGCATATCCCGGGGCTGGTGCAGGACTTCCTGGTCACTGGAACCAACCACCTAGCCAGCTAGTCAGTCAGCCAGTCAACGTGGCTGGTTGTTTATTTTAAGAGACGGCGCGACCCACCGAAAGGTCAGTACCGGCGTCCAGCCGAGCATTATTATGTGACCGCGTCCGAGAGGATGATGGGATTTAAATTTAGATTTATGCTGTCCGGGTCCGTTCTCAAAATCATAGGGGCGGAAGTAACGGGCCCTTGACAAATCCACCCTGGTGTGTGGGTTTAGTGGCCAACGGGACGAGAGAGAGATAGAAAAAAGGTCCAAGGGAAACTTAATAACGGCACACAGCCTATGCTATTATGGGACGTTGATGCTTCGTGCATCGTGGATTTTGTTGTTTTCGGAGCCTACAATTTTCAAAAGTTTTCCGTTTTGCATCGATCAGCATCGGCGATGCTCGGAAGAGAACCCGCTTCCGCTTATCGAATAAATATCGAATCGCTTACGCGCTTATCCAATAAATTACTTACACCGTGTAGTTGATTGAAGAAAAGACAATTAACTTTAGTTTGTTTAAACAACATACACATAAATGATTTTCTGAATCGAAACAAATAAGCTTCAGCACTTCATCTTTAATTTCGAATCGCCTTCTTTCCATACAAATTGAAGAAGGCGTTGCCACGCGTTATGCTTATGAGATGAGCATGAGATGAAACGTCGCCAGCAAGTGAGAACGGTCATCTCACTATGGAAAAATGAAAACCTTTTATCAAATTACAAGGTGGAATTTTATTGCTACCAAACTCATCGCAGCATAGTAACAGCCCGGCCAGGTATGCTGCGACGCATCCGTTAGACGACATCGTTGGCCAACGAGTTGCAACGAGTGGTCGACCTTGACGATTGCATCGTCTGGCTCCAGAGTGGCACTGATCGGCCGTCACCAACGAGTCAACGTCCGAGTAGAACGAACATTGCGCCACTTTCGTCGGTGGCCAGTTTCATAATTAGCATAAACCTGCACCACTCGACCACCGCGGGACCGATTGAAGGGGTTTTAATAATCGAATTTTCACCCCTTCGCAACCGTATCGTGGTCAGCGTGCCTCGCCGCAACAAACCACCTCACGGATCTATTGCAATGCTGCCAACACATTACACATTGCCCTCGTTTTATGTTTTCCGTGGTCGTGGGGATCGTGTTCTGCCGCCGTCACCGCCCCGCGGGCGATGTGAACCTTCTTCACGGTTGACACGTCGCTAATTTACCGATTTGCCGCAAGTGGCACTTTCGGTTACCCAACGGCTTCGCGGCGCTTTGGCAGGCTCTTTAACGGCCGGCTGGTGGCGATTCAATTTTCCGCTCGTTTTACGTCGTTAATTAGCGCAAGATACGCGCGGCGGGGCGTGCGATCGCTCGCGCGCGCGCAAAATTTCGGAATAATGGAGAAGACGCACGTAGCAGAGGCGGTGGTGGCGTTCTGCCGTTCTGTGGGCTAAAACCGGGAAGCTAATCAGTGTTCCGGTTTGCTTTGCAGTTTAAATTGTTTATCTTCATGTTTCATAAAAAGAATATAAAAAGATTTGAAAGCTTAAGCATAATCCACGGAAGAAGTTACATTCAATTAACATTAAGAATAATGGAGTGTGTCGTGGATTAAACTTTATGTTCCATTTCTAAATCGACGGTCACGATCGTGCAAGATCAAAAAAGTGACTTGCGTCGAAAGAAAGTTTCTAGCAATAAAATCCAGTCATAATCTCACCTTTAACCCCGTACCGTTGTTCCAGTTCCACAGTCACGACAAGAATCGCATCCGAAGGGTGTGAAGACAAGCGTATCCAATGCGACACGGATAAACACGACCGAATCTTCATGATGGGATCGCCAAAAAAAGAACACCTTCATTTTGGCCTGATTTTTTTGTGACGTTCATCCCATCAACGCGCCAGCGTACCGCACTGTTATGCGCAGAAACGGAAGGTCGCCGAATTTTCGTACCAATTAGCTTTTTATCGCCGTCTGGCAACAGCAACGGCAAAAGCAGCATCACTCCTATCGCGAAACAATGTCCCTATTGAATCTCATTTGCTGGACATAACGGGGCTCGTTATGCCCGAAGTAAAAACGATCATTACATAATTTAACACTCTTTTAACGGGCTGCCGGCGCGAGAAGGCGTTTTGTCTTTCTCTCTCTATTTCTCGGGCGGATTTATTGGCATAAATTAGCGCATCGTATAAATCAGACGCAGTAGCAGAAGAAATTATCGGCTAATCATGTTATGAAATGATTCATCAAACGATGGTCGGTCGTTTTTTTTTATTTCGGTTGCGCACTCGCCACACTCAGAATACTGTTTAAAAGACCCTCTACGTAACATAATTTATGGAGCATTATGGCCGGGGTTACGATCGATTATTGGATGAATGTCAACGAAAAAAAGAAACAAACCCAAATTGCAATCAGAAAAGAGCGATCGAATTAACGAAAAAGTGTATTTAAATTAGCGATCGCCGGACGGTTGCGTAAAGTGCCGGCACTCGACATCACAGAGTCCGCTTTCCAAGCCGCAGCTTCACACTGTACCGTAGGTTATACATGCCCCCTCCGTGGAACTGGGCCAGCCGCTGGCCTCGGGTACGCCTCCGCGGATTGGGCGGGAAAACAGCCTCCAGGTTTGACCGGGGAAATAGACTCATCATACAGCAATCCCAATTGCGATGGGGGGAGGCACTTTTCGTACCCTAGAAAAGTGACCTAGACAACATGCCGGAAAGTGTAGAGTATGTGAAGTGCGGCCCCGACCACGCTGCTCAATATGGGAAGTTGGGAGTTCGTTTTCCATTTCCGGCCCCGCCGTGGGAAAATGGCATGTAGCCGATCGGATCGCGCACTGAAGAGCGCTCGATCGAACCCTCTGTACGATAAACATAGCCTGGGCCACACACCTCGCCAGATGGTTGGTGATGAAAATAAGGGAAATTATGTGGCAGCCTTGGCCACCTTGCCACCGATGTCCGCAATCGGCGCCCGTCGTCGCGGTTAATGACATAATGCACGATTCCATTTGAATCGCTCAACCCGAATCGGTGACAGACGCCCCCGGTGGCCTCCCGGGGGGGAGAGTTTCCCAACCTCACACCGGTCACCCCGGAGGCCCGGTCGCAGTTCTCACCTCGAAAGCCCGTTTCGGGGCCACACAAACTTTTCATCGCCCGATCGAAGGTAAGAAATGGTGCTACCGGTGTGTTTAATTTCTGTTCCAGTTTGCCCCGTTTGCGTCCGCGGAGAGAAAGTCCTGGGCCGCGGCGCGGCGCGTCCGATGCAGCCGGCCCGAGTGACGGCCCTGGCGGCGCGATCGTGGGGCGTTGGCTGACTGACTGACCTGAAAGTGGGGAACAGTGAAAACGAATGCATTAGAGCCACGAGCGCTCACTGCGGAAAAGTCGACGGTGATGGCCGATGCCGATGGCCGGGCGGCGAAAGAATTTAATTGGCGCCGAAAGCGATGCATTTGCTGGAGGCCCCCCGTGGGGCTGGGAGCCCCAGTTTGCGGTCCATAAACCCCCCCAAAAAAATAACACCGAATGATGGGGAAAAATTAGAAACTATTCTTTAATCAACCCTAAACGCCTCACCGTGGGGCAAACGGTCGAAACGGCCCCTCTCGGACAGAACGGTGCTCTAAGGCCTCGAAAAGAAGCGAACCGCAAAGCGTAGCGTAGTATCGCGTTACACATTTACTTATCACCTTCGGATCGGCTAAAAAGCCCCGTAGATTTCGGGCCCCCCCTATGGTGGCTCGAGAGGCCCCCGCCGAGACCCAGCGGACCCCGAAAGGGTTCCGTTTTGGAGCTGCGCACATAAATTAACGGCCCAAAAGGCTGCACTTCCAGTTCTGACCACGACGAAAAGGAGGGCCTCTTCGCCTAGCCCGGGCGAGATCGAAGCGACAACGCAACGCCCTTACCACGTCCAATACTGTGCGCGCGGGCGTGTGTGTGTGTGTGTGTGCCGAGTGGTGGTGATACCGATTCCTCCTGAGGTTGACATAAATTTACTCTGCGGCCGGACCAGCGCAAGCCGCATCGCATCGCAGATCGGCCGGGGGGGAAATAAATCAACGGCCAAGGAAAGGTTGATTGGCTCGCTGTGGTGTGGTTTGCCATCGCTTTTCTCGGCCCCTCCCCGCGGGTGGGGCCCCCTCCGGAGATGTGGGTGTCTCCCGTGGGGAAATTCAATTCCATTTCAAGCGCTGGCGCGCGCGCGCGCGCGTTCGCGTCCAACCGCTTCCTGGTTCTAAGCCTGGCTGCGGAGTCGGAGCCGGGGCAGGGGCCGTGCACCGCGAAAGGAGGTCGCGGGCTGCGGTTTGCCGCAACGCGCGAACAAGACACGTCGAAGAGGTATCCGCTGTCACAGCGTCTAATTCTCGGCGACGGCCGGCACGGCACGGCACGATCGTTGTCGTCGGAGCGGGAGTACCGTTGCTGTCACCCGTCAGACGCATCGAAGCGAACTCCAAATAGCTCCAACGGCAGCAGGCCTCTCCGGGTGGAAACCAGAAATTCCGGGCCCCCGAGACCGGGATCGGGATCAGGATCGATCGATGAAGACCTTCGCGATCGTGCCACGGTCGCCGCGTACACGCGTACTACCCCAGATATGACGCTCCAGAACCCGTCGAGACCATACCTGATCCGGGAACGGGTGGGTTGCCGGGTGGGGGTTTACTCTGTCGCCACGTT